>NC_140987.1:181722344-182469433 GCF_052327205.1 Somniosus microcephalus | reverse complement strand
GGTTCATTGCATGTGTGGGCAGGCCATCCTAGAGTCGAGTGACGTGACAATTGACCAATCCTACAGTTCAGTGACCTGACGGTTGACCAATCGGTGCGTGTGTGGGCGGGCCTAATCCTTCTGAGTTGAGGTGTGTGGCCGCCATCTTGATTTCAAACTCTTCATTTCTTTTTCCCACTTTCTGCGTGTTTCTTTTCAAATCTACATTTCCAGCAAAAAAAAAAAGTTGCTTTTAAAACACAAAAATGTTTTTTAAAAAAGTTCATGTATTTGTAAATCTTTTCTCTAACCTCTATAATGTTCCTACCTTTCACTGTTTTTCCAGGCCTCGAAGCCTGGGCCTCTGTTGCCCAGCCCACGCCTGAGCTAGGCACCTCCCATCCCGCTCAACAAACGACCTGCGATCGCCGCCATCTTTGTGAAGGCTGGAGGGCGGCCCTGAGCCAAGCGTCGCCACCGCCGCCATCTTAGAATAGGCGGGCGGGTCGGGAGTCAGCGCGCGCGTCAACGTCGGCCCAGAGCGCGACTTGAGTCCAGCCGGGCCTCACGCGCTAGGTCGCGCACCGGCCGGCTCTGAGGCGCTGATGAGCGGGTGGCGTCTCTCTCTCTGGTCTTGAAGTCGGCTCAGGCGGGGCTCGGGAGGGCGGGGGGCGGGGCTCGGGAGGGCGGGGGCGGGGCTCGGGAAGACGGGGGGTGGGGCTCAGGAGTGCGGGAAGGGGGGGGGGAAGGGTTACCCCGGCAACCGGGCCCGGCCGTCTCTCACAGCCTCAAGCCGGCTCACGCCCGTTCCCGGGGCTTGGCTCCATTTGCGGCCGCGGGCCAACTAGCCCTCTCTCTCTCCTTTCCTCTGTTCACTCTCTCCTCCCCCTTCCTTCTCTCCCCTCCCCCCTCCCCCCCTCTCCCCCTCCCTCCCCTCCCCCTCCCCCTCTCCCCCCCCTCCCCCCTCCCTCCCCCCTCCCCATCCCCCTCCCCCCCTCCCCCCTCCCTCCCCCCTCCCCATCCCCCTCCCCCCTCCCCCCCTCCCCATCCCTCCCCCTCCCTCTTCCCCCTCCTCTCCCCCTCCCCTCTCCCCCTCCCCCTCTCTCTCCCCCCCTCTCTCTCCCCCCTCTCTCTCCCCCCCTCTCTCCCCCCTGCCTCACCCTCTCTCTCTCCCCTGCCTCACCCTCTCCCTCTCCCTCTCTCTCTCTGCCCCTCCCTCCCCTCCTCTCCCCCTCTTTCTCTGCCCCCTCCCTCCCCCTCTTTCTCTGGCCCCTCCCTCCCCCTCTTTCTCTGCCCCCTACCTCTCTTTCTCTGCCCCTCCCTCCCCCTCTCTCCCCCTCTCTCTCTGCCCCCTCCCTCCCCCTCTCTCTCTCTGCCCCCCTCCCTCCCCCTCTCTCTCTGCCCCCTCCTTCCCCCTCTCTCTCTCTGCCCCTCCCTCCCCTCTCTCTCTCTGCCCCCTCCCTCCCCCTCTCTCTCTCCCCCTGCTCTCTCTCCCCCCTCTCTCTCTCTCCCCAGTCGCTCTCTCTCTTCCCCCCAGTCGCTCTCTCTCTTCCCCCCTGTCGCTCTCTCTCTCTTCCCCCCCTGGCGCTCTCTCTCTTCCCCCCGTCACTCTCTCTCTTCCCCCCATCGCTCTCTCTCTTCCCCCCAGTTGCTCTCTCTCTTCCCCCCAGTCGCTCTCTCTCTTCCCTCCAGTCGCTCTCTCTCTTCCCCCCAGTCGCTCCCTCTCTTCCCCCCAGTTGCTCTCTTCCCCCCAGTCGCTCTCTCTCTTCCCCCCAGTCGCTCTCTCTCTTCCCCCCCAGTCGCTCTCTCTCTCTCTTCCAACAACAACATACCCTCAGAAAAGCCTCGGCACCGCCGGGCGCTCCAGCTAGTTATTAAATACATCAGTAGTCCACCAGGTTGCTCTATTACACTTCTCCCTCCTTATTGAAGAAGTTAATCATAGCAAAAAATCATTGTACATGACTTGCATGATGTACTCAACTCTTGGTGTACATTTCTTAAATGGAACCCATTTTATGTTTCCAAATTCTACTATAGAATTATGTAACACAAACAAAAGATATGAACTTATTTTCCATATTTACAGATTAAACTTAACGATTGGTTTTCTGTTTCAAAGGGATACCTTCTTTCTTGAACAGAACTTTCAGATCTTATTGTCGGACTTTGCTTCATTCTAAGCTGAGCCGGTGGAGAATTTTTCTCCAAGGGCTGACCTTGATCTATATTTGGACCCTCTAACACTTTCAGACTGTTTGTCTGCCTGACTCGGGCTCAGACTTAAATTCTGGCTTGTCTTGGATTTGTTTCTGGTATGTCTGATGTAGGATTTGCTACTGGTACTCTACTTGTAACAAGACTATCTGACTCATCAGAATAAATTGAATCATCCCAGCTTTCAACTCCTTCCTCATCTGTAGGTAAGATATGATCAATGTGAACAAACCTAGCCTTTCCATGATCAAACATCTTGACCAAATATGTCAGAGGGCCACATATCTTCACATCTCTTCCTGGTAACCACTTTAACCATTTGTGGTGATGATTCTTCACTCTAACCTTCTGGTTCAACTTCACACTTCTCTCTCTAACTCTACCTTTATCATGACTCTCTTTCTGCCTTGATTGTTTCTCTTCTATGGATTGTGCAAGTTTGGCTTTAACAATGAGAACCTGATTCATGGCTGTCGTTTGAGAAACAACTCTGCTGGTGCCACCCACGGCTCTGAGCTTTCAGGAGCTCTGGCAGCAAAGGGGGGTGGAAGATGGGATGGCAGAGGAAGCACAGCAGGCCCCGCTAGATAGGCCGGCACCAGGACCAGTGTACCCCCCTCCGACAACGTAAGTACGGTCCGCCCGTTGATGAAGATGACCCAGGGGATATCCAGAATCAGTTTCTGGTGCCGTATGGCACCCACCAGCTCAGGGACATAGTTAGCCACGTCCCCAAGCTCACTAAAAAGGGAGACCCCTCTCTGCACTTCAGGGAGATAGAGCAGGCAGCTAGTGTAAGCGACTGCGATGAGGCAGAGCAAGCGAAAATGCTGCTGTTTTCCCTGACAGGTGATCTCCTCCAGTCCCTATCTGGCGAGTGCAAGAGGGGGCAGAGGGATTATGAGGCTCTCAAGAATGAGGTATTGGAGGCCATGGGACTCAATGATGGTAGCCCGTTCGCTCGGGTGGAAAGAACAGTGCAGCTCCCAGGGGAGTCCCCGCAGGCGTTCGCAGACAGGCTGTGGCCAGTCTACCAGAGCGCATGCCCGGGAATGCCAGGGCGGGCAGCACTGGACCCAGTCCAATTGACTCACTGGCTCCGGTGTCTCATGACAAACAGCCTACCCCAGATCCAAGCCCAGGTCATGGCTTGGTTTGACCCCCGAAATCCCCAGACCACTGAAGAAGCGGTGATCCGCCGGCTCACAGTAGCCTTCAGGAACATGAGGGGTACTGAGGCTCCCCAACCCAAGGGAAGAATCCATGAGGTTAAACCTGGGAGCCAGAGTAAGAAAGAGTGGCACCAGGAGGGGAACTGGCCCTCTCAGGCTAGGTTAAATTGCTACGGGTGTGGGAAAAATGGTCACTGGAGAAAAGACTATAAAAATCCTTGGAAGGACAGGGGAAAGGGTCCCACAGCACCAGCCCAAAAGGCAGGGCCAGACCCTCCCTCCTGCAGCAATTGAGTCGTTTTTACAGTCCCTACGGTCTCTTCTGACCAACCAGGGAAAAATAGCAGCCACCACCGGTGCTTTGACCCCATCTGCCCCACCTCACTCCCAGCAATGACTAGAGCCAGTGCAGCCTGTTGACCTGTGTCCCCATGAAAATGCTGAGGGGAGCAGGCCCTATGTTGAGATGGGGGAGGAGATGGTGCAGGGGAGATATTCGGTGGAGATTGGAGCCTCCAGCACGGTGGTCCACTCGGAGGACCTGACCCATTCACCCCGGTCTAACAAGGTCCCATTTAGATTAATGGGACCCACAGGGAAACAGCCAGCTGGGAGTGAACCTGAGAATAGTAATCCCTAGCCCACAGCAGGTCCGAGTTCACAGGCAGGCGCTGTGGCTTGCATTAGGAGAGGAGCCATTCATGATTTTGAACAGGATTACTGGCAGGCAGCCAGTTATATCAAACGATGCAGTTTGTTTAAGCAGGGAGCAGGGGAACAAGCAGATGGGATTGTAGGAGCTCCCCAGCACTTGGCCCGAGCGACTTCCCCTCTCTTGTGGGACTCCGGGGAGGAGCCTGAACCAGGTTTTAGACCTGAAGGGGAAGGCTCTCAGCCACCGGTAGCTGGTGGCAAGGGATTGCCTGTCCGCAGCCCAGGTTTGGGAAGGGAGGGACCCGAAGGAGGAGGTCCCAAGCCAGCAGGGAGTGTTACCCGAGCTAAGGGTCAGCTTGCCAGGGTAGCCCCCCCGGCAACACTCCCTAGGAGATCTCTTCAGGTGTCCCAGCCCAAGAAAGTATGGTCACCCACTTTACAGTGGAGTAGGGCGGTCTCCCAAACCAGGGAGAGGCCAAAGAACAGAGGTCCCCAATCAGCAGCCATAAGCTGTGAGGGACCTGAAGCTGGCATCAGTCCAGCCACGCAGCAGGGAGCAGCCTGTGGCAGCCCAACCAGGGACTGAGCTGGCTGCCTGGAGACGGGCAGCGCTTGTATATAGCTTTGTTAAGGTAGAACGTGTATTAAGGTAGAACATGTTATTAACGTAGAACGTGTGTTAAGGTAGAACGTGTTAATTTTTGTTTGTTATATTGAAATTAATATTAGAGTATAAGTTTGAGTGTGGTATGGTTCTGGAATTGTATTGTGGATCAAGGTCACGGGACCTGATTACACTTCCCTAAAGCCAGGGGACCTGGCGAGATGTTTTCTTTGTTTTTTTCAGAGTTCCGGAAAGTACAGGGGTCCAACGAGTCATGGGATTCGAGAGAGGAAGCACCCCTAGTCCACGAAGGAACGGGTCTGCAGGAATCAGATGCCCACAACATTTAAAAATGCTGCTGGAAATACAATTTAAGACTAAGAATATACAGAACTGGTTAATATTTCACTGCTTGTTTGGAGTTAAGGGAAGCTTGTTTGTCTCCCATCTTTTTTTTAGCAGACATGTTGGCTGGATGACAATCCCTTTAAAGATGTTAAAATTATGGTACAAGCGGTGCAGGGGCATAGGACCCCCTCCATGCTTGACTTATTATGAATATAAGCAGTGCAGAGGCATAGGACCCCCTCCAGGCTTGACTTATTATGAATATTAGTGGTGCAGGGGCACTGGACCCCCTCCGTGTATTGATTATTTAATTTTGGGTTTTCTGTCAATAGATGCCTGCTGTACTACGATTCTCTCTGGGCAAGGGAGATGGAGGTGTCGGGAGATCAAAGATAGATTTAGTTAAGTATAAGGGAAGGCTGTTTGTGGGGGGGTCAGAAATTATTGCTCACTTTTGGCAAGGATACTACAAGCAAGTTTTAGTATCCGATGGGGGACTGTAAGAATTCGCAATAATTTACAGCTCCGAAGATTAATTTCTTTGATTAAAGAATCCCTGGGTGATACACCTTTAAAAATTTCAGGGATCAAAAATGGCCATCAGACTGCATAGCCGAAGACAAAGGACTTTGAAAACAGCTTTCTGTGTCTGTGAAGAAAGGTTCAATGGCAGTCAAATCTGTCAATCAAAGGGGAGTTTCCCCCTGCCCTGCAGCAGGACAATCGATGCCTGTTTACAGAATGTTCTACAATGTTGACTCTAAGATCAAGTGCTTGAAACTGCCAGCATGAACAAAGGAACTTTGTTTGCTAAGCACTCAAGACTGTCAATCAATTGTGGTTCCAGATGACCACAGGACAATGCTTTGTTTACAAAGAAATTGAATGCTATTAGCATTTGTTTGTATATCAAGTGGACACATCCAAACTGAGGAGAAACTGTTTAAATGAATGGGAGAACACATTCAAACCCATTACTGGACAATGGGGCAGTTGGATCCCTTTTGTTTTAGCCCAGAAACATCCAGATCTGGGCGGGCCCCAAAAGGGGGTATAAAAGATAGCTTCCCAGAAGCTCTCGCTCTCTCTGGCCTCGCCTCCGTGTCCCTCTACAGTTTGGGAGTCTGCCTGTAGAAGCAAAACCCCAGCAGTTTACTTTTAAAACACTGGGGTGTTTTTCACTTTGGGGCAGTGAAGATCTAAGTTCACAGGACACGGAGCAGGCATTTCCAGTGGTGAGCATATATTTTTCTGGCCTTCCACAAGGCAACTTAGGATAGGTATAGGGGTGGGAGTAAAGTGGGAATTTTGTTAGAATTGTGATTTTAGTCGATTTCCTTCGTTGTGTCCGTTTCTCCTCCCCTATTTAAGCAAGACAGTGTTGCACCTAGCAGAGAAGTGCTATTGTGAACATTGAATTCAGTATTTAAAACTATATTAAAAGGGGTGTTGCATCAAGCTGAAGTGCTGTGGTGAACGCTGTTAGCTGTTTTTAAAGTAACTGTATTAAAGTGCTTTTTTTTAAAAGTAAAAGCCACTGATCTAAGGTGCTGTAGTGCGCAAAGGGTTTTTAATTAAAAGGTGCTGGATTTAAAATGAGTGTTGCACTGAGCAGGGAGTGCTCTAGTGGACACTGAGTGTACTGCATTAATTTAATTTAAAGGAGAGTTGCACTGAGCAGGGAGCCCTCTAGTGGACACTAAGTGTACTGCGTTTGAGCAAAAGTGTTATACCAGGCATAAGAGCCATACCGATTATTTTAAGTTGTTTCTTTCTTTTGTTTTCAATAAATACTGATCTGTTTTGCACCGAAACCATGAGTCACGTTGTTTTCTGTTTACATCGCCACCGAATAAGTCCGGGGGTCAGAACTCAGGAACAGGGGAGCGCTTCGAAACTGCAAGGGGGTCCCTGGAGCAGCTCAGAGGCTTCTGACTGGCCAGAGACAAATAACCCCAACCCCGCTAGTGTGTGTGCTAATTCCTTACACTGGTTTTCTACCAGTAATGGTATGAGTAGTATTCTGATAGGTAATCAGAAAATTTGCCAGCTTGTGGTCCAATGGCAACTGATGTTTCTTTGGATTTGGATCCAACATTTGCTTGATGAGGGCACGTTTGACAATTTGTACAGTGCACTCTGCTGCACCATTTCAAGCAGGGTGGTACGCTGGAACTTTGGTATGTTTCACACCGTTTCTGCTCATGAACTGTATGAACTCTCCTGAACAAAATTGCGGCCCATTATCAGACACAATTTCTTCTGGGAGGCCGTATGAAGAAAACAACCTTCGCAAATTGTCTAGTGTTTTGCTTGTTGTTATTATTCGCATCGGAAACAGCTCTACCCAGTTTGAGTGACTATCTATCACTATGAAGAATTGCTGATCTTCTAGCTCAGCAAAATCTGCATGTGATCTTTGCCACACTCTGGGAGGCCATTTCCATGGCTCTAATAGTACTGATCGTCATTTCTTGCTCACCAATTGACATATTGTACACTGACTGACTATGTACTCTATCTCCTTATCTAAACCTGGCCACCATAAGTAACTGCATGCAAAGCTCTTGGTCAAGCACATTCCCAGGTGCTGGCCATGAAGACCTCCTAACAATTTCGACCTGAACCTATTTGGGATAACTACTCTTGCTCCCCACATGATACAATCTTTATCCACTGACAATTCATTCCTATGAACGAAGTATGGATAGATATCTTCCTCTGATACCTGATTTGGCCATCCATTTGCTATGTAATCATACACCTTTGACATAATTGGGTCACGTTTGGTTGCCCTACCAATCTCTTCAGCTGTGACTGGCAGCTCATCAATGTATGAGAAATAGAACACTTCTTCCCTATTGGGTGTAACTTGTGATGTGGATGGCAACCTGGACATAGCATCAGCATTACTGTGATCAGCTGATCATCTGTACTCAATGTCATACGTATACTCTGACGAAATCAAAGCTCATCTCTACATTCGGGCTGCAGTCAAGGTTGGAACTGTAAGGGGGCTGGCGGGTGTGGCGCGTGCGCCCAGTCTGTTATGCCCCTGACTGTTTGTGAGCGGTTCGAATCGCTCCCACGCCCCGTGGGTTCTAGACACCGGACTTAGGTACAGGCAGCGATACAGAAAGACTCGAGTAGACAGATGGTTTGGATGTAAGAAAACCAAGATTTTATTAAAACAGAGAATAAAACAGTCTTACGAGACGCTACTAGTATAAAAATACAGGCAAATACAAAATAACTATACTTATACAGGGAATGGGGAGTGTTAAGTCTGTGAATTATTTAGTTAATTAAGACACAGACTAATGAGTAACAATAAAAACAGGTCTTTACTGGTTGGAGGTAGGGACTATACTGAATACAAGATTACTGCACAGTGCTTATATACCGGTGTGTTCACCCCCGGTATTACGTCTACAGCAGCCTGAGAAAGTAGTACACCTCTTAAGGTGGAACAGGCTTAAGCTCTCTTAAGGTGGAACAGGTTACATACACAACAGGGAACACACGGCACATCGAGGGAAAACAAACTATATTAACAATCCCCTTATCCTTATCCCACCCCCTATACCTAACTAGATTAAGCTATGAGGGGCCAGAATTCATGCTCACCAATCCAAAGCAAAGTCAACTGTTAACGAAATGCAGATTTTGCGGTCTGGTTCTCTGTCCTCTTAGGAACCCCGTCACCACGTGGTCTTCGGGGGCACGGTGCGGGAGCTGCTACTGCGATGCACCTTCTTCTCCTCCGCTACCATCGTCGTCTCGTCCCGATGGGTACTCCTCTTCTTCTCCCTCGGGCGGTCGTCGGCGGTAACGTTATATTTATCGGACAGTTAACAGTCTTTGTCGTTTAGATTTTGTTACCCATGCATCGAACGACAGTATATTCGAGGTAGCGTAGGCACCTGCGTTACAGTGTTCAACAAGATGTTCGTCTTCCCAAGCGCCAGCTTATAACTCGACGCTTGGTCTTTATTGATACGTTTTTCGCTGCCCTGCTCTGTCCTTAGTTTATCGAGTTTTATCGTCTTCTTCGTCTCTACTTGTCTCGTCTACCTGCTACCTGCTCAAATTCGTCTCGCCCCCTTTTGCGGCCTGGGCGTCCCAGATGACGAGGGACTCAGGTCTCGTTCTCCTCCCCGGCTGTTGGTATGGTGTACTTCGCTGCTAAAATCTCACCACGGGGAGCGAGGAGAGACCCGCCACAAGGCCAGGGCACGAGTGAGCCAGGAACCAAGAGCGAGGGCCAAGTGCAAGAGAGAGCAGAGAGAGGGCTTGCTACCCGGGGCCTGCAGTTATACCCGTTGTTTCATCCCTTATATGCGTGCCAAATCAGGTTAGTTCATTGTTCCAATTTTGGCAGGCTGCTTTAAATAATTACAGCAATCTAAACTAACTGTTTTTAGATGGCCGTTTATCACACCTAGTGGCCTGATGTCCAAGCTGTACTGTTATTAATGCATTCTAATCGGCCTGTCCGGCCTCGATGGTTTCCTTAAGCTGTTTCCGATTACTAATGCAGACGACTTGATGGCCTCAAGTATAGGCCCAACTAGTTCTGATCTGTCTACGATCTGGCTTAATGCATATTCTAATGTTTGCTGTCTGCTTTTCCAAAACACAAAGTCCTTTTCACAGAAACTGCATTCCAGGTTTCGATTTCACCACAAGCTGCTTGTTCTGTGCTGCAGAGTTCAAGCTTTAAAAATCTTGCAGGCTTTTGGCCACGAGGTGCCATCTTTTGGGTACCCTTTTTAAAATGTCCATGCAGGGTCCCTTTTATTAATGACTTTGGGGAAATGTGGAAATTTTGCGAATCCTACAGAACTGGGGACTTTGGATGGAGGATTGCTGTCAGGGGCTTATGGTCAGTAACTATGGTAAACTTATGACTAAACAAGTATTTGTGAAACTTCTTGACCCCAAAAATCAATGACAAAGCTTTCCTTTCGATCTGTGCATAATTCCGCTCACTGGCACTGAGAGCGCGTGAAGCAAAAGCATTGGTCTCTCCTCCCCACTATCTAGTACATCAGAGATCACTGCCCCAACTCTGTACAGAGAGGCATCACATGCTAGCTTGATCTTCTTAGATACATCATAGTGAACTAACATGCTACTCTCTACTAACTGGCTTTTATACTCTTTGAATATTGTGTCGCATTCTTTTGACCACTTCCAAGGGACCTGATTCCTCAACAGCTCATTCAGTAGATGTAACAATGTAGCCAAGTTTGGGAGGAACTTTCCGTAATAATTCAAAAGACCCAAAAATGATCGAAGTTCAGTGACATTCTTGGGAGTTGGTGCATTTCTGATTGCATCCAGCTTTCCCTTGGTTGGATGTAAACCATCTTTGTCTATTCTGTGTCCTAAGTACTCCACTGAGTTTTGAAGCAACTCACACTTGTGAGCTGTCACTCATATTCCATGAGTATTTATAGTCAAGCATGACTTGGACTCTTCATCTAACTCAAGTTGTAGATAGGTGTTTGTTAGATCTAACTTCGAAAAGATCTGTCCACCTGTCAGCGTTGTGAACAAATCTTCCACATTTGGCAACGTATTGGGTAGATTACACTCTAGAACCTGGTTTAAGGTTACCTTATAATCACCACACAACCTTACCTTACCATCTGACTTAGGTACAACAACAATGGGTGTAGCCCAATTACTCAGATCTGCCTTAGGGATAATATTCTCAGTTTCTAGTCTTTTGAGTTCTTGCTCAACTTTCTCCTTGAGTGCGTATGGTACAGGATGTGACTTGCAGTAAACTGGTTTTGCATCCTTCTGCACTCTGACACTCACCTTGAAGTCTTGGATCAGACTGCCCATTTCACTGAACACCTTTGGGTACTGCTTGATGACATCAAAATTCGAATGCAATTTTTGCTTCCACACAAAAAATCTCATTCCAATCCAGCTTCAGTGATCCTAACCAATTTCTACCTATCAAGGCAGGCTTGTCTCCTGCCACTACTATGAGAGACAAGCTCTGACGCTGATCCTTGTATTTCACTGGTATGGTGACACTTCCTACTGCAGGGATTTGCTCTCCTGTGTAGCCTCGCAGCTCTACCTTCAATTTCTCTAGTCGATAATCACGCAACTTGTCGTGCTATAGTGATTCCGGTACTACGCTCACGGATGAACCAATGTCGATTTCCATGGGTTTCCTGGTTCCTGCGACATCTACTTAGATGACGATATCTCGTGAATCGCTGTTAGGTACCTTCGTGCTCCTGATGAGATGAATCTCCAGAAACTCCTTGTCCTGCTGCTTCTCTTCAATGGTATGTAGTGTCTGGCGATATCTAATTCTAGTATTGCCAGTCGATTTACTCTTCTGTCAGCACGCCTTTGCAAGATGCCCAGTTTACTTGCAGTAGAAACACTCTGCCTTCACATAGGAACAGCTTTGAGTGATGTGTTGCCTCAGGCACTGATAGCACGACTTCAATGCACTGTTATCTTGGCCAGTTACTGAGGCCTTGGGGCCCAACTGCCTTTTACTTTTAGCCTGCAGCTGATTCACCTTGGTTGTCTGACAACTGGAAATGGTGGGGAACACTCGGGAGTATCGCTCGGCCATATCCATCGACGTAGCTGTCTAACAAGCTAAGTCAAAAGTCATTGGGGGTTGTCAACAATTTACTTCTGATACGTTCATTTTTCAACCCACAAACAAAGCGGTCATGTAAAGCTCGGTCCTGAAAGTTTCTGCAATGACAGTGAATGGATAGCTTTTTTAAAGCTACAATGTACTCACTGATACCTTTGTTATTTAGTTGATCACGTGTTCAAAATGATAACTTTCAGCAATTTCCAGGGGCTCAGGACTGTAGTGCTGTTCTAACTTGCTTAGGGTCTCCTTCAGTGGCATGTCCTTCGGCTTCGCGGAAACAAACACATTTTTCAGGGTTTCATACACCTCGGGGCCTGCTTCAGTCAAAAAAATAGCTTGTTTCATTTCTAAAACTGCCCGGTTATGGTTTACATCATCGGCGATTTCGACAATACCATTCGCGGTGAAAAACATTTCTAGCCGCTACACATAAGCTCCAAAAGTCTCTCGGTCATGATGGAACTCACCCAAGCGCCCTATTGTTCACATAGGCATGGCCATCTGGACTCTGACAATGTCGACAGTTCAGCCACATGTGCTCGAAATTTACCTTGGATTTTTACGTTTTTCTGCAAAACAAAGAACCTCTAACAGTCCCACCGTCGGTTGGCAGGATTATCCTCCAACAAAAATTTCAGCTAGGAAATCCACAATCGCATCCTCATCACCAATTCTGTGATATCTTGAGACACAGCATATAGATACAACAGCACAACATGGCTTCCGGTAAGAACTGTACTGCACATGGCTTTATTATTATATACATCAGTCGTCCACCAGGTGGCTCTATTACAATGTTGAACCTTAACTGTCTATCCCTTGTCTAACATTTTATGCCTTCTGAATAGATGTCATAATTGAAACGTATGGAGGAGAATCAAAAGTGTATCTATATTAGCTGAATCACTTCAAATTAACTCAGTCCGAGAAATTCTATGGTGCCACTCTCCTATTTCAGGTGCTAAACAGGTGCCGAAGCATCTAATATGGTGGACAGAAACACAAACCCATTATGAGCCAGCAGTACGCCACCTGCAATATTGGATGAAACAAAAAATAGTCATCTTGACCCCATGCCTGAAACAGGCGTTAGGCCTATGGTAAATGCAAATAAGTGTCCTAATGCCCATTTGAGGCCCCTCTGTGCAAGAAAGGCCTTCCTTATCTGGCACCAAGCTGGTTCAATTCAGGAAAACCAGGTCTACATGCGGTCCTTAAAGGGAATGCTGCAGGCCGCTACCAAAAAGGTAAATTTGTTGAAAGATAGTTACCTGACTGTGGAGTCAGGAGGAGCAGGAATGCCACCAACCACTGCCAGCCACCTCCTGCCACCCCTGGTGCCCGACTGCTGCCTCAACTTCCCCCACCACCCCCTCCCACCCCACCCCCGTCCCGATGTCCAAGTCGTCCTCCCTTTCCTGGTCACCATCCCTTTTCCAATGGCCCGGTCACCCTCCTCTCCTCGTCATATCCCCTCCAGGTCAGCCCTCCCTGGCCGCCTCCCTTCCAATCGTCCCTCTTCTCCTGGTCGCCTGCCCCCTTTCCAATCAACTCCCGAATTAAGCACTTAACTGAGAGCCGCTGCCAGTTGATGCAATGGCCTGAAATTCAAAGTCTCTTTGTCGGCAAGTTGCCTGGAGACACACATTCCTTTAATTAAGACCCCAGACACAATATTGGGTTCATCTTGGGCCCAGTTCACACCGGCCGTGAACAAATTTCTAGGCCTGATGCCTTCAATTTATATATAATAAGTTATGTATTGTATTATTAAAATAATAGTTACACCTATCTGACCCATGTAATGTTAATATGAGCAGATCATTTTTAGCATCATTTTCCTTTTTTGTTTGCAAAAGAAACAATTTTATTGCATACATTTTTAATCCTTTATGTAATCTATGCTGAAATATTCTTCATAACTATCTTCTGTTTTTCCAAACACAATATCATTTGCTTTAATAACAGGATTCTGACAGCTGTTTGGCATCAAGCTATGTTTAGTGTGCAGTTTTATGAATACAAAATTGTATGAAACAAAGTAATTACAGTATATCAAAACACACTGGAGAAAATGGAATTCAGAAAATAATAAAAGTTTATAATAAATTGTTACTGTAGGCAAAACTGAAAGCAATTTGTTATCATTCACTTTAATCTGCTTGAGAATGGTACAAAAGTTTTGAGTTACACAACATCAAAATATAATAAATTATAAATGTTTATTGGCCCTTCTGGAAAAGTTTATGGTTTATTCTTTTTAAATCTAATAGTGGGAAATCTGAAAATGTTCAGCAACTGTCATTGCTGATTTGGCTCCTTAAATACAAGAACTATAGCAGCAATATCATTAAGGCTTTATAGAATTCCCAGTGGAAGCTATCTTCTACCTGCTGTCTTTTGGCTAACTGCCAAAATGGAAGCACAGCATGATGAGAAACAGCTAAAATAATGCTCCAGTTTGACAGCAAGAGCATATCTCCTCAGATAATGAAGCTAACTAGCATTTTCTAAGTGAAAAGGTGCTTGTGTTCAGGCTTTTTTGCATGTTGTAGTTGAGCTTGGGGGCCTATGGTATTTGTTGTGATGAATTCTTATTAATATGATGACAGAATGCGCTCTTTTCAAGAGTTACACAGGGAAACTGCAATTCTGTAAGTGTGCGCCAAGCATTTAGCAACTAGTAATATACCATCACTTACAGTTTTGGAACCACCTCTTTGAAACATTTTGGGGAATTTTAATAGTGAAGAGCGAGTGGGTTTGGGTTCGGAAGGGTTGGTAAAGTTGGCGGAAATGCCAGCGCGCCCGGAAGCTGGCTCCAACTTCTGGGTTTAACTCAGGTGTGTTTCGATGCGTGTGCGTAACCCCTCCGGAGAGGCAGGTTACTGCTTCTAATATTTAAATGAGGCACTTTTGACGAGATTTTCACTGGGATTTAAATTTAACATGATATGCCCGGGTTTCCCGGCTTCCTGAAACTCGCCATTTAAATGAAGGCGAGAAGACTGAACGGCAATTCATTAAAAGTCAGGCATACAACAGCAATAAATAATCAGTGCTCACAGCTGCTTATTTACTTCCCTATGGAAAGGGTTTGCTGAGAGTACTTATTTTCAGAGGCAAATTTGTGCACTTTGGAGGCATTGAGACTCAAGATCAGGATGGGTGGCACCATGGCTGCCTTAGATTGCACCTCGCAGGAGGAGCATGATGATCATCATCAGCAGCAGCAGATACAATTTTGAAAGAGGTGGCTATAGAGATAGTGAATGCCTTGATTGCCATCTTCCAAAATTCAGTAGATTCTAGAATGGTTCCCGCGGATTGGAAGGTAGCAAATGTAACCCCACTATTTAAGAAAGGAGGGAGAGAGAAAACAGGAAACTACAGGCAAGTTAGCCTGGCATCAATAGTAGGGAAAATGTGAGAATCTATTATTAAGGATGTGGTAACAGGGCACTTAGAAAATAATAATCGGATTAGGCAGAGTCAACACGGATTTATGAAAGTGAAATCATGTTTGACGAATCTGTTGGAGTTTTTTGAAGTTGAAACTAGTAGAATAGATAAGGGGGAACCAATGGGTGTGGTGTATTTGGATTTTTAGAAGGCATTTGATAAGGTGCCACACAAGGGATTATTAAGCAAAAGTAGGGATTGGGATTGGGGGTAATAAACTAGTATGGATTAAAGATTGGTTAACGGAGAGCAAACAGAGAGTAGGAATAAACGGGTCATTTTCGGGTTGGCAGGCTGTAACTAGTGGGGTACCGCAAGGATCAGTGCTTGGGCCTCAGCTATTCACAATCTATATCAATGATTTGGATGAGGGGACAAAATGTAAAATATCCAAGTTTGCTGATGATACAAAGCTGGGTGGGAATGTAAATTGTGAGGAGGATGCAAGGAGGCTTCGAGGGGGTATAGACAGGCTAAGTGAGTGGGCAAGAACATGGCAAATGGAATATAATGTGGAAAAATGTGAAGTTATCCACTTTGGTAGGAAAAATAGAAAAGCAGAGTATTTTTAAAATGGTGAGAGATTGGGAAATGTTGGTGTTCAGAGGGACCTGGGTGTCCTTGTACACAAATCACTGAAAGTTAACATGCAGGTACAGCAAGCAATTAGGAAAGCAAATGGTATGTTGGCCTTTATTACAAGATGATTTCAGTATAAGAGTAAAGACGTCTTACTGCAATTATATAGGGCCCTGGTGAGACCACACCTGGAGTATTGTGTACAGTTTTGGTCTCCTTACCTAAGGAAGGATATATGTGCCATAGAGGGAGTGCAACGAAGGTTCACCAGACTGATTCCTGGGATGGGGGGATTGTCCTTTGAGGAGAGGTTGAGTAGACTAGGCCTATATTCTCTAGAGTTTAGAAGAATGAGAGGTGATCTCATTGAAACGTACAAAATTCTTACAGGGCTTGACAGGGTAGATGCAAGGAGGATGTTTACCCTGGCTGGGGAATCTAGAACCAGGGGTCACAGTCTCAGAATAGGGGTCAGCTATTTAGGACTGAGGTGAGGGGAAATTTTTTCACTCAGCCGGTGGTGAATCTTTGGGATTCTCTACCCCAAAGGGTTGTGGAGGCTCAGTCATTGAGTATATTAAAGACAGAGATTGATAGGAAATCAAGGGATATGGGGATAGTGCAGGAAAGTGGAAATGAGGTAGAAGATCAGCCATGATCTTATTGAATGGCGGAGCAGGCTCGATGGGCTGAATGGCCTACTCCTGCTTATATTTCTTCTGTTCTTACATTCTTATACTGCTATGGAGATACCTGTAAGCAGTCAGCAGAGAGTGGAGCAGCAGAGGGCTCAAAGTCACAGGAGGCACTATTTGTGTAACAGGGTGTACAGGCAGATTCTCAGCTTCCTTGACCTCTCGGAAGAGCAGTGCTTTCGAAGGCTGAGATTGTCATGTCAGGTGGTGGCAGACGTCTGTAGCCTCCTAGAAGAAGACCTGCTTCTTGCTGGACCTGCTGGCCACGCATTATCAGTGGCTGTCAAAGTGACCACCAGCCTCAACTTTTTTGCCACTAAGTGGATTGAAACAACTGAGTCTCTAGTGCTGCTACATACTGGACTTCTGCTGACTTTCCTGGCTACATTCATGCCATCTTTATAGTAGATGTTATTAATACAATATGGGGAGGAAGGCAAACTGGAGTAAATTTACAAGTTGCTCAACATTCCAAGAATAAAATAAATACTGTGTGAGTTAATGTACATCAACCTAATTTATTCCTGGGAGGAAGTTTGGAAGTATGGGCAAAGGTGTGCTATGCTCTGATAACGTGAACAGACCAAATTACTATACATTAACACCCGTTTACTTCATACCTTAGCTCTAATGCACAGAATAAATTTACCCTGTTGACATGTAGGATCAGCAATATTAGCAGAAGCTTGAGAGGATATTTGGCTGGCAATGACTGCTCATAGGCATTAACAACAGATGGGAATGCAGCCTCTGGCATTGGTTAATGAGCTTGAATTTAACGGAGTTACCAAACATTGCCTAGCCCCCTACTAATGTTGATATTTATATAATGGCTTTTGAATTTCTTCTATTGACTGTGAATGCATTCCACCAAAAGATTAATTTACTGCTTTATAATTTGCTTCTCTGCAGGAACCATTAACCTGAAGCATATTTACAATTGTTTAATTCAATGTCAATAAAAATCATTCCAGCTTGGAATCAATAGGCACTGCAAATTAACACAGGCTCATGTAACTTAACACAGTAGGCCCTGATCTTATCCTCAGGGAGGAGATGGTGGTTAGGGGAGGAGGGGTCCGATCGCGGGGCGGGGGGTGGAGCAGGCAGATCACGGCGGAGGACGGGGGTTTACTGAAGGAAACACTCTTGGCTCCTCCTAGCCCACAAGCAGTGCTGTAAAGGCACTCACCTCATGGATTCAGCCTTTCTCGCCTCCTTTAACCTGTCGGGTTTCCTGAGGCCAGGGAATCCTGGCCAACTGTGGTTAAAAATAGCACCATTGTTAAAATGACGGCACGCAGCCTCATTAAAATATTTCAATGAGCAACCCACCTCCCACGAGCAGATTGGTCACCGCCCCTCGTCCCACCTCTGTTAAAACCAGAAGTGGACGGGTTTGAGGCAGGTTGTGTTCCTGTTTCAGATTTTTAGTTTTTTAACCTCCCACCCAAACCAAATCCACCCATTCTTGGGAGTTAAAACTTCACCCCAATTCTAGATTTTGGTATGGCTAACTTTAATGGGATGGGACAGAGGCTGATGACAGCAAACTGGTCAAAACTGTTGTTCGGTAAAACTACAGATGAATAGTGGGAGGTGTTCAAAAAATAACTTAGCTTACTACAGGACCAAAGGGACAAGAGCTCTACTTACCAAATAAAAAAGCTATGGTTAAAAAAAAAGGTGCGAGATAGCGTAAAACTAAAGGCAAGAGCATACATTGGTGCAAAGATAAGTGTAGATTCTGGGGACTGGGAGAGGTATAAAGAACAGCAAAGGAAGAAAAAAAAGATAGTAAGTGCTGCAAAAGGTATTACAGAAGGAAACTTGCAAGTGATATCAAGGTTAATGCAAAATGTTTTTACAATTATATTAGAAGGAAAAGGGAACTTAAGGGTAACATGGGCCCTTTAAAATTTACCAATATCCTGCTCACTGATGCCCAGTCTGGGTTCCACCAAGACAACTCGGCTCCCGGCCTCATTATAGCCTTGGTCCAAACATGGACAAAGGAGCTGAATTCCAGAGGTGAGCTGAGAGTGACTGCCCTTGACATCAAGGCAGCATTTGACCGATTGTGGCATCAAGGAGCCCTCGTGAAACTGAAGTCAATGGGAATCAGGGGGAAGACGCTCCACTGGCTGGATCATACCTAGCACAAAGGAAGATGGTTGTGGTGACTGAAGGTCAATCATCACAGCCCCAGGACATCGCTGCAGGAGTTCCTCAAATATGTTAATGAGGCTGGAAGCCTTGCAGTTAACCTGCTTTGTAGGTTTTATGTGGTCGGGTGGATTTCCCAGCCTCCTGGCAGCTGCAGTGAGGTGACGACAGCCTCGGGAGAAGATAAGTGCCTTCACAGCACTCCTTGTGGGCCAGGAGGAGTAGGAGTGCTTCCTCCCAGCCCCGTAAGCTCCTGCACCATCAGACACCACATACAAACACCCCCAGGGATCGAAAACCACCCCCCTCCCGGTTTGTCGGGGATCAAAAACCCCCACGGGATCGGACCCCCCCTGGGTTCAGACCCCACCCAAGGTCAAGGATCTGACCCCCTGGAGTCAGGGATTGGACCCCCTGAGATCACCCCCCCACCACCCTGTGATCAGACCCACTCTGAGGTCGGGGATTGGAACATCCCCCGGGATCAGATCCCAACCAGGATCGGACCCCCTCCTGGGTCAGGAATTGGATCTAACCTAGTCCTGGGGCCTCCTCTGGCATGTTCTATGCACGGGGTCAGGGGTTTCGGACACCCCCGGGTTCGGAGATGGGACCTCCCCTGGATTTGAACCACCCTGAGATCGGGGATCGGACTCCCCATAATTGGTACCCATAGAGACAGGGATCGGACCCACCCCCCGGGATTGGACCCCCTCCGGGTTTGGTGATCGGACTCACCCTGGGATCGGAACCCCCTGGAGTCAGGGATCGGACCCAACCCCTAGGTTCGGACCCCATCCGGGTTCAGTGAATGGACTCGCCCTGGGATTGGAACCCCCTGGAGTTAGCGATAGGACCCACACCACGGGACCGGATCCTCTCCGCGTTCGGTGATCGGACTCGCCCTGGGATCGGAATCCCCTGGAGTCAGGGATCGGACCCCCCCGGGATCAGACCCCCCTGGGATCGGACCCCCTCCGGGGTTGGGGATTGGACCTATCTATTTCCTACGGCCTGCTCTGAGGTGCTCTGCGCCTGACTGGAAGCCAAGCCTGTCAATCAGGCTGACTTCTGGGCAGGGAACCTGTCAGGGCCAAATGTCGCACACTGTGGAGTTGAAAATCCACTGCTTGCAGGTAAACCCAGACTATTGTAAGGTTCGCAAAATTACACATTTTCCCCCAAAAGGAAGAAAGGAGAGATATTGGACTGTTTGAAGGAAGTATTGGGCCAAAGGGATTTAAAAATCAAAACCCCAGGAAGATTTGGCTGGTTTAAAAGGCATGTTCAGACTTGCGAAAGGCTGTGACACAGGAAAGGTGGGGTGGGCCCCGAGTTTGGATTTTGGGCCGTCTGGGAATGTCCTGGGCCACCTCAGCCTTTACATAAAGACAATAAAAACCTGTTCCCGCCAAAAATCGCAGAGCCACAAAATACATGAATAAAACAGTACATGCCCACAGCAGCACAAAGGAAAGAACATGGCCCAACAGGAAACAACAATCAAACAACAGTTCAAAACCAATCAAAGAGATTTACAAAACGTTTTACATTTTTAAACTAGTTTCAAGGCAATCCCAAAACCAGTTAAAGGCCAATTAAGAATAGATGGACCATCCTTGAAGCTCGTTAAGATTAGATGGGCCATCCCCGAAGCTCGTTAAAGTTTTAACACATATTAAAAATAATGAGCCCGCCAAATTTAACAAAGAAACCCGAGATTTGGCAGTCAGATAAGCCAGGCCTCAAACCAGTATAATTGAGGCCTGCTTGTACAGTTAAACAGATCACCAAGACCAGATCAGCTCATCAGGGGGCGGCTGAAGTTCAGTCCAGTTCAGTTCAAGATCGGAGAAACAGTTCAGTACAGGAGAGAAAGTCAGAGAATCGGAGACTTGAAGAAAGAAGAAGAAATGGAGATCGCGGCAACCAAAGGCTTCAAGAAACCAACAACTACCAATATTACCACCAACCAGGTAATACTGGGCCACTGCGACCAACAAGAAACCAACCACCAAAAATTCAAAAATCAAAGACTTGTTTCCACTCTACAAGCTAGTCTGACTTACCCCGGGTAAGATTTTGACACAAAAGACCCTAAAACTTAGCCTAACCAAAGAAAATTGGGTACTTACCCGAAAGATCCAAACTACGCAGCTAACCGCATCAGCGGACAAACCCAAACTGAAGACCCAACGCAGGTGCAGTCTTCCACCATGTCCGGGGTACGGCAGGCCCCAACCGCCACAACTAAGGAGAACCCCGAAATCGTGAACCTCTACAATCTGTCAAGAAAGTCGTTTGGTGAGCATTTCCTGGTCCTCTGGATTTAAACCTAGTTAGGATAGTGGGGTTGGGAGGGTAAGGGATTTTGTCTATTGTAATTCTCCCTCGCATATTCCGAGTGTTCCCCACCCTTTTAGAGTATAAGTTTTATTGTATTGTATATTTTCCTGTCTCAAAATAAAGATCTCAATTCTTTTGACCAACCCAGGTGTCTGTTGCAAGTTCATTACAACACCCAAATAAGTCCAAATTCTTGAACCACTCAAGGGAGTTAGAGGTGAAGCTGACCAAACCACCACACACCACCCCTTACACTATCGGAATTCCCATCCGAAACTCCCCTGCCCACCCACCCCCCCACCAACCGCCCCCACTTACATAACCCACCCCAGTAAATATCCAGTCCTTTGTGTCAGTCTTCACAGTAAAGGAAGAGGATAATATACCTGACATTCTAGGGAAACCAGTAACAAATCAAGGGACTGGAACTCACTAAAGTTAACGTAAGCAAGAAAATAGTATTAGAAAACATAATGGCAGAAAAGACTGACAAATCCTCAGGACTTGATGGTCTCCACCCCAGTGTTAAAGGAAGTAGATGAGGAAATTGCAGATGCTTTAGGCATAATCTTCCAAAGCTCTCTCGATTCAGGAATTGTCCTTTTAGATTGGAAAATTGCAAATGTAACTCCATTGTTTAAGAAAGGCGAGAGAAACCAAAATATTATAGAACTGTTGGTCTAACATCTGTTGTGGGAAGTTACTATAATCTATAATTAAGCACAGAGTGACTGAGGAATTAGAGAAATTTAAGCTGATTAGAGAGAGCCAACATGGATTTGTAACGGGTAGGTCATGTCTAATGAACCTAATCAAATTTTTTGAGGAAGTAACTAATGTAGTAGACAGGTGAATATCTATGGAGATTGTTTGTATGGACTTCCAGAAGGCAGTCGATAAGGTTCCACATAAAAGATTGTTAGCTAAAATTATAGCTCATGGGAATTTAAAACAATTTATTGGCCTGGTTAGGAGATTGGTTAGACGGTAGAAGACAGAGAGTAGGGATGATGGGTAGGTGCTCGAATTGGAAGAAGTGACTAGTGATGACTTACAAGGATCTATGCTGGGGCCTCAACTATTTACTGTATTTATTAATAATTTAGATAACACAATAAAGCACCATATATTCAAGTTTGCTGATGACACAAAGATTGGTGGCATAGTAAGTAATGTAGATGGGAGCATAAAATTACAAAGAGACATTGATAGATTAAGTGAGTGGGCGAAACGGTGGTAGATGGACTTCAACACAACTAAGTGTTGGATCATCCATTTTGGATCAAAAAAGGATAGAGCCGAATATTTTTTAAATGGTGCAAAGCTAAGAACAGTGGAGGTCCAAAGAGATTTAGGGGTCAATGTACACAAATCACTAAAATATAGTAATCAAGTATAAAAAATAATCAAAAAGGCTTATGGAATGTTAGCCTTTATAACTAGAGGGTTGGAATACAAAGGGGAGGATGTTTTGCTACAGCTATACAAAGCCCTAGTTAGACCACATCTGGAGTACTGTGTACAGTACTGGACACCGCACCTTAGAAAGGATATGTTGGCCTTGGAAGGTGTGCAGTGTTAGATTATCAGGAGAAATTGCATAAACTAGGCTTGCATTCCCTCGAATATAGAAGGTTAACGGGTGATTTGATTGCAGCTTTTAGGATTTTGAAAGGCATTGATAGGGTAGATAAAGAGATTTTTTTCCGCTGGTGGGGTAGTCTAGGACACGGGGACATAACCTTAAAATAGGAGCCAGGTCATTCAGGAGAGAAGTTCAGAAGCCCTTCTTCATGCAAAGTGTGGTAGAAGTGTGGAACTCTCTCCCACAAAAAGCAGTAGATGCTAGCTCAATTAATAATTTTAAATCTGAGATTGATAGATTTTTGCTAGACAAGGATTTTAAGGGATATGGATGGAATTTGGATACTCAGCCATGATCTCATTGAATGGTGGAATAGGCTTGATGGCCTGAATGGCCTACACCTGTTCCTATGTTCCTATTCCTAAGGAACCAGCATCCACTCCCAGACAGACTTTCTAGCCTCTCTAACATAATAGGTGCCCTATGTGTGCCCCTAATGGCATAGATACTGCAGAATCAGTACAGAGGTCAAAATCCTGATTTTCCACTCCCTCAACAACACCAACAACACCACCTTCTCTGCAATCACCTGATGCTGCACAGGACAGAGGGCATCAGCACCCAAGTACATTGCTGCCCAGGAGGCCAGGGATGGCCTCACCATGGCCAGATTTACTTCACTTGACGCTGTACACCCTGGCTGCCACATGATGTGCTATGTTGGCACCACCCCACACCAACACCATAAAGCATCCCTTCAATGCCCAAGCCATTCCTTTCACACTCACCACCATTGCGGGGGGTACCATTATGTCTCACCATTCACATCAACTCACTAAGCCACTTCTAAAGGAGCACACAAATCTGTCCAAGAATGCAAAGTGTTGAAAATAAAGGTTTCAATGTTTGACACCACATTAACAGAAACTTTACATGAACATTGCATAAAACACCCAATTGGCTATCCTTGTGAGTTGTTAGTTGGTATGATTGCACGAGGATGAGGGTGAGTGTGAGGGGTGGCTAGTGAGATGGGGATGTGATAATATAGATAGAGAGAGAGGGATGGCTGGAGGTGCAAAGTAGGTTGGTGTGAGTGAGGATGTGCAGTTGTAGGGTAGGAAAGACAGAGTGCTGGGTGTTATGTTCATTAATAACTAGTCATTTTCATTATGAACAGCTAGCTTCTAGCTAGTCACTTTATTCATGCCATGTGGACTTCCACAGCATCCATCTTGACTACTGCCTTGTGGGTAGCCTAGTGCATCATGGGTAGTCCACCCTTATATATACAGCTAAACATACAGCAACATACAGCTCCACCTAGTGTACCATTCTAGAATGACATGTTACTGATCATTACATCCCCCTTTCTTTGAGGTTAAACAAAATCATTATCAATCAACTTTCAAGAAAAATGATAAAGATGATATCAGTAACACTTTTGTTAGTGCTCTATAAACATAAACATTTTCACAACAGTCAACACATTTTCAAAGCTTTACTTTATACTCAAAGATCAAGTCTATCAGGCTTTCTTACTTCATGTGTGGATCTTCTCAGCACAGGTAAGTCTGATGTGTTTTCATGAGAGCCTGTATGTGTGTTTGTGTTAGGTTGTTCTGGTGGTGATTGACAAAATTCAGTTGCGGCATTGTCATCAATCTGCTCTTAGATAGTCTCTTGTGTTTTTACTTTTGAAAAGCATTGTTTGGCAAAGTGGTTCTTCCCATGACATTTTGTGCACCGTTTTCCAAATGCTGGGCATTGTCGTGACTGGTGTTTGTAACCACAGCATTTACAATTAAAAATTCCTTCCTCTGATTGCTTTTCATTTCTGTTCTGCCCACGTTTCTTTCCTTTGTAGGACACAGCACCGACAGCAGCACTATCACTTACTACAATCACATTATTATTTATTTCACTGAAAGTCTTTGCATGCTTTTGAGCTAGCTCATTGGCTTGGCATATTTTCACAGCATTTTCCAATGTTAGTTCGGTTCCTCTCAACAGACGTTCCCTGACCTTTTTATCATTAATACCAAACACAATCTGGTCACGAATCATGGATGATTTCAGATCAGAGAAATTACATGTCTATGCTTTCAGTTTCAGATCGGTCACAAAGCTATCAAAATTCTCATTTTGCTGCTGTGTCTGTGAACAGAACACATACCTCTCATAGGTTTCGTTCTTTTTGGGAGAACAATGTGTATCAAATTTCTTTAGCACATCTTCCAATTTTTCTCTGTTCTCCTCTTGATCAAATACAAATGTATTAAATACCTCTATCGCCTGCGGGCCTGCAACCGTGAGCTGCAACGCTATTTTCCTTGCATCTGGCTTCGTACCGAATCTGATGGCAGCAATGTAGAGTTCAAATTGTTGTTTGAAAGTCCGCCAATTGCAGTCGACATTCCCCGTGAGTTTCATACCCTCCGGTGGCTTCAAAGTCTCCATGTCGCGTTTCACAATATTCAGCAGATTTTACCACTTCTGGTGCCATGTTATGTTCATTAATAACTAGTCGTCTTCATTATGAATAGCTAGCTTCTAGCTAGTCACTTTATTCATGCCATGTGGACATCTACAGCATCCATCTTGGCTACTGCCTTATGGGTAGCCTAGTGCATCGTGGGTAGTCCACTCTTATATACACAGCTAAACATACCGCAACATACAGCTCCACCTAGTGTACCATTCTAGAATGACATGTTACTGATCATTACTCTGGGGAGGTAATGAGAGGCACAGCAGGATGAGGTTGAGTGTGGCTTTGTACTAACATTTCCTGATCTAATGAGCTCATTGAACGGTTTGCACCACTGCACCCAGGTCTTCCTGACCACATCTGTGCCCTCCTGTACAATGTGCAACCAGGCTGTCCTGGTCTCTTGGGGAGGTCTCTTCCACCCATCGGAAGGGAAGAGGACCTCCTTGCAGGTTCTGACTCCCTACATAAGCAAATGGAGGGAGTCATGGCAGAACCTAGGTGCAGCCCTGCACCTCTGTGCAGTCATTGTCAGTGTTTGCAGCACTTCAATGCTGTAGAACACTGACAGCACAAATGTCAAAATAAAGTTGGCCATGGTCCCTTTAAGGAAACCGGCTGATGATGCATCATGAAATGACATCACCAGACCCGCTTCCTCTAATTGGCCCGGGAAATAAGCTGGGTGGGCTTAATAAACCCTTTCAACTGAAAGTCATTTCACAGAGCAGGATGGAGCCAACAGTGGGGTCGGAACCTGCCACCGACGTCCCCCGCCATGGACCCGCCAAGGTAAGTAAAATCGCAGTCAGTATTTTTTGTTTCAAAAAGTACCCCATATTAGGCTTGTTAGCAAAATTGAAACCCGTGGGATAAAAGGGGCAGTGGCTGTGGCTAAGGGATATAAAACAGAGTTGTAGTGAATTGCTGTTTTTTGGATTGGAGAGTGGCATTCCCTAAGGTTCAGTACAAGGACCACTGCTGTTTTTCATATACATTAATGATTTGGACTTGGGGGTACAGGGCACAATTTCAAAATTTGCCGATGAGATGACACTTGGAAGTGTATTAAACAATGAGGAAGATAGTAATAGACTTCAAGAAGAAATAGACAGGCTGATGGAATGGGCGGACACATAGCAGATGAAATTCACTGCAGAGAAGTGCGAGGTGGTACATTTTGGCAGGAAGAATGAGGAGAGACCATACACACTAAATGGTAAAATTTTAAAGGGGGTGCAAGAACAGAGAGACCTGGGGGGTGCTTGTGAACAAATCTTTGAAGGTAACGGGACAGATTAACAAAACAGTTAATAAAGCGTCTGGGATCCTAGGCATTATAAATAGAGGTGTAGAGAACAAAAGCCAAGTAGTTATGCTAAACCTATACAAAACACTAGTTCAGCCTCAGCTGGAGTATTGTGTCCAATTCTGGGCACCACACTTTAGGAAGGATGTGAATGCTTTGGAGAGGGTACAGAAGAGATTTACTAGAATGCTTCCAGGGAAGAGGGGCTTCAGTTACGTGGATAGACTAAAGAAGCTGAGGTTGTTCTCCTTGGAACAGAGAAGGCAAAGAGGAGATTTGATAGAGGTGTTTAAAATCATGAAGTGTTTAGATAGAGTAAATAAAGAGAAACTGTTTCCAGTGGCTAAAGGGTCGATAACAAGAGGGCACAGATTTAAAGTGTTGGCAAAAGAACCAGAGGCGACGTGAGGGAAAAACTATTTTACGCAACGAGTGGTTAGGATTTGGAATGCACTGCCTGATAGGGTGGTGGATACAGATTCAATAGTAGCCTTCAAAAGTGAATTGGATAAATACTTGAAGGGGAAAAAATTGCAGGGATATGGGGAAAGAGCGGAGGAGTGGGACTAACTGGTTTGGTCTTCGAAAGAGGTGGCGCAGACTCGGTGGGCTGAATGGCCTCCTTCTGTGCTATACTATTCCATGATTCTATGACTTTTGCAATTGTTAAAGGTGAGTACTGTGATTGTTAAATGCTTATTCTTAGATCTGTATTATGTCCTCTTCTTCTACTAAAAGCCTATAAGCCATATTTTGAACTGTTCAGTGTAAGGCCAGATACTGGCAGTAATGGTGTACAATTGTGCTCCATTTTTACTGGCATTCAAATCAAATCAAATCAAATCAAATCAACTTTTATTGTCATTGTTAGTGCACAAGTGCAGTACAACGAAATGTAGGCTTGCGGCTCCCGAGAGTGTACATTTGGATTAAGACATTTAAACATTCAACATACATTTGGCTTGTAGTATATTAACATAAACATAACCATGTAAAGTGCATTGGCAGATGTGCAGGCTTTAGAGTTTATTTGTGGAGTTCAACAGGATGACAGCCCTGGGAAAGAAGCTGTTCCTAAATCTGGTCGTACGGGTGCGAATGCATCTGTAGCGTCTCCCAGATGGCAGGAGGGCGAACAGACTGTGGCTGGGGTGGGTAGGGTCTTTGATGATGGACCGTGACCTCCGTAGACAGCGTTTCTGGTATATGTGCTCTATGGTTGGTAGCCGGGTGCCGGTAATGCGTTGGGCAGTTTTGACTACCCGCTGCAGGGCTTTCCGGTCATAGTAGCTACAGCTGCCATACCATACTGTGATACAGTTTGTCAGGATGCTCTCTATAGTGCAGCGGTAAAAGTTAGGGAGGATCAGGGGTGACAGATTACATCCCTTCAGCCTCCTTAGGAAATATAGGCGCTGCTGGGCCTTCTTCACCAGAGAGGAGGTGTTGAGGGACCAGGAGAGGTCTTCCATGATGTGGACTCTGAGGAACTTAAAGCTGTCCACCCTTTCCACCACAGCCCCATTGATGTGGATGGGGGTGTGACTTCTGCCTTTTGACTTCCTGAAGTCCACGATGATTTCTTTTGTTTTCTTGGTGTTAAGGGCCAGGTTGTTATCGGCGCACCACTTCACGAGATGCTGGACCTCCTCCCTGTAGGCTGACTCATCGTTGTTGGTGATCTGGCCTACTACCGTGGTGTCATCCGCAAACTTGATGATGGTGTTGGAACCACTAACAGCCACACAGTCGTGGGTGAAGAGGGAGTAGAGGAGGGGGCTCAGCACACATCCTTGTGGGGCCCCCGTGTTCCGGGTCGGTGGGGGGGAGGTGTGGTTACCTAATTTGACAGACTGGGGTCTGTTTGTTAGGAAGTCCAGGGTCCAGTTGCAGAGGGAAGTGTTCAGGCCAAGAGTTTGGAGTTTGGTGGCCAGCTTGTTGGGGACGACAGTGTTGAATGCTGAGCTGTAGTCTATGAACAGCATTCTGATGTAGGCCTCCTTACCATCTAGGTGATTCAGTGCCGAGTGTAGAGCAGTTGTGATTGCATCCTCCGTTGATCTGTTTGCACGATAGGCAAACTGGTGTTGGTCAAGAGAGGCAGGAACACTGGCTTTGATGTGGGCTAAGACCAGTCTCTCAAAACACTTCATTATGATGGGTGTGAGTGCGACAGGTCGATAGTCGTTCAGGCACGTCACAGCCGTTTGTTTTGGCACAGGAATAATGGTAGCGGTCTTGAAGCATGTAGGGACTACTGCCTGGGCCAATGACAGATTGAAGATGGCGGTGAAGACATCAGCCAGCTGATCAGCACATTCCTTGAGTACCCGTCCAGGGATGCAATCCGGTCCAGCAGCCTTTCGTGTGTTCACTCCACGTAGAACACGCCTTAAGTCGGAGGTCGACAGAGTGAGCACCTGGTCTTCCGGGGGTGGCAAGGCTTTGGTAGCTGTAGTGTCCGTGTGTAGATAAAGACACTGAAGACAGGAGTTGGTTCATAGGTATTTACTAAGCAAGTCTGGGGGGGGTTTCTAAAGGATATACACAATACACAGGCTTATATAGCCCAAGTGGCAATTACCGGCATTACGCACACCTGGGACTCTTAAAGGCACATACACCATAATTGCTCTTAAAGGCACATACACCACAATTCCTCCCCTTCTAGCTAACTAGTACATCATATTTTAAGTAATTATTAATTACATGTTATATGCAAAATAATATACATTGCTGTATTAATTAATTATAAGTTAGTCTCTCAGGAGGCTTCCTGACTCGGTCCGGAGAACGCCTCGGGGGTGTAGTAGTTTCTGGTGGTGTAGTAGGTTCTTCTGGCAAGGCTGATTCGGCTTGAAGGCCAGTGTCGGGTTCATCGGGCTCCAGTATCACCGGATCGGAGGTAGATATGGGTATCTCTACTTCATCGTTAGATGTATAGAGTGGTGGTGTAGGTTGTCCCTTTTCGGATGACTTGATGATTTGGTCAGCATGGCGCCTTATTATGCTGTCTCCGATGTCCACGGTATACATCAGTGGTCCTAATCGTGTGCAGATAGTTCCAGGCTGCCATTTCTCGGTACGGTAGTCCCGGGCCAAAACCGGTTGGCCTATCTGGAAGGCCCTAGTTGGCCTTTCATTCATGCCCTGAAACTGCCGGTTCTCCACGTCCCTTCGGATGTTGGGCTTGACCAAATCCAGCCGGCATCTTAGGTTTCTATTGTAGAACATCATGGCGGGAGTTTGGTTAGTTACCATATGCGTTGCATTCCTATATGCAAATAAGAAGTTATCCACCTTGTGCTGAAGTTTTATGTCTTCATTACCCATGGCCTTGATGGCCTTCTTGAAGGTCTGGACAAACCTTTCAGCCAATCCATTGGTGGCGGGATGGTATGGGGCGGACGTGTAGTGCTTTACCCCATTGTTCTTTAAGAACTTTCTGAATTCTTCGGACACAAATTGCGGTCCATTATCAGAACATATCTGCTCTGGCAGCCCATTCCTGGCAAATATGGTCCTTAATACTGTGATGGTTTTTCCGTGGTGGTGGAGGACATCTTTATTACCTCCGGCCACTTGGAGTGTGCATCCACTGCGATTAAGAACATTGAGTCCATAAATGGACCAGCAAAGTCGATGTGCACCCTTTGCCAGGGAGATGAGGGCCACTCCCATGGATGTAGAGGGGCCTGTGGCGGAGCATTTTGGATCTTCTGGCATCCTAGGCAGCTCTTGGTCATGTCTTCGATGTCTCCATCGATACCTGGCCACCATACAAACACCCTAGCTAGGTTCTTCATTTTCACTCCACCCAGATGCCCCTCGTGAAGCTCCTTTAGCACTTTATCCTGGAGTTTGGGTGGAATCACCACTCTGGATCCACACATCAAGGTTCCTCGGCACACTGACAGCTGTTCTCTTCTTTGCGAGAATGCTGGCAACAGTGGTTCGCCATGTGCTGGCCATCCCTTCACTGTTAAATCGTAGACCCGTGAGAGAGTAGGGTCATTTCTTGTCTCCCTTTCAATGGCAGAATTTGTCACCGGTAGACATTCCACTATGGTAGAGTGGAATATCTCTACTGGGTCTACTGTAGGTGCCTCTTCTATCGTTGGCAACGGTAGGCGTGATAAACCGTCAGCATTCCCATGCTGTTTTGACCCATTGTATTCAATGTTGTATTGGTGTGCCCCTAGAAAAAGGGACCACCTCTGTAGTCTTTGTGCCGTCATAATGGGGACACCTTTTTTAGGGTTGAATATGGAGATGAGGGGTTGATGGTCAGTCAGCAAGGTAAATTTTTGTCCGTGTAGGTAATGGTTGAATTTCTTCACTCCCCATACCAGGCTGAGTGCTTCCCTGTCTATCTGGGCATAGTTACGCTCAGCTGAGTTCAATGAGCGTGACGCAAAAGCTATCGGCCGTTCCGAGCCATCAGGGAATCTATGGGACAATACCGCTCCTATGCCGTAAGGGGGTGCATCGCACGCCAGCCTGATTGGTAGTGATGGGTTGTAATAAGCCAAAATTTTCTCGGATGTGATTAAGTCTTTACATTTATGGAAGGCACGTTTACAGTCTTCGTTCCATTTCCAAATCACTCCTGTCTGTAGAAGATCATTAAGAGGGTGTAGAATAGTTGATAAGTTCGGTAAAAATTTATGATAGTAATTTATTAATCCCAGGAATGACCTCAATTGTGAAACATTTTCAGGTGCTGGGGCTTTTATAACTGCTTCAATTTTTTCAGGTGACTTATGCAACCCTTCCTTATTAATTATGTGGCCACAATATGATATCTGATTTTGGAATAATTCGCACTTGGGGCGATTTGCTCGTAGGCCTCGTTCTTTCAGCCTAGTGAGCACCTGCTCCAAATTGGCAAGGTGCTCGTTGTCGTTTTCTCCTGTTATAAGGATGTTGTCTAGGTAGCATTGAGTCCCCGGAATTCCTTGCAGGACTTGCTCCATAGCTCTTTGCCAGATAGCTGGAGCTGATGCTATTCCAAAAACCAGTCGATTGTACTGGTACAGGCCTTTGTGTGTGTTTATTGTGAGATACTTTTTAGAGGTCTCCTCAACCTCCATCTGTAGATATGCCTGTGCCAAGTCAATTTTTGTGAAACGTTTCCCTCCGGATAGTGAGGCGAAAATATCTTCTATCCTCGGAAGAGGATACTGTACCGTGTGAAGGACCGGGTTTACAGTCACCTTGAAGTCCCCACAGATGCGAATTTTTTTCTGTTCCTCAGAGTTATTTTTCAATGTTTTTTTCATGACTGGAACGATGGGTGTTGCCCATTCGCTCCAATCTATTTTGGATAATATGCCTGCCTTTTCCAAATTCTTCAGCTCTGCCTCGACTGCCGGACGTATTGCGTATGGCACCGGTCTTGCCTTAAAAAATTTTGGAATTGCTGTATCTTCCACTTTTATTGAGGCGGTGATGCCTTTCAAGGTTCCTAGTTTCTCTTGAAACACTTCTTTGGCGTTGGCCAAGATGTCTTTTAATCGTTCAGGTATGATGTCATCATTGTTTTTTTCCTTACTGGTCACCGTCAGTGCCTGAATGGAGTGCCAGTCTAAACGTATCTTCCTTATCCATTCACGTCCCAACAACGGTGGACCACCATCTTGTAGAATGTATAAATACAACTTTTGTATTTCTTTGCCGTTGTATACCACAGGCACCCTTATTTTTCCTTTGGGGTAGACTTTCTGCCCCGTATATGTTTTTAAGATAATGGATGTGCCTTTTAGAGGTATATGCGAAAATAGCCTCTCGTAATCTCGTCGATTTATTACGGTTAGAGCTGATCCTGTATCTGGCTCCATTTTAACTGGGGACCCTGCTATTGTGAGGGTAACCCAAATGGTTTGGTAATTCTCTTTGGCAAGTACATTATGTAATTTGAGACAGCTTAGTCTCTTGTTTCCGGAGTCGCTATTACTATTCTGGTCTTCGGAGCTATTGTCCGTCATCATTTGTACCTTCCTGTACTTTTCTTTATTGATTTTTTGTTTTCTGTTAGTGGATTTATTTTGTCCAGATTGGCATACCCGTGCAATGTGTCCAATCTTACCACATTGCCTGCATGCTTTGCCCTTGAACCAGCAGTCCCTCTGGTTATGGGTGGATCTGCCGCAGCGATAACATCTTCCGAAATCCTGTGTCATTTTATGCTGTGCCGAAGTCTTGTGTCTCTTGTTGTATCTCTGCAGCTCCTTTTGCTGCTGCTTCGTATGATACAGCCATACTGAAAGCTTTGTCCAATGTTAAATCTTTTTCAGAAAGCAGTCTTTTTTGTGTTCCTTCACTTAAGAGACCGCAAACAAATTTGTCTCGAAGATAATCCGATAGTCCTGCTCCGAATTGGCAGTACTTTGATAGCTTTCTTAATTCGGTTAGGTAATCAGCGTTACTTTCATTCTTGTGTTGATTTCTCTTGAAGAACTTGAATCGTTCCGCTATCAGCAGCGGTGTTGGGTTTAAATGCTCCTGCAGGGTATCAACAATTTCTTTAAAAGTCTTGTCCTTTGGTTTGGCTGGAATGATTACATTTCGTAACAGCCCGTATGTCTTCGCGCCCATTAAGTTCAGAAGTACTGAAGCTTTTTTTTCATCTGTTATTCCATTTGCAGTGCAATAAACCTCTACTCTTTCCACGTATGTGGTCCAATCTTCTATTTCGCCATCAAAAGCCTCAATATTACCAGATTTAGGCATTTCAGAAAAGATATGGCGCTTCCCGCGCTTTTTTTTTCTTCTTTTTTTTTCTCTGTCTGTAGCAACGATATGGCGCTTCCCGCGCTTTCCCGCCGCTGCTACCGATAACAACGCTGTTTTACTGTGGTTTCCGTTTATTCACTGTTGGAGACTCGTTCCCGACGGAGGTCTAAACGCTGACCTGCTTGCCGTGCCGGCCGTCTCTCGAGTGCACCCTCCCAGTCCGTTATTGCTTGCCTCCGATTTCGCTGCCTGTCTCAGCTGTAGAGCCCGCCGCTGGAGCTCCAGCCTGACGCCCAGGAAGGATTAGCGCAGTACCTGTCACCAGCTTGGCCAGCTGGTGAAACCACAGTTTCTCTTACTTCCTTGAGTCTTCTGGACGCTGGAGGAATCGATGTCCTTGAGGTGCTGCCGAATTGCAGGTAAGTCCGTTTCCACTTCGTCGCCACTGTAGTGTCCGTGTGTAGATAAAGACACTGAAGACAGGAGTTGGTTCATAGGTATTTACTAAGCAAGTCTGGGGGGGGTTTCTAAAGGATATACACAACACACAGGCTTATATAGCCCAAGTGGCAATTACCGGCATTACGCACACCTGGGGCTCTTAAAGGCACATACACCATAATTGCTCTTAAAGGCACATACACCACAGTAGCCGGCTCCCTGTTGTCCCTGTTGAAGCGAGCGTAGAAGTTGTTAAGCTCCTCCGGAAGGGAGGCATCGCTAACCGGGTTGGGTTTTAACTTAATGCCAAAAAGAAAATTAAGCCATGCCACCAGAGGACGGGTAAAATTCTTCAGATTTACCACTTTAATAAGCAGAAATATGCCTTTCAACCTTTCAATCTTTGCAAATGATGATATACAAAGCACAGAACACCCTGTTCAGGGAAATTAATTTTATATATTGGATACCCAGTACAAAAAAAATGAAACATGAATTCTTCGGAACAGAAATAATGTCCACCACAGAAGCCTATCAAATGACATGGGATTCTTGCTACTGAAGTTAATAAACACTAATGGATCTCCTGGAGTGCAGTTTCTGATGTTTGCTGTGGTCCCACTGCAGCTTAACGGCAGCAGCAGTTTGCCCATCACTCTATTACAGCAAAGTTACTGAAACATCTTTGACGTGAGATAAAGGTGTTATCCACTTACTGATACAGAAAGATATAGGCCTCACGGATAGAATATTTACATTTTATTTTCCTACCACTCTGTAAAACTTACTTAAGCTGCAATTATTCCCAGAAACTAGTGGCCCTGAGTTTCCGGGACGCTCCCAAACCTTTCTTCCTTTGCTCAATTATTTATATAATGAAACAAATAATTTTTCTCCCCTTTACTTCCCACAGTTGATTTGTCATTTTTGCTGCAGCTGCTGTTGGTGTGACACTGACCAGAGACGTTTTCCCATTGGCAAGTCTACTTTGAATTTTTTTAACAGCGTCCTGCTTTGGTGCACCTATTTCAGGAGGACTTCCAATTCTTCAGTATCAAAGGGAGAAAGCAAAGATTTGCACTGGAAAAATTAATCTGTCCTTTCTCTTTGCAGATCCTGACTGATCTGTTGTTCATTTCCAGCATCTTTTGCTTTGTTTTAGATTTCTATCATTTTCCCTTTTGTTTTGTTATTTGAGTGGTTTCCCACATGCCTCCATTGTGCCAGTCTACTTTTCTGCCACCACAGCAACTTACTTTTTAATGGACAGCTGCAGCTCTTTCAGAACTGCTGCCTCAATAGCATTTACACTCTACAGTCAGTGTGCTACAGGCCGAGTTCGCTGGGTAAGCTTTTATGCACCACTTGCCTGGTTAAAGTAGAGGATGCGTCTCCCAGTACAAGTTTCAGAACGACAAAGAACTATCACAAGTGAATTAATCATAGAATCATAGAAATTTACAACACATAAGGAGGCCATTTGGCCCATCTTGTCCATGCCGGCCGACAAAGAGCTACCCAGCCTAATCCCACTTTCCAGCACTTGGTCCATAGCCCTGTAGGTTACAGCACTTCAAGTGCTTATCCAAGTACAGTATTTTTTAAATGTGATGAGGGTCTCCACCTCTACCATCCTTTCAGGCAGTGAGTTCCAGACCCCTACCACCCTCTGGGTGAAAAAAATTCTCCTCAAATCCCCTCTAAACCTCCTACCAATTACTTTAAATCTGTGCCCCCTGGTTGTCGACCCCTCTGCTAAGGGAAATAGGTCCTTCCTATCCACTCTATCTAGGCCCCTGATAATCTTATACACCTCAATCAGGTCTCTCCTCAGCCTCCTCTGTTCCAAAGAAAACCACCACAGGCAATCCAATCTTTCCTCATAGCTAAAATTCCCCAGCTTAGGCAACATCCTCGTAAATGTCCTCTGCACCCTCTCTAGTGCAATCACATCCTTCCTGTAATGTGGTGATCAGAACTGCACGCAGTAGTCCAGCTGCGGCCTAACTAGTGTTCTATACAGTTAAAGCATAACCTCCCTGCTATTCATTGCCTCATCTAATAAAGGCAAGTACCCCATATGCCTTAAGAACATAAGAACATAAGAAATAGGAGCAGGAGTAGGCCATACGGCCCCTCGGGCCTGCTCCGCCATTCAATAGGATCATGGCTGATCTGAATCTAGGCTCACGTCCACTTCCCTGCCCTCTCCCCGTAACCCCTAAGTGCGGCATCGGCAGCGGGTGGAGGCGGAGCAGCGCGGCAGAGCGACTACAAGAGGCCCCAGAGGCTCAGGTAGGCCCCAGTGCGGCATCGGCAGTGGGTGGAGGCGGAGCTGAGCGGCAGAGCGACTGCAAGAGGCCCCAGAGGCTCAGGTAGGCCCCAGTGCTGCATCGGCAGCGGGTGGAGGCGGAGCAGCGCGGCAGAGCGACTACAAGAGGCCCCAGAGGCTCAGGTAGGCCCCAGTGCAGCATCGGCAGCAGGTGGAGGCGGAGCAGCGCGGCAGAGCGACTACAAGAGGCCCCAGAGGCTCTGGTAGGCCCCAGTGCGGCATCGGCAGCAGGTGGAGGCGGAGCTGAGCGGCAGAGCGACTACAAGAGGCCCCAGAGGCTCAGGTAGGCCCCAGTGTGGCATCGGCAGCAGGTGGAGGCGGAGCTGAGCGGCAGAGCGACTACAAGAGGCCCCAGAGGCTCAGGTAGGCCCCAGTGTGGCATCGGCAGCAGGTGGAGGCGGAGCTGAGCGGCAGAGCGACTACAAGAGGCCCCAGAGGCTCAGGTAGGCCCCAGTGTGGCATCGGCAGCAGGTGGAGGCGGAGCTGAGCGGCAGAGCGACTACAAGAGGCCCCAGAGGCTCAGGTAGGCTCCAGTGTGGCATCGGCAGCGGGTGGAGGCGGAGCAGCGCGGCAGAGCGACTACAAGAGGCCCCAGAGGCTCAGGTAGGCCCCAGTGCGGCATCGGCAGTGGGTGGAGGCGGAGCTGAGCGGCAGAGCGACTACAAGAGGCCCCAGAGGCTCAGGTAGGCCTCACCAATCTCCAATCTCAGGGAAGGAGAGAGGTAAAAAGTATTCAAGGTGTGACGTCACCACAAAGCGGGTAAGTGATTGGTTGGTAAGTATTTCTCCCTTTTTAAGCTTAAATCTCCTTGGTTTATAGTTTCTAAGGTGTGATATTTAGAATCGAGGCAGAGGGTATTTAAGAATAATATTAATAAATTTAATTAATTACATAGAATGGGAGATCAGGTGATGTGTTGCTGCTGCAATATGTGGGAGCTGGTGGACACCATTGATGCTCACGGTGATCACATTTGCAGTAAGTGTTGGCTGCTCGAGGAATTCCGGCTCCGTATTGATGAGCTGGAGTCCGAGCTTCAAACACTGAGACACATCAGGGAGGGGGAGAGTTACCTGGACTCTGTGTATCAGGAGGTAGTCACACCAATTAGATTAATTAATTCAGATGTAGTCCGTGGCCAGGGACAGGATGGTGTGACTAGAAGTGAGGCAGGTACGGGGATCCAGGAGGTAGTGTTGGAGGAGCCGCAGCCCTTGCACTTGTCCAACAGGTTCGATGCTCTTACTCCCTGTGAGGATGGGAACAGGGACTGCGGGGAGGATGAGCAACCTGGCCACAGCACCGTGGAGTGGGGGGCCATTCAAGTGGGGGGAGTTAAAAGAAATGTTGTAGTGGTAGGGGATAGTATCGTTAGGGGGATAGATAGAGTTCTCTGCAGCCGAGAGCGAGAGTCCCGAAGGCTGTGTTGCCTGCCCGGTGCCAGGGTTAAGGACATCTCCTCTGGACTGGAGAGAAACTTGGAGTGGGAGGGGGAGGATCCAGTTGTCGTGTTCCATGTTGGTACCAACGACATAGATAGGACAAGGAAGGAGGTTCTGCTGAGGGAGTTTGAGCAGCTAGGGGCCAAATTAAAAAGCAGAACCACAAGGGTAATAAACTCTGGATTATTACCTGAGCCACGAGCGAATTTGGCTAGGACAAATAAAATTAGAGAGTTAAATGCGTGGCTCAAAGACTGGTGTGGGAGAAATGGGTTTTGCTTCCTGGGACACTGGCACCAGTACTGGGGCAGGAGGGAGCTGTTCCGTTGGGACGGGCTTCACTTGGCCAGTGCTGGGACTAGAGTCCTGGCGGATCATATAACTAGGGCTGTAGAGAGGGCTTTAAACTAACTAGTGGGGGGGAGGCTCCTAGAGAGCAAATAATACAAATGACAACAGAGAAGGTCATAGATTTAGGTAGCAGTGGGGAAGTTAAAAACCAGAGCATGTCAGGAAGGGGCAGAAGGTATGGAGTAAAAGGTAAAGTAATAAAAAGGGCAAAAGCAGGAACTAAGTGTCACAAAACATCTTTGAAAGTTCTCTATCTGAATGCACGTAGCATTCGTAACAAAATAGATGAGTTAATGGCACAAATAACTACATATGGGTATGATCTTGTGGCCATTACAGAAACATGGCTGCAGGGTGACAATGCCTGGGAATTAAACATACCAGGTTATTTAACGATCAGGAAGGACAGGCAGGAAGGAAGGGGAGGTGGGGTGGCTATGTTAATAAAGGAAGGAATCACTGTAATACAGAGAAATGATATTGGGTCAAAAGATCAGGACAATGAAACAGTTTGGGTGGAGGTAAGGAATAATAAGGGAAAAAAAACACTAGTGGGCGTGGTCTATAGGCCTCCGAACTGTGGCAACTCTGTTGGACGGAGTATCAATCAGGAAATAGTTGAGGCTTGTAATAAGGGAACATCTATAATTATGGGGGATTTTAACTATCATATTAATTGGACAAATCAAATTGGGCAGGGCTGCCTTGAGGATGAGTTCATTGAGTGTATTAGGGATGGGTTTCTTGAGCAGTATGTAACTGAACCGACCAGGGGGCAGGCAACCTTAGACCTGGTCCTGTGTAACGAGACAGGATTAATTAAAAATGTCCGAGTAAAGGATCCCCTTGGAATGAGTGACCATAACAATGTTGAATTCCATATTCAATTAGAGGGTGAGAAGGTTGGATCTCAAACAAGCGTGCTAAGCTTGAATAAAGGAGGCTATGAAGGTATGAGTGCGGAATTGAGTAGAGTGGATTGGGAAAATAGATTAAAGGGTAAGACGATACATGATCAGTGGTGTACATTTAAGGAGTTATTTTACAACTTCCGAAAAATATATATTCCACTGAGAAGAAAAGGGTGTAAAAGAAAAGACAGCGATCCGTTGCTGAGTAAAGAAATTAAGGATAGTATTCGACTAAAAACAAGGGCATATAAGGTAGCCAAATCTAGTGGGAGGATAGAGGATTGGGAAAACTTTAAAAGACAGCAAAAAATAACAAAAAGATTGATTAAGAAAGGGAAGATAGATTATGAAAGTAAATTAGCAAAAAATATAAAAACAGATAGTAAGAGTTTTTATAGTTATATAAAAAGAAAAAGGGTGGCTAAAGTAAATGTTGGTCCCTTAGAGGATGAGACTGGGAAATTAATGGTGGGAAATATGGAGATGGCAAAAACACTGAATGAATATTTTACATCAGTCTTTACAGTAGAAGACACTAAGAATATCCCAACACTGGACAAACAGGGGGCTAAAGGGGGGGAGGAGCTAAACATGATCAAAATCACTAAGGAAGTGGTACTCGGTAAAATAATGGGACTCAAGGCGGATAAACCACCTGGACCTGATGGCTTACATCCTAGGGTCTTGAGGGAAGTGGCGGTAGGGATTGTGGATGGATTGGTAATAATTTTCCAAAACTCCCTGGACTTGGCAATGGTCCCGGCAGACTGGAAAACTGCTAATGTAACACCCTTATTTAAAAAGGGCAGTAGACAGAAGGCTGGAAACTATAGACCGGTTAGCCTAACATCTGTGGTAGGTAAAATTTTGGAGTCCATTATTAAGGAGACAGTAACAGGACATTTGGATAATCATAATTTAATAGGACAAAGTCAGCATGGTTTTATGAAGGGGAAGTCATGTTTGACATATTTGCTGGAGTTCTTTGAGGAAGTAACATATAGGGTGGATAAAGGGGAACCAGTGGACGTAGTGTATTTAGACTTCCAAAAGGCATTTGACAAGGTGCCACACAAAAGATTATTGCTTAAGATAAAAAATCACGGGATTGGGGGGAAAAACCTGGCATGGATAGAAGATTGGCTATCTAACAGAAAGCACTGAGTTGGGATAAATGGTTCATTCTCAGACTGGCAATCAGTAACTACTGGTTTTCCGCAGGGGTCAGTGCTGGGTCCCCAACTCTTTACAATCTATATTAACGATTTGGAGGAGGGGACCGAGTGTAACATATCAAAGTTTGCAGATGATACTAAGATGGGAGGGAAAGTAGTGAGTGAGGAGGACATAAAAAACCTGCAAGGGGACATCGACAGGCTAAGTAAGTGGGCAGAGATTTGGCAGATGGAATACAATACTGGAAAGTGTGAGGTTATGCACTTTGGCAGGAAAAATCGTAGAGCAAGTTATTATCTCAAGGGCAAGAAACTTGAAAGTACTGAAGTACAAAGGGATCTGGGGGTCCTGGTGCACGAAACTCAAAAGGTTAGTATGCAGGTGCAGCAAGTGATTAAGAAGGCCAATGGAATATTGGCTTTCATTGCTAGGGGGATAGAATATAAAAATAGGGAGGTATTGCTTCAGTTGTACAAGGTATTGGTGAGACCGCACCTGGAATACTGCATACAGTTTTGGTGTCCATACTTAAGAAAGGACATACTTGCTCTCGAGTCAGTACAAAGAAGGTTCACTCGGTTAATCCCAGGGATGAGGGGATGGACATATGAGGAGAGGTTGAGTAGATTGGGACTCTACTCATTGGAGTTCAGAAGAATGAGAGGCGATCTTATTGAAACATATAAGATTGTGAAGGGGTTGGATCGGGTGGATGCAGGGAAGATGTTCCCGATGATGGGTGAAACTAGAACTAGGGGGCATAGTCTTAGAATAAGCGGCTGCTCTTTCAAAACTGAGATGAGGAGGAACTACTTCACTCAGAGGGTGGTAGGTCCATGGAATATGCTGCCCCAAAAAACTGTAGAAGCTACATCATTACATAAATTTAAAACAGAAATAGACAGTTTCCTAGAAGTAAAGGGAATTAAGGGCTACGGGGAGCGGGCAGGAATTTGGACATGAGTCTAGGTTCGGATCGGTCATGGCCCTGTGGGTAGCGGAGCGGGCCCAGGGGCCGTGTAGCCTGATCCTGCTCCTATTTCGTGTGTCTAATTCTGTTAGATTCAGGAGATGGTTCTGTGATAGTGGATTGGCAGTTAGGATCAGATCAGCCATGATCTTATTGAATGGCGGAGCAGGCTTGAGGGGCCGATTGGCCTACTCCTGCTCCTATTTCTTATGTTCTTATGTTCTTACCTGCTAGGAAAATGTCTATCTCCATTTTAAATTTATTTAATGTTGCAGCTTCCACAGCTCTCTGGGGTAGCAAATTCCACAGATTTACTACCCTCTGAGTGAAGAAGTTTCTCCACATCTCAGTTTTGAAAGGGCAGCCCCTTATTCTAAGATTATGCCCCCTAGTTCTAATCTCACCCATCAGTGGAAACATCCTCACCGCATCCACCCGATCAAGCCCCCTCACAATCTTATATGTTTCGATAAGATCGCCTCTCATTCTTCTGAACTCCAATGAGTAGAGTCCCAACCTACTCAACCTTTCCTCATACGTCAAACCCCTCATCACTGGAATCAACCGAGTGAACCTTCTCTGAACCGCCTCGAGAGCAAGTATATCTTTTCTTAAATATGGAAACCAAAACTGCACGCAATATTCCAGGTGTGGCCTCACCAATACCCTGTATAACTGCAGCAAGACTTCCCTGTTTTTATACTCCATCCCCCTTGCAATAAAAGCCAAGATTCCATTGGCCTTCCTGATCACCTGCTGCACCTGCATACTAACTTTTTGTGTTTCATGCACCAGGACCCCCAGATCCCTTTGTACTGCAGCACTTTGCAGTTTCTCTCCATTTAGATAATAACTTGTTCTTTGACTTTTTCTGCCAAAGTGCATAACCTCACACTTTCCAACATTATATTGCATCTGCCAAATCTCTGCTCACTCACTTAGCCTGTCTATGTCCTTTTGCAGGTTTTTTATGTCCTCCTCACTCACTGCTTTCCCTCCCATCTTTGTATCGTCGGCAAACTTGGATATGTTGCACTCGGTCCCTTCCTCCAAATCGTTAATGTAGATTGTAAAGAGTTGGGGTCCCAGCACTGACCCCTGTCGAACACCACTAGTTACTGATTGCCAGCCTGAGAATGAACCACTTATCCCAACTCTTTGTTTTCTGTTAGATAGCCAATCTTCCACCCATGCCAGTATATTACCCCCAATCCCGTGATTTTTTATCTTGATCAGTAATCTTTTGTGTGGAACCTTGTCAAATGCCTTTTGGAAGTCCAAATACACTACATCCACTGGTTCCCCTTTATCCACCCTGTATGTTACATCCTCAAAGAATTCGAGCAAATTTGTCAAACATGACTTCCCCTTCGTAAAACCATGCTGACTCTGTCCTATTAAATTATGTTTATCCAAATGCTCTGTTACTGTATCCTTAATAATGGACTCCAACATTTTGCCAACCACAGATGTTAGGCTAACTGGTCTATAGTTTCCAGCTTTTTGTCTACTTCCCTTCTTAAATAAGGGTGTTACATTAGCAGTTTTCCAATCTGCCGGGACCTATCCTGAGTCCAGGGAGTTCTGGAAAATGATCACCAATGCATCCACAATCCCTACCGCCACTTCTCTCAAGACCCTAGGATGTAGGCCATCAGGTCTGGGGGACTTATCCGCCTTAAGTCCCATTATTTTACTGAGTACCATCTCCTTAGTGATTTTAATCGTGTTTAGCTCCTCCTCCCCCCCATTGCCCCCTGTTTGTCCAGTGTTGGGATATTTTTAGTGTCCTCTACTGTAAAGACTGATACAAAATATTTGTTCAGCATCTTTGCCATCTCCATGTTCCCCACCACTAGTTTCCCAGTCCCATCCTCTAAGGGACCAACGTTCACTTTAGCCACCCTTTTTCTTTTTATATAGCTGTAGAAACTCTTGCTATCTGTTTTTATATTTTTTGCTCGTTTACTTTCATAATCTCTCTTCCCTTTCTTAATTAATCTTTTAGTTATTGTTTGCTGGCTTTTAAATGCTTCCCAATCTTCTATCCTCCCACTAGATTTGGCTAATTTATATGCCCTTGTTTTCAGTCGAATACTATCCTTTATTACTTTACTAAGCCACGGATGGCTGTCTTTTCTTTTACTCCCCTTTTTCCTCAGTGGAATATATTTATCTTGAAAGATGTGAAATATCTCCTTGAATGTAGACCACTGCTCTTGTACCATCTTACACTTTAATCTGTTTTCCCAGTCCACTTTAGCCAATTCTACTCTCATACCTTCATAGTCTCCTTTATTTAAGCTTAGTATGCTGGTTTGAGATCCAACTCTCTCACCCTCAAACTGAATTTGGAATTCAACCATATTATGGTCACTCATTCCAAGGGGATCCTTTACTAGGACATTTTTTATTAATCCTGTCTCATTACACAGGACCAGATCTAAGATTGCCTGCCCCCTGGTTGGTTCAGTTACATACTGCTCAAGGAACCCGTCCCTAATACACTCTATGAACTCTTCCTCAATGCTGCCATGCCCAATTTGATTAGTCCAATCAATATGAAAGTTAAAATCCCCCATGATTATAGCTGTTCCCTTATTACAAGCCCCAACTATTTCCTGATTTATACTCTGACCAACAGAGTTGCAACTGTTAGGAGGCCTATAGACTACGCCCACTAGTGACTTTTTCCCCTTATTATTCCTTATCTCCACCCAAACTGTTTCACTCTCCTGATCCTTTGACCCAATATCATTTCTGACTATTGCAGTGATTCCATCCTTGATTAACATAGCAACCCCACCTCCCTTTCCTTCCTGTCTGTCCTTCCTAATTGTCAAATACCCTTGTATGTTTAGTTCCCATTCATGATTATCTTGCAGCCATGTTTCCATAATGGCCACCAGAACATACCCATGTGTAGTTATTTGCACCGTCAACTCGTCAATTTTGTTACGAATGCTGCGTGCATTCAGATAAAGAATTTTCAAATGTGTTTTCTGACAATTTATTCCTGCTTTTACCCCTTTTACTACTTTACCTTTATCATTATATACATTATGTCCCTTCCTGACATGCTCTGGTTTTTAATTCCCCCACTGCTACCTTGCTCTATTGCCTTCTCCGCTGTCATTTTTATTTTTCGCTCTCTTAAAACCTCCCCCCCACTAATTAGTTTAAAGCCCTCTCTACAGCCCTAGTTATTCGATTCGCCAGGATTCTAGTCCCAGCACTGGCCAAGTGAAGTCCGTCCCAACGGAACAGCTCTCGCCTGTCCCAGTACTGATGCCAGTGTCCCAGGAAGCAAAACCCATTTCTCCCACACCAGTCTTTGAGCCACGCATTTAACTCTCTAATTTTATTTACCCTAGCCAAATTTGTACGTGGCTCAGGTAGTAATCCAGAGATTATTACCCTTGTGGTTCTGCTTTTTAATTTGGCCCCTAGCTGCTCAAACTCCCTCAGCAGAACCTCCTTCCTTGTCCTATCTATGTCGTTGGTACCAACATGGACCACGACAACTGGATCCTCCCCTTCCCACTCCAAGTTTCTCTCCAGCCCAGAGGAGATGTCCTTAACCCTGGCACCGGGCAGGCAACACAGCCTTCGGGACTCTCGCTCTCGGCTGCAAAGAACTCTATCTATCCCCCTAACGATACTATCCCCTACCACTACAACATTTCTTTTAACTCCCCCCACTTGAATGGCTCCCCGCTCCACGGTGCTGTGGCCAGGTTGCTCATCCTCCCCACAGTCCCTGTTCCCATCCTCACAGGGAGTAAGAACCTCAAACCTGTTGGACAAGAGCAAGGGCTGCGGCTCCTCCAACACTACCTCCTGCATTCCCCGTACCTGCGTCACTTCTAGTCACACCATCCTGACCCTGGCCACGGACTACATCTGAATTAATTAATCTAATTGGTGTGACTACCTCCTGATACACAGAGTCCAGGTAACTCTCCCCCTCCCTGATGTGTCTCAGTGTTTGAAGCTTCGGACTCCAGCTCTTCAACACGGAGCCCGAATTCCTTGAGCAGCCAACACTTACTGCAAATGTGATCACCGTGAGCATCAATGGTGTCCACCAGCTCCCACATATTGCAGCAGCAACACATCACCTGATCTCCCATTCTATGTAATTAATTAAATTTATTAATATTATTTTTAACTACCCGCTGCCCCGATTCCAGATGATGAATATCGCACCTTAGAAACTATAAATCACAGAGTTTAAGCTTAAAAAGAGAGAAATACTTACCAACCAATCACTTACCCGCTTTCTGGTGACGTCACACTTGGATTACTTTTTACCTCTCTCCTTCCCTCTGACTTCGGTGACTGGAGATTGGTACGCCTTACCTGGGACTCTGAAGCCTTTTTAAGCTTCCCGCTCGCAGCTCCCGCCGACACCCACGGTCTGAGGCCTTACCTGGGTCTCTGAAGCCTTTTTAAGCTTCCCGCTCGCAGCTCCTGCCGACACCCGCAGTCTGAGGCCTTACCTGGGTCTCTGAAGCCTTTTTAAGCTTCCCGCTCGCGCCTCCCACCGACACCCGCGGTCTGAGGCCTTACCTGGGTCTCTGAAGCCTTTTTAAGCTTCCCGCTCGCGCCTCCCACCGACACCCGCGGTCTGAGGCCTTACCTGGGTCTCTGAAGCCTTTTTATGTTTCCCGCTCGCGCCTCCCGCCGACACCCGCGGTCTGAGGCCTTACCTGGGTCTCTGAAGCCTTTTTAAGCTTCCCGCTCGCGCCTCCCACCAACCACCACCTTATCTACCTGTCCTGCTATTTTCAAGGATCTATGGACATGCACTCCAAGGTCCCTCTGTGCTCTGCACTTCTCAGTATCCTACCGTTTATTGTGTATTCCCTTGCCTTGTTAGCCCTCCCAAAATGCATTACCTCACACTTCTCCGGATTGAATTCCATTTGCCACTGTACTGCCCACCTGACCAGTTCATTGATAGCTTCCTGCAGTCTACAGCTTTCTTCTTCATTATCAACCACATGGCCAATTTTTATATCATCTGCAAACTTCTTAATCATACTTCCTACATTCAAGTCCAAATCATTGATATATAATACAAAAAGCAAAGGACCCAGTACTGAGCCCTGTGGAACCCCACTGGAAGCAATCTTCCAATCACAAAAACACCCTTCGACCATTACCCTTTGTTTCCTGCCTCTGAGCCAATTTTGGATCCAACTTGCCACTTTGCATTGGATTCCATCGGCTTTTACTTTCGTGACTAGACTGCCATGCGGGACCTTATCAAAAGCCTTGCTAAAATCCATATAGACTACATCAAATGCACTACCCTCATCCTCAAAAAATTGAATCAAGTTAGTCAGATTCGACCTTCCCTTAACAAATCCATGTTGACTGTCCCTGATTAATCCATGTCTTTCTAAATGAAAATTTATCCTGGCCCTCAGAATTTTTTCCAATAATTTTCTCACCACCGAGGTTAGGTTGACTGGCCTGTAATTACTCAGTGTAGAGATTTGCGTATCTCTGGTAAACAGGATTGAGTGCAAACCAATATGGTGGGTATATTGTGTTTAATCAGAGTTTAGGACGGAATATAACACTAAAGGACTCAGATCGTTTGTATACAATTCCCTTTAACAACATGTTAGCTACAGCCTGAATCTGTTACTTTACTTATACTGTTTACTTGTACAGAGCGTGATTACTTTAACAGTGCGGGTAAACGCGACGTCAACCATGGGACCGCCCGAGCAGTCCTCGTGGAGCCTCCGAACTGAGCAGACCTACACTCGATGTTCTCCTGTAGTTACTTGTTTAAACCTGTTAGTTTCCATTAAACTTCGTTTTGTTTGACCGCCTGAGTGGACCTTAGTCTTTGGATAGGAACTAAACATCCCTACATTGGTGACCCCGACTTTTGCAAACGGTTTTCGCAGAAGATACTCAACATGGAAACGAACGCCGTTACCTTGAAGCTACCGCAGTTCTGGGAGCAACAACCAGCTGCGTAGTTCATCCAGGCCGAAGCCCAGTTCACCATCAAGGACATCGTTGCGGATCAGACCCATTATTATTGCGTGGCCTCCGCCCTCGACAGTGCCACAGCCTCGCGGATCTTCAGCCTACTTGGTAGTCTGCCTACTGATCGCAAGTATGACACATTAAAGGCGCGGTTGCTACAGGTTTTCGGGCTCACGAAGTCGGAGCGCGCCCGCCGGCTGCTCGCTATGCCCGGCCTCGGGGACTCCAAACCATCCGAGCTCATGAGCCAAATGCTCACGCTCCTCGGTTCCAAACCGGAATGCTTCCTCTTCAGGGAGCTATTCCTCAGCCAACTACCGGAGCAAGTTCAGGCTGCCCTAGCCAGGTCGGAAGTCACAGACTGCGCGGAGCTTGCTGCCGAAGCGGACAAGATTTTTGCGGTGACACAGCAGAACTGCACTGCCACGAGGTGCCCATCCCCCACAGACGCTGCTCCAGCCCCTCAACCTGCGGGGTTGTGCTTCTACCACGCCCATTTTGGCATGAAAGCAAGATGCTGCCGCCCTCCCTGCAGCTTTTCGCTTAAAAAAAAACAGCAGCCCTGGTGAAAGAGGACCGGGCCTAACGAGCGCCCCGCGGCTGCGATGGCCATCGGAAATTCAGGAAAGCTTCTCTTCATCACCGGCTCCCTATCTGGTCGACGTTTCCTTTGTGACACCGGGGCGCAGTGTAGCATCCTACCTGCGTCAAACCTCGATATACAGGCTGGGGGCCACAGCCCCTCCCTCGTGGCAGCGAATGGCGCGGACATTCAGACCTTCAGAAGGCGGCGGGTCCAGTTGTGTTTTGGTGGCCAGCGTTTCCACTGGGAATTCATCACAGCCAAAGTCTCGCAGGGCATCCTCAGGGTGGATTTTTTGTGTGCCAACGACCTCCTGGCCGATGTCCGGCACCGCCGGTTGATCAATGCGGCCACGTTCCACTCCATCCCGTGCCACCGTGGTAACACCGTGTCGCACACTGTCTCCTGTGCGTTCCCACCTCCAGATGGCTTCACTCACCACCTCGGAGAGTTCCCAGATCTGACCAGGCCCAATTTCTCCTCCTCGGCCACGAAACATGGTGTCGAACATCACATCACCACTACTGGTCCCCGGTTTACGCAAGGGCCCGACGGCTCGAACCCGGCAAGCTCGCGGCTGCAAAAGTGGAGTTTGACACGATGGAGCGGCTGGGGATTATTCGCCGGTCGAATATTCCCTGGTCTTCGCCTCTCCACATTGTTCCGAAACCCAGAGGTGGATGGTGGTCATGTGGCGACTACCGACGCCTGAATGATGCCACTACTCCTGATCGGTACCCGATCCCGCATATTCAAGATTTCTCAGCCCATTTGGCGGGAAATATTTTTTTTTCAAAAGTTGACCTCGTCCGTGGTTACCACCAGGTCCCCGTGCACCCGCAAGACGTCCCGAAGACTGCAGTCATCACCCCATTCGGCCTGTTTGAATTTCTGCAGATGCCGTTTGGCTTGAAGAACGCTGCACAGGCTTTCCAGCACTTGATGGACTCCGTGCTTCGGGACCTAAAATTCCTCTTTGTCTACCTCGACGACATCCTCATTGCCAGCCCTAGCAAAGAGGAGCACTTCTGCCATCTGCGCACCCTCTTTACACGCCTCAGTCAACACGGTTTGATTATCAACCCGGCCAAGTGCCAGTTCGGCCTGCAGCGGGTTGATTTCTTGGGCCACCGCACCACATCAGACGGCGCAATTCCCTTACAGATGAAGGTCGAGGCGGTTACATCTTTCCCGCACCCACAGACCATCAAAGCCCTACAAGAGTTCCTCAGGATGGTCAATTTTTATCACCGGTTCGTCACTAAGGCGGCCCTGCTTATGCAGCCCTTGTACGAGGCCCTCAAGGCCAAGTCCGGTAAGGATCCGATCAGCTGGACGGCCGAGATGGACCGGGCGTTTGTTGACACCAAAGGCGCCTTGGCCAATGCAACCATGCTGGCGCACCCGCTTCCAGGTGCCACCATCGGCCTTACCACCGACACATCGGACTACACAATCGGCGCAGTGCAGGAACAATGGGTGAATGGGACGTGGCAACCGCTGGCGTTTTTCAGCCGTCAACTACGGCGAAACGAAAGAAAGTACAGCACTTTCGACCGGGAGTTGCTGGCCCTTTTTCTAGCCATCCGCCATTTCCGGTTCTTACAAGAGGGACGCCCGTTCGCGGTTTTCGTAGACCACAAGCCTCTAACGTTTGCTATGGCCAAGACTGCTGAACCGTGGTCAGCTCGGCAACAACGTCACCTGACGTTCATTTCAGAATTCACCACGGACATTCAGCATTTGTCCGGTAAAGACAACCTTGTGGCAGATTGCCTCTCCCACGCCCCTGTTCACGCAGTCCAACTCGGAATCGACTGTGCCCTAATGGCTGCGGATCAAGCTTCGGACCCAGAGGTCCAACCATACAGAACTAGCCCCTCTAGCTTCCAAGCTGCTGACGTCAAATTCCATGCCGCAGGCACCACGCTACTTTGTGACGTCTCCATGGGAGCTCCCTGCCCTATCGTACGAGTCGCCTGGCGCCGAAAAGTGTTCGACGCCATACACGGGTTGTCACACCCTGGCATGAAGGCCTCGCAAAGGCTGATGTCGTCAAAATTCGTCTGGAGGGGTATGCACATGGATGTCCGTGACTGGGCCAACACCTGCGTGGTCTGCCAAAAGGCCAAGATAGAGCGTCATGTAAAATCTCCATTGGCCACTTTCGCTGTTCCGGAGCGTCGGTTCAACCACGTGAATGTGGACCTCATGGGGCTGCTTCCACCTTCTCCAGGTTTTACACACATCCTCACAATGGTAGACCACACCACTAGATGGCCAGAGGCAGTTCCTTTGGTTTCCACCACTTCGGCAGACGTAGCCAGAGCTTTCATCTCCTCTTGGGTTGCTCGTTTCGGGGTACCGGCGGACATCTCTTCCGATCGTGGACTGCAGTTTTCCTCTGAGCTCGCGAATGCTGTGGCTCGGCACCAAACTACATCGCACCACCACCTATCATCCACAGGCGAACGGCCTGTGCGAGCGATTCCACAGGTCACTCAAAGCCACTCTGCGGGACAGTCTTCAAGGCGCGGGATGGGTGGACAGACTTCCATGGGTCCTTTTAGGTCTTCGTACGGCGCCCAAAGAAGATTTGCAATCGTCCTCGGCAGAACTTGTATATGGCCAGCCACTACGAGTACCAGGGGATTTCCTCCCGTCTCCAACAGAGCCATGGTCCGCATCCCAGCAACTCGTCAGCCACCAGGAGGCAGCCAGATGTTTCGCTCCAGTGCCTACGTCGCATCATGGCTTACAGAGCTCCCATGTCCCAGCTGAGCTGAAGAGCGCCGAGTACGTGTTTATCTGCCATGACACTCACCGGGATCCGCTCAAGCTCCCTTACACTGGTCCCTTCCGCGTCATAGAGCCGGAAGACAAAACCTTTTCGGTCGACATCGGCGGTAAACCAGACCACATTTGGGTTGACTGGTTGAAGCCGGCACACTTAGACCTGGACCGCCCAGTCGAGATCGCTCAACCACCAAAATGTGGCCGACCGCCCACAGTCGCCGTGCCAGATCCACCACAACCGCCCGCCAGCTCGACCATCGTCCATCGGCTTCCACTTCAGGGTTACAGAAGTTGCTCGGACAGGCTCGTCAGGACTCCTCGCCATCTCACTTTTGATGTTAAAGACAATTCTGGGGGGGCGCATGTGACGGGGGCGCATGTGGCGGAGCCACTAAAGGACTCAGATCGTTTGTATATAATTCCCTTTAACAACATGTTAGCTACAGCCTGAATCTGTATCTTTATTTATACTGTTTACTTGTAAAGAGCGTGATTACTTTAACAGCACGGGTAAACGCGATGACATCATGACGTCAACCACGGGACCACCCGAGCAGTCCTCGTGGAGCCTCCAAACTGAGCAGACCTACACTCGATGTTCTCCTGTAGTTACTTGTTTAAACCTGTTAGTTTCCATTAAACTTCGTTTTGTTTGACCGCCTGAGTGGACCTCAGTCTTTGGATAGGAACTAGACATTCCTACAACACTAGTAATACAGCAACAACATACGACCGTGACAAGTAGCTGGCACCGGACCCAATCAAACAGACGGCTGGCATGCGTGAACAGTTCTCTGGCTTCTGGCCTCTCTCTCTCTCTCTCTTTCTAGGGCCTTCGATGGTGAGCATGGTGTAGTGTATGTAACTGTTCTACCTTTAAGAGAACTATTTTAGGTGTGGCACTACTTTATCTTGGCTGTTGTATACTGTAATACCGACGGTGACCACACCGGTATATAAGTGCTGTGTCAGGATTTATTGGGCAGATTCGCCCTGACCTTCGAATAGTAAAGTCCTGTTAAAGTTACTCTTGTAGTCTGTGTATTAATTCGCCATAATACCTACACACTTTACAGTGGCGACGAGTTCGATCTTACCCGGCGGCAACAATACTTCCGAAGCAGTTAACGAGCGTCGAGAAGAGGCACCCGCCCTCGTCGTTCTGCTGAGAGAAAACTCGAGTCTGCAGAGCAAGGAAGAAGGAAGAATTCAGACACGAAGCCTTCCATCAGCAACAGGCGCTGATTGTCCCTTCTGCCACGATGGTGAGTGAGCCGATCAGCACGAGAAGCAAGTCGGCCACGGTGACTGTGAGTAAAGGGAAAATAAAAAAATAAACGGAGGATAAGGGCGGTGAACTCGACCACGGTCGGGGAAAGGAGCCGGACAGAAGTCGGGCCCAGAGGCGCTGAGACTGGGGCAGCGTGGAGCACGGAAGCCGCGGTACAAGTGGGCTGGGAGACGCAACGGCGTCGTGAGACAGCTAGACCGCGAACGGCGAAAAAGGCCGGGCAGCTACCGAGGCCACGAGGCACTGCGACCGGGATCATAAGGCGCGGGAAGATATAAAAATAAATAAACTGCGGAGAACTCAGCCGCAGCCGGGGAGGAAAGCACCGGACTGCGAGAGGGCTGGGAGGCGCGATTGGAGTGAAAAAGGCCGGGCAGCGACCGAGGCCACGAAGCGCTGCGACCGGGATCGGAAGGCGCTGGAAAATATAAAATAAATAAACCGCGGAGAACTCAGCCGCAGCCGGGGAGGAAAGGACCGGACTGCGAGAGGGCTGGGAGGCGCGATTGGAAGCCGCTGAGGGAGGGACAGAGCCTGAGTGAGCGGGAGAGACAGAGCCCGAGCGAGGGAGACTGAGCGAGATCCAGCCAGCGGCTGAAACTGTTCGCCGTCAACGGGTTGTACCCAGCGCCGGTTGCCCTGCCGAGAAAAGGGAACAACAGAGCCCGAGCGAGGGAGACTGAGCGAGATCCAGCCAGCGGCTGAAACTGTTCGCCGTCAATGGGTTGTACCCAGCGCCGGTTGCCCTGCTGAGAAAAGGGAACAAGGAACGCACTGAAGCCGACGCGCAGACTGCGAACCCCGAAAGCCAGCGGTCGTCGCCCGAGGGAAAAGCTTACCCCTCCCGCCAGGGGAAGAAACGCGGGAAGCCGCCAGTAGGCGGGGAAGAAGACAGAAGCGGGAAACCGCCATTTTGAAAGTGGGCGGGGAAAGAAGACAAGCGCGGGAAACCGCCATTTTGAAAAAAAAAAGTTAAAGAAAAATTTCGTGTTTGTTTCGCAGAAAGATAGTGAGAGATAGTGAAGATGCCTAAGCATGGTAACGTCAACAACTTCGATTCCGAGGTGGAAGATTGGGCCACGTACGTAGAACGTATCGAGATATATTGTGAGGCCAATAAGATAGCAGATGATGATAAAGCTCTCACCTTATTAAACGCAATGGGGGCAAAGACATACGGGCTATTGAAGCATCTTCTATCACCAGCTAAACCGGCGGATCAGACTTTCGTTAATATTGTTGCTGTCCTGAAGGATCATTTGAACCCCACACCACTGATGTTGGCGGAACGATTCAAATTCTATGCGAGAACGCAACGGAAAGAGGAAAGCAACGCGGAATACTTGGTCGAACTGCATAGACTAGCGAAATACTGCCAGTTTGGGGAAAATCTGACAGAGGCATTGAGAGACAAGTTCGTGTGCGGGTTGTCGAAGGAAGGAACACAAAAGCGTCTGCTAGAAGAGAACGATCTCACACTTGATAAGGCTGTCCTTATTGCAGCATCGCACGAAGCCGCAGTGAGAGGCACAGCGGAAATGCAGCTGAAGGCAGCGGTACTCAGTGTGGATCAAATTACTTCAGGTACATCGAAATGTTATCGTTGTGGGAAGACAACACACGACCAGAACCAATGCTGGTTTAAAAACCAGGAATGTAGAAAATGTGGCAAGCTTGGTCACATAGCTAAGGTATGCCGGTCAGGAAAGAAGACCAACAACAACAAAAAAAAGTCACCGCAGGAAAAGTACAACAAGGTACACAAGGTGGCTGAGAAGAGTTCTGATGAACAGAATTCGGATTCAGACCCAACCAGCCAGGAACTGGGTAGTCTGAGAATTCACAATGTGAGTAAGGAAGCTGACCTGCAAACTATCTGGGTCATGCTAAAAATAGCCGGAGTCCAAGTGAACATGGAATTGGACACAGGATCAGCCCTATCAGTCATAAATCGAAGGGATTACAACCGGCTGTTCGCACACATACCCTTGAGAGATACCAAGATCGTATTGCAGACATACACGGGGCAGAAAGTATACCCCATGGGAAAGATAAAAGTCAAGGTGAGAGACAGGGGCAAAGAACACCGAGGAATGTATCTATATGTACTACCTGAGGGAGGTCCACCACTTCTGGGACGGGAGTGGATCTGGGAAATAAACATGGAATGGCACTACCTAAAAGCAATAATGAGTGAGAAGTCGGTGAAGACAATCAGCTCAGACTCTGAAACGGATGACGATAAGACCAGCCCAGGTGCGCAAGACAAGTCTAAAATGGACTTGCTGACTAAGGTTGGAAAAACGAAGGAGGGCATAAATGCTTATGCTTCAGAGGAGAACAAAGTTTCAGAACAGAATTCCACTGAACAACAACAACATAGTTTGACAGAGAATTCTGAGTTTGTCCAGTTTACAGATATGCACAATTCTGAGGAACACCGGGCTCGAACTCAACTCCATTTCAAATTACAACAGCAATTAGAACAATTGAGTTGCCGTCTCGAGCAAGAGATGAAAGCAATGAAAAAGTTCTGTGACACAGAGTGGGAGAACCTGGAAAGAAAACAGAAACAGCTGATGGAGAAAAAGGAGCAGGAGCACACAAACTGTCTGCGCAAGGAGGCCAAACGAATCAAAGCTGATTCGGTTTCTGAAGGTGCGTGCTCTAATCTGGTGGAGCAAGATGTTCAGCAACTGAAGGCGCTTGTTAGCAGGTTGCAGGCAGAAAAGGCTGATTTGGTCACCATGAATTCCGAGCTCCTACTGAAGTTGGGTGCAGCATCACCGGACGATTCATTTGTGGAAATTCGAATGGTGGAGGCTGCGGATGATGGCGAAGTAAAAGCAGCAAAGGAGCCCCAGGGCAAGGTTACAAACAGCCCTGCAGCTACTGGGAAACGTCTGAGGTCAGAAGAGTTAACGGTCAGCCAACTCCTTCATATGCTGAGGGACAAGACCCTGCAATGGGAACAATTTGAACACGAGCTTCAATCTTCAAAGGAAAGGGGTTCGGAGCTCTCAAAAGTTATGGAAATAGCTGAGGTTGCAACACAGATTTTACTTGGATGCCAAAAGTACGCTGACTCACGTCAATGTGAACAACAGAATGTTGAAACAGCTACTCCAGTAGAGGGATTGAATAATACAATCAATCAATCTCCGAATGAAGTTGAAGTATTGCAATCACAAATGATGTCATTAGTAAAAGGCTTGCAGAAAGCCCAGAAAAAGCTGGATGAAGCTGAACGCCTGAAGAACTCTCTTCAGGAAAGATGTCTGGATTTGGAACAAAAGCTGGCAAATGTCCAGCTGGGTACGGAGGAAATAGAAGACCCTCTCGCTGGCCTAGCTCAGGACGACACCGAATATTACCATGACCTGTTGGACGACACCGAATATTACGATGACCTGTTCTGCCCAGCTTGTGATGAAAACTCCCAAAGTGAAGAAACCATGAAGAATCACAAAAGGTCTAAGGAACATCGGGAGATGGTGGCGCTACTACGGAAAAAGGAGGACGAGAAGGAGGAGCTGTGCATGCAGCTGGCAGCTGACAGTGGAGCCCAGAGAGTCTCCAAGAAGCAGAAAAGGAAAAGACGAAGCAGAAGATGATGACCATCTGAACCATTATCACCTATACCAGATCACGCACGTGGTCCCTCCGAATGGAGCAAAATCAGTTTGGAAGTAGAAAAACTTCCCAACGTACTCAAGCTTTTAGAAGTCAGCAATGCTGGTTCAGAAGTGACGGAAGTTCAAACTGTTAAGTCCAGTGAAGGACTATTGGATGAGTCACTCCAGAAATGTGAACCGACTACACCGAGGCGTTGTCCGGTCCGAGCCAAGAAGCACAGGAGGCGCCTCCACCGAGACTGAGTCTGTGAACTGTTTTCCGCAGAGACTGAATCTGTGAACTGTTTTCCGCAGAGACTGAATCTGTGAACTGTTTTCCGCAGAGACTACATCTGTGAACTGTGTTTACATAAGTTGGATATGTGATGATGTTATGTTTAATGGGGAACAAGTATGTTGTAAGCTAAAAAGGGAGGATTGTAGTGTATGTAACTGTTCTACCTTTAAGAGAACTATTTTAGGTGTGGCACTACTTTATCTTGGCTGCTGTATACTGTAATACCGACGGTGACCACACCGGTATATAAGTGCTGTGTCAGGGTTTATTGGGCAGATTCGCCCTGACCTTCGAATAGTAAAGTCCTGTTAAAGTTACTCTTGTAGTCTGTGTATTAATTCGCCATAATACCTACAGACTTTACACATGGGATCACACTCAAAAGAGCGTTCAACCAGCTGTTCGACTCTCTCTTCCACAGTCTGTGTGCAAGCCCTTGGGGTGTCACTTTTTATTCTCTTTTTAGGAGTGGGCCTGAGGCCAAGTTATTGACAAGACCATTTAACCTATAGAGGTTCCTCCAAAACTTCATCAACCAATGACAGCTTAAGTTCTTTGTCTTGGTGTTTGGATGAAAGCCCTCCCCACAGAGGGTCTCATTACTCCATTCTTGTTCTTACATTTTGAAGGTTCCTCCATTGGAATCCATCTTATCTCTTTTTACTCTCTTCCCCTTTTCCCCAGCAAGTACAAGGCCCCAGTCAAAGCTGTCACACTTTAACCAGTCGCTATCTCACCATTCTGACCTTCACAAGTAAGGTCTATGGCTTACTCACTTTTTCTACTGTGAACTTTTCTCGCAGAACTTTTACATTCCCATGAATTATGGTTTTGCGCTGCTTTCAGTGTTCAATAGCTGTTGCTTTATATTTTTTTTCCCCTTTCAAAAATACATAGCAACTTGCAGCTGCTTGGGCTATCTCACCTTCATCTAACAAATCTGTGATTATAATATGGTTATTAGTAATAATGGAAGTAACATAGGTTGGGCCTTTACTGGCCAAATTAAAGATACATTAACAAAGTCAAAACCCTAACTTACAAGCAACAGATAACTAGCCTGGCAGAACCATCGTATGGGCCCCCGTGTGGAATGTTTATGTTTCACCTAATCTAGCTGATTAAAAAGACTGTCTCAAATTCTAATGCAAGCTTTCCAGGAAAACGAAACTTATCATTTAAAAACCATATACATTTTTAGGCACCCGTAGTTTCCAACAGTCCCCACCTTGAGAGGGAGAAAAACTCTATTTCGACCTCTCATTTACGAACCTCTACCAACCTTGCCAACTCTAAATTATTGGTTCAACGGTTCAATTCACTGTTCCGGTGTTCCAATTCTGTCCCGCCTGGGACATCCTCTGTTTCTTCTATCTTTCCTGATCTTACCCCACCTGGGGTCTCCTCTACATTGCCTCTGATTTTCATCTGTCATTAATTCATTAGTACAGTTAGTCATGATTATAGATACACATTTGGCTTATGCATCAAAGTCTTACTACACAGGTTACATATATCAAATATACTGTCATTACAAGTTGGAGAACGACCAGAGCATGTGAAATGATACAAACCTATGGGTGAGCTGATATATAAACTCCTATATCCCACCAGTGTGAGTTGTCCCCGATGCTGTCAATTTCAATGGGCCAGTAATTCCGTTCCCAACGCGTGAGTACGGACGGTGTACTCACGCGTGTGGCCGGAGGAATTGCCAGATTCCAGCATGCACAGCGCATGTGCAGGAAACCGGCATTTCCTCTCCATTGAACTAAGGGGTTAAGAGGTCCTGCGCGCACGCGTTGAACTTCCTTCGTTTTGACAGGTTTGCGCGTGTTGTAGGATTCGCAAAAATCCAGGAAAATACAGTCTACATTGTAAAACCACTGAAATGGCGACATTTTATGAACACAAGATGGAGTTGGCAGATCACATGACTCATTTCAGAAGGACATACCACTGCAGTATCTTAAAGAAACCTGAGTCACCATCGATTAGAAGATTCCAGAACTGACTGCAATTGATATGGTAAAATGGTTACAGTAGTAACGAAGTCAAAACAAAAGTATTTACACCTCAAGGTGTGTTAATTGCTAGCAAAACGCAAACCCATCTCTGAAATCGCCGAGCACAGACAAAACCTATTATCTGTACCAAACTCAGAGGGACACAGGACAGATCCCATTAGTTTCATTTACAAGACATTAAAATAAAGTACCCGCTTTTGTCAAAGCAGCCTGCCCATTACTTTAACAAAAGAAAACCCCTGATTTGGTGCCAAGATAAGGGCAAGAAAACAGTATAACTGTTGGGGGAAAAGAGACATTAAAAAAAAACACAGTTTCACACAGACACGAGGTCAAAGGCAGAGCGAGTGGAGAAGTTCGATTACGGTTCGAGGAGCACGGAGGGCCTACAAGTTCGAGCAGGAGAGCAGGTTCAGGAGCCGGTCCCATAAGGAAGATTGGAGATCCCGGACGATACAGGAGCACCAAGGTCAAGGACAGTTTTAAAAACCCTGGTGAGCATAGAGGCCCAACTCCACCTAGCTGATCTAGTTGAGGTATATTTTAGAGACGGGAGGGTTTTTAATATTAAGGGCTTTGTAATTCGGGAGTGTTATTCATCCTTCGTTGTGCCGTGCGCTTTCTCCACCCCGTTTTATTATATCGCTGATCTAGAATTGCTGTATTATGATAGTCATAGAGTCATAGGCCTAGAAATTCAGTATAGCTACTTTTGGGGCGGTAAAGTCGGGCGGCCGCTAAAGTTTGCACCCGGCGCAAAGTGGAGGCCACTTCGCCGATATTCAGTAGCTTTGGCCAAGGAGTTTGCTCGAGCGCTAAAACTGGCGATGCACGGCTATCTTTAGGCACTAAGCCGGCGGTGCAGAGTGATACCGCCGAGGCCGGGCGCAGCGCAGGTGCGGTCATTTCTTGATTGACAGCAGACACCCTGGCGCCGGCCAGCTCTTAAAGGGGGAAGGGTCGAGTTCGTCTGCTGCCACGCCCTGGATACTGCAGCCCTCCAGCTAGGCCTAAACACTGCTGCTGGAGAGAAATAGCGCCAGGAAGGATGCAGAGGGCCCGTGAGCGAGCGCAGCGCTTCTCTGCCCATGATTTAAAGGTGCTGGTTAGGGCTTTGGAGAGGAGACGCCATATCTTGTTCCCGGACAGTGGCAAGAAGCCTGCCACCAGGGTGTACAGGAAAGCCTGGAGGGATGTCGCCCAGAGGGTCACAGCCACCTGCGATGTCCCCAGGACTGGTGTCCAATGCCGGAAAAAGTTTAACGACCTCACTCGGATTGTCAGGGTGAGTACCCTTTCCAGTGTCCTCCTCATCCTTGCATGTGCACCTCACATTATGGGCAAAGGGACCTCAAAGCCCTAATGGCCAGCCCTCATCCAGCAGCTATGGCACTGGCATGAACATCAATTGCACTTTCTGCACTTTACACACTGGCCAAGCTATTCGACCATGGGAGGCAGTGCATACAGCAACAGGGCACCACACTGGCCAAGCTATTCGACCATGGGAGGCAGTGCACACAACAACAGGGCACCATACTGTACTTAGAGGCCGTCCTTTCTCTTGCAGGCCAAGCTGGCCCAGAATCTGAGGAGCCGGACTGACACCGGGGGAGGCCGTCCCCAGTTCCAGCAGCTCAGTGACCTGGAGGAGCGCGTGGGTCGACTCATGGGTGGCCGGCTGATTGGCCCCGTTGCATGTGGAGATGTCGACCCTGTGCTGGGCCCCAATGGTAAGGACATCACCTTTTGGACCTCTCTCATTCCCCTTGCGCTTCAGATCTACATCCTTTGCCACTGTCCAACCAATGCGCAGAATGCCACCACTCATGCCTCCCTCGCTGACGCCCTGGCCTCACTCTAAAGCTACTCTTGTGCCTTCCTGCTTTCAGCTGGTGAGGAGGAGGTCCCTGAAGCTGCGAGTGTCAGTCCCTCGGAAGAGGAGGACGAGGAGGAGCAAGAGGAAGGCGGCACATCGGGGGAACCCTCATCCGCGCCAGGGGATGGCAATGGAGGGGACACGTCTTCCCTGGAGGAGAGCCAGGGGGAAGTGTCGGAGGGGGTTGTAGCTCCTGTGCCCAGTGGCGTCCAGCAACGCAGGAAGGGTCGGCCAGCTCGGCGGCCTTCTCCCCAAAGGGGGGAATTGTTGCAGGGGAGTGTAGTTGCTGGGCCCAGTGGCATCCAGCCACGCGGGAAGGGTCGGGCAGCTCGGCGGCCTTCTCCCCAGAGGGAGAGTCCGGCCTCCAGTCTGGAGACGCTCCTCGCCCAGGAGGTGCGCCTCCTCGATCAAATGTCCGCGGACTCGGATCGCCGGCACACCGAGTTCATGGGGGTTGTGGCACGGTTGCCTGAGGCCATCGAGTCCCTGGCTCATAGTGTATCCGATCTCGGGGCCTCACAGGCCAGGGGTTTCGAGCAACTCGGGGCAGCACAGGCCAGGGGTTTCGAGCAATTCGGTGCAGCACAGGACGCGAGTCGGGCCGAATTCAGGGCAGCACAGGACGCGAGTCGGGACGACTTCAGGGCAGCACAGGCAGCGAGTGGCCAGTTGATCAGTGGTGCCGTGCAGTCACTGGCTGGTCTGATGCGGGCACAGACCAGGGCAGTACGGGCACTCACTGCTGCCACACTCGCTGTGTCAGCCAGGCATCGCCAGGGCACCCGCCGCGCTGCAGCAGCACAGCGGTCTGGCCTTCAGCAGATTGCTGCGCATGCTGCAGTGCCAGCCCGGCCGAGTGCCAGTGTCTCAGGCAAGCAGCGAGAGCCTGGCATCAGCCAGCTTGCCCCCATTGCTGCAGCCGCCACTGCAACTCCCCCAGTGAAGCTGCCACGAGCTGCTGGAGAGACTGATGCTGCCCAGCCACAGCTGCAGCAGTCAGCAGCCAGCCCCTCGAGGGCCAGAGCTCGTCTAGGCCGACCCCCAAGGGCATCTGCCGTCACGCCATGTGCCCCTCAGGAGCCTTCCCCCAGCCTTGCAGCACCCACAGGGCCCAGGTTGAGGCGGAGCAGCAGTTCGGCCAGGGGCCGGAAAAGGCTGGACAAGGACTCGCCCTCTCGGCACACAAAGTAGAGGTTGTTGCCAAATGTTTTTTTATATGGGGGTGGTTGTGTTGTCTATGAGGGTGGTTGTTTTGGTAAGGCTGAGGATGAAGGCCATTTGGATGGAAAAGTTTTGTTATTCCTCCCCAGGTTGTGGGAGTGAGTCATGTGTTTGACTGTTTTTTGGGGGTGTTGTCTGTTTTTCGGTTTCATGTGGGAAGGGCCCTGAGTTTGTTCAATAAAGCTTTTTCTTTATTCAGCTTGTCCATGTTTGATGTTTGAAGTGGTTGTTGCGTTAACCGGCTGAGGGCTTGCGGAGCGGTTGCATTCATGTCCCTTCATTGCCACAAGCCATTCACTGACAGGGGGCCTAGAAGTGTCGTTCAATAAGCCGCCGACGGACGGCCCTTGGACCTTGTGGCTCCCTCCTGGGCTGGTACTCCTCCTCCTCCTCCTCCTCCTCCTTATGGTCCTCCTGCTCCTCCTCCTGAGGTGGTGGTCCAACGTGAGGTGGCAGTGCCTGAGCCCTGCGGATAGCCAGGTTGTGCAGCATACAGCAAACGACGACGAACTGGGAGACTCTATCCGGCGAATACTGCAGAGATCCGCCGGAGTGATCCAGGCAGCGGAACCGTTGCTTGAGGACGCCAATCGTTTGCTCTATGATGTTCCTTGTGGCTTGATGGCTTTCGTTGTATGCCTCCTCAGCAGGGGTCCTGGGCGTGCGGAGCGGGGTCATGAGCCATGTACACAAGGATAGCCTTTGTCCCCGATAAGCCATCCTCTTGGGGGAGGCTGTGCCTGGAACATGTCAGCCACAGTAGTCTGGCGCAGGATAAATGCATCGTGGCTGCTGCCTGGAAAGTGGGCATTGACAGCTAGGATGCGCTGCCTGTTGTCACACACCAGCTGTACATTGAGGGAATGGTAGCCCTTCCGGTTGCGGTAATCCTCGGCATTGTCGATAGGTGCCCGCAAAGCCACATGCGTGCAGTCAATGGCGCCCTGCACCATGGGGAAGTCCGCGATCCTCGCAAATCCGACTGCACGCTGCTCCTGCCTCTCCAGGGTCATGGGGAAGGAGATGAATTGATGTCTCCTTGTGAAAAGGGCATCGGTTGTAATGATATCAGCAAATAGTGATGATATTTGTCTGTGTTTGATTACTTATGCCTTACAGCATATTTGTCTGTGTTTTTGATTTCTTGTGCCTGACCAGCAGAGGCCATGTGAGAGACAAGCAGTCCAGAGGAGTTTTACTTTCAGTTTCATTCTAGATGCATCACAGCATAGTGTGTTCTGTAAAAAGCTGCAGAAAGTCTTGAACAAGACTTTAGATTAAATAACATTCTCTTTCAGAAATGAGTCTTTATTGAACCCAAAAAGAAATCAAAACATGGTGTCAGAAGTGGCTGAAAGAGAAAAAATCTGAAGTTAGCAACTTGATGGGACAGTGAAAGCAGTTGTGGCAAGTAAGCGAAATCAGCTCTCCACAAATTAGCAAGCCAAAAGAGAACATCATTGCTTACCATTAGAGAATAGCTAACGAAGTGAAAAATGGAAGGTTTACACCCACCGGCGACGCTTCAATTAACAGGTAATGTGGCTGAAAATTGGAGAAGGTTCAAACAACGTGTAGGGTTGTATTTATCAGCAATCGGAGCTGACGATAAAAGTAATAAACAGATATCGTCACTGTTCTTACATGTTGTGGGTGATGCAGCGCTGGAGGTATATAATAATTTCATATTTGCTGTTGATGGAGACAAAATGAAGCTAGATAAAATAATGGAACAGTTTGAGGCCTACTGCATACCTAAACGCAACGTGACCTTTGAGAGGCACAAATTTTTCACATGTGTACAGAAAATCGGCGAGACTATTGATCAGTATGTGACTGAACTGAGAAACCGGAGCAAATCGTGTGAATTTGGGGGACTCACAGACTCGCTGATAAAAGACAGACTGGTGTGTGGTATTCCAGATAATGGTCTAAGGGAAAGGCTGCTAAGAGAGCAAGATCTAGACCTGGGAAAAGCCATAGCATTGTGTAGGGCTACAGAGACTGTGAAGTTGCAGGCAAAGGAGCTGTTCAGTGACAGTAGCTGCAACGTGGATGCAGTGAGAAAGAACGGATACAAACCGTTTAACAAAGAGAGCGCCAATGTGAAAAAAGAGACGTGGCCAGCAAACGAAAATGAAAGGGACAATCGGAAGTCATGTAGTCGATGCGGTACACAGCATCCACCAAGAAAGTGTCCAGCACATGGTAAAACTTGCAATAGTTGCAACAAGAACAACCATTATGCCCGTTGCTGCAAGAACCAAGTGCAACAAAGCAAGGTCCATGCAGTAGATGAAAGCGACATAGAGGAATTCTATGTAGATGTTGTGTCTGAAAACAAAAGAGAAGAAAGAGACTGGATGTTGACACTAAAAGTGAATGACATACACATTCCATTTAAATTGGATACTGGAGCACAAGTTAATGTGATATCAGAGACCGATTTTAAGAGAATTAGACCCAGACCAAAGTTACATGGAATACAAGTGAAAGTGACCGGATACTCAGGTACTGATATACCAGTGAAAGGAAAATGCATTGTCAAAGTAACACACAAGGACAGAGAGCACACGCTAGCATTAATCGTGGTGCCAAAGGATGTGCAAGCCATACTAAGTTTAAAAGCCTGTGAGAGACTGAACCTGGTAAAGAGAGTCCTCGTTGTGGAAAGTGAAAGAGAGACAGTCTATGATGAACTGAATGTTGCGTACACACCGGGTAAGCTGATGTATACAGCAGACACGTTGTCCAGAGCTGTTGACCCAGGAGAGCCCGCAAACACAGTGAAAAGACTGAAGTACAAGGCAAAAGACAGTGGAACTGACTTCTACCAAAGCATGCTTGTATACCGCACAACGCCGCTCGAGTGTGGTATGTCACCAGCCCAACTCCTGATGGGACGTCGGCTAAGGTCAAACCTACCCATCCCGGAGAACCTCCTGAAAACAAAAGAGGGGGAGAAAGTGAGGAAGTTCAAAGAGCAACAGAAAGAAATGCAAAAGTACTACTATGACAGAGGAACACAAAACCTACCTGAACTCCACACTGGTGACCAAGCAAGGTTGAAAGACAAAACAAACACATGGGCTCAGAAGGGAACTGTCCTGAGTGAAGTTCAACCAAGATCATACACCATTCAGACAGATGAGGGTGCTGTTCTGAGAAGAAATCGTCGAGATCTTCTCATGGGACCAGCCACAGCAGGCCAAGAGACTGATACTGGTGAACAACCTGATCACACAGCTGAGAACCAATCATCTGAGGCAACAACTCAGATTCAAGGACAATCAATCAGAAAATCCTCAAGACACGTGAAGCCTCCTGAGAGACTCATTGAGCAAATTTAAGGACTATTGTTAAAGAAGGAAGTAATGTTATCTTATTCTTTCTTCAAGTTCTAGTGTATTGACATATTTCATGTGAACACACAAAGCAAGGGTAAAAAACTTTGATCATGATAATGATAATGTAAGTTCATTAAATGTTGTTAGTTAAAAGTAAAATACTTTTGTTTTAAGAAAGGGAGATGTAATGATATCAGCAAATAGTGATGATATTTGTCTGTGTTTGATTACTTATGCCTTACAGCATATTTGTCTGTGTTTTTGATTACTTGTGCCTGACCAGCAGAGGTCATGTGAGAGACAAGCAGTCCAGAGGAGTTTTACTTTCAGTTTCATTCTAGATGCATCACAGCATAGTGTGTTCTGTAAAAAGCTGTAGAAAGTCTTGAACAAGACTTTAGATTAAACAACATTCTCTTTCAGAAATGAGTCTTTATTGAACCCAAAAAGAAATCAAAACATCGGTGACCTGCCAGATGCAGCGATGCACGGCGAACTGGGATATATTAGCTATGTCCCCAGCAGCGGCTTGGAAGGAGCCGCTTGCATAAAAGTTCAGTGCCACCGTGACCTTCACTTCCACCGACAGAGACGTCCTGCACATCAGCTGTGGACGCAGATCTCTGTGAAGCAGCTGGCAGATCTCTGCAACCACCTCCCTTCTGAAGCGCAGCCTCTTAACACACTGCGCGGCAGTCATGGTGAGATAGGACACCTGCTGGCGGTATTCCCTGAGTGGGTAAGGCCTACGTTGCCGACGCCTGATGCCCCCTCTGCATCTAGGCATGGCTGCCCCTCTCACACAGCGTCTGCGAGCCCTTCGCACATAATGCTGGAACTGAGGGTTGGCACCCCATGCAGCCCCCATAATATACTGGCAAACAGTGAAATCACAATGAGGCAAATTGCCAAGCTCTGGCCAGAAGCCAAAAATACCTCTCCTATGTTGGGCCAAATCAGTAAGGTCTCTTCCTTGGTCTCTGTCCAGAAATCCGTTGCACAAAAGTCATTGCAGCAAAATGGCTGGCCTTTATAGTTCAGTGTAGTTAGCGCTCCCCGAGGCCCGCAGGGCCTCTGCTGCGTTCCACTTCACAGTTCTTAGCACCGCCATGCCCACATTGGGCGGGCGCAACTGAAGTTCCAGTTTGGGGCGCACAAAGGGCGTTGCACGACGAAATGACATCATAAGCTACGGGCGCAGCTGAGCGCGCGCAAACACTTTGCGCCGGCACTAAATGTCTACTGAAGTTGGGCATAGGCGCAGATCGCGCTGCGCCCGGCCGCCATGTGCCTAGCGCTCGAAGTCTACTCCTCTTAAGGCGCTAATGGCTGGCGCACGCAACTGAATTTCTAGGCCATAAAGTCATAGAGTTATACAGCACGGATAGAGGCCCTTCGGCCCATCGTGTCCGTGCCGGCCATCAAGCCCTGTCTAATCTAATCCCATATTCCAGCATTTGGTCCGTAGCCTTGTATGTTATGGCATTTCAAGTGCTCATCCAAATGCTTCTTCAATGTTGTGAGGGTTCCTGCCTCCACAACCCTTTCAGGCAGTGAGTTCCAGACTCCAACCACCCTCAGGGTGAAAAAGTTCTTTCTCAAATCCCCTCTAAACCTCCCGCCCTTTACCTTGAATCTATGCCCCCTAGTTATTGACCCTTCTACTAAGGGAAAAAGCTCCTCAGTATCCATCCTATCTATGCCCCTCATAATTTTGTACACCTCAATCATGTCCCCCCTCAGCCTCCTCTGCTCCAAGGAAAACAAACCCAATCTGCCCAGTCTTTCTTCATAGCTGAAGCGCTCCAGCCCTGGTAACATCCTGGTGAATCTCCTCTGCACCCTCTCCAAAGCGATCACATCCTTCCTATAGTGTGGCGACCAGAACTGCACACAGTATTCCAGCTGTAGCCTAACCAGTGTTTTATACAGCTCCATCATAACCTCCTTGCTCTTATATTCTATGCCTCGGCTAATGAAGGCAAGTATCCCATATGCCTTTTTTACCACCTTATCCACCTGTTCCGCCGCCTTCAGGGATCTGTGTACTTGCACACCCAGATCCCTCTGCACCTCCGTCTTGCCTAGGGTCTTACCATTCATTGTGTATTCCCTTGCCTTGTTAGTCCCCCCAAAGTGCATCACCTCGCACTTTTCCGGGTTAAATTCCATTTGCCACTGTTCCGCCCATCTGACCAACCCATCTATATCGTCCTGCAGACTGAGGGTACCCTCCTCGCTATTTACCACCCTACCAATTTTTGTATCATCCGCGAACTTACTGATCATACCTTTTACATTCATATCCAAGTCATTAATGTAGACCACAAACAGCAAGGGACCCAGCACCGATCCCTGTGGCACCCCACTGGCCACAGGCTTCCAGTCACAAAAACAACCTTCGACCATCACCCTCTGCCTTCTGCCACTAAGCCAGTTTTGTATCCAATGTGCCAAGGCACCCTGGATTCCATGGGCTCTTACCTTCTTGACCAGTCTCCTGTGCGGGACTTTATCGAAGGCCTTACTGAAATCCATGTATACCACATCCACTGCGTTACCCTCATCCACACACCTAGTCACCCCCTCAAAAAATTCAATCAAATTAGTCAGACATGATCTTCCCTTGACAAAGCCATGTTGACTATCCCTGATTAATCCTTGTCTCTCCAAGTGGAGGCTAATTTTGTCCCTCAGAATTTTTTCCAATAATTTTCCTACCACTGATGTTAGGCTCACTGGCCTGTAGTTCCCCGGTTTTTCCCTACTTCCCTTCTTGAATAATGGTACTACATTAGCGGTTCTCCAGTCCTCTGGCACATCCCCTGTGGCCAGAGAGGTCCTGAATATATGTGTTAGAGCCCCCGCAATCTCTTCCTTTGCCTCACACAGCAGCCTGGGATACATTTCATCCGGGCCTGGGGATTTATCCATTTTTAGGCCTGCTAAAACTGCCAATACCTCCTCCCTCTCGATGTTAATATGTTCGAGCATATCACAGTCCCCCCGCCCTATTTCTATGTCTACATCGTCCTCCTCCATAGTGAAAACAGATGCAAAAAATTAATTTAGAACCCCTCCTATATCTTCCGGCTCCACACACATATTGCCACTTTTGTCCCTAATGGGCCCTATTTTTTCCCTAGTTATCCTCTTACCCTTAATATACTTATAAAACATCTTAGGATTTTCCTTTATTTTGCTCGCCAGTGTTATTTCATGGCCCCTCCTTGATCTCCTAATTTCTTTTTTAAGTATCCCCCTGCACTTTTTATACTCCTCTAGGGCTTCCTCCGTCTTTATCCTTTTGTAACTCTTGTGTGTTAAATTCAAGTGTGTTAAACTCAAGTAACTCTTGTGTGTTAAATTTTAGTTCCCATTGAGAGGCGTGTTCATGATTTTTGTCTGCATTGTTTCTTCATTCTCTATGTTTTATTCTCCTTAAAAATAAAGATACCTTTGATTTAAAACTTACCTTGTCTCACCTGATCCATTTGTCTTCCGAGTCACAAGTTGGGCCAACACATCAAGGTGGTCTGGCAATAAGCCCAGTGTCTAGAACCGGTGAGGGGGGAGCGCTTCGGAACCGCTCACGAGCAGTGTGAAATCAAAAACCGATCTCGCACACCACAAGCTCGTTAAAACGACCCCTTACAGAATGGCGACCCAGATGGGACACTGGCTACAGAACCCTTGTGTGGTGGACAAAGACTCGGGTGAGACAGATGTTATGGAGGACAGGTTATCCTCCTACGTGTGTGGCAAAGTAAATGTAGCAAAAAAATGGGTATATGACCTGTTAGGAGCCGAGCGTCCCCTAAAGGCAGCCGCCCAGTGGACGGCTAGTTAAGAGCACCGCAAGGGCATTGAAAAAGCGGTGTGGCTTATGTGCTATAAAAAGCAGGTTCTGGCACTGGACCACGCGGTGGCCAGTAAGGAAACCAAACTTAAGCATTTGTCCCGGGAGCTGCAGGAAAAGGTTGCAGCGGAAGGGAAGGTGCTAGTGGCTCTGGAGGCCATAAGCCAAGAGAGGGCAGCGATGGTCCAGGGCCATCGGGGGAAGGCAGAAAGGCTGGAGGGCAAGATAGCTGAGCTGGAGGGGAGCGCTAGGTTCAGGGTAGAACACGTAGAGTATCAGGCAAGAGAATCCAGGGAGAAAGAGAGGAGATTAAAAACAGAGATTAGCCGCCTTACAGGGGAACTGAAGGCACAGGAGGGAAAGGTAGGCGAAGTAAAAGCAGCCTATAAGCTGGCCTGCGCTCAAGGGTTTGAGGAGGCAGACCACGGCCCCTGTAGGCAGGAAATAGAAAGCCTGAACCTGGCATTGGCCAGGGCAAAGGGGATGATATGCCTCATTAGCCCCAAGGTTGGCCAGGCTGAGTTCAACGGTAACCCAAGCAGGGAAGTCCTGCAGGCAGCCCCCAGAACAAAACAGGTTAGGGAACCCGAGATTTCACAGCCACCACCCCTAGCCTCTAGTTTTCCAGAGGTCTGGGATCAGGAGGGGGTGGAGGATGAAGAATCCAAGGTAGACCAGGGTAGCCCGAGAGAGAATCAGGGACCGGGACTGGTGTACCCCGTGACACAACGGAGGTACGGACCACCCGGTGACGACGGGGAACCTGGGGACCTCCAGAACCAATTCCTGGTGCCACACGGTGCGCAACAATTGCGCTCCATGGTGAGCTATATCCCCAAGCTCACCATGAAGGGGGACCCTTCTCTTCACTTTAGGGAGATAGAGCAGGCGGCCTGTGTTAACGACTGCAATGAGGCAGAGAAGGCCAAGATGATGTTGTTCTCTCTGGGTAGCGATCTCCTCCAGACGCTGCCCGATGGGTGTAAGAGGGGCCAGGAAAATTATGGCAGGCTGAAGGACGAGATCCTGGAGGCCATGGGGATGAACGAGGGGAGTCCGTTCACCCGGGTGGAGAAAGCAGTCCAGCTCCCCGGGGAATTCCCGCAGGCGTTCGTGGACAGGCTGTGGCCAGTCTACCAGGGTGCGTGCCTGGGAATGCCGGCGCGAGTGAACCTGGACGGGGACCAGTTAGTCCAGTGGCTCAGGTGCCTGATGAATAACTCCCTGCCCCGCGTTCGAACGCAGGCAATGGCCTGGTTCGACCCCTGAAACCCTCTGACCATGGAGGCGACGGTGATCCGCCAACTCACCGTCACCTTTAGAAACGGGAGGGATAGTGAGACACCCCAGCAAAACGGGAAGGTTTGTGAGGTCAGGCCTGGTGACCAGCCTTGTAAAGAGTGGCGCCAGGAAGGGAGCCGTCCCAACCAAAGCCGACAAACGGGCTACGGCTGCGGGAACGAGGGGCATTGGCGCAGGGACTGTAAGAATCCCTGGAAGGACACAAGGGAAAAGGTCCCCACAGCCCCAGCCCAAGCCCCGGCCGCACCCCCGACCTCTGCCCCAGAGAGAGAGACGGAGCCAACTGTCCCTCCAGAGCTGCTGGATGTGCTGCTAGCTTCAGTGAGGTCATTGGTCCTCACTAAGGGAAAGATAGCAGCCACCACCGGTCCAGCGGTTCCCCCAACCCCTTCCCAAAGTGGCCCGCAATGACTGGAGCCTGCGCAGCCCGTCTATCTATGTGCGCTCCAGTACGACGGATGGAAGAGACCGCTCGTGCAGATGGAGGTAGAGAAGGAAACGGGGACTTATCTGTTGGATACAGGAGCTTCATGCACCGTGATCCATACGGAGAAACCCACCACCTCACCTCTGTCTAACGGGGTTCCATACGTCCTATCGGGGTTCACAGGGGCGGAGCAGACGGGTGCGTTCTCCATGCCGCTCTCGATCCGCCTGGGCACACTCCAGACAAAGTGGACATGTGTCCTGGCGAGATGGGATGCGGAGGGAGGGAAGGGGATCCTAGGGGCCGACTTCATCGTGGGCCATGGGATCCTCGTGGACCTCAGGAACCATTGCCTTTGGGGGGCCAACACCAGAAAGGAAAGTGGAGTGGTATTAATCCCGGGAAAGGATGGGAAGGGAACCCTGTGTACCATGAAGCCGAAAGGGAGTTACGACCTCGGTGAAATGATGGAGGGTATCCCAGAAGTATTTAGAGCCGAGGTGCAGGCTCAGTTAGGTGCGTTCGCCATGCACAAACACGACTGTGGGAGGGTTGCTGGCTTTGAGGTTAGGGTAGATGGGGATCCCATGGCCCGGCCCCAAAGGCAGTACAACTTCCCAAAGGAAGCAGAGGCTGATATGGAGGTGGCCATATCAGCGCTGGTACAGCAGGGGGTGCTGAGGCCTATAGCCACCCATGTGAACTCTCCGCTTTGGCCAGTTAAGAAACCAGACAATTCCTGGAGAGCCACGGTGGACTATCGGGTGTTGAACAACAACATCCCCGCATGTGCCCCCACAGTGGCAGCAGTGGCCGACCTCATTGGGAGTATCCCCGCATCCGCGACCACGTTCACGGTGCTGGATATTTCCAATGGGTTCTGGTCGATCCCTGTGCGGAGGGAGGACCAGTATAAATTTGCCTTTACTTTCAGAGGGCAACAGTATACCTGGAATTGCTTGCCACAAGGCTTCCACAATAGTCCCAGCATTTTCCACCAATGCCTGGCGGACAGCCTGAAGGAGTTCAGTCAGCCCCTTCAGTTAGTACAGTACGTGGACGACCTGCTCCTGTTTACCGACATGGTCGGGGAGCACAGCCCACTGCTGGCTGAACTGTTGGAACTACTGACCAGAAGGGGGTTCAAAGTCAACCCAAAGAAAGCGCAGATCTGTCAAAAGAAAGTCAAGTTCCTGGGGCTGACCATCCGCGCCGGAGAAAGGGCCATCGATAGGGCTAGGAGGGAGGCGGTACAGGAGTTCCGGTCCCCGTCACCATAAAGGGTGTGAGGTCGTTTCTAGAGCTAACCGGGTACTGCCGAGACTTCATGGAGGACTATGCGGCCATGGCAGCCCCACTACTCCGACTCCTGCACAAGGGAGTGGAGTGGTCATGGGATGAAGGATGCCAGGCCGCGTTCGAACTCCTAAAAAGGAAGCTGCAGACCGCACCGGCCCTGGGAGCGATAGATGGGGGAAGGGAGTTCTTCCTGGAGGTGGCGGCCAGCAGGGACAGTCTGAGTGCTGTGTTGCTCCAGGAGCGACATGGCAAGCTGAGACCCGTGGTTTACTCCTCCAGGGTGCTCACCGACGTGGAGAGGAGCTACTCGGTCTGTGAGCGGCACCTCTTGGCCACACACTGGGCTGTGAAAAGGTCCGCCATCTTCACAGGCACCTCCCCCATCACCCTCCTCACACACCACACACCCACCAAGATGCTTTTGGGTGGGAGGATTAAGGATGGGACAGTAAGCAGTGCCCGCATTGCGCACTGGACCCTACTCCTCTCACAAATGGATCTGCGGGTACGAGGCCTGTGCGAGCCCAGATTAGCCGCCAACCTGGCTTACCCTGGGACAGCCCATCAATGTTCCGTTGAAGGGGTATGGGAGGTCGACGTTGGTCTCCGGGCTGGGATACATCCCACCAGCCGTGAGATTTACGTGGATGGTTCCAGCACAGTATCCGCTGGAAAGCGGCTCACGGGGTTCGGAGTGTATGACCCAACGGCTGACATTGCGTTGGCGATTAAACTCCCCAGTACCATGAGCGCCCAGCAGGCAGAACTGTCTGCTGTGGCGTATGTGGTTACCCATCCCGAAGTTTTCCCTACCCCGTACACGATTTGCTCAGACAGCATGTTTACATGCAATTCGTGTACCGAATACCTGGCCATCTGGTCCCATCACGGATTCACTTCCGCGGATGGGAGACCCTTGGTGGTAAAGCCCCTGCTGGAGAAGATCTTGGCAGCCGTGGGGGAGAAGGGTGAGGTCTTCATCCACAAGGTGAAGGCTCACTCCTCCACAGAACCTCGCAGTCAGGGGAACCAGCGAGCTGACGCACTGGCGAGAGAGGGTGCCCAGACCGGCATTTTCTGGGACCCCTACGGGTCCGGACCAGTGGCAGCTGTAAAAGGCAGGGATGGGACCCAGAAGAGTGTAGGGGTAGCGCTAGCCCCGGGCCTCAAATCGGTCCAATCTCAGGACCCTGCCCTGTGAGGGGTATTTAACGCGGTTAGCGAGGGAAGAAAATGGAAGGCCCGTATGGTGCAGCATCCCTGTCCATAAGAGAGGGAATGCTGTTTAAAGAAGAGCAGTGGGTGGTGCCGCAGCAGCACCGGAGGGAATTCCTTCAACTGGCCCATGAGGGACCAGGAGCAGGGCACCCAGGGCCTGAGGTCACCTGGCAGTGGGTGGAACAAGCAGGATGGTGGCCAGGACTCCGGGAGGACGTCCGGGAGTTTTGCGCGAACTGTCTTGTGTGCGTGGCAAATAACCCCGATCCTCACAGGAGGAAGGTGCCGATGGGACACGTTAGGAGGGTAGAGGGACCATGGCAGTCAATCCAAATTGACTATATCAGACCCTTACCCACCACCCAGGGAGGCTATAAGCACTGCCTCGTTCTGGTGGACGTGTTCTCTAAATGGGTTGAAGCCTTCCCCTGCCGAACAGCCACAGCATTAGGGACTGCGAGAATCTTGGTGCGGGAGGTGTTCTCGAGATGGGGACTGCCCCAGTTCGTGGAATGCGATCAGGGAAGCCAGTTTACCGGCCAAGTAATGCAGAACACCCTGATGCTGCTGGGCATTCAGGGGAAATGTCACGTAGCCTACAATCCACAGTCATCGGGGATTGTGGAGCGGATGAACCGCACCTTAAAAGAAAAAATGAGGAAAGAGATAATGGGCTAGATTTTCAGTATAGACAGTTTTGGGGCGCTAACCTTAGCGCCCGCCCGAAGTTGGCGCCCGCCCCAAAGTAGCACCCCGTTGCCGGAAATTCAGTGGCTTCGCCCTAAGAGGTTGGTGGAGCGCTAAAAGAGGCGTTCCACTACTATCTTTAGGCGCTAAGCCGGCGGTGCAGAGCGCAGCGCCCGAGCTCGGGCGCAGCGCACGGCAGACACTCTGGTGCCAGTGAGCTCTTAAAGGGGAAGGGTGCATGTGTTTTTTGAGGAGGAGGAGGGGGAGGAGGAGGAGGAGGAGGAGGAGGGGGAGGAGGAGGAGGAGGCCGGAAACATAAATACACCGCTCACAACAACACACTGGATCCTTCCACACAACACATGCAGACTGCCGTTTATAGTGCAGGAGGAGTGCCCTTTAATTTGCGCTCCCCAGGGTGTGTTGCGTTCCATTTTACAAACGCTCTGGACGCCAGCTGCAGAATGGGGCGGTCCGACTGAAGTTTGGATTCGGGGCGGCCAAAGGGCGTTGCACGAGGATGTGACGTCATTTTCTGCGCGCGCATCCGGGCGGCCGCTAAACTTTGCGCCGGCGCTAACGGGCAACTTAATTTGGGGCGGGGCGCAAACTGCGCTGCGCCCGGGCGTTACACGAATAGCGCCCGAAAATCACTTCTCTTAAGGCGCTAACTGCTGGCGCAAGCAACTGAAAATCTAGCCCAATGGGTTTGCCCCAAAGGTGGGCAGAAGTCCTGCCTCTTGCCCTCATGGGGATCCGCTCCAGCCAGTCGAAGAGTACGGGGTACTCTCCGCATGAGCTCATGACCGGGAGGGTCATGAGAACCCCCACCCATGTCCTGGCCCCAGTCCTAACGGAGGGGCAGCTAAGGGAGGTGAATCGGGACAAATTCGCCCACACACTCCTTGAACGCCTCCAAAGGATCTATGAGGGGGCCGCAGGTAACATGGGGAGGCAGCACCAGGGAAATAGGATGCTGCTCGAGCCCAGTAAAACCCATCGCTGGGAGGTAGGGGATCTAGTGACGGTAAGGAACTTCGCCCGTGTGGGGAGTTTTGAGCCACTTTACATGGGTCCCTACAGCATCGTAGATCAGGCCAGCCCCATGGTGTATGCTGTGAAACTGCCCCGGCGCACAAAATGGTTTCACATCAATCAATGTAAGCTGTTTAAGCCGGAGGCAGGGCAGCAGGCAGCGGGGGCTGAAAAAGGCAGCAAAGAATTAAAAACTGCAGGGGAGCTGCAGCCGCAGGTCACACAGGCTGGACGAGCAGCCTGCGTGAGGGGAGGAGTTGTCCTGTCCACACGGGAGACTCCCCCATTGTTCTGGGACCCAGAAGGGGAGGAGCCGGAGGTCCTAGGTCCTGTCCCTGGTCACCCAGAAGGGGAGGAGCCGGAGGTCCTAGGTCCTGTCCCTGGTCACAAGGAAGCCGAGTCGGAGGACGAAGGTCCCGCCCCCGACTGCGGTGAAGGGGAGGAGCCGGAGGTCTTAGGTCTTGCCCCTGAGTGCAGCATTAGAGAGGTGGCGTCTGGGGGCGGAGACTCTCAACCTGGAGTCCCAGGTAGCGGAGAGGTGCCTGCCGCTGACCCAGAGCCTAGGGAGGCGGAGCCTGCGGGAGGAAGCCCACAGCCGGCAGTCGTGGGGAAGCCACGGACTGCAGCCAGGGCCAAAACTCCAGCCAAGAGTCCGACCTACGAGGAAGCCTCATATGTGGTGACCCTTAGACAGTCAAATAGAAAACCGCAACCGAAGAAGGTTTGGTCGCCGGTTTTCACAAGAGGGACCCCCCGGAAGAAAGCTGCGAGAAGTTTAAACGGTCCACAGCCAGCAGCCACGGGCTGCCAGGGACCAGCAGCTGAGACCAATGTGGGAACGCAGCAGGGGGAGGCCTGCGATGGTCGCTGCAGATTATAAGCTGGCCGCCCGGAGACGGGCGGCAGATGTATATATTTATATAGTTTTGGGTAATAAGGTTTAGTTTATTGTAATTTTAGAAAATAAGTAATGTGGTCTTCTGGAAGTATGGTAGAACTTTGGAGCGGTAGAATGTGGCAAGTTTTAAGTGAGCCAGGGTCGCGGGACCCACTCACCCCGCACCCAAGCCGAGGAGCCCAGGGAGCCCGGCTCGAAACCTTTTTTTATCTCTCCGCCAGATCATAACAAGATGATGCCAGTCGGAGGCATCATCCTCGCGGCCCTGGTGGGCCTCAACGTCGCCTGGAGAGGAGAAACGGAGGATCACCGTATCTTTGGATGCTCCGGGGAAACTGCGCCTCTGGCCCACAATGGGCAGGGCCTGCGCGAAGCAGAGGAAGTCACTGGGTACACCCATGAGGGCAACTGGCCCGGATGGCTGGGCTTGAACGCCACGAAATCTTCAAGCGAAACTGGCTTCACATACGGGGAGGTCTCTTTGTCGTGTCCTCGGATCAAGATCCAGGCCACGCGGATCAGTGTGACTGTGGGCAAACGTATTTGCCTAACCTGCAGGGGGTACGTCCCCCTGGATAGGTGGTGGCGGCTCTGGAAACTGAGCAGGGACATGGGGAACCCCAGAGGAAAGTGGGAAAGGTTAGGGAACAACACTCACCGGACTATCACAGGGACCCAGGGAGGGTTGACAGTGTGTTGGGATAAATGGTGGGAACCTGATCAGGGGATTTATGTGTGTATGTGGGGTTCAGAGAAAGTCTGCCCCACAGGTGTTTCCATCATTTTCCACAGCCAGTGGCAAGATAACGGGAGGGGGATAGACTGGGAATCATGCTTGGATGCATGCGCGGTCCCCTACTCCCCAATCGCGGTTAATGCCACTGAGCTAGTGGCCCGCCCCCGACAGCCCCTGCCCACGACCCAGACACCACGGACGGTAGCAGAGGGATGCCCCACCACCACCAAGGGACCAGGGAACGGGTTAGTATTAGTTCCCACTGACCAAATGGCCTATCAGGGGGTCCATTACACGGTGGCCTCGGTCATCCTCAACCTGACCGAGGTGCACCTGCCGGAATGGTGCCCCGTAGAGACGGCAAGGCTGTATCAGGCCCTGCTGAAAGAGACCCTGCAGAAGATTTACGAGTTTGACTTCGCGGGGGTCAATAGAACCAAACTCTACACCGAGGGCCACAAGGAATGGGAGCAATTGGGGAGACAAAGAAGGGGCGCCGTGAACGACTGGTTCACAGGGTTTAACACTGGGTCGTCCATCATAAATAGTATGGACGACATCGAATTGCAACGGCAGGTTAACGGGTTAAGGACCCAGTTGAGGGGGATCCTCACGGATGAAAATCGGGTGGTGGGTTCGGAGCTCCATGAGGACCAGGCTATGACTCTCCATTTAAAAGAAATCATAGCAGAGCTGGAGAAGCAGGCTCGGACGGTCAATGCTCTCATTAGGGAGGACAGGAACACCTCAGATCAGGCTGCCCAGAATGAGGTGTGCGTACTATACGGAGTATGGTTGCTGGGCGAGGGCCGCAGCAATCTGGAGGACTTAAAACAGGGTTTGGTCCCCTCCTGGATCAGTAACAAACACCTCGCAGCCCTCCACCCCTTTGAGAACGCGTTGAGTCCGTGCCAGCTCCGGCTCGCTTCTGAGGCCTACCCAGTCCCGGTGGATTGTGGTCGCTCCACCCACACCATCATGGGGGTCGTCGTGCGGATCCCAGTAATGAGTAGGGCGGCCCGACCTGCGCCGGTGTATAGGGTGGTGAACATTGGAGTCATTCGGGGGGGAGCACACGTCCGTTTCGCAGAGGTCCCACCATACGTCATTAAGTGGGAGCATGCTATGACGGGGACTGACCTCTCGGGGTGCCGTAGCCGGGGAGCACACATAATCCTGTATCCCCAGCACTTGAATGCCTATTCAACACCACAGTGCGGGTTCAGTTCTGCTGATGCTAAGCCTATCAATTGCACCATGGAAGCCATGGCACAGGACCATGTTCCCCCACAGGTGGCATACATAGGAGGTGGGACATATTGTGTCGCCACCGCAGCGTCTCACTACCGGCACGGACAGCACGGCTGGTGCGCGGTCAGTGAAAGCAGCTTCTGTTTCAAACCCGAGGCAGTAGTTCAAATGGCACAGCTGCGGATTATCCCGATCCCTGAACCATCCACTGTTCACCTCGCTGTCAAGGAGAACTTCATCGATCTCCAGAAGTACGTGGCCCACTTTGATTTCACAATTCCCCCTCTCCCAGAACATTTAACCGAACTGCTGAAAGCAGTTACTGTCTCTCAGAAGCACTTCTTTACTTTAGAGCAGAAACCCACCGACATAGGGGCAAAAATCCAAGACATAGTGGTTCCACCATGGTGGGAACTTTTTGATAATATAGAGATCCCATCATGGGTCAGACTGGCTTCCCACGTCTTAGTGGTGTGCCAGGTAGGGATCGTTCTGTACCTGGTCTGTGTCCAGTGTAGGAGGAAGGGACATGACAGGGAGTTCCCTAGTCAGCGGAATTGGCGGGGCCACTATGTCAGCATAAACGGGGACTCGCCCGTGTAGCTAAATGTTTTTATTCCATCTGTTTTTGGTGTATTATAACAAAGATTGTGTTGCGTCGGGTTATGACTCTAAGGTGAGTCTGTACATAGTATAAATGTTTCTCCGATAGGGGATATCTACTCAACTCCGTTTTCGGGATGAGGAAAGTGCGTGTGCGAGGTACACTCCATAGTCAAGTAAACTACGGGGAAGGTCAGTTGGGGGGGAACGGATTTATGCTCACCCTAAAACATTCATGATACAAAAGACGATTTGCGATGTCCATTGTATCACAGGGAGGACTGTAGGATTCGCAAAAATCCAGGAAAATACAGTCTACATTGTAAAACCCCTGAAATGGCCACATTTTATGAACACAAGATGGAGTTGGCAGATCACATGACTCATTTCAGAAGGACATACCACTGCAGTATCTTAAAGAAACCTGAGTCACCACCGATTAGAAGATTCCAGAACTGACTGCAATTGTTATGGTAAAATGGTTACAGTAGTAACGAAGTCAAAACAAAAGTATTTACACCTCAAGGTGTGTTAATTGCTAGCAAAACGCAAACCCATCTCTGAAATCGCAGAGCACAGACAAAACCTATTATCTGTACTAAACTCAGAGGGACACAGGACAGATCCCATTAGTTTCATTTACAAGACATTAAAATAAAGTACCTGCTTTTGTCAAAGCAGCCTGCCCATTACTTTAACAGAAGAAAACCCCTGATTTGGCACCAAGATAAGGGCAAGAAAACAGTACAACTGTTGGGGGAAAAGAGACATTAAAAAAAAACACAGTTTCACACAGACATGAGGTCAAAGGCAGAGCGAGTGGAGAAGTTCGATTACGGTTCGAGGAGCACGGAGGGCCTACAAGTTCGAGCAGGAGAGCAGGTTCAGGAGCCGGTCCCATAAGGAAGATTGGAGATCCCGGACGATACAGGAGCACCAAGGTCAAGGACAGTCTTAAAAACCCTGGTGAACATAGAGGCCCAACTCCACCTAGCTGATCTAGTTGAGGTATATTTTAGAGACAGGAGGGTTTTTAATATTAAGGGCTTTGTAATTCGGGAGTGTTATTCGTCCTTCGTTGTGCCGTGCGCTTTCTCCACCCCCGTTTTATTATATCGCTGATCTAGAATTGATGTATTATGATAGTCAAAGTAACTCTTGTGTGTTAAATTTTAGTTCCCATTGAGAGGCGTGTTCATGATTTTTGTCTGCATTGTTTCTTCATTCTCTATGTTTTATTCTCCTTAAAAATAAAGATACCTTTGATTTAAAACTTACCTTGTCTCACCTGATCCATTTGTCTTCCGAGTCACAAGTTGGGCCAACACATCAAGGTGGTCTGGCAATAAGCCCAGTGTCTAGAACCGGTGAGGGGGGAGCGCTTCGGAACCGCTCACGAGCAGTGTGAAATCAAAAACCGATCTCGCACACCACAAGCTCGTTAAAACGATCCCTTACAGTGTGCAAGGGCCTGGACTTTTTGGAAATGAAAAAAGGAGGCGTAAGGAGTGGATTCTTGAAGGTAACTGGTCTATTATTTAAAATTATTACATTTTTTCCACAGCTTCATTGTTTTTAAGGACTGTACAGTAAGTTTATTTTTAGACCCGAATTCGTAAAAAAAAAATTTTCAAAAATTTTATTAATTGTTTTAAATAGTTTTTTAAAGTTATTTATAGTTTATTTAATTATTGGGATGTTTTTTAAAATTTTAATTAAAGTTCAACTAGTCTTTTGGGTGCCCGTACTTTTCATGAGTTTGACAGTCTTTACTATCAAACTCATGAATGAGTTTCCCCTCCCCTGATTGGCTGCAGAGTGCTCACCTGATCCCAGCCGGCACATCGCACTAACTACGCCGCTGGATCAGGTAAGCACATCGCGCCGACATCGGAACCGGGCCAGGGACAGGAAATGCAAGCAGGCCCGGGCTTCAGATGTCAGCGCGCAGGGTGAGTGCAGATCGGGGGCTTGCACGCGCGGCAAGCACCCGATCCTAATTTCTGGCTCAATATCTATTCTCGAGTTGTCTTGCTCCAAAACATAAAATTGCTTTAGGGGGAGTTCAGTCGCAGCACAAGCTCACTGAATTCCTCAGACAACAGGAGAATATCGTACCTGAATTATGCCACATAATTTGTGCAGCTCATACTGGATCGTATTGGCTTTTCCCACGCTCTGTTACCTACAAAACACAATTATTACAGTCACAGTTATAATTTAGTCTTACAGTCATTAGCATGTCGACTAAGTATATACTTTTCAAGCGACAATGATACAAAACAAAGAATACAGAAATTGTGAAGAAAGCTACAGTTTATCATCTAATCAGGAATACTTATTCTTTCACAGTTTTCAACATTGATATGGTACCATTTAGCCACCTTGGCCCTCCCCTTTTTCCCAGGGAATTGGACCAGATAAACTGAAGGACTGGCCCATGTCAATAATCGGGAAGGGGCCATTCCACCTTGGTTCAAAGCAATGTTGCTTCTTCCCATAGTTTGATACCATTACAACATCTCCCACTTGATACTCAAATGGTCGGACTTTCTTGTCGAAGTATTTCTTTGCCTAGTTTTTTGATTTGCCTGTTTGTGTAGCTACAAACATGTTAGTTTGTTCTATGTTCTCTACCACCATTTCACACCATTTTTAGTTGGCAATTGCCTGTACTAAGGTTGTGACTGAAGGGGTTAACAGATGGGCTGGCATTTGCATTAGTCGCCTGGTCATAGCCTGGTAGGGTGAGATACCCGTTGTGCTATGCGGGGTGGATCTAATAGCCATTAGACACATTGGCAACATACTGGACCATTTGGTGGGGTGATCTGCACAAAATTTGTTTAACATAGTTTTCAGAGTTCGGTTTCCTCTTTCCACTACACCAGATGATTGTGGGTGATGGGAGATGTGAAGTTTATGCAAGATGCCCATTATCCGTTGCAATTTGGTAAAAATTTGGCCAGTAAAGTGTGATCCCTGATCACTATCAACTTGAATTGGCACACCCCACCTGCAAATCACCTCACCCAATAAAAGACGGGCCGCTGTTAATGCGGTGTTTGTTTTACATGGAAAATCCTCCCACCATTTAGTAAATTTATCAACTATAACCAGACAATATCGCAAGCCAGAAGATCCTGTAGGTAAGGGCCCTATAAAATCAATTTGAAGGTGGGTCCACAGCCCATCGGGAGGAGGGGGACTGCGCAACAGTGCCCAATTAGTGTGGGCACTTGGATTGTGCTGCAAACAGGGCAGACAACGATTCACCCTATGAGTGACATCTGTGATGCAATCGGGATACCATGCAAATTTGCATAGTTTCTGAACAGTTGCGTCAGCTGAATAGTGCCCTCCTACCGGATGTGAGTGCAGGAGATCAAAAATTTCAGGTGCCATGGATGGGGGAACACAGACAACCGGGAGATCAGATGATAACCACCGCATACGGGGGTTGAGCATTAACAGGGGAGCAGCTTCCCCAGACTGATCCGGAACCAATTGTGTGTCCACAGCCCATGGAGTAGGCTGAGGTAACGGACATCCATTCTGATGCCATGCAATAACAACTGCATAGGGGGAATAACTGGACTGGAGGGAAGGGAGGTCGATGTCCCCATCTTGAATACTCGAGACTGAACAAAGTGTTAATCGCATAGGCACTATCTGACCAGACATTAACAGGTATGTCATGAGTAATTTGGATTGCTGTCACCAGGGCTGCAACTTCAGCATATTGGGCAAAGTGGGGAATGCATTTATACTTAAGTTCTCTGTCAGACATGACTACTGTAAATCCAGTAAGGGGCTTTCCGTCCCTGTGATAGGATGACCCATCAATGTAGACATTCTGGGCTTCACTTAGCGGAGTAGGAGAGACTGGGTGACAGTCGAACTCCAGTGGTGGAAGGGGGCACTCATGGCTTCCCCCCTCATACAGTAGGAGCTGAGGTAGTAGAGTTGTCTGCCTTGGCGTTATTTCCAAATCTCTCTGAGTTAACAGAAGTGTCCAGTGACTGAGTCGGGCAGAGGAGACCAAAGTGTCCCCTGGTTTAAGTAAAAGATTCAAAGGGGTGTGGGGACTATGTATGATCATTTTGTTCAGCCCAGTAATAAACGTGAAGTGTTTGACTGCCCAAAAAGTGGCTAGCAGATGTCGCTCACACATTTTTAGGCACCCCTAGTTTCTAACATCAGTCTATCCCTTTCTCCCTTTTTAAACAAAGGTACCACGTTAGCAGTCCTCCAGTCCTCCGGCACCACACCTGTAGCCAGAGAGGATTGGAAAATGATGGTCAGAGCCTCTGCTATGTCCTCTCTTACTTCTCTTAACAGTCTAGGATACATTTCATCCGGGCCTGGGGATTTATCCACTTTCAAAGATGCTAAACCCCTTAATATTTCCACTTTCACTATGTTTATTTCATCTAGTATTTCATACTCCTCCTCCTGATTGCAATTTCTGCATTGTCCCTCTCTTTTGTGAAAACAGACGCAAAATATTCATTAAGAACCATACCCATGTCTTCTGCCTCCACACGTAGGTTACCTTTATGGTCTCTAATAGGCCCTACTCTTACTTCAGTTATCCTCTTGCTCTTAATGTATTTATAAAACATCTTTGGGTTTTCCTTGATTTTACTTGCCAATATTTTTTCATGCCCTCTCTTTGCTTTCCTAATTTCCTTTTAAATTTCACCCCTGCACTTTCTATACTCCTCTAGGGTTTCTGCAGTATTGAGCCCTTGGTATCTGTCATAAGCTTCCCTTTTTTTTTATCCTACCCTGTATGCCCCTTGACATCCAGGGGGCTCTAGATTTCTTAGTCCCATCCTTTTTCTTTAAGGGAATATATGTGCTCTGAACCCTCACTATCTCCTCCTTGAATGCCTCCCACTGCTTTGACACTGATTTACCTTCAAGTTTCTGTCTCCAGTCCACTTTGGCTAAATCACATTTCAGCTTAGGAAAATTAGCTTTTCCCCAATTGAGAACATTTATTCATGGCCTATCCTTGTCCTTTTCCATAACTACCCTAAATCTAACTAAATTATGATCACTACCACCAATATGCTCTCCCACTGATACCCTTTCCACCTGCCCAGCTTCATTTCCTAAAACTAAGTCCAGAACCATCCCCTCTCTTGTTGGGCTTGCTATGTACTGGCTAAAAAAGTTCTCCTGAACGCATTTTAAGAATTCTGCTCCCTCTATACCTTTCACACTAACTTTATCCCAGTTAATATTGGGGAAGTTGAAATCCCTTACAATTACTGCCCTATTTTTGCACGTCTCAGAAATTCGCCTACATATTTGCTCTTCTATCTCCCTCTGACTGTTTGGGGGTCTGTAGTACACTCCCAGCAGTGTGATTGCCTCTTTTTTGCTTTTCAGTTCGACGCATATGGCCTCGTTGGATGATCCTTCTAAGATATCATCCCTCCTCACAGCTATAATTTTATCTCTATCTCATCTGAAAACCCTGTAACCAGGAATGTTGAGCTGCAAACATTTACAGTAGTTAAACGACTGAACAATAGTTCTAATGCTACGAGTGCTATTTTACACGACAATAAATCTGAATGAAAATTATTAATGGTCAGAGAATAGGACCTTAAGTTTAAACATTTATAGCTTAGCAGCTCCTCAAATAAGCTGTCTCTCCTAATTTTACTTAGTTAAATGACAGATCATAGAATCATAGGGCTGGATTTTGCCAGCCCTGGGGAGGCGGGTTTGGAGGCGGGACTGCCGGGAAAATGGTAGAATTTGGGGCCGGGTATCCAACCCGCCCCAACCCGCCTCCGTGCCATCTTACCAGGAGGTGGGAAGCCGTCCCGCGCCGGGTCCCATCTCCTTGGAGGCGGGATGGGGATTACAGCCACTTAACTGCCTGTTAACAGGTAGTTAACAGGCAGATAAGAGGATTATCTCCATCTTGCCCACACAAGTGCGGGCTTCCCAAAGGCTCCAAAACCCACCAGGGTCACCGAGGCGAGTAGTGGGTCTGCGGGGGTCGGAGGGGTCCAAAAGTGTGCTGTGGAGGTGAGTGATGGGTGCAAGTGTGGAGAGGTGAGTATCTGAGGTAAGTGGAAAGTGTTAGAAAAAGTGTACTCACCTTTGTTTCTTCCTGCAGGCTTCAATCAGTAGGTATGCAGAAAGTCTCGCACCTCCGCGACAGAGATGACAGATGGCCGTTGCATTCTCCAATGCAACAACCATCTAATTTCTGCAAAAAAAAGAGGTTTGATGAGATCTTGAATTCAAAAACTCATCAAACTACAGAGAATGTCAGTGTTTGACAGCTTCACAGAGCTGTCAAACGATGACAATTCATCAGTCAAAAATTTTTGATAGATGAAACGTCATACGTTGACGATCTCTGTAACCGGCTTTCCCTTAATTGGCCTGCTAAGCCCGCTGGGTGGGCTTAACAAGGTCAATCAAGGGAAAATAGCGTGGGCTGGCCAGAAGTCGATGGAGGCGGGACTAAAACCCGACAAGTGGGAGTCCTGCCTCCAAAAGCTCTCCACTGGCAAAATCCAGCCCATAGAATCATAGAATGGTTACAGCATGGAAGAAGGCCATTTGACCAGTCGAGCCCATGCCGACTCTCTGCAAGATTGGATGTATTTCCATAACAGTTAGTCAAAGGAATCCCCTTAGAATGAATATCTTTGCTTTCTATAATTAATGCTAATGTATTAATTCTATTTTCATGCTGCACACGGGCCACTATGTCCTTCGTCTTCATGGAGATGTTCTTATGCTTACCAAAATCTCAATGGAAACTGTGAAAATAGAAAAGAGAAGCTCATGATTTGTCTGGAAACTAACTGAAAATATTGACACGAGTGGTTCTTTAGGCTGACGACACTGAGGCCCATCCACTTCACAGTCTAACTGATCCAATACAGAATTAACAGAGCTCCTCCAAGGAGCTTTTAAATTGTGATTACTTTAAGATGGATTTCAACCAAAACAAAGAATGACATGGGGTTCATCGAGGGTTAGGTACTCAGCATTCAACACATTTATAGCTTTCTGCAACACTTTGACAGTTCAAGTGCAAAGAATGTTTGCAATGTAATTTTTTAGCAAGGCTGTTATCAGGAATTTGATCAAGTTCAGAAATCACGAACTGTACATAAACGACCCTTGTAAATACTGTGGAGGATTTTTATGGGTTTCAGCATTTTCAATGTGCTTGGACCACTCTTTATCTGTATCAAGGAATTTAAGACTTGCAACCCAAATATTATATAATAAACATAAGGAAACCCTATAAGTGAAGCATTTATTTTTTAATATTTTAGAACACACCAAGGTGATGCAATATTTAAATGAGTAATCTCTCAAAGATTGCATAAGAACCACATGAGAGTTCGCCAAATGGAAGCTCATAAACCTTGCAGTTTAACCACCCCAATGCAGGAGAAATTCTTATTTGACCTAATTAGATAACTGGAGCATTAATTTATAAACTAAAGATAAAATGCTTGCCTTATATCATTTAGGTGTTATCCTTAATTCAGATATAACTCATATGCTTTTGTGCATGCACTGGGCAGAAATTGAGATTTGATATATCAATACATTTTAATTTTTAAAAATTTAAACTGAAAGGAAGCACATGAGTAGAATGGCTGTTGTACTTCAGCTGCTGTTGGTGTATAGAAGTATGGAGGGGAGCGAGGAATTAGAAATGCATCAATCACAATCACACTAGGAAACATTGGGGTTGATATTAACACCCCTCCCCGAGTGTGGGAAGGAGGGTTCACACTACCTGGATACTTCAAATGTTCTTTCTTCACAGTCCGTGAGACTAGCACATGATGAGTCGTCGTCGTACGTGTCTTCACACTGTTCCCTTTGGGGAACTGTATGAAGTGGTGGAAGGATTTTTGGCCACGATTAACGCTCCTTCCGTGACCGTAGCCATCTTCGTACCAGTCATTAGGGTGGTTAGTCCTATGGCGGGAGGGTTTTACAGGCTCCCACAACACATACGAGGGGGGAGGGGGGCACTCACACCCACGGACGCAAGTATCCCGCTGGATGTCAACCCGGAATTTAGAGCCGGAGCTCCGACTCCACTTACATGATGAGTTAAAAGTTAAAACAGCTTTCTGCTGAGCATGGGTTGTAAATTGTATAAGTGAAATTTAAAGCAAATGTATCTCAGAAGGCTGACCTGCATGCCTATCAGGTTGGGAATCAGGTTGTTTGTGTTTATGGTAATAAATGATGGGAAGAGTTTATGATGGCAATAAAATAATTAGAATAGTTAAGTGCCTGTTTGTTTAGTTTATGTTGTTATTCTGTTGACATTTGTACGTATTGGTGGTATGCATGGAATGTAGTGATCAAAGATGACATTTGGTATAAGAAGTGTAAGGGAACGACTGTTTAGCAGCTCACACTGGAATTGTGAAGTGTGATGTCTCAGCAGCTCGTTCTCGTATGGGAATGGTGTAGAATGAAAAGACCTGTGCATTCATACTGCTTGTGGATAGTATGAAGTTTCAATAAAGTCCTGATCCTGCATTGCTACAACTGAGTGTGTGCGTAATCTGGCATTTAAAGTGACAAGACGAAAAATAACAAGAAAGCTGTCCAGCACCTGGGAAAGGGTGGGGGCATAAAATTTTAAATGGGGAATGCATACCCAACATGCAGCGTACACACCTGCCGCCATTTTTACAGCAGCGTGTTGCGTGGCGTGTGTTTGTCCCATCTTGGAGAGGCATCATTATAATATTTAAATCAGGCTCCCACAGTGCAGTTAGGAGCCTGATTTAAATTTAACAGTTGCGGGCAGGATTTCTCATGGCTCAGGAAACCCAGCAGCAAAATGGAAATGGGAGCAGTCGGCTCCAGCAGGTAAGTTCTGTTTATGATGAATGTCAGGTTCATAATTCAGTAATGAACCAAGCTGAATACAAAAAATACAGAGAAGAACTGAAAAAGGAAATAAGAGGGCCAAAGAGAGTGTATGAGAATAGATTAGCGGGTAAGATAAAGAGAACCATAAACATATAAATAGTAAAGGGGTAGTCAAAAGAAGGATGGGGCTGATTAGGTACCAAAAAGGAAATATTCTGTGGAGTCAGAGAGCATGGCTGAGGTACTAAATGAATACTTTCCATCTGTCTTCAACAAAGAAGTGGATGCTGCCAATGTCACAGTAAAGGAGGAGTTAGTAAGAAATTTGATAGGATAAAAATAAATAAAGAGGACGTACTTAAAAGCTTGGCAGTGCTCAAAATAGAAAATGGGGGGAAAATAGGCTCATGCCCCCTTTGGGGCGCTAACTTCGCCGGAGCACTACTTTTAGCACCCCCAAAAATGTTAGCAACCCCACACCCAAAATTCAATGGTAGCGTCTCAAGCAGAAGGCAGGGCGCAGCTGGACGCACTTCCCCTCCCTCTTGGGGCACTACCATGGAATATCGTGGTGCTACGTGCAGCAGCGCCACGCGCGCCGGCACTGCAGGCCACCCTGCCCTGATTAAAGAGCGCCGGGCTGATGGATCTTGGCCGGCACCTCACAGCAGGAAGCCAAAGGGGGCAGGTGCTGGCAGGCGGCCTAAAAAAAATGGCCGTCTGGCACCTGCCCTTTAATTATTGCCACCCCGGCCGCAAGTACACCCCCCTGACCCTGTTGGACATAAAGTCCGGCGGTAGGTCAGGGTGCAGGAGCCAAGTTTGCGGCCGGGGCATGAGTGGGGCGCTGCGCACGGCGATGGCTTAATCACCAGAGGCGCTGCACCTTGGGGTGCTAACGGGAGGCTCAAAACAACCAGATTTCCCCCCCAGTCTGGATGGGATGCATCCAAGGTTGCTGAGGGAAGTATGGTGAAGATTGCGGAGGCCCTGGCCACATTCTTCCAATCCTCCTTGGAGAAGGGGGGTGGTGCCAGAGGATTGGAGGATTGTAAATGTTGCACACCTGTTTAAAAAAGAGGAAAGGGGTAAATCCGACAACTAGAGGCTAGTCAGCCTAACACTGATGTTGGGGAAACTTTTAGAGACAACTGGCTCGAATTTCCAAGCCCCGAGGAGACGGGTTTGGAGGCAGGAGTGGTGAGAAACCCATCCTGCCCCCAACCCACCTCCGTGCAAATGTCCCAGGAGGGGGGTATCCGACCTGTGCTGGGAGACGCCTCCGCGAGGCAGGAAAGGGATTAGTGCCAATTAACTGCCTGTTAACAGGTAGTTAACAGGCAGTTTTTTGCCTAATCCCTATTTTTAACCCTGAAGTGTGGGCTTCCCGACGGCTCTGAACCATACCAAGTTAGCGAGGCGGACTGTCGGTCTGAAGGGGTTGGAGGGGTCGAGATGTCCGTTGTGCAGGTGCGTGATGGGTGCATGTCTGCAGAGGTAAGTGTGTGAGGTAAGTGTAAATTATTTTAATAAGTTTTACTTCTTCTTCTTATCGTGTCCACGGACAGTCTATACATAGCCCAGCCAGAACTGGACACATTTTTGCGCCTTGTTGTTGAATTCGGCAAGATCTGCAACAGTGCAGGGTTCCTCTAACGATGGGCATTGCAGGAGATGTTGCATAGTCTGTGCCTCAGTTCCACATTCACAAGTTGTCGGGCTGGTTGAATATCCCCATTTGTTTAGTGACACCTTTGAGCAACCTACACCGGTCCTAAATCTGTTAAGGCACTTCCAGGTTGCCCAGTTACAATTAGCTCCTGGGGGAAGGCTTTCATCAAGTAAAATTTCCATCGCTGGGGGTTGTTCAAGACTAGCGAGCCAGTCTTTCCACAAGGCGATGCGGGCTTCAGATGAGGTTGATTGTAATGGAACAACACTGTTCATGAAGCTCTTTCTTGACTTTAGGCGGCTGGGTGTAGGTGTATGACAATGCAAAGGGTGTCTCTCATCTGATGTTTGACGGATTCGCTCTTTCTTGCTGGCTATCGTTTTACTTACCTTTACTTTCTCCTGCAGGCTTCCTTCCTTCAGTTCTCGGGAGTCCCTCAGTTCACCAGCACAGAAAGCAGAAGGGCCGCTGAACTATCAAAAGTTGCATCATTCTGCTTTCTGGTCTGCAGAGATCGCTAACTGAGTCTGAGTAGAAGGACTCAAGTTAGAAGACAGATTGTCAGTGTTTGACAGCTTCACAGAGCTATCAAATGCTGATTTTTCATCTGTCAAAAGCTCTTGACAGATGAAATGTCAATCGCTGACGTCACCAGTAACCAGGTGTCCCTTAATTGGCCTGCTGAGCCCGCTGGGTGGGCTTAACAAGGTCAATCAAAGGAAAATAGCGTGGGTTGGCCACAAGTCGATGGAGGCAGGACTACAACCAAAAAGTGGGAGTCCCGCCTCCATCACGTCCCCATTGACAAAATCCAGCCCAATGGCTTTAATTTTGCTAACAATTTTATTATGTGGTACAAAAGCAAAATACTGCGGATGCTGGAAATCTGAAATAAAAACAGAAAATGATGGAAATACTCAGCAGGTCAGGCAGGATCTGAGGAGAGAGAAACAGAGTTAACGTTTCAGGTCGATGACCCTTCGTCAGAACTATTATGTAGTATTTTGTCAAATGCCTTTTAAAAATCCATATGCACTACATCAACTGAACTACCTCTCTGTTACTTCATCAAAGAACTCGATCAAGTTAGTCAAGCATGATTTTACTGTAACAAATCCGTGCTGACTTTCATTTATTAGCCCATACTTTTCTAAATGCCGATTTATTTTGTCCCGGATTATTGGGGGTGATTTTCCCAGCCCCGAGGAGGCGGGTTTGGAGGCGGGAAAGGTGGGAAAATCGCAAAAAATGAGTGCAGGTTCAGAACCCGCCTCCAACCTGCCTCCGCACAATTTTGCCGGAGACGGTTTTGATGGGTGCAAATCGATCCCGCCTCTAGCACTCCAGAGAGGTAGTTAAGACACTTAAATGGTAGATAAGGGCCTCTCTAATCCTATTTTGAGAGACCCTCGTTATTTTTCCACATTTTCAGAGTGATCCACAACCCTCCTAAACTACACCAGCTAAACCTGGTGAGTTGACAAGTGGGTGGCCTCCTCACAGCTGCAGCTCCACCATTAAAACAGAGCTTTCATCAGGGATTAGTTGTAGGTGGCAGAACTTTGCTTTAAAAGGTTTTCAGCACTTTTAGCAGGCCTACCAAAGTCGTAGGTGCTGCAGTTTCTATATATCAACTGTGGGACCTCCTTGGATGACCCTCTCCCCGCTTGGAATGAGCACTTCCCCAACGGAGGTATCTGCCAGCAGCATGGGAACCGTTCATTTCCTTTCACCATGGACCTCAGATTCGGATGATGAGCAGCCACGGCGGCAGCAGAACCAGGCAGCTCAGCAGCAACAGCAGCAGGAGCCCCAACCTCCTGCTCAGCCACCTGATGCTGCACAGGGCAGAAGGCGCCAGCGCATCGAGGCACCTCGCCGCAGGAGATACCCCCAACAGAGGGTTTACAGACAGAAGATGAGCTACCTCAACATGAGTGAGCAGCAGTGCCAAAGGAGGCTGAGACTTTCGTGAGAACTTGTCCAAGAGATCTGCGCACTGCTGCACCAACACCTGGAGCCCAGAGGAATGGGTGGGCACCCCTCACCAGTAGCTGTCAAAGTCACCACCACACTCAACTTTTTTGCCTCAGGCAACTTCCAGGGATCATCAGCAGACATCAGCGGCATCTCCCAGTCGGCCACCCACAGTTGCATCATGCCGGTTACCGATGCCCTTTTCACAAAGGTGCACAATTACATCCAGTTCTCAAGGGATCAAGCAAGTGTCACCATGTGTTCGGTTGGCTTTGCAAATATGGCAGGCTTGCCAATGGTGCAGGGCATCATAGACTGCACACATGTGGCCCTTAGGGCACCCTATCACAACCCAGCTATCTTTGTCAACCGCAAGGGCCTCCACTCCCTCAGCTGGTGTGTAACCACAAGAAGGAGTTTTTGCATGTTTGAGCCAAGTTCTGTGGTAGTTGCCATGACTCTTTCATCCTGCAGAACTTTAGTGTTCCTCTGCTCTTCAACCTGCCAAACCAACTTAACGGATGTCTCCTTGGTGGCAAGGGCTACCCCCTGAAGAAGTGGCTAATGATGCCGATCAGGAGGCCAGCTAACGAGGTTGAAGAGCACTACAACGCCAGCCACACTTCGGCCAGGTCCATCATCGAGCACACCATTGGGTTGTTGAAGATGTGCTTCCGATGCCTTGACCAATCAGGTGGAGCCCTGCAGTATTCAGCAGCCAGGGTCTCCAGAATGGTCGTGGTCTGCTGTGCACTGCACAACATGGCACAGTGTCGTGGCTTGCAGCTTCCTGATGAGCAAGTGGCTCAGTTCCTAGCCTCCTCAGATGAGGAGGAGGAGGAGGAGCTGGAGGAGGAGGAGGAGCTGGAGGAGGAGGAGGAGCAGGAGAAGGACCGAGCACCAGTCTATCGACTAGCAGCAGCAGCAGCACGCGAGCACATGGCTGCCGTGATGCAAGGGATGCACTTATCCTGACCAGATTTGCATAGGTTGCCCATGTTGGCACATGTCCTTGGCTCTATCTTAAGACATGCTAGACAATGGACATGACTCTCTGGCCTCCTTTTGCTCTGGCCACCAACCTGACAACGCAAGTGTCGCGGAGCCCGCAATGTGGAGCTGCCTAAGGCGAAAGAACAGATGCCATCACGCCAACGTTTTGCCATCAAATCATTTTTATGCTCTCCAACAGGGATGGCATTTCATCAATACACATAAACATTCACCCAATCTGCACACAGATCTGGAGGTTATATCCCTTGCCAGCTGGACCTACACAGCTTTGGTTTCTCCAGATGAGGGGAAGAGCATCTCCCTGCTAGCTCTCACCACCTCAACCAACATTTGCAGCACTTCATCCAAGAACCTCGGGGAGGCCCTTACCTTTGAATTCGACATAGTGGTTTCTCAAAAGATGTTGCAGGTGGTGCAGCATCGACAGAAATCCAGTGGAATGATCCAAGGCAGCAAGCAGCCCTTAAATGAGGCTGCAAAAGTGATGTCAGCAGAGGCGAGTTTCAGTCCCAAAACTGTAATTGACCTAGGGAAACCCACACCTCTGAAATCAACTGGCCAATTAGGGGAAAATTGCAATTTTTTCCACCCCATCAGTGGAGGTGGGTTTGGAACCCACCCAAACCGAAACCCACCTCCAACCCGCCTCCAGTGGGAAAATCGCCCCCATAGAGTACAAAAGCAAGAAAGTTATGCTAAACCTTTATAAAACACTTGTTAGGCCCCAGTTGGATTATTGTGGCCAATTCTGGGCAACTCACTTTAGGAAAGATGTCAAGGCCTTAGAGAGAGTGAAGAGGAGGTTTACTGGAATGCTACCCAGGATGAAAGTCTTCAGTTATGTGGCCAGACTGGCGAAGCTGGGATTGTTCTCCATAGAGCAGCGAAGTTGAAGGAGAGATTTGATAGAAGTGTTGAAAATCATGAAAGGTTTTGATAGAGTAAATAAGGCAAAACTGTTTCCAGTGGCAGAAGAGTTGGCAACCAGAGAACACAGATTTAAGGAAACTGGCAAAGGAACCAGAGGCGAGATGAGGAGAATTCTTTTTACGCAGTGAGTTGTTGTGATCTGAAATGTATTGCCTGAAAGGGTGGTGGAAGCAGATTCAGTAATAACTTTCAAGATGGAATTGGATAAATACTTGAAGGCGGAAAATGTGCAGGGCTGTGGGGAAACAGCAGGGGAGTGGGACTAATTCTTTAGCTCTTTCAAAGAGCCGGCACAGGCACTCCTTCTGTGCTGTATCATTCTATTATTCTATGATGGTGTTCTCCTTGTGGGCCAGGAAGAGCAGAAGTGCTCCCCCTCCCCCCTCAAACAAATCTTCGCCCTCCCTTCTGCCGATCGAGGCCTCTCCTTGCTATTGCGATTGGCCGACACCCAACGCCAGCTATCTCTCGATTGCCATACTGGAAGATTTAGCATTAGATGAATTAAGAACATTAAACATTAAAACCTCTCCCAATGGTCCTTTCATTTCACTCTTAAATTACTTCACCAATATTTTTATTGCACCAATATATGTTACTAATATTTTTATCACACTTGGACAGAATTATGAATATTCAAGTACCATCTGTGACCAGAGGGCAGCAGGGTGTAGCAACAAGCAGAGGAGAAGAATGCACGACTTAACTCATTCAGATATCTGGGACCTCCTGGGGCTCATTGAAGGCAGGATGAACAGACTCGTGGGTGTGATGTCACCAAGTCAGCCAGAATAATCACTCATGCCACCTGGAAGGATGTGGTACAGCCATCGACTGCCAACTCCCTCACTCGCAGGACTGCAGAACAACGCCGCAAGATTTTCTAAACCCACACTGTACACCTCTCAGTTTTCTTCCTTGTCCACCCTGGGTACCAGCACAATCTTCGCCCTCTTAAAACATCACTTCCACAACTATCCCTTCACAGTGCTCTCTGGTTAGGAGCACTTCCAACACCTTATCATGCACTATGGCTACACTGTTCCCCTAACACACAACATCTACATTACATAATCTCAAAACCCCTTTCTCAACTTTACCCTCACACCTGCATGTTTCACATCTATTACTTTGCCTCTCCCATGCTACTTGCTACACACTCCTTGACTGCCACACTTGCAATCATTTATTTATCTCTTTACAGGAGAAATTGCTGCACAGTGGCCTCTAAAGGCAGGCCATCGGCAGGGATTTCCCTAACAGAAAACCTCGCACCCCCTTCTCAGGGCCAGGCAGCTTGTGGAGAGGCACTCAGCTCTTGCCATGGGAGATGTTGAGCATGGCAGCATCTTGCTTGCACCAGGTTACTAACTAAGCACTGCCACCCTGGTATCCCTCTAAAGCACCACACAGCCAGAACCTTCAACCCCCTTCTCTGTCTCCTTAATCCCAAGGGGATGATGCTCACCAAATCTTGGCTCCTACCCTCCGTTCCTGCAGATCCACCATACAATGCGTACCACAGGAGGAAAAGGAGACAACCCTGGCCTTCAGGTGGCACCTAGAAGCAGCACAAGAATAGGTGCTCATAGGAAATCCATAGCTGCTCCTGAGTACTCCTGATATTGGGTAGGGGAGGCAGAGTATGGGAGTTTGAAAATCTGTTGGCTTTCCGTCCAGCTGAAAAACAATCAGAAGAAAGTGCAAGTGCCTGTGGCAGAATGCCAAAAGAAATGGCTTAAAAATCACTTCCTATTTGTAGTAAACTGTTTTTAAAGATCTCCATCCTCTTCTTTGTTAGGAATTGCTCACTTCTGCCTTTCACAGCTGATTCTGACAGCTGCTGCCCCTCATTGAGTGGAACTTGCCCAGGGTGTAGCAGTTGTGTAAAGTCCAAAAACCTGGGAGTCTTTCACCACTGGCTGACAAATGACCACATCTAAATGAGGTGGATGGATCAGGCAATGGCTCAGGGATTGTGAGCAAACTTGAGGGTCGTCGTACAAAGGCACATCATTGCTGGAAGTGGCTTCCCCACAAGTTTCCTTGTGGGAAAAATTCCCAAGACAATTCCAGCACCACTAAAATGGCGGCAATGATGAGGAAATGCACCTCCCAATTAAATAATGTATAATAACAAGACACCGTTTAGAAGGCCCAGCTCTCATCCCAACTAACGCAAATGATAGCCAATAATAAAATAACAAAATTAAACATTAGTTTACTTCCAGTAAACATATATGAAACAACATTTCTGGCAAAGTAGTGATATGATCATTTATATTTTGCTAAAAATATCCTACACAGAAGATTAGTTTGAAAATAATAATGGGAATGGATTTCTGGTTGGCTGGTGTGGCTGCTCCTCTGGAGGGATTCTCGTGACTGCATCTAAGTATTTAACTATATCCAAGTGCATAGGCACTGAAGAGTGGTAAAACTGGAAGTGTCTGATAGTCTCCATCGGGAGCTATCTGTATCAATAAGAAGTTAAAGAGGCACTGGTGATGAAATGTTTCACTGTGAGAGAGCTCCACTCTGTGAAGCTCTAGGAACAATGTGCAGGTACAGCACCCAAATAAATAAATGGCAGTAAGGATTGTCTTTTGTGTTACCAGAAAAGCTGCACAGGGAATAATAAACTTTGAAGAGATAGCAGCTGAAATATTATTTATTAGATGAGAGGTGCTAAGCTGTAAAAGAGCGCCTTTAAGTGAAACTATTAAAGACATCCACTGAGGCAGGCCAATATTAAAAAGCACACCTGAAGGATGCAGAAATAATGGCACAAAAATTGCGGTCGGCGGTGTAGCTCCAGAGGCCGCCGCTGGCCTGCGAAAAGAATATGCTCCTACCTGATGGCGGCCCTCCTGCGTAAACTTGCTTTCTGACGCTGTGTACTGGAGGGCAGTGTAATGGCTGTAACCGGTTTTGGCGGTGGCCAATTTCATATGGGCTCTGCCGCAATCGCCAACTATTGTAAGTGGTTTTGCCCCGCCCGTAGCGAGCACGCAAACCCCCTTACTACAAGTTCTGGACGATAGGGATTACTGAGGACAGATTTGAACACGGACAGAGTTTTCGGGCTCACCCGTACAGTGTTTATTAAGGTTGACAAAAACCACTCCACTCGCATACAGTACGAGCGATGTGAACACAACAGTACAGTTTAAAACAGTACAACCCTGACTTGTCCAACAAGCCCCTGCCGTGCTGACTTACCATGGCCTAAAAACACCCTCCCGTGAACTAAATTTTACAGGACCCTTCCAACGCTAAACCCCCTCTGGTTTGGTAGGAACATACAGGCATCCCCTCACACAGCTAAGTGATCTTGTGGGTGTGTAGGCTTGGCAATGCTCACCTAGATTACCCTTGATCTTGCTTGTAGCTTCCTCCCATCCGTCTCGGCTACCTGGTTCCGTACCAGCCTTGCGGCATGCGAATCCCAGTCTGAGTCAAAGTCTGTCTCGGTTGGAAGAGCAAGGCTCAGCTCTTCTTGACGTTCCATTATGTGGAGGGCAGGAGAGAGAGAGAGCTATCCAAACTGCTCTCTGATATACCCCTCCAATACACAGACTGCTGTCTGTGGTTTTAATGGATACATGGCCTCAGGGAAATAGTTTCCAGGCTTCCTCCCAGGTTTGGATGGTTTAGATCTCGTTTCGATCTCCCAACTGATTAACTTAACAAGCTCACCTTCTCCAGAAACAATGAAATTCGGGTCTCCACGGGTGAGTACGCACGGGGTACTCACCCGTAAGCCTAATGGAAGTGCCGGTTTCGTGCATGCACTGCACATGTGTGGGAAACCGGCACTTCCGTTCCCCTGAAAGAAGGGGTTGAGAGGTGGAATGCGTGCGCAGGAGAGGCAGCGCGTGCGCATTGAACTTACGTTTTTTTTGCAGGTTTTTCTGGGAGGGTAAGTCTCCAGGAGTTACACTTTTAAAAAGCAGGCGCAAGGTCTGCTTTTTACGAGGTAAGTGGTGAATTAATTAAAAATAAAACATTTTTTCCACAGGTTTATTATTTTTAAATACTTTAAAGAAAGGTAAGTTTATTTTTAGCCCTGTTAGAAAATGTAATTAAATTTTTCAAAAATTTAAATTATTGTTTAAAATAGTTATTTCATGTAATTTATAATTTATTTTAAAAATGTGATTTAAAAAAAAATGTATTTGAAGATTTAGTGATGTTTTGGGGCTTATAGTATTTATAGGTTTGACAGGTCTTCCTGTCAAACTTATGAATGAAGCATTCCCTGCTCTGATTGGCTCTCCATGGCCCACGTGATCCCAGGGGACGCATCGAACTAACTGCGCCCCTGGGATACGCAAGCACTGTGCGCCGGCAGTTGGAGAAGGCCCAGGATCAGAGTCCCACGCAGGCCCACAGCTCAACGGTCGGCGCGCAAGGTAAGCGCAGGTCGGGGGCTTGCACCTGTGGGAAGCCGCCGACCCAAATTCCTGGGCCAATGAGTCACCAGCCTTTGGAGTGGGCCATACAAATGCAACCTGGTTATGTCAGCTACCTTCAGCTTGAGTGTTTCCCACTGCTTACCCCCAAACAGCCTGTCCAGTTTTTAATAAGGGTATATGTTCATAATCTAAAAAAAACCCATGGAGTCTGCGCCGACGGTTACATGGCCCACGGATCCCGGTGTGCAGCCTGTGCGAAAGTGTACCTGGGATCACGTGGACCTGGTCCTCCAATCAGAAAACAGATTGTCTTGCATTAATTTAAATTACTTAATTACTTAATTACTACAACCTTTGAAAGACATACAGATTCAGATTTTATCGTGGGAATCCAATTCATTACTCATACTTCCCACTTCTAAAGAAATACTGTGCACTGTGCAGAAAGTTCTGAAATGTAAACGTTATTTAGAAAAAAAACCTGCAGCTTTAACATACACTAGGATTGATTCTCATTAAAGCTTTTAATGTTCCTGGATGTCATTTAAAAAAAAAAAAAATTCATCTCATGTATCTCCTTACGCTGTGGAAACAGGCTCTGTGTCTGTTTCCACCAGCCGCAAAATTTCCGTAAGTAATTGCTGGGCAGTTTTTGGGCAAGTAGCCCAAATCTGCGCCAGCAATTAGGTTTTCCATGGTGGTGCGGATGGTCTGTCAACGCATACGCTGACAGATCACAAGTTTGGGATTTAGCTCATGGGCAAGTGCTTGCGGAAATCCCGAACTTGCAGTGGATTTCAAAGGCGGTATGGCGACATACTGTGAAAGTACCCCGTCATATCCACCGCAATATATAGGCGAATAAAGTTTACATAAAAAAGGCAAATGGGAGAAACAAGACTGAAGGAGCAGTATTTGACAGAACTAAAATTAAGAATGAGGCGATGAGGTGTTTTTGCTTCAAATGTTCTTGTAAGAGAAAGCCCGATACATTAAAAGGCCAGCCAGGTGTAATAACTTGCTGTTGATCAATAAACTTACGAAAAGAGTTATGGCCTTAGAGAGCGAAGTACAGAAATTTACAAGGGCAGACAAAAGTGAAGGCAAGGGGATCGCGCAGTAAACTCGATGGGGTACCCACGGCGAAGAGGCGGCCGCGATTTTGAGACACCTGCCTCATTTACATCGGGGCAGCAAATGGGCATCCCAATGCTGCTCATCGGATTAAGGCTGCCCTCGGTCACCCATATTATTTATTTTGGGGCCTGGATGTGCGCTCTTCCAGGGTTAGAGGGGCAGTAAGGCTACAGATCCCATTTTGAGAAAATGACTGACCAATTAACACCAGGTGAAACAAATTAAAATTGACCCCAATAAGTAAGTATTCACAGGGCAGTGAGAGGTCCAGGTAGCTATTAAACCTTGAGAGAGAACCAACAGGTAGTGGGGCTGGAGACCAGTTTAACCATGGATAGGATTGTGATAATAAATGATGCAGAGGAATGATGTGTCATGCTCCTCCTGTAACATGTGGGAAATCAGGGACGCTTCCTGTGTCCCTGACGACTATGTGTGCGGGAAGTGTGTCCAGCTGCAGCTCATGTGGGACCGCATGACGGCCCTTGAGCTGCAGATGGACTCACTTTGGAGCATCCACGATTCTGAGAGGGGTGTGGATAGCACATTTAGTGAGTTGGTCACACCGCAGGTTAAGGCCAGCGTAGACAGTACATGGGTGACCAAAAGGCAGAGCAAGGGCAGGAAGGTAGTGCAGAAATCCCCTGGGGTTGTCTCCCTTAGCAACAGGTTCACCGTCTTAGGTACTGTTGTCGGGGGGGGTGACGCATCGGGGGAAGGCACCAGCAGCCAGGCTCATGGCACCATGACTGGCTCTGTTGCAAAGAAGGGAGGGAAAAAGAGTGGCAGGGCTATAGTAATAGGGGATTCGATTGTAAGGGGAATAGATAGGGGTTTCTGTGGTCGCGACCGAGACTCCAGGATGGTATGTTGCCTCCCTGGTGCAAGGGTCAAGGATGTCTCGGCGCGGGTGCAGAACATTCTGGAGGGGGAGGGGGAACAGCCAGTTGTCGTGATACATGTTGGTACCAACGACGTAGCTAAAAAAAGGGAAGAGGTCCTACAAGTAGAATTTAGGGAGTTAGGAGCCAAGCTAAAAAGTAGGACCTCGAAGGTAGTAATCTCTGGATTACTACCAGTGCCACGTGCTAGTAAGAGTACAGAGAACAGGATAGTTAGGCTAAATACGTGGCTTGAGCAGTGGTGTAAGAGGGAGGGTTTTAAATTTTTGAGGCATTGGAACCAGTTTTGTGGTAGGTGTGACCTATACAAAAGGGACGGTCTACACCTGTGCAGAGATGGAACTGATGTTCTCGGGGTAATTTTTGATAAAGCAGTTCGGGAGCATTTAAACTAGTATGGCAGGGGGCTAGAAACCTATGTAGTGAAATAGAGGAAAGTGAAAGGCAGACAGAAATAAATGGTAAAAGGGTGAGGAACAAAAAACAAAGGGCCAAACTAATTCATAAAAAATGTGAGCATAAAAAAAGCCTGAGGGTTTTATACCTTAATGCGAGAAGCATCAGGAACAAGGTAGATGAATTAGCTGTGGAAATAGAGGTTAATAATTATGATCTAATTGGGATTACGGAAACATGGTTGCAGGGTGAGCAGGGCTGGGAGCTTAACATACAGGGGTATTCAGTATTTAGGAAGGATCGACAAAAAAGAAAGGGAGGAGGGGTAGCATTGCTAGTAAAAGAGGGGATAAATGCAATTGAAAGGAAGGATATTAACTCAGTTAATACAGAATCTATATGGGTGGAGCTAAGAAATAGCGAGGGGCGAAAAACATTAATAGGAGTGGTATATAGGCCTCCAAATAGTAAAATAGAGGTTAGGGAGGGCATCACGAGGGAAATTAGAGAAGCGTGCAATAAGAGCACAGCTGTCATCATAGGTGACTTTAACTTACATATAGATTGGACTAGCCTAATCAGTAAAAATAATGAGGAGGAGGAATTCCTTGAGTGTTTAAGGGATGGTTATCTGGATCAATATGTCGAGGAACCAACTCGGGAACAGGCTATATTGGACTGGGTACTGTGCAATGAGAAGGGACTAATCAGTAATCTTGTTGTACGGGGACCCTTGGGTCAGAGCGATCATAACATGATCGATTTCTCACTCGAAATGGAGAGCGAAGAAATTGACTCAGAGACTAAGGTCCTGAATTTAAACAAGGGGAATTATGATGCCATGAGACGGGAACTGAGTAGGTCTGATTGGACAACGTTCCTGAGAGGACTGGAGGTAGATAAACAATGGCAAACATTTAAAGATAGAATGACAAAATTGCAAAAATTGTTTATACCAATCTGGCATAAAAGGAAATCTAAAAAGGTGACTCAACCGTGGATAACAGGGGAAATTAGAGACAGCATAAAATCCAAAGATAGGGCGTATAAAATAGCCAAAAAAAGCGCCAGAGCGGAAGATTGGGAACAGTTTAAGATAGAGCAAAGGAGGGCAAAGGGCATGATCAAGAGGGGCAAAATAGCTTACGAAAACAAGCTGGCGGAAAATATAAAAACTAACTCCAAAAGCTTTTATAAATATATCAAAAGGAAAAGACTGGTGAAAACCAAAGTTGGTCCATTGCAGTCAGATACGGGGGAATATATAATGGGAAATAAGGAAATGGCAGATCAACTAAATGCATACTTTGGGTCAGTCTTTACGAAGGAAGACACAAAAAACCTCCCTGGGATATCGGGAAAAATAGGGACATTGGCAAAGGAGGAACTGACGCAAATCAATATCTCTAAGGATATGGTGTTAAGGAAGCTAAAGGGATTGAAGGTGGACAAATCCCCAGGGCCTGATAACATGCATCCTAGGGTACTGAAGGAGGTGGCCCTAGAGATAGCGGATGCACTAAGGATGATTTTTCAGAATTCATTAGACTCGGGAACAGTGCCGATGGATTGGAGGGTAGCTAACGTTACCCCACTATTCAAAAAGGGGGGTAGGGAAAAAGCAGGTAATTACAGACCTGTAAGCCTTACATCAGTTGTGGGCAAAATGCTGGAGTCCATCATTAAGGATGAAATAGCGGAGCACTTAGCAAATGGGGACAGGATAGGACAGAGTCAACATGGATTTACAAAGGGTAAATCGTGCTTGACTAATCTATTGGAATTTTTTGAGGGAGTAACTGGTAGAATAGATGGGGGAGAGCCAGTAGATGTGGTGTACCTGGACTTCCAAAAGGCCTTCGATAAGGTCCCACATAAAAGATTAGCATGGAAAATTGAGGCTCATGGGATAAAGGGGAAAGTTTTGGCGTGGATAGGGAACTGGCTGTCAGATAGAAAACAGAGAGTTGGAATAAACGGCTCATTTTCTGAATGGCAGGCAGTAACAAGTGGGGTACCACAGGGATCTGTCCTGGGCCCCCAGCTGTTCACAATTTACATTAATGACCTGGATCAGGGAGTCGGATGCAGCATTTCCAAATTTGCAGACGACACTAAACTAGGAGGTGGGGTGGGCTCAGAGGAAGAGACCAGGAAGCTCCAGAGCGATTTGGACAGACTGGGCGATTGGGCGGATAAATGGCAGATGCACTATAATGTGGACAAGTGCGAAGTTATCCACCTTGGGTGCAGGAACGGGAGGGCAAATTATTATTTAAATGGCAATAGATTGGGAGAGGGGGAAGTACAGAGAGACCTGGGTGTTTTTGTACACCAGTCACTGAAGGCGAGCATGCAGGTGCAACAGGCGGTCAAGAAGGCAAACGGTATGCTGGCCTTCATAGCAAAAGGGTTAGAATACAGGAACAGGGATACCTTGCTGCAGCTGTACAGGGCACTGGTGAGACCACACCTCGAGTACTGTGTACAGTTTTGGTCGCCTCATCTGAGGAAGGATGTTCTTGCCATGGAGGGGGTGCAGCGGCGATTCACCAGGCTGATACCAGGAATGGCGGGAATGACCTATGAGGAGAGACTATGTAGTTTAGGGATGTACACACTGGAGTTTAGAAGATTGAGAGGGGACCTCATAGAAGTGTATAAAATTCTGACAGGTCTAGACAGACTGGATGCAGAAGGAATGTTTCCCTTGGCGGGTGAGAACAGAACTAGAGGACATAATTTAAGGATAAGGGCTAAACCATTTAGGACAGAGATGAGGGGGAATTTCTTCACTCAGAGAGTGGTGAACCTGTGGAACTCATTGCCACAGAGGGCAGTGTACGCCAGCTCATTAAATATATTTAAGAGGGAATTAGATATATTTCTACGGGCAAAAGGGGTTAAGGGTTACGGAGAGAAGGCGGGGACGGGATACTGAATTAAAGGATCAGCCATGATCTCATTAAATGGCGGAGCAGGCACGAAGGGCCGAATGGCCTACTCCTGCTCCTATCTTCTATGTATCTATGTATCTATGTAAAAGCAAGGAAGTAGGGATATTGGATGGAGTAAGGTTGGGAAAAGAAGCAGGAGTGGTAGGAAAGCCGGAAAATGTATTAATTGAGCTCCCAATAACAAACAGATTACAGGCACTGTCCAATGTCATAGGAAGAAACAATATAGGGACTTTAAATGGGTCATGCATGAGGATTGGCAGCACGGTGGCATAGTGGTTAGCACTGTTGCCTCACAGCGCCAGGGACCCGGGTTCGAATCCGGCCTCGGGTGACTGTCTGTGTGGAGTTTGCACATTCTCCCCGTGTTTGCGTGGGTTTCCTCCGGGTGCTCCGGTTTCCTCCCACAGTCCAAAGATGTGCGGGTTAGGTTGATTGGCTATGATAAATTGACCCTTAGTGTTAGGGGGATTAAATACGTGGGGTTACGGGGATAGGGTGGGATATGTGTTGGTGTAGGGGTTACGGGGATCGGGTGGGATATGTGTCGGTGCAGGCTCGATGGGCCGAAATGGCCTCTATCTGCACTGTGGGGTTTCTGTGATTTCTGTGATTCTGTGATTGCCTCAAAACTCAGAGACAGGGAATGCAAAACAGTGTTCTCTGGTGTACAGTGTTCTCTGGGATCGAGGTTATGGTCTGAAATTGTTGAACTCGATGTTGAGTCCAGATGGCTGTAAAGTGCCTAATCGAAAGATGAGGTGCTGTTCCTCGAGCTTACGTTGAGCTTTGTTGGAACATTGTAAGAGGCCGAGGACAGAGAGGTCAGAGTGGGAGTGGAGCGGAGAATTAAAGTGACAGGCGACCGGAAGCTCGGGATCACCCTTAAGGACTGAACAGAGGTGTTCCGCAAAGCGGTCACCCAATCTGCATTTGGTCTCCCCAATGTAGAGGAGACTGCATCATGAGCAGCGAATACAGTATACTAGATTGCAAGAAGCACAAGTAAATCGCTGTTTCACCTGGAAGTAATGTTTGGGGCCCTGGACAGTGGAAAGGGAGGAGGTAAAAGGGCAGGTGTTGCATCTCCTGCACTTGCAGGGAAAGATGCCGGGCAAAGGGGAAGGGGTGTTGGGGGTGATAGAGGAGTGGACCAGGGTATCGCGGAGGGAGCGGTCCCTTCGGAATGCTGAAAGGGGAGGTGAGGGGAAGGTGTGTTTGGTGGTGGGATCATGCTGGAGCTGGCGGAAATGGCGGAGGATGATCCATTGAATGTGGAGGCTGGTGGGGTGAAAGGTGAGGACAAGGGGAACCCTATCATGGTTCTGGTAGGGAGGGGAAGGGGTGAGAGCAGAAGTGTGGGAACTAGAACGGACACGGTCAAGGGCCGTGTCAACCACAGTAGAGGGGAATCCTCGGTTGAGGTAAAAGGAAGACATATCGGAAGCACTGGTATTGAAGGTGGCATCGTCAGAGCAGATATGGCGGAGGCGGAAAAACTGGGAGAATGGAATAGAGTCCTTACAGGAGGCGGGGTGGGAGGAAGTGTAGTCCAGGTAGCTGTGGGAGTCAGTGGGTTTGTAGTGAATGTTATTCAACAGCCTATCCCCAGAGATGGAGAGAGAGAAGTCGAGGAAGGGAAGGGAAGAGTCGGAGATGGACCATGTGAAGGTGAGGGAAGGGTGGAAATTGGAAGCAAAGTGAATGAAATTTTCTAGTTCAGGGCGAGAGCAGGAAACAGCACCGATATAGTCATCAATGTACCGGAAAGAGAGATGAGGGAGGGGACCTGAGTAGGACTTGTACAAAGAATGTTCCACATATCCCACAAAAAGGCAGGCATAGCTAGGACCCATGCGGGTACCCATAGCAACATCTTTAATTTGGAGGAAGTGAGTGGAGTCAAAGGAGAAGTTGCTCAATGTGAGAACAAGTTCAGCCAGGCAGAGGAGGGTGGTGGTGCAAGGGGACTGGTTGGGTCTCTGTTCAAGGAAGAAGCGGAGCGCCCTCAGGCCATCCTGGTGGCGGGTGGAGGTGTACAGGGACTGGACGGCCATAGTGAAAAGGAGACGGTTGGGACCAGGATACTGGAAACTGTTAAAGTGGCGGAGGGCGTCAGAAGAGCCATGGATGTAGGTGGGAAGAGACTGGACAAGGGGAGAATAAATAGAGTTGAGATAGGAAGAAATCAGTTCCGTGGGGCAAGCACAGGCTGAAACGTTGGGTCTGCCAGGGCAGTCCTGTTTGTGGATCTTGGGAAGTAGGTAGAAGCGGGCTGTGTGGGGTTGGGGAACTATGAAGTTGGCGGCCATGGAGGGAAGATCTCCAGAGGAGATGAGGTCAGTGACAGTCTTGGAAGCGATGGCTTGATGTTCGGTAGTGGGGTCATGGTCCAGGGGAGGTAGGAGGAGGTGTCGGAGAGTTGGCATTCAGCCTCCGCTAGGTAGAGGTCAGTTTGCCAAACAACAACAGCACCACCCTTGTCAGCAGGTTTAATGTCAATGTTGGGGTTGGATCTGAGTGAATGGAATGCTGCAACTTCAGAGGGAGGCATGTTGGAGTGGGTGAGGGGAACGGAGAAATTGAGACGGCCGATGTCATGCCGGCAGTTAGCAATGAAAAGATCTAGAGAGGGTAAGAGGCCAGAGGGAGGGGACCAGGTAGAACAAGAATTCTGAAAACGGGAGAAAGGGTCCGTTGTGCGGGAGGAAGACTCCTGGCCAAAGAAGTGGGCACTGAGACAAAGGCAATGGAAAAAGAGCTCAGCATCGTGCTGAGCTCGAAATTCATTGAGGTGGGGGCGTAAGGGGATGAAGCTCAGGCCTTTGCTGAGGACTGATCGTTCGGAGTCAGAGAGGGGAAAACATGGGTGAGATTGGAAAAAGGGACGGGGTCAGAGGAAAGTGAAGGGGAAAAAGGTTCCGGAGAGGCATTGGTGTCTAAGAGTTGTTGAAGCTTACGATCCTTGACACCTGAAAGGAAGAAGAAATGATTTTGTTAAAGGCAAATCGTGTTTAACCAACTTGATCGAGTTTTTTGATGGGGTAACTAGAGAGGGTTGATGAGGGTAATGCGGTTGACGTGGTGTACATGGATTTCCAAAAGGCATTCGACAAAGTGCCACATAATAGGCTTGCCAGAAAAGTTGAAGCCCATGGAATAAAAGGGACAGTGGCAGTATGGATACGGAATTGGCTAAGTGACAAGAAACAGAGAGTAGTGGGGAACAGTTGTCTTTTGGACTGGAGGAAGGTATACAGTGGTGTTCCCCGGGGTCGGTTCTAGGACCACTGATTTTCTTGATATATATTAATGACTTGGACGTGGGTGTACAGGGCACAATTTCAAAATTTGCAGATGACACAAAACTTGGAAGTATAGTGAACAGTGAGGAGGATAGTGATAGACGTCAATACATTATGGTTTAGATGTGTCTCCAGTTTATACTCGATTTCATTGTTAGCTGACGCATATTTTGTTTATGAACTGATAGTGCTGTATGCTGAAGTACTGTTGTTACTTTTGCATCATGGATGAGGGTTTCAGCAGCAGATGAGCTGAGGCAAGGGTGGAGACGGGCGATGTTATGGAGGTGGAAATAGGCGGTCTTAGTTATGCTGCGGATATGTGGGCAGAAGCTCATTTCAGGGTCAAATATGACACCAAAGTTTCAAACAGTTTGGTTCAGCCTCAGACAGATGCTAGCAAAAGTGATGGAATAGGTGGCTAGGGAACAGAGTTTGTGGCAGAGACCTAAGGCAATGGCTTCAGTCTTCCCAATATTTAATTGGTGTACTGGATGTTGGACAAGCAGTCTGACAATTTAGAGACCATGAAGGGGCCGAGAGAAGTGGTGGTGAGGTAGAGCTGGGTGTCGTCAGCATATATGTGGAAACTGATGCTGTGTTTTCAGATGATGTCATCAAGGGGCAGCATGCAGATGAGAAATAGGAGGGGCCCAAGGATAGATCCTCGGGGGGACCCCAGAGGTAATGATGCAGGAGTGGGAAGAGAAGCCATTGCAGTGATTTTCTGGCTACGATTAGATGGATAAGAATGTAACCAGGCGAGTGTAGTCCCACCCAGCTGGACGATGGTGGAGAGGCATTGGAGGAGGATGGAGTGGTCAACCGTGTCAAAGGCTGCAGACAGGTCAAGAAGGACGAGGAGGGATAGTTTATCTTTGTCACAGTCACAAAGGATGTCATTTGTGACTTTGATGAGAGCTGTTTCGATACTGTGGCAGGGGTAGAAACCGGATTGGAGGGATTCAAACATGGAGTTCTGAGAAAGGTAGGCACGGATTTGGGAGGCGACAACACATGCAAGGACTTTGGAGAGGAAAGGGAGGTTGGAGATGGGGCAGTAGGTTGCAAGGACAGTGGGATCAAGGGTTGTTTTTTTGAGCAAAGGGGTGATGACAGCAGATTTGAAGGCATAGGGGATAGTACCTGAGGAGAGTGAACCGTTAACAATGTCAGCTAACATAGGAGCCAGAAAAGGAAGTTAGGTGGTCAGCAGTTTAGTGGGAATAGGGTTGAGGGAGCAGGAAGTGGGTCTCATGAACAAGATAAGCGTGGAGAGGTCAAAAGGGGAGATTGGAAAGAAACTGGAGAAAGATGCGAGCTCAGGGCTAAGGCAAGGGGGTACCTTAGAGGAAGTTTGGCCCGGTGGGTTAGGGGAAGGAAGGGAAGCGGCAGAGGCAGCTGATCGGATGGTCTCATTCAGTTAATATTCTTTGTGAGGGGATTACAATTTGATGTAGGTTTGAACTCATGAGAATATGTGTAAACTGTTTCCTTTTCCCTAACTCTACTCGATTTCAAACGTGAACTCATTTTTCAAATCAAAGTAATGATAACATGCTATTTAGAACAAATTTAAAATAAATCAGTCATTGTTTGATAATAAAGCAGGTATTTATAGAAGGTGAATTTTTCAGTGCATTGATATAGAAAATGTTCGGAGTGAGGAAAGTTAGGTGGAAGCCATTTTCACCCGTTTTGTAGCTTCAAAACTCTTCCCTGAGTTTTTTCGCGCTTTCTGAGCCTTCCGGGATCTGCTTGCCGAGTTTTGACTCACTTCATTTGTATTTCAGTGTGAGAGTCAGTGGCATAGCAGTTGTGAGTTTATTGAGTTTGCAGTGTTAATACACTCTGGGTAAATTAGACTGACATTTATGAAGCGCAGCAGCTGCCAGGATCAGCTGATCACAGAATGTTACTGACACTAAAGAGGCTGGAGACTTTAGTACAGATCTCTGCAGCTGGGAAATGACTTTTAAAGGAATTTTTTGTTTTTGCAATTCTGCTAAAATGCACCTGCACTTGCTTCTGGCTGTCTTTAACGCTGATTAACTATGTTGGTTGATACTGTTATATGTTCTATATATGATGCACTGATAGCTTTAAGATGTCTAGAGCATCAATGTGGTTGCCGTGTTGTAAGCTGTGCTGCCTAAGTCCTTTTTCAATACAGCTGGTAGATGTTCATCGAATAGCTTATGAGGAAATTCTGAGGCTTTAGACACCAAATCCTGTGATACCTGAAGGCTGGATATGTGAAAATGTGTGCTTAAGTCCATTGTTTGCTGTTGAGGGGTGATCTGAGCAAGGCGTTTAAAATGATAAAGGGATTCGATAGGGTAGATGCAGAAAAATGATTTCCTCTGGTGAGGGGATCAAGAACAAGGGGGCATGATCTTGAACTTAGCGCTCGACCAGTTAAGAGTGAAATCTGGAAGCATTTTTTCACGCAAAGGTTAGTGGAAATCTGGAACTCGCTAACTCAAAACGCTTTAGATGCTCGGTCAGTTGGAATTTTCAAGACTGAGATCAATAGACATTTGTTAAGTAAGGGTATCAAAGGATATGGAACCAGATTAGACATGATCTAATTGAATTATGGAATAGGCTCAAGGGGCCGAGCAGCCTTCTCCTGTTCCTATGTTCCTTCCTCGATTGGGTTACAAAGAGGCAAGCATTGCTGCTAAAGCTCCATATTTCCAACTGGTGTTGTTTCGAGGTTACAATCAGTAACAAGTAATCCACTACATTTCAAACTACATGCCTGGTGTAAAGGAATACACTTCAGTCTACCAATATCCCAAATTAAGACAGGTTTTGCAGCTATGTTTCATATTTATATTATTCAACAACAACAACTTACATTTATAAAGCACATTTAACACAGTAAAACATTCCAATGTGCTCAACAAGAGCAATATCAATAAAAAACATTTTTTGGACACCAAGCCACAGAAGAAGATATCAGGACAGATGACCAAAAGCTTGATCAAAGAGGTACATTTTAAGAAGCATCTTAAAAGAGGAGAGAGAGGTAGAGAGGCGGAGAGGTTTAGGGAGGGAATTCTGGAGCTTAGGGCCCAGGCAGCTGAAAGAATGGCCGCCAATGGTGGAGCGATTAAAATTGGGTATGTGCAAGAAGCCAGAATTGCAAGAGTGCAGAGATCTCGAAGGCTTGTAGGGCTGGAGGAGATTACAGAGATAGGGGTGAGTGTTGTGTCCGTGTATAATAAGACACAGACTGCAGGAGAATGGTACAACAGGTGTTTACTCAACGTGGCTCACACTGGAACTGATCTGTACAGATTACTGCTCAGTGCTATATACAGGTGTGGTCACTGCCGGTACTGCAGTATACATGAGCTGTAAAAGATAGTTCCCCCTTAAAGGTATATACATTACAATTCCTCCCCTTTTAGATTAACAGTACCATAACACTCATTTAACTATTAAATATCAAACTAATTACAATTAACACTTTTAACATGCAACATTAGCTGAAAATAGTCTATTTATATATTCAGTCTTTGGGGAGGCTTCCTGATCCTTTCTGGATAGTGCCTTTCCCGAGTGCCTTGCTCTTGGTGCGGAGGCGATTCTGGCCCCCTGTCATCGGTTGGTTCATCAGCTTCCGATGCTACTGTTTCTGGGGTAGGTGCGACCTGTACGTCGGGTTCATCACCAGGTACGTATGGGCGAGGCATGGGGTTGACTTGTTCCTGTGACTCTCGGATCTGGTCAGCATGGTGTCTCACGATGCTCTCCCCAATGTCCACTGTGTACATTAGTGGGCCCTGCCATGTGCATATCGTTCCTGGCTGCCATTTTTCTGTTCGGTAGTCGCGGGCCAAGACTGGTTGCCCTACATTGAAGATCCTTGTTGGCTTCTCATGGATGTGCTGGAATTGCTTACTCTCAACATCTCTTCGTACGGTTGGCCTGAGCAAATCCAGGCGAGATCTTAACCTTCGGTTAAAGAACATCATGGCTGGGGCCTGGTTGGTGACTGCATGTGTCGCATTCCGGTAGGCGAACAGGAAATTGTCCACCTTGTGCTGCAGCGGAATGTTGCCATTGTACATAGCCTTTATTGCCTTCTTAAAGGTTTGTACGCACCTCTCAGCCAATCCATTTGTGGCTGGATGATATGGGGCGGATGTGTAATGCCTTACCCCATTTTTTTTCAAGAACCTCCGGAACTCTTCGGACACAAACTGTGGTCCGTTGTCGGAGCAAATCTGTTCTGGCAAGCCATTCCTGGCAAAAATGGTCCATAGGACTGCAATAGTTTTCTCCGTGGTGGTGGAGGACATTTTGATGACCTCAGGCCATTTTGAGTGCGCATCCATGGCTATTAAAAGCATTGAGTCCATGAATCTGTAGGGGGTTTCTCTTGCTCTTTCTGGTCTCCTGCCAGGCTTCGTGCAATAATTACCCTTGAGTGGTTCGACCCACTCCCCCCTACGGTTCTAGACCTTGGACTTAGGTGCAGAGAACAGTAGTGCAGAGAAAGAACTCAATAGACCAGGTTGAATAGCACGAAATGGATGCTTTTATTTTTAAACAGTTTGAAGCATTACAAAATACATATCATAGGCACAGATTAAAGTTACTACAATCATGCACAAATTTATGAACTTGACTCTATGGAAATGGGGAACACACGGCACATCGAAAAAGGGGAAACACATTACGATTTCCCTTAACTCCCTCCCCTATACCTAAACTAAGTTTCGACCTGGGGAACTTGGGATCATGCTCACCACTCTCGAAATCGCGAGAAAGGGGGGTTCGCAGCCTTTTTGGCACCGCTTTCCGTCGTCACGTGGATTTGGAAACTTCTGGCGCAGTCGATATTCTCTCCTCCCTCGAGGCGGTGGGGTAGACCCAGCCTCGATGAGCGCTCGTTAAGGTTGAGATCCACCAAGTCAATTTGGGTTCATGGAGCAGACCCAGATGCAGGCTATGCACTTGGGAGAATCTTGTGGCATCGATCGCCGGTTCTCCAGAGGGTTTCTTCTCCGTCGGCCTGGGTCGTCGATGATCTCCCGACCCCAGTACCCGGGCCACCCTCGTCGTCTTCTCGTCGTGGCCGAGCCTTGTTTGGCTGAACACCGACCACGTTGTCCTTTTACCGAAACCGTCCGTCTTTAAAAAGACGAAAACGTTTTCATCGATCTGCCGAAGTGGAAGAGGCGCCGATCCGGGCACCGTCCGCCCTTCGTTCGTTCCTCGTAGAAGAAAGTTCTTGAAGAAAATGGAAGCCTGAAGTCGCCCAACAAGAAAGCCGTGGCAGTGAAGAAGAAGTTGTTCAAGTAACCCGGAGTCCGAAGTTTTTTAGATGGACTTTCAATCCATAGTTATACTCTTTTGGGACAGTCTTATCTCCCGCCAAATCATAGTCCTGTCTTTGTATTAATTTTGGCGGGCAGAAATCTCTGCAGGGGCGCTTTGTCTTGTAACGGAGCCGGTGATAACTTAAACTGGCCTTCCTGGCCGATAATGTCTTTCAATGTCTTTTGCATTGTCACCGTGGCTCGGTTCGCATATTGATCGGTCCGGACATTTTCCTTGATGGCTGCTAAACGGTTTTTCCTTTGTACGATAAATGGGTATAAGTGTTTTTACATTGTCCGCCCATATCTTGATGGGCCCCATCCTGTACTTATAATCCATTGAATATGTATGCTGTTGCTCTGAGTTTCGGTTCCCAGAGATTGGCTTTCGTGGGCTCACTGTCTTCAATCCACAAGCCTGTCTGGCTTGCAGTAACAGAAATAAAATGGTTCATAAACTGATCACGGGGCCTGGCGGCCATTTTGTATGCCCTTTTATCAAAGGTTTTTCTGTGCAAGCTTACTTTGGTCAATAAACAGTCTTAATTTTATCCAGTTTTCTTGCGTGATTTTTGCTGAAAATTGCGAATCTTACAGGCCCCCCTGTGATACTGATAGCTTGCTTAAAGTATCAATAATCCTTGATGAGCAAATTTTCCCTGATTCCCCACATCCAAACATTCCTGGCACTTAACTATCTATGCCCCTCACGACACATGCAGTTCCCATTTCCGGAGAAAAATGAAAATTACCTCATGCACATTTGGAATCATAGACAGCAAATCTTAAACTATAACACCTTCACCTGTCAGATGGGCAGGGGTTGATACCCTTTTGCGCCATCTGCATGCATCTTTTATTAATCCAAAAAAACTTAAGAACAACTAATAACATGACAATACTTATTTCCTTATAACCCAAAACAATCAAAAAAAAAAAAAAATTTTTTTTTTTTAAATGGTGGGACGCTTAATCTTATACTAGCAGCTTAGAGTGGGGTATCTGCTTCCCCCATCTGCACATAGCGTTCTCTCCATTCTCCTGTGTTCTCGTGCCTCTGGAGGCGTTTGCCTCTTTTGCAATGCACGAAGAGCAAAAATATCACAATCAAAACCTGACATACTACTAGGATATGGGATGCTATTCTAATCCAGGCGGGGACCTCTATGTTGGTGAACAAGTCCCACCATGGTGGGATGGTTATATCCAATATGTCTTTTCCTATCTCTAAAGTCTTCTGCTCCAGTGTATAGAAATGTTTCTGCGAAACTATAACGGCTTTTAAAACCTTGGTGAGGTGTTCGGGAAGAGGGGGAATGACATAACCAAAATGCGCGACAAATCGTTGTAAGTCTGTGAAATTCTCTTTGATAGTGATGTGTACAGTGGAGGGCGCAGGAATGGGAACAATTCGTTGTTGTGCCACTTGAACCTCGGCCCTGGGTTTGAAACAGAAACTGCTATCACCGACCGAACACCACTCGTGTTGTCCATATCGGTACTGAGGCGCTGCAGTGGTGACGCAGTATGTCCCACCCCCGATATATGCTACCTGTGGGGGCACATGGTCCTCTGCCATTGCCTCCATGGTGCAATTCACCGGCTTCGCGCTAGCGGTTCTGAACCCGCACTGTGGTTTCAAAAAGGCATTCAAGTGCTGGGGACACAGGATGATGTGTGCTCCCCGGCTCCGACATCCCGAGAGGTCGGTGCCTGTCATCGTACGCTCCCATCTGATGACGTAAGGCGGGACCACTGCGTAACGAATGTGTGCGCCCCCCTGAATGACTCCAATGTTCTCTACTCTGTATACCGGGGCGGGCTTTGCTGCGGGACCCAACACCGGCATTCTTACTACTATTCCCATAATAGTGTGATTCGAATGTCCGCAGTCCACTGGAACTGGGTATGCTTCTGCGGCTAGTCTGAGCTGGCACGGGCTTAATGCATTCTCAAAAGGGTGGAGCGCTTGCAAGTGCTTGTTGCTGATCCAGGACGGGACCAAACCCTGTTTTAAATCCTCAAGATTACTGCGGCCCTCGCCCAATAACCACGCCCCGTACAGCACACAGGCCTCGTTTTGCGCAGCTTGATCGGACGCATTCCGATCCTCCTTAATGAGTGCATTTACCGTTCTCGCGTGTTTCTCCAGCTCAGCAATTATGTCCTTAAAGTGTAGTGTCATGGCCTGGTCCTCATGCAACTCAGAACCCACGACCTTGTTTTCGTCTGTCAATATGTTCCTTAACTGGGCTTTTAAACCGTTGATCTGTGTCTGCAGTTCCACGTTATCTAGAGCGTTGACAACAGATGTCCCGGTATTAAAAGCAGTGAATATGTCATTTACAGTACCCCTTCTTTGCCTCCCGACTCGATCCAAAACTTCTGGCAGTGTGGTGTATAATTTGTCTCTGTCGATGTCGGCAAAATCAAATTCGTAAAATTGTCTAAACATACTGGTTAACAGGACCTGGTATAATTGTTCCGTTTCTTTGGGACACCACTCCGGCAATCTTACCTCAGTGAGATTTAAAATCACTGAGGCCACCGCGTAGTGTACCCCTTGGTACAGCACCTGACCGGTGGGTACCAATACTAAACCGTTCCCGGGTCCCCTGGTGGTGGTTGGGCACCCTCCTTTCTGGGCTAGTGCTACCGGAAGCGTGGGCAGGGGCTTGCGTGGGCGGGTGATGAGTTCAGTGGCGTTCACCGGAATAGGGGAGTATGGGGCTCCGCACGCTCGAGTGCTAACATCCCATCTCATCCCCTTCCCTTCATCCTGCCACTGCCTCTGGAAGAAGATGGACACGCCCTTGGGGCAGACGCGTCTCGAACCCCACATACAGACATATATTCCCTCATCCGGTTCCCACCATTTGTCCCAACACACACGTAATTGTCCGTGAGTTCCCGTAATAGTCCGATGGGTATTATTACCCAGTCGCTCCCACTCGACCGTAGAGTTTCTCATGTCCTTTCCCAGCTTTCGTAGCCACCACCATCGCCTTGGTGGTACGTTCCCATTGCACACCAGACAAATCCTCTTTCCCACGGTGACGCTGACTCTGGGCGCTAGGATCCTCACTCGAGGGCACGTTAATGAAGTCTCTTGGTAGGCAAAACCGAAATTGCTGGAATATTCCGTAGAATTCGTTCCCAGCCAACCTGGCCATCTCCCTTGGTGGAAGTAGGTGGCGGTTTCCTCTACCTCTCGCTCCCCCGTCCCATCCGTTGCGATGGGGGCCGTGTCCCCGGAGCACCCGAAAATGATGACGTCCTTGGTGCGGCCTCGGTAGGCCCACCCGCACCCGATCGCCATGAACGCGACGACAATCCTTTCCATCGTATCCCAGGTTTCTGTAACCAACAAAATGATGTAGCCGGGCTCCCGATAGGTGCTGGCCTAAATTAATTGGACGCGCGGGTTCCTGGACCCCGCTCCCTAACAAACACACATACCGGGCAGACTTCAAAATTGTACTCTTAACACCATATACTTTACATTCCTTAAACTATGACCATAATTACCTATCTTAACTTATGTACAGCGCCGCCCTCCGTGGGGCGGCTTTCCGAATCCCTGTGAGGTCTGTCGTGTGCCACACCCTGCGGTGGGGCTGCATTGATCTTTGGCCTTGATCCCCCGCAGCCTGTCGCTGCTGAACGGGGATCATGTCTTCCTGGGGCTGCTTTAAACCGTGGTTGGGGAGGATGGGGAGAATCTGGCCAAAATTTTCTGGGCTGGGGCGCTCGAGCTGACCTACGAGGGGCTGCTTTGGGTTGGGCTCCCGGGGCCGATGGACCTGGGGTCGTGACTGTTACCGTCACAGCCTGTGGTTCCTCCACAGCTGCCGGCTCCAGCTCCCCTTCCTCAGGCTCCGCCCCCCCGGGGTCGGGATCTGTGGCTTCCGACTCCACCTCACCTGTCCCTACAGGTAACGAGTCTTCACCCCCACTCCCTACCTCCCCCAAGCTTGAGTCGAGGGCGGGACTGCCGTCCTCTGACTCTTCCTCCTCCGTGATTGGGTCTAAAGCGAGGTTGAGCTGTTCGGGCTCTCCCCTTCCTAAATCCCATTCAAAAGATGAGACCTCCCACTCCAATGGGATGGCCTCTCCCTTCACGCAGGCTACTGCTCCAGCCTGTGTGGTCTGTGACTCTGTTACAGGCTGAGGATCTTTGTTCTCAGACCTGGTCCCCTTTGGTGGCCCTGGTGTACCCGGTTTAAACAGTTTACACTGGTTGATGTGAAACCATTTGGTACGTCGGGGCGTCTTCACTGCATAAACCATGGGGCTGGCTTTGTCTACAATGCTGTATGGCCCCATGTACAGTGGTTCAAAACTCCCTACCCTGGCGTAGTTTCGGACCATGACCTGGTCCCCGACTACCCACTCTTGTTGTTTCCGAGGTTCCAACAACAGTTTATTTCCCTGGTGCTGTCTTCCCATGTTCCCAGCCGCCTGCCCATAAATCTGTCTCAGGCGCTCCAAGAGGGTTTGGGCGAATTTGTCCCGTTTCACCTCTCGGAGCTGGCCCTCAGTGAGCACCGGGGCTAGCACATGGGTGGGTGTTCGCATGATCCTTCCAGTCATTAACTCGTGCGGGGAATACCCCGTGCTTTTGGACTGGCTGGCTCGGATCCCCATGAGGACTAAAGGCAGGACCTCCGCCCATTTCTGGGGCGAGCCCATTGTCTCTTTCCTCAGCTTTTCCTTGAGGGTCCGATTCATACGCTCAACAATCCCGGATGACTGGGGATTGTATGCTACGTGCCACTTTCCCTCAATGCCCAAGAGCCTGAGGGCGTTCTGCATTACTTGACCGGTGAACTGACTCCCTTGGTCGGACTCTACAAAACGGGGGAGTCCCCATCGGGAGAACACTTCCCGAATCAAGATCTTAGCAGTACCCAGTGCCGTAGCTGTTCTGCACGGGAAGGCTTCTACCCATTTGGTGAACACATCTACCAGGACAAGGCAGTACTTATAGCCTCCCTGGGCGGCGGGCAGGGGCCCTATGTAGTCGACCTGAATCGACTGCCATGGTCCCTCTACCCTCCTGATGTGCCCCATGGGCACCTTCCTTTTGTGGGGGTCTGGGTTGTTAGCAGCACACACAAGACAGCTTGCGCAGAACTCGCGGACATCGTCCCGAAGTCCCGGCCACCATCCCGCCTGCTCCACCCGTTGCCAGGTGACCTCAGGTCCGGGGTGTCCCGCTCCTGGACCCTCGTGGGCCAATTGCAGGAATTCCCTTCGGTGCTGCTGCGGCACAACCCACTGCTCCTTTCGGAACAGCATACCTTCTTTGACTGTGAGGGCTGCCGTACTGTACGGACCTTCTACCTGTTTGCCCTCTGTGATGGCTTTTAGGACTGCTTTTAGGGCGGGATCCAGGGTTTGGACGGTCTTTAGGTCTGGGGGCGGTGTCACCCCTGTGTTCCCGGGAATTCCCTCCCTGCCTTGGATCGCCGCCACGGGTCCGGGTTCGTATGGGTCCCAGAGAATGCCGTTGCGGGCACCCTCCCTGGCTAGCGCATCCGCCTGCTGGTTGCCCTGACTGCGGGGTTCTGTAATGGAGTGAGCCTTCACCTTATGGATGAACACCTCTCCTTTCTCCCCCACAGCTGCTAGGATCTTCTCCAGCAAGGGCTTAACTGTTAAAGGCCGCCCGTCCGCGGAGGTGTACCCGCGTCGGGACCAGATGGCGAGGTACTCCGTACACGAATTGCACGTGAACATGCTGTCTGAGCAAATCGTGTATGGGGTTGGGAAAATCTCGGGGTGGGTAACCACGTACGCCACCGCGGACAGTTCAGCCTGCTGCGCGCTCATAGTGCTGGGGAGCTTTATTGCCAGGGCAATGTTTGCCGCAGGGTCATAAACTCCACACCCTGTGAGTCGCTTGCCGTCAGCTACAGTGCTAGAACCGTCTACGTAGATCTCGCGGCCCGTGGGATGTATCCCGGCCTGTAAACCTATGTTAACTTCCCATACCCCTTCTACGGAACATTGATGGGCTGTCCCGGGATATGCCATATTGGCTGCGAGCCTTGGCGCGCAGAGGCCTTTAACTTTGAGATCCATCTGGGAAAGGAGGAGGGTCCAGCGCGCAATCCGAGCGCTGCTTACGGTCCCATCCTTAATCCTCCCGTCCAGAAGCATCTTCGTGGGGGTGTGATGGGTGAGGAGCGTAATGGGAGAGGTCCCTGTGAAGATCACTGATCTGTTCACAGCCCAATGCGTGGCCAGGAGATGCCGTTCGCAATTGGAGAAACTCCTCTCCACATCCGTGAGCACCCTGGAGGAATAAACTACTGGTCTTAGCTTGCCGTGCCGCTCTTGGAGCAGTACTGCGCTCAGGCTGTCCCCACTAGCGGCTACCTCCAGAAAGAACTCCTCTCCCCCATCTATGGCCCCTAGGGCTGGCGCGGTCTGCAGATCTCTTTTCAACTTCTCGAATGCTGCCTGGCACCCCTCGTCCCAAGACCACTCGACTCCCTTGTGTAAGAGTCGAAGTAGCGGGGCCGCTGTGGCAGCATAGTCCTCGATGAAATCTCTGCAGTACCCGGTCAATCCCAAAAAGGACCTTACACCCGTTACTGTGTTGGGAATCGGCAGATCTTGTATAGATTCCCGTCTGGCCTTATCTATGGCTCTTTCCCCAGCGCGGATGGCCAGACCCAGGAATTTAACTTCCTGCTGGCCGATCTGCACTTTCTTTGGGTTTACTTTGAAACCCTTCCTTTCTAACAGTTCCAACAATTCGGCTAACAGTGGGCCGTGCTGCTCCCTTGTATCTGTGAACAGGAGTAAGTCGTCCACATACTGCACTATCTGGTTGGGCTGGCTGAACTCTTTCAAACTCCCCGCCATACACTGATGGAAAATGCTGGGGCTGTTGTGAAAACCCTGTGGTAAGCAGTTCCAGGTGTACTGTTGCCCTTTGAAAGTAAAGGCAAACTTGTACTGGTCCTCCCGCCGCAGCGGAATGGACCAAAAACCGTTCGAGATGTCCAGCACCGTGAATGTGGTCGCCGATGCTGGAATACTCCCTATTAAGTCTGCAACTGCTGCTACCGTGGGCGCGCAGGCTGGGATATTACTATTGAGGACTCTATAGTCCACCGTGGCTCTCCACGAATTGTCCGGTTTCTTTACCGGCCATAATGGGGAGTTCACGTGGGTGGCTATCGTCCTCAATACGCCCTGCTGTACCAATGAAGATATTGCTGTCTCCATGTCGGGTTCTGCCTCCTTGGGGAAATTATACTGCTTTTGGGGTCGGATCATGGGGTCCCCGTCTACGCTGACTTCGAACCCAGTGACTCTCCCGCAGTCGTGCTTGTGGGTGGCGAACGCGGTCAGATTTTCTGACACACGCGCCTGCAAGTCCGTTGGGACGTTTGTTATCATGAGCTCGAGATCGTAACCTCCTGATGGCTTCATAGTGCACAGGGCCCCCTTTTCTTCCTTCCCCGGGATTACGACTACCTTACCTAAACCGCCCTCGGCTCCCCAGAGACAGTGATTTCTCAGGTCCACGAGGATCCCGTGTTCCACCAAGAAATCAGCCCCGAGGATGCCTTTCCCCCCCCCCTCTTTCCACTTCAATAGGATGCACGTCCATGTGGTGTGGAGCGCTCCCAACTGAATGGAGAGCGGGAGGGAGTGCGCGCCAGCCTGTGCTCTACCCGTGAAACCCGCTACTAAATATGGAGCCTGGGCGGACAGAGGTGAGGCAAAAGGTTTGTCCGTGTGGATCAAGGTACATGAAGCTCCCGTATCCAAAAGGTAACTACCCCTTTGTTTCTCCACCTCCATCTCCACCACAGGTCTTCTCCAAGCGTCATAGTGGAGCGGACACAAGTAGATGGGCTGCGCGGGCGTCAGTCATTTAGGTGTTTCGGCTGGGGTCTCGGGGGCGATAGGGCTGTTAGCAACCGCTACCTTCCCCTGCCAGGTCATCAGAGACCGCATAGTCTCCAAGACTGACTCGATCGCAGCGGGGTCCACAACCGCACCACCCCCTTCATTCGGGGCAAAAGCTACGGTTGGGTTCTGGACTGGTGTTGGGGCAGCGGCCTGCACTTGTGGTTGTGCTAGTGTTGGGGAAACTCTCGGGCCATTGGCGACTCGGGCTTGGGCTCGATCTTGGGCTGCGGCGAACTCTCTCTCCCTCTTATCCTTCCAAGGATTCCTACAGTCCTTGCGCCAATGACCCTCCTTCCCACACCCGTAACAACTGCTATTTGCTTGGGGATAGCGATTTCCCTCCTGACGCCATTCCTTTTTAGCAGAGGCTGCGGGTCTCACCTCATGCACCTTTCCTTTCACAACAGGCGTTTTCTTGCCCTTGTTGTTTCTATAACTGATCGTGAGCTGATCTAGTACTACTTCCTCCGTGGAGCGGGCGTTAGTGGGGTCAAACCATGCTTTGGCCTGTTCCTTCACTACTGGCAGGCAACCTGCTACCAGGCACCGAAGCCAGTGAGCCCTTTGTTCGCCATCCAGCCCGGCCCGGGCCGGCCCGCCCGGGCAGCTGCGCCGATACACTGGCCACAACCTGTCGGCGAAAACCCGTGGGGGTTCTCCCTCTAGCTGCACTGTCTTTTCTAAACGGAGGAACGGAGTTCCGTCCCCCTCTCCCATGATCTCCAGAATCTCATCCCGTAGCAACTCATAGTCCCTGTGCCCTCTCTTGCTCTCGTCAGGGAGACACTGGAGGAGCGAACTGTCCAGGGAGAACAGCAGCATTTTAGACTGTTCAACCCCGTCGCAGTCATTGACTGCTGCGGTCTGCTCCACGTCCCTGAAATGCACGGAGGGATCTCCTGACTCGGAGAGTTTTGGGATGTGACTTATCATCTCTCTTAGCTGTCGTGCGCTATGAGGCATTATGATCTGACTCTCAAGGGGTCCGTCATCGCCATTTTCTTCATTTGGACCGATCCTCCGGTGTCTCGTTGGACACATTGGCGCCGACCCCGACTCTACTGTCTGGGGTTGCTCTACCTCAGGGCTCTTTTCCTCTACCGTCTCCGTCTCCTGTCCCGGAGTCCAAGACTCCTCATAGGCAGGAGGCGCAGAAGGTTCGGGGGTTGGTACCCCAACTGCCTCTTGTGGAATCGGTCTTTTGGATTCCTTGGCTAGCAACAGCTGACTCGCTGGTGGATTTATGAGACACACCAACCCGTTTGCCTTCGCTAGGGCCTTTCTCAGGTCCTCTAGCTCCCGGCGGCAAGTGCTGTGGTCGGTGTTCTCAGATCTATCCTCCATGGCCATTTTATATGCTGCCCTGGCTCCCAGGAGCTTTTCCTCTTGGGCATCTACTTGTTTGGCTAGACGGGAACACCTCTCTCTCATTCTACCTTCACTGGCCTTGGCCTCCACGACCTGACATTTTAAATATTCTACCCGGGTTTCGTGGCAGCGAATTACAGAGCGGCGTTCCTGGTTCAGCGCGTCAAGCGATTCAATCAGTTTTTGACCTCCCGCAACCTTTTCCTCCACGCCTTTAAGCAAGCCGTTGATCTGGACTGTCTGTGCTGCAACTACCTGGTCCAAAAGCTGGACTTGCTTCTTGTAGCACATCAGCCAGACCGCCTTTTCTACAGATTTCTTATGTTCTCTACCCGCTGTCCACTTGATGGCTGCGTCTAGCGGGCGCCTATCCCTTAGTAGATCAGATATCCATTGTTTTGTGAGGTTGACTTTTCCGAAAACATAATCTGCTATTCTTTCATCCATCACATTTCGTCTATTCAGATCTTGATCTAACACACTACTTTCCTGCTGCCAAGGTCCTGCCGCGGTCGCCATTTCTGTAGGGGGTTTCTCTTGCTCTTTCTGGTCTCCTGCCAGGCTTCGTGCAATAATTACCCTTGAGTGGTTCGACCCACTCCCCCCTACGGTTCTAGACCTTGGACTTAGGTGCAGAGAACAGTAGTGCAGAGAAAGAACTCAATAGACCAGGTTGAATAGCACGAAATGGATGCTTTTATTTTTAAACAGTTTGAAGCATTACAAAATACATATCATAGGCACAGATTAAAGTTACTACAATCATGCACAAATTTATGAACTTGACTCTATGGAAATGGGGAACACACGGCACATCGAAAAAGGGGAAACACATTACGATTTCCCTTAACTCCCTCCCCTATACCTAAACTAAGTTTCGACCTGGGGAACTTGGGATCATGCTCACCACTCTCGAAATCGCGAGAAAGGGGGGTTCGCAGCCTTTTTGGCACCGCTTTCCGTCGTCACGTGGATTTGGAAACTTCTGGCGCAGTCGATATTCTCTCCTCCCTCGAGGCGGTGGGGTAGACCCAGCCTCGATGAGCGCTCGTTAAGGTTGAGATCCACCAAGTCAATTTGGGTTCATGGAGCAGACCCAGATGCAGGCTATGCACTTGGGAGAATCTTGTGGCATCGATCGCCGGTTCTCCAGAGGGTTTCTTCTCCGTCGGCCTGGGTCGTCGATGATCTCCCGACCCCAGTACCCGGGCCACCCTCGTCGTCTTCTCGTCGTGGCCGAGCCTTGTTTGGCTGAACACCGACCACGTTGTCCTTTTACCGAAACCGTCCGTCTTTAAAAAGACGAAAACGTTTTCATCGATCTGCCGAAGTGGAAGAGGCGCCGATCCGGGCACCGTCCGCCCTTCGTTCGTTCCTCGTAGAAGAAAGTTCTTGAAGAAAATGGAAGCCTGAAGTCGCCCAACAAGAAAGCCGTGGCAGTGAAGAAGAAGTTGTTCAAGTAACCCGGAGTCCGAAGTTTTTTAGATGGACTTTCAATCCATAGTTATACTCTTTTGGGACAGTCTTATCTCCCGCCAAATCATAGTCCTGTCTTTGTATTAATTTTGGCGGGCAGAAATCTCTGCAGGGGCGCTTTGTCTTGTAACGGAGCCGGTGATAACTTAAACTGGCCTTCCTGGCCGATAATGTCTTTCAATGTCTTTTGCATTGTCACCGTGGCTCGGTTCGCATATTGATCGGTCCGGACATTTTCCTTGATGGCTGCTAAACGGTTTTTCCTTTGTACGATAAATGGGTATAAGTGTTTTTACATTGTCCGCCCATATCTTGATGGGCCCCATCCTGTACTTATAATCCATTGAATATGTATGCTGTTGCTCTGAGTTTCGGTTCCCAGAGATTGGCTTTCGTGGGCTCACTGTCTTCAATCCACAAGCCTGTCTGGCTTGCAGTAACAGAAATAAAATGGTTCATAAACTGATCACGGGGCCTGGCGGCCATTTTGTATGCCCTTTTATCAAAGGTTTTTCTGTGCAAGCTTACTTTGGTCAATAAACAGTCTTAATTTTATCCAGTTTTCTTGCGTGATTTTTGCTGAAAATTGCGAATCTTACAAATGGACCAGCAAAATCAATATGCACCCATTGCCATGGAGATGAGGGCCACTCCCATGGGTGTAGAGGGGCCTGTGGTGGTGCATTTTAGACTTTCTGGCATCCTGAGCAACTCTTGGTCAGGTCCTCGATTTGTTTATCGATTCTCGGCTACCACACATAAGCCCTGGCTCGGCTTTTCATTTTTACCCCTCCCAGATGACCCTCATGAAGCTCATTGAGCACTCTATCCCTTAACTTGGGTGGAATTACCACTCGGGATCCACACATCAAGGTCCCCCGGCACACTGACAGCTGTTCTCTCCTTGTCGAGAATGCTGGCAACAGTGAGTCGCCATGTGCTGGCCATCCCTTCACCGTCAAATCATATACCCGAGACAGTGTCGGGTCATTTCGGGTTTCCTTTTCAATACAAGTGTTAGTTACCGGTAGGTATTCAACTATAGTCGAATGAAATATTTCGACAGGATCCACTGCTGGTGCTTCCTCCGCAGTAGGCAGTGGCAGGTGTGATAGCCCATCAGCATTTCCATGCTGTTTCGTGCCCTTATATTCAATCTCATAGTGGTGCGCCCCTAGAAAAAGTGACCATCTTTGTAGTCGTTGTGCAGCCATCACCGGAATGCCCTTCTTCGGAATAAAAATGGAGACAAGAGGCTGGTGATCAGTCAGCAAGGTGAATTTCTGCCCGTGCAGATAGTGATTGAACTTTTTCACTCCCCACATTAGGTTGAGGGCCTCCCTGTCAATCTGGGCGTAGTTACGCTCGGCTGAGGTTAGTGATTGTGACGCAAAGGCCATTGGCCTCTCTGAGCCGTCCGAGAATTTGTGAGACAGCACCGCTCCAATGCCGTAGGGTGACGCATCACATGCCAACCGAATTGGTAATGCTGGGTTATAATGGGCCAATACCTCTTTCGATGTGATTAGTGTTTTGCTCTTCTGGAAAGATCGTCTACATTCGTCACTCCACTTCCATGGCACCCCAGTTTGCAGTAGGGTGTTCAGTGGGTGTAGTATTGTAGACAAATTTGGCAAGAACTTATGGTAGTAGTTTACCAGCCCGAGGAACGACCTCAGTTGTGACACATTTTCCGGTGCTGGAGCCTTGACTACTGCCTCAATCTTCTCTGGGGACTTATGTAACCCCTCTTTATCGATAACGTGGCCACAATACGAGATCTGTTTTCTAAAAAACTCTCATTTGTGGCAGTTAGCTCGGAGCCCATATTCCTGCAATCTAGTGAGCACCTGCTCCAGGTTTGCAAGGTGATCACTGTCATTTTCGCCCGTGACCAGGATGTCGTCCAAATAACACTGGGTCCCTGGGATCCCTTGCAGGACTTGTTCCATTGCCCTCTGCCAAATAGCCGGAGCTGATGCTACCCCGAATACCAGCTGGTAGTATTAGTAGAGACCTTTATGGGTGTTGATTGTGAGGTATTTTTTTGATGCTTCTTCTACCTCCATTTGCAGATACGCCTGGGCCAGATCAATCTTAGTGAAGCGTTTCCCTCCAGATAGCGAGGCGAAAGTATCTTCAATCCACAGAAGTGGATATTGTACGGTGTGAAGGACCGGGTTCACTGTTACCTTAAAGTCCCCACAGATGCGAACCTTCCTTGGTTCCCCAGGCATGTTGCTCAACGACCTTTTCATCACAGGGACGATGGGTGTAGCCCACTCGCTCCAGTCTACCTTGGACAGTACACCTGAACGTTCCAGACTCTCCAGCTCTGCTTCGACGGCTGGGCGGATCGCATGACCTTAAAAAATTTTGGGCTTGCGTTTTCTTCAATTTTAATCATCGCTGTCATGCCTTTTAGTGTTCCGAGTCCTTGCTGGAACACTTCTTTCGCGTCAGTTAGGATCTTTGACAATCGCCCAGGTATGACGTCGTCATCCTTTTTGTCAGCCACAGTCAGTGCCTGTATGGAATGCCAATCCAGTTGTATTTTCCGGATCCATTCACGTCCCAGTAATGGTGGTCCTCCATCTTGTAATACATACAGGTCTAGTTTTGGTGTTTCCTTACCGTTATATATAACGGTCGCCCTTATTTTTCCTTTGGGGTAGACTTTTTGCCCCGTGTACGTCTTCAATATAATTTTTGTGTCTCTCAAGTGTATGTGTGAGAATAGCCGCTCATAGTCCCGTTGGTTTATGACTGTTAGGGCTGATCCTGTGTCCAATCCCATCTTTACCTGGACTCCTGCTATCTTGAGAGTGACCCAAATGGTTCGGTGATCCTCCATTGTGATCACATTATGTAGTTTCAGACAACTCAGTTCCCTGCTTTCGGAGTCATTATCACTCTTTTGTTCGTCTGAACTATTCTCCGTCATCTTATGTACCTCCTTGTACTTTTCTTTGGTAGGTTTCTTATTGCTGGTTGTTCTTTCCCAACCTGCAGACTCGTGCTATGTGTCCTACTTTTCCACACTGTCTGCACACTTTGTCTTTGAACCAGCAATCATTCTGGTCATGTGTTGTTCTGCTGCAGCGATAGCACTTCTCTGTTCCATATGACATTTCATTTGTGCCATATTCTTGCGGTCTCTGTTGTATCTCTGCAGCGCCCCGTGCTGCTGCTTCATATGATACCACAATGCTGAAAGCCTTTTCCAGCGTAAGGTCCTTTTCAGATAAAAGCCGTTTCTAGGTTCCTTCACTTTGAAGCCCACACACAAACTTGTCCCTTAAGGTATCTGCCAGTCCCGCTCCAAACTGGCAGTGTTTCGATAGTTTGCGCAGTTCTGTTAAATAATCAGCATTGCTTTCATCCTTGTGCTGGTTCCGTTTGTGAAACTTGAATCTTTCTGCTATCAGCAGCGGTGTGGGGTTTAAATGTTCCTGTAGTATCGTTACTATGTCTTCAAAACTCTTTTCCATTGGCTTCGTTGGGGTTACTAGATTTCGTAATAAACCATACGTCTTTGCACCCATTAAATTTAACAATACCGACGCTTTCTTGTCATCTGACACCTCATTTGCCTTGCAGTATACCTCTATTCATTCGACATATGTAGTCCAATCTTCGACTTCATTGTCAAATGCGGTGATACTGCCACTCTTCGGCATTTTGAGTGTGGTTTAAAATGGCATCTCCCAATGGCTTAAAATGGCGTCTCCCACGCTTTCCTTCCTCCCCCACTGCTGCCAACGCCGCTCCCGGCGGTTCTCGTGGCAATGGCGGCGCCCTGTAGGTTTCGCGCGCTTCTCCTGCACTGCTGCCAACGCCGCTCTCGGCGGTCCTCGTGGCAATGGCGGTGTCTCGCGGGTTTCTGCGCGTCTCTCTCTCCCTCTCTTCGACGCTGCTCAGCCCCTGAACACCGGCTGCGCCCTGTGCGCTCTGCCCTCTCTCTCTCTCCCCCGTCGACGCTGCTCGGCCCTCTGCTATGCCGCTCGGTCGGGCTCTAGCCCGCCGCTGTCCGGGAAGGGTCTGCGCACTACCTGTTGCCAGACCGTTTCGCTGGACCACCTCGACTGGAAAGCCAAGCCTGGCTCTCGACAGCCTCCCCCGCAATTCTCGAGTCTCTGCTGGATGACTGGGCGGTTGCCCGTGGTCGACGCCCGAGTCTCTGGCCTTGACCTCCAATCCACTGATCTCCAGGAACGAATCCCCGGGAGGTGATGCAGAGTTGCAGGTAGGTTCGAACTTGCCTTGTCGCCAATGTTGTGTCCGTGTATAATAAGACACAGACTGCAGGAGAATGGTACAACAGGTGTTTACTCAACGTGGCTCACACTGGAACTGATTTGTACAGATTACTACTCAGTGCTATATAGAGGTGTGGTCACTGCCGGTACTGCAGTATACATGAGCTGTTAAAGATAGTTCCCCCCTTAAAGGTATATACATTACAGTGAGGGCATGGAGGGATTTGGAAAGAAGGATGAGGATTTTGTTGTTGTTATTCAGTATATAGAATTTACAAAAAATATATTTTGTTACATGATTAGAAAGATGAGTCTTTATAAAAAGCTGAAAATTACTGTCTTGAAAAAATGAACACTTCAGAATATTTTTTACATTATTGTACATGCTGTACGAAAACTCAAAAAGCAACAAAGCAGTCTATTTTTTTATTTTGATAATAAAGAGTGACAAAAAGATTGAATTGGCAGGAATTTTTCATTATTGTTTGTTTGCCAACTAAATCATTGCAGTCCCTTAGTCTTACCATCTGGTAAATGTGTATTTGAGGAAAAGCCACTGATCAAAGCAAATTTTAAAAAAAACTGTCAAGTGTTTTCAAATATCTAACGAGAAAAGCACAAAGATCCTTTTGGTGATTAAATTTTCTAAATGAGAGTCAATTAGGCTTCAAAAATGTCATTATTTAGAGATTCTTATAATTTAAGAAATGAACTGTAATCTTCACATATCTCAAAAACATTTACAAAATACTATTTTTACATGACTGAAAATTGTATTTTGCAATCTGCAAAGGACATGGAGTACTCTCCAATGACTAAATAATATCCCCCTTTCAGACAGTGACTTTCCATCCCCAGGCATTCAATAGGGATTGTACATGTGACTTGAAATAAACAATAAATTGCAATTCTAGCAGTATTAGCACCCCAAGAGCTTTTTGTGCAAGGAGCTAAATTGGACTCTGATGGGCTGAACCATTTTTATTAATTGCTACTGACTATGTTCCTTGGTGTAACATATTTACCTAGTGTATTAGCTCAGTAAACAGTCAATCGAGTTAATTGGATGAGCCCTGAGCTTGGTAAATACAGTATGATACGGTTTAGGCATATGTTTTCAGTGAAGGGTAGTTTTTCACACAGCTTTATTTCACCTCAACAGAAGTGTATCACAACTTTGCATCAATAGTATCATAGATGTACTTATATTGATATATCGAAGAGCACTATGTTAATGAAGAGTATATTCATATGTCACAATCATACAGACATGACTTGTAAAATTCTGCTGTGTATTTAGAAACAAAAAGAGATTTGCACCAACACTTTTTTTCAATAAAACCGATGTCTTATCTATTAACTGGCAGTTGTGATGACTAATATGTTTGGTGCACCGAAGAGTTCTGCATGATGTCAACCTGTGTTGAATGTTTGACTTTTCATCATTCCCAGATCAAATCAGACTTTTCCTATATTGTAAACAAATTAAAAAGCACCAAGGAATTCATGGAAACAATGCAACTGCTGTGATATTTTCCAAACTTGTGCAGAAATACAGAAGTTATATTTGTTTGAGACAAGTGTGCCACATTTAGATATAAGTACCGGCCTTCAAGTGCGTGTCTTGTATTGAAAATTGGTTTGCTAATGTTTGGTTATAAACACAAAGATGAATCATACAGGGTAAATGTTGTGATGTCCCATGCTGCTGGCGAGGGGGGTGGGGTGGGTTTGGGGTGGAGTGGGGGCTCACACACAGTCAGTGCCTTTCAGAAAGCCACAGGCATGCACAGGTCACGTAGGAGAAACAATGCCTTGCAAAATTTATCCTTACATGCCTATATTCTATCTATCCTGTTTCATACATGCTTAAGTAAGTAGGTAATTCTGTTACAGCTCCTTTATTTTCCTTTGAAGAATTCTTGAAAGATCAGCTTCTGGTGGTGGGCTCTGGACGATCCAACACATCTTCTAAAGAAGTCATTGCTGTTAGTGCTGAAATCACTATTCAATTAGTAAAAATAAAAAGGATTTAATGGGAATAACAACGCCTGACCTCTACTGGGGATTATGTCCGTGTACACTGACCAATCTGCAGCCGCATGCTTCATTCCTCCTGCAACCTGACCTATATTTGCTAGGCAGCATCTAACAGAAAGAATAAAATCCACTAGTAAGGTTGAAGAGGAGTAGAAAAAGTGTGGTATTGATTCCTTAATTGACAAAAATATATAAAATATATTTTGGTTTATGGTTATCTTCCTGAGGGTTCAGGTAAACAATATTTTCAAATTAAATAAAATGACAAATACAGCCTTCCTGGATGGCTCTAAAGCTTAGTTTATATTACAATATATTAAATCAGTGTTGGTGGATACTTTTAAATTCACCCAGTGATGTTTCTGTCCTATTGTAAGATTATATAAGTACTAGACATGTTAATGAACTGCTTCCATACTTGTGCAGGTTACCAGCTGAAAAACCTGCTGATGCATCGCTTTACTGATAAAAAATAAGACAAAAGCAGTGGAAGCCTAAATGAGCTCAATGTCAACCTGGAGATCATTCATGTAAATGTTTATCGTGGTGATGAAGGGGTTCATTACAGGCAGGCTAACTTTTAATGTATGATGGAATCCCTGACCATCATAACCCAGATCTATTCAGCAAAGTTGCACTAAGATAACAGAAATCCATTGGTTCCAATTACTGAGACTGCTACAAAAGCTGTGACACAGCTGGAGTCACTGTAAGGCAATTTTTGCCAAACGTCATGTTGTTTCTTTTCAAAGATTATTGGGATGAAAGAGGCTTGAAGCACTGTCCATAGTACAGGGTTGTTAGCTGAGCTCGTGGAGAGAAGCAGATATGGCCATTCAACCCATATATACGGCCATTCAAACCCACATATACGGCCATTCAAAACCACATATACTGCCATTCAACCCACATATTGACATCGCCGCCCTAAGTGAGACCCGGCGGGCAGGGGAAGGCCAGCTCAAGAGGCAAGGTGGTGGCTGTAGTGTATGTGCCTTTAAGTCAGAACTACTTTTTACAGCTCCTGTATACTGTAGTACCAGCAGTGACCACACCGGTATATAAGCTTTGCGCATGCCTCTGTACCCCAGTCTAGAGATTACCCTCCTCCAGTAAAGACCTGTTATTTGTTAATGTACAGCATCCGTGTGATTATTTGTCCACTGAACCACGGATCTAACAGTGGCGACGAGTGTCGATTCGAATCTACCTGCAACATAAAAGAAAAAAAAAATAGTCGAGGCCAGGAACACGGGCGTCGACCACGAGCAACCGCCCAGCAGTCAGGCAGAGATCCAACTTCGCTGGGGAGGCTGTGGAGAGCCGGGCTTGGTTCCCCAGCCACAACGAGCAGTAAGAGACCGACGACAGGTCCAGCGCAGACCCTTCCCGAGCAGCGGCAGCTGGAGCCGACCGACGGCGGAGAGAGAGCCGAGCAGCGTCAACGGGGTAAGACAGAGGGTGAAGAGTGCAGGGTGCAGCCGGGGGTTGAACACCAAGTGGCGTCGAGGAAAAATAAAGCAACCGGAGAGAGAGAGGGTAAGAAACAGCCGGGTTCTAGACTGAGCGGCGTCGACAAATATCAAAAGAAGAACACGCAGAGCACAGCCAGGGATCACGGGCTGATCAGGGTCCACTGGGCGAAGCAAGGGGAGATGCCATTGAGCCGCAGAGAAGAAGGAAGAGTGCGGGAGGCACCATTGAGCCGCGGAGAAGCAGGGAGAGCACGGGAGACGCCATTGAGCTGCGGAGAAGCAGGGAGAGCGCGGGAGATGCCATTTTGAGAAGCCGCAGCGGAGAAGAAGGGTGAGCGCGGGAAGGAAGGAAAGCGCGGGAGATGCCATTTTGTGCTAGCGGAGAAGAAGGGGAAGCGCGGGAGGCGCCATTGATGATAGTTAACGCACAACCAAGGATGCCGAAGAGTGGCAGTATCTCTACGTTCGACAATGAAGTCGAAGATTGGGCGACATATGTGGAACGTATTGAGGTGTACTGCAGGGCGAATGAAGTGCCAGATGCTAATAAAGCACTGGTTCTGTTAAATTCCATGGGTGCAAAAACTTATGGGTTGCTGCGAGATCTAATAACCCCAGAGAAGCCGGTAAACAAGAATTTTGAAAGCATAGTAGAAATCCTACAGGACCACTTAAACCCCACACTGCTGCTGATAGCAGAATGATTTAAGTTCCATAAAAGGAACCAACACAAAGATAAAAGCAATGTTGAGTACCTAACGGAACTGCGCAAGCTATCAAAATACTGCCAGTTTGGAGCGGGACTAGCAGACACGTAAAGGGACAAGTTTGTGTGTGGGCTACAAAGTGAAGGAACCCAGAAGCGGCTTCTATCAGAAAAGGACCTTACGCTGGACAAAGCTTTCAGTATGGCAGTATCACACGACGCAGCCGCAAGGGGCGCTGCAGAGATACATTGGAGACTGCAAGAATATGGCACCAACGAAATGACCTATGGAACAGGGTGTTAAGTCTGTGTGTTATAGTGAGAATTACTACACAGACCACAAGAGTAAATTTTAACAGGTCTTTACTAGTCGAAGGTCAGGGCTGAACTGCCCAATAAATCATTACACAGCACTTATATACCAGTGTGGTCACCACCGGTATTACAGTATACAGCAGCCAAGATAAAGTAGTGCATCTCTTAAAATAGTTCTCTTAAAGGTGGAACGGTTACATACACCACAATCCTCCCTTTTTAGCTTAACAGTATATATTCCCCATTAAACATAACATCATAACATATATACACAACTTCATGTAAAAACAATTTACAGATTCAGTCTCTGAGGAGGCCTCCTGACTCAGTCCGGATAACGCCTCGGTGGTGTAGTAGTTTTCGGTGGTGTAGTAGGTTCTCGTTGCTGGGGTGACTCATCTAATAGTCCTTCACTGGGCTTAACAGCTTGAACTTTCATAACTTCAGAACCAGCATTGCTGACCTCTAAAGACTCGAGTACCTTGGGAAGTTTTTCTACTTCCAGACTGATTTGGCTCAGTTCGGAGGGACCACGTGCGTGACCTGGTAGGGGTGATAATGGTTCAGATGAGTCATCATCTTCTGCTTCTTCTCTATTGTCTTCTATTTCCTCCATCACTTCAGCTTTTGCCTCTGCCACCAATTCCCTGAGTGGCTTATTACTGCTGACACTGCTCACAAAAGGGTGCTCTTTCTTCTTAGCTTTCAACTGACCGATGAATTTGACATATTCCCTTTCTTGCTCAGCTTTGATTCATTCGGCCTCATCGCGCAGACGGTTTGTGTGTTCCTGTTCCATTTTCTCAATCAGCTGCTTCTGCTGTCTTTCCAGATTCTCCCACTCTGTGTCAAAGAACTTTTTCTTTGCATTCATCTCGTGCTCAAAACGGCGAATCATTTGTTCTAATTGCTGTTGTAGTTTGAAATTGAGTTGAGTTCGAGCCCGGTGTTCCTCAGAAATGTGCATGTCTGTAGACTGGACAGACTCAGAATTCTCTGTCAAACTATGTTGTTGTTGTTCAGTGGAATTCTGTTCTGATACTTTGTTCTCTTCTGAAGCATTTATGCTCTCCTTCGTTTTTCCATCATTAGTCTGCAAGTCCATTTTAGACTTGTCTTTTGCACATGGGCTGGTCTTACCATCATCAGTTCCAGAGTCTGAGCTGATTGTCTTCACCGAGTTCTCACTCTCTGCTTTGTCACTGTCACTGCTGCATATGCCCTCATCCAATATTCTGGACAATCGTTCAGGTTTAACATCTTTTTTTTTTCCAGAATCTACCGTTATTGCTTTTAGGGAGTGCCAGTCCATATTTATTTTCCTGATCCACTCCCGTCCCAGAAGTGGTGGACCTCCCTCAGGTAGTACATATATGTCCATTCCTTGGTGTTCTTTGCCCTGGTGTACCACCTTGACTTTTATCTTTCCGATGGGGTATACTCTTTGCCCCGTGTATGTCTGCAATACTATCTCCGTATCCCGTAGGGGAATATGTGTGAATAACCTTTTGTAATCTTGCTTATTCATGACCGTCAATGCCGATCCGGTGTCCAATTCCATCTTCACCTGGACTCCTGCTATCTGAAGTGTGACCCAGATAGTTTGTAGGTCAGCTTCCTTACTCACATTGTGAATTCTCAGACTACCCAGTTCCTTGCTGTTGGAGTCTGAATCCGAATTCTGTTCATCCGAACTCTTCTCAGCCACCTTATGTACCTTTCTGCACTTTTCCTGCGGTGACTTTTTGTTGCTGGTCTTCTTTCCTGACCGGCATACTTTAGCTATGTGACCAAGCTTGCCACATTTTCTACATTCCTGGTTTTTAAACCAGCATTGGTTCTGATCGTGTGTTGTCTTTCCACAACGATAACATTTCGTTGTACCCAAAGCCATTTGATCTACGCTGAGTACCGCTGCCTTCAGCTGCATTTCCGCAGTGCCTCTTGCTGCGGCTTCGTGCGATGCTGCAATAGTGACAGCCTTATCAAGTGTTAGATCATTCTCTTCAAGCAGCCGCTTTTGTGTTCCTTCTTTCGACAATCCACACATGAATTTGTCTCTCAGTGCCTCTGTCAGTCTTTCCCCAAACTGACAGTATTTCGCTAGCTTATGCAGTTCAATTAAATACTCCGCGTTGCTTTCCTCTTTCCGTTGCGTTCTCGCAAAAAATTTAAATCGTTCCGCTAACATCAGCGGTGTGGGGTTCAAATGATTTCTCAGGACAGCAACAATATTAGCGAAGGTCTGATCCGCCGGTTTAGCTGGTGATAGAAGATGCTTCAATAGCCCGTATGTCTTCGCACCCATTGAGTTTAGTAAGGTTAGTGCTTTATCTTTATTTGATATTTTATTTGCCTTACGGTAAATCTCTATGCGTTCTACATACGTGGCCCAATCTTCAACATCGGAATCAAAATCGTTGATGTTACCACGCTTAGGCATCCTCGCAATCTTCTTGAGAAACAAAAAGACATTTTTCTTTTTTTTTCAAAATGGCGGTTTCCCGTGCTTGCCTTTCTCCCCCGCTGGCTGTAATGGTGATTGCCGTATTGCTGCGTTCGCCCTCCCCAGCGGTTCTCAAATCGTACCTCCCAGCCCCTCTTGCAGTCCGGTCCTTTCCCCCTGGCTGCGGCTGAGTTCTCCGCGGTTTAAAAAAAAATTTTTTATCCCGCGCCTCACGGCCTCGGTAGCTGCCCGGCCTTTTTCCCCGGTCACGGTCGAGCTCTCTCTCGACGCTGTTGCGCCTCCCAGCCCGCTTGCAGCCCGGTCTTTTACACCGGCTGCGTTTGCATTCACCGCGGCTCCCGTGCCTTACGCTGCCCCAGTCTCAGCGCCTCTAGCCCCGACTTCTGTCCGGCTCCTTTCCCCGGCCGTGGTCGAGTTCTCCGCCCTTATATCCTCCATTTTTCCCTCCCCTATTTCACAGCCAACGTGGCCGATTTGCTGCTCGTCGCTGATCGGCTTACCCACCACCGTGATAGAAGGGATGATCACTGCCTGTTGCTCATGGAAGGCTTCGTGTCAGGATTCTTCCTTTGCTCTTCAAACCCGCGTCTTTTCTCAGCAGGATGATGAGGGCGGATGCCTCCTCTCAACGCCCGTTAAACTGCCTTCGATGTATCTCTGCTGCAGGGTAAGATCGTACTCATCGCCACTGTTAAGTCTGTGTGTTATAGTGAGAATTACTACACAGACCACAAGAGTAAATTTTAACAGGTCTTTACTAGTCGAAGGTCAGGGCGGAACTGCCCAATAAATCATTACACAGCACTTATATACCGGTGTGGTCACCACCGGTATTACAGTATACAGCAGCCAAGATAAAGTAGTGCATCTCTTAAAATAGTTCTCTTAAAGGTGGAACGGTTACATACACCACACAGGGAAGTGCTATCGCTGCGGCAGAACAACACATGACCAGAAAGATTGTTGGTTCAAGGACCAAGTGTGCAGACAGTATGGGAAAACTGGACACATAGCAAGAGTCTGCAGGTCTGGGAAGAAAACCAACAGTAAGAAATCTCCACAGGAGAAGTACAAAAAAGTACACCAGGTGATGGACAGTGGTTCAGACGAACAGAAAAGTGACACAGACTCCGGAAGCAAGGAGCTGGGTTGTCTGAAACTACATAATGTAACTGAAATGGAGGATCACCAGACTATCTGGGTTACAGTCAAGATAGACGGAGTCCAAGTGGAAATGGAATTGGACACAGGGTCAGCTCTAACAGTCATAAATCAAAGAGACTACAAGCGGCTATTTTCACACATACCCTTGAAAGCTACAGAGATTGTCTTGAAGATGTATAAGGGGCAAAAAGTCTACCCCAAAGGAAAAATAAGGGTGAAAGTGACATATAAAGGCCAGGAAATACCTAAAATGGATATATATGTATTGCCAAATGGTGGATCACCACTGCTAGGACGTGAATGGATCCTGAAGATACAATTAGATTGGCAGTCCATACAGGTACTGAAGGTTGAGGCCAAAAAGGATGACGACATCACACCTGGACGACTGTCAAAAATGCTAACTGACGCAAAAGAAGTGTTCCAGGAGGGACTAGGAACACTAAAAGGAATAACAGCAACAATTAAAATAGAGGAAAATGCAAGCCCAAAGTTTCTGAAGGCCAGACCAGTGCCTTATGCGATCAGACCAGCTGTTGAAGCAGAGCTGGAAGTGTTGGAACGTTCAGGAGTACTGTCCAAAGTGGACTGGAGCGAGTGGGCTACACCCATCGTTCCTGTAATGAAGAGGTCGTTGAGTAATACGCCTGGTGAACCAAAGAATGTCCACATCTGTGGGGTTTTAAGGTGACAGTGAACCCAGTCCTTCACACAGTGCAATATCCGCTTCCACGTATTGAGGATATTTTCGCCTCGCTATCTGGTGGGAAACGCTTCACCAAAATTGATCTAGCCCAGGCGTACTTGCAAATGGAGGTAGAAGAAGCTTCGAAACATTACCTTACGATCAACACTCATAAAGGTCTCTATCAATACAACCGGCTGGTGTTTGGAGTAGCCTCGGCTCCGGCTATCTGGCAAAGGGCGATGGATCAGGTCCTGCAAGGGATTCCAGGGACCCAGTGTTATTTGGACAACATCTTGGTCACGGGCAAAAATGACGGTGATCACCTCGCTAACTTGGAGAAGGTGCTCACCAGATTAAAGGAGTATGGGCTACGAGCTAATCGCCACAAGTGCGAGTTTTTCCAGAAACAGATCTCGTATTGCGGCCACATCATCGATGAAGAGGGGTTACATAAGTCCCCTGACAAGATTGAGGCAGTAGTCAAGGCTCCAGCACCGGAAAATGTGTCACAACTGAGGTCGTTCCTCGGGCTGGTAAACTATTACCACAAGTTCTTACCAAATTTGTCTACGGTATTACACCCACTGAACACCCTACTGCAAACAGGGGTACCATGGAAGTGGGATGACGAACGTAGACGAGCTTTCCAGAAGTGTAAAGAATTGATCACATCAAAAGAGGTGTTGGCCCATTTCAACCCAGCACTACCAATTCGTTTGGCATGTGATGCATCACCCTACGGCATTGGAGCGGTGCTTTCGCACAAATTCCCAGACGGGTTGGAGAGGCCAGTAGCCTTTGCGTCTCGGTCACTAACCTCAGCCGAGCGCAACTACGCCCAGATTGACAGGGGGGCCCTCAGCCTAGTATGGGGAGTAAAAAAATTCAAACACTATCTGCATGGGCAGAAGTTCACCTTGCTGACTAACCACCAACCACTTGTCTCCATCTTTAATCCTAAGAAGGGCGTGCCAGTAATGACTGCACAGCGGTTACAAAGATGGTCCCTGTTTCTAGGGGCGAATCAATATGAAATAGAATATAAAGGCACGAAACAGCATGGGAACGCTGATGGGCTATCGCACCTGCCACTGCCTACTGTGGAGGAAGCACCAGCAGTGGACCCTATCGAGATATTTTATTCGTCGATAATTGAACGATTGCCAGTAACAAACGCGGATATATAGAAGGAGACCCGCAATGATCCGACGCTGTCACGGGTATATGAATTGACGGTGAGGGGATGGCCAAAACATAGCGACTCACTGTTGCCAGCATTCTCATCCAGAAGAGAACAGCTGTCAGTATGCCAGGGGACAGTGATGTGTGGATCCAGAGTGGTGATTCCACCCAAGTTAAGGGATAGAGTGCTAAATGAGCTACATGAAGGTCATCTGGGGGGAGTGAAAATGAAAAGCCTTGCTAGGGCTTATGTGTGGTGGCCGGGAATTGATCAACAAATCGAAGACCTAACTAAGAGCTGCTTAGGATGCCAGAAGGTCCAAAATGCACCACCACATGCACCTCTACACCCATGGGAGTGGCCCTCCTCTCCATGGCAACGGGTGCACATTGATTTTGCTGGTCCATTCATGGACTCAATGTTCTTAATAGCAGTGGATGCTCATTCAAAGTGGCCTGAGGTGATAAAGATGTCTTCAACCACTACAGAGAAAACGATTGCAGTCCTACGGACCATATTTGCCAGAAACGGTTTGCCAGAGCAGATCTGCTCTGATAATGGACCACAGTTTGTGTCCAACGAGTTCCAAAAATTCATGAAAAGGAATGAGGTAAGGCATTACACATCCGCCCCGTATCATCCAGCCACCAATGGATTGGCTGAGAGGTTCGTACAAACCTTTAAGAAGGCGATAAAGGCCATGTGCGACGAGGAAATTCCACTACAGCATAAGATGGACAATTTCTTATTAGCCTACCGAAACGCGACACATGCAGTTACCAACCAGACCCCGGCCATGATGTTCTTTAACCGAAGGTTGAGATCTCGTCTGGACTTGCTCAGACCAAATGTGCGAAGAAATGTTGAGGACAAACAATTCCAGCACATCAATGAGAGGCCGACAAGGAGCTTCAATGTAGGGCAACCAGTCTTGGCCCGTGACTATCGAACAGAGAAGTGGCAACCCGGAATGATATGTACAAGGCAGAGGCCATTAATGTACACAGTGGATGTCAGGGAGAACATTGTGAGACGCCACGTCGATCAGATCTTAGCGTCACAGGAACGCGTCAACCCCATGCCTCGAGTACCTGGGGATGAACCTGACATACCGGTAGCATCTACTTCAGACCCAGTAGCAGTGGAACCCGATGAACTACCCGATGGAAAGGGGTCAGATTCGCCTCTGCACCAAGAACAAGAACCTCTGGAAAGGCGCTATCCCGAAAGGGTCAGGAAGCCGCCCCAAAGACTGAATCTATAAATGGACTTTTGTTCTTTAATGTACATGTAAACATGTAATTGTTATTTGAATATTAAGGGGGTTATTATTAATCTAAAAGGGGAGGAATTGTAGTGTATGTGCCTTTGTGTCAGAACTACTTTTTACAGCTCCTGTATACTGTAGTACCGGCAGTGACCACACCGGCGCATGCCTGTGTACCCCAGTCTAGAGATTACCCTCCTCCAGTAAAGACCTGTTATTTGTTAATGTACAGCATCCGTGTGATTATTTATCCACTGAACCACGGATCTAACAGTGGCTACACCTTCTTCTGGAAAGGCAAACCTGAAGAAGAACGCTGCCTCCATGGGGTAGCCTTTGCCATAAAAAATGAACTGGTTGGGCATCTCAGAGACTCTCCTAGCGGTATAAACGAGCGCCTCATGACTCTTCGGCTCAACCTAGCCCGGAACCAGTGCGCTATAGTCATCAGTGCGTACGCCCCAACACTGGAAGTCACAGACGAGACCAAAGAGGAATTCTACTCCAGCCTCGAACAATCTCTGTTGCGAATTCCAACGGGTGACAAGCTGATCCTCTTTGGCGACTTTAACGCCAGATTTGGAAAGGACACAGACCTCTGGGGAGGTGTGATTGGCAGAGAGGGGGTAGGGAAAGCCAACTCCAACGGTACCCTCCTCCTGAAGAAATGCTTAGAACATGGCCTTGTCATAACCAACACCTTGTTCCGTCAGAGAGACAAGCACAAGGCTTCATGGCAGCATCCTCGCTCCAAGCACTGGCATCTGCTGGACTACGTCATCATCCGAGCGAGGGACCGCAAGGACGTCCGCATCACCCAGGCCATGACAGGAGCTGATGACTGCTGGACAGACCACCGCCCAATCCGCTGTCATCGCCATCAATATAGCCCCAAAACAGCGGAGACAACAGAAACAATGCCACAGGAAAATTAACGCTGGAGCAGTCAAAGATCCCGCTAAGAAAGCCCTATTCAGCCTGCACCTCACAAACAACCTGACGACTCCCAGTGATACAGAGACACAGAGTGCCCACAGCACCTGGTCTGTACTCAAGGCCTCCATAATCAGCACCTGTGAAGAGACGCTCAGTCACTCGACCAGGAAACACCAAGACTGGTTCGACGAGAACGACCAGGAGATCCAGGAGCTAATAAGCCGCAAGTGCAAGGCATTCCTGATCTGGAAACAGCAACAGAACTCGAGAGCAAGAAAGCAGCTCTACAGAAGCCTGAAGGCCGAGGTCCAACAAAAAACTCGTGACCTAAAGAACAGATGGTGGGTGGAGAAAGCGCAGGAGATCCAGCAGCTAGCCGACAACCACGACGTGCGTGGATTCTTTAGCACAGTCAAGACCATCTACGGCCCAAGCACCCAAGGCCCTACCCCACTGCGGGCCAAGAACGGAGAGGTACTCATCAAGGAGAGAGAGGCAGTCAGTGCCCGCTGGAAGGAGCACTTCGAAGATCTCCTTAACCGCGACTCTGTCTTCGACGCAAGTGTCCTCAACTCCATCCCACAGCATGATATCCGCCACCATCTCAGCACAACCCCAGCCCGGCATGAGGTTGAAAAGGCCATCCGACAACTGAAGAACAACAAGGCCTCAGGAGCAGATGGAATTCCCGCCGATGCACTAAAGCATGGCGGAGAAGCACTACTGGTGCGAATTCATGAACTAATTTCTCTTATCTGGAAGGAGGAGAGCATGCCAGGGAATCTCAGAGATGCCGTAATTGTGACCATCTTCAAGAAAGGTGACAAGTCCGATTGCGGTAATTACAGAGGAGTTTCCCTGCTGTCTGCCACAGGGAAAGTCATCACAAGAATCCTCCTTAATCACCTCCTCCCAGTGGCCGAAGAGCTCCTCCCAGAGTCACTAAGGGGCACAATGGGCATGATCTTCACTGCACGTCAATTACAAGAGAAATGTAGGGAGAAGCACCAACCGCTGTACATGGCCTTCTTTGATCTCAGAAAGGCCTTTGACACTGTCAACCATGAGGAATTATGGAGTGTCCTCCTCAAATTCGGCTGCCCTCAAAAGTTTGTCACCATCCTCCGCCTGCTTCACGACGACATGCAAGCCGTGATCCTGACCAACGGTTCCACCACAGACCCAATTCACGTATGAACCGGGGTCAAACAAGGCTGTGTCATTGCACCAACGCTCTTCTCGATCTTCCTTGATGCAATGCTCCATCTCACCCTCAGTAAGCTTCCCACTGGAGTGGAGCTAATTTACAGAACAAACGGGAAACTGTTCAACCTCCGTCGCCTCCAGTCCAGATCTAAGGTCGTCCCATCCTCTGTTGTGGAATTACAGTATGCAGACGACACTTGTGTCTGCGCTCACTCGGAGATCGAACTCCAAGCCATTGTCAACATCTTCACAGAAGCCGAGAGCATGGGCCTTACACTAAACATCCGTAAGACAAAGGTCCTCTACCAACCTGCCCCCGCCACACAGTGCTGCCCTCCGATTATCAAAATCCACGACAAGGCCTTGGACAACGTGGACCACTTTCCATACCTCGGGAGCTTACTGTCAACAAGGGCAGACGTCGACGACGAAGTCCAACACCGCCTTCAGTGTGCCAGTGCAGCCTTTGGTCACCTGAGGAAGAGAGTGTTTGAAGACCAGGACCTCAAACCCGGCACTAAGCTCATGGTCTACCGAGCAGCAGTGATACCCGCCCTGCTGTATGCCTCAGAGACATGGACCATGTACAGCAGGCACCTCAAAGCACTGGAGAGGTACCACCAACACTGCCTCCGCAAGATCCTGCAAATCCATTGGCAGGATAGGCGCACCAACATCAGTGTTCTTGCTCAGGCCAACATCCCCAGCATCGAAGCTTTGACCACGCTCAATCAGCTCCGATGGATGGGTCACATTGTCCGCATGCCCGATACGAGACTCCCAAAACAAGCGCTTTACTCGGAGCTCCGGCATGGCAAGAGAGCCCCAGGTGGGCAGAGGAAATGCTTCAAGGACACCCTGAAAGCCTCATTGAAAAAGTGTAATATCCCCATCGGCATCTGGGAATCCCTGGCCCAAGACCGCACAAAGTGGAGGAGAAGCATCCGGGAAGACACCGAGCACCTCGAGTCTTCGCCGGGAGCAAGCGGAAGCCAAGCACAAACAGCGGAAGGAGCGCACGTCAACCCAAGCACACCACCCGCCCCTTCAACCAGCGCCTGCCCCACCTGTGACAGAGACTGTAGGTCCCGCATTGGACTCATCAGTCACCTGCGAACTCATTTTTAATGTGGAAGCAAGTCATCCTCGGTCCTTAGGGACTGCCTAAGAAGAAACATAGAAACATAGAAGATAGGAGCAGGAGTAGGCCATTCGGCCCTTCGAGCCTGCTCCGCCATTCAATGAGATCATGGCTGATCATCCAAATTCAGTGCCCTGTCCCTGCCTTCTCCCCATATCCCTTGATCCCATTAGCCTTAAGAAATATATCCAACACTTTCTTGAATATATTTAATGAACTGGCCTCCACCACCCTCTGTGGCAGAGAATTCCACAGGTTCACCACTCTCTGGGTGAAGAAATTCCTCCTCATTTCAGTCCTAAATGGCTTACCCCTTATCCTTAGACTATGACCCCTGGTTCTGGACTCCCCGGCCATCAGAAACATCCTTCCTGCATCTAGTCTGCCCAGGCCTGACAGAATTTTATAGGTTTCGATGAGATCCCCTCTCAATCTTCTAAACTCCAGTGAGTATAAGCCCAATCGACACAATCTCTCCTCATACGTCATTCCTGCCATCCCAGGTATCAGCCTGGTGAATCTTCGCTGCACTCCTTCCATGGCAAGAATGTCCTTCCTCAGGTATGGTGACCAAAACTGCACACAATACTCAAGGTGCGGTCTCACCAAGGCCCTGTACAACTGTAGCAAGACATCCTTGTTCCTGTACTCGAGCCCTCTTGCTACGAAGGCCAACATACCATTTGCCTTCTTAACCGCCTGCTGCACCTGCATGCTTACCTTCAGTGACTGGTGCAAAGAACACCCAGGTCTCTTTGCACTTCCCCTTCTCCCAATCTATTGCCATTCAAATAATAATCTGCCTTCCTGTTTTTGCCACCAAAGTGGATAACCTCACATTTATCCACATTATAGTGCATTTGCCATGTTTCTGCCCAATCACCCAACCTGTCCAAATCGTACTGGAGTTTCGCGACATCCTCCTCACAGCATACCCTCCCACCCAGCTTTGTGTCGTCTGCAAATTTGGAGATATTACATCCAATTCCCTCGTCCAGATCATTAATATATATTGTGAACAGCTGGGGTCCTAGGCCCGATCCTTGCGGTACCCCACTAGTCACTGCCTGCCACTCGGAAAATGACCCGTTTATTCCAACTCTTTGCTTTCTGTCCGCCAACCAGTTCTCTATCCAAGTCAATACCTTGACCCCAATCCCATGTGCCTTAATTTTGCACGCTAATCTCTTATGTGGGACCTTATCGAAAGCCTTCAGGAAGTCCAAATACACCACATCCACTGGTTCTCCCTTATCTATTTTACCAGTTACATCCTCAAAAAATTCCAGTAGATTAGTCAAGCATGATTTACCTTTTGTAAATCCATGTTGACTTTGTCCGATCCTGTCACTGCTTTCCAAGAAGAAGAAGATATATGGCCATTCAAAACCACATATACATTTCTGCAAATGCAAGAAGATCTGATTTAATTTCTAATTTAATTTTGAGTAATAGAGAACAATCAGCAGATCGATTTTGCAATGCAGAAGGAAAACTAGTAATGGTAAGTTGTAGCAGTTCATGTTCACCTAGGTAGGTATTGGACGAATGACTGCTAAATAATCGAGTTCGACTTCAGGAGAACAATCTAGAAGTTGTTTATTTACAAGAACAGACAAAATGCAGTAGGTAAGGCGGCTGGATGCAGGAGCACTGTTAAGTAGGTCTTTCCCCAGTGGGGACACCACGAGGACTGAGTCCGCAGTCCTGTGGCGAGCGTGATGACGTCATCATGCTCGGTCGCGTTTTCTTGCGCTTGTGTGGCCACGTGACCGTGTTGTGACGTTAGCGCATTTGCCAGCGCTTGGGCGGTCACATGACCTGCGCCGTTGCGTCGGCGCGTTGCTGTGGCTGGCCGTTGCGGCCGAAGTCATGAGAGTGGGCGGTCGAACTGGACCGGCGGCCATCGCGGATGCGGGAGGCCAAACCGGGCCGGCGGCCACCGCAGGAGCGGGAGGCCGAGTTGTGCCGGCGGCCACCGCAGGAGCGGGAGGCTGAGTTGTGCCGGCGACCGTCGCGGGAGCGTAAGGCTGCGCTGGTCCTGCTCGCATCTGGTAAGTCACGTGATGCGCGTTCTTAAAGGGGCAATGGCCCAAACAGGTAAGTTAAAGGGGCAATGGCCCAAACAGGTAAGTTATGTACATACAAAGGTAAGTTAAAGGGAATTATGTATATACATGGTAAGGGACACCCGGTGGTACCGCCACAATGTAATGAAAATTAATTGCTGTTTGTTTAATTTTGTTGTCTACTGGTGAACCTCACTTATTATCAAACAATTTACCAGGTAAATGGGCAGTGGATTTAACCACATTTTGAAAGTAGAATGGTGCTGCTGATGTATTCGTGTATATTGCATTATTTTGCCCAAGGTAATTTGCATAATAACATCAAGTAAATGTGAAGGTTACATAAATGAAAATGACTCAAAGCAGCAGATAGAAGTAATTAGGTTGAACTGCCTTTTGAGTAAGGGAGAAACTGATAATGTCACTGTTCTTGCACTGACTGAAGGAATTTCTGACAGATTTACAAACATCACTATTTTTTTTAATGTATTCATTCATGGGATGTAGGCGTCACTGGCAAGGCCGGCATTTATTGCCCATCCCTAGTTGCCCTTGATTTTGACTGACAGAATCTGTCAGATGTACAAACAATTCTGTGTCTTAGTCACTGGTGGCTCAGTCAGCAATGTTGTCAAGTTATCAAATAGCTGAAGCATAGACTGTGGATGTAAATGTCCGTGGTGGGTTTCCCTAAACTGGATCGGTCAAAATGCCCAAGAGATGTAGAGATCCCTTCTGCTTAGAGAATGGGTGTGGCCAAACTGGAAGTACATTTGACCAGAAATAGCCACTTTAGGACTAAGTGATCCTAAAAGTTAACCCCATGTCCAACAACTTTACAGATTCAAAAATGCCAGGCTATAATTGGGCTCTAATTTGGTTCAGTTTGAATTTTTGCAGAATGATAGCTTTTGCTGATCGAAGTGTATGAATGCATCTGGTGAAAAACTAAGCTCAGATATGTTTTCATTTATATAACAGACTGGCTGCTTAATTCCCATGTCCTAATTTGCACCAAGTCCCATTCACCCATCACCCTGTGCTTGCTGACCTTCATTTGCTGGCAATGCCTCAATTTTAAAATTCTCATCCTTCTTTTCTAATGCCTCCATGGCCTTGCCTCTCCCTGTCTCTGTAACATCCTCCAGCATTACAATCCTCTAAGATATCTGCGCTCCTCCAATTCTGGCTTCTTGAGCATCCCCGATTTTAATCGCTCCACCATCAGTGGCCATACCTTCAGCTGCCGAGGCCATAAGCTCTGGAATTTCCCTCCCTAAACCTCTCCGCCTCTCCACCTCTCTCTCCTCTTTTAAGACGCTCCTTAAAACCTACCTCTTTGACCAAGCTTTTGGTCAGCTGTCTTAATATCTCCTTATGTGACTTGATGTCAAATTTTGTTTGATAACGCTCCTGTGAAGCACCATGGGATATTTTGCTATTTTAAAGACGCTATATAAATGCAAGTTATTGTTGCTTTGATGCAATGTTTTGATGGGCTAGATTCAGCTTGAGCTAATTCGATTGAGGGGTGATTTAACCATTTTACTATATTTGCCTTGGAAATCTCCAAAGCCTTTAATGGGTCTGGCACCATATACTACTAAACAATTTATCATTATTTATCACAACGTTCCACCAAACCTACCTTCATGGCAATCTAGCTTCTTCATAAATCAGAACATGCTATGTTGATGGCTTATTCTATGATTTTTTTTCCATTGACACAAGCATCCCTCAAAATTCTAACCTCTCACATTGTATTTCTTTTTCAAATGATCTCCTTCACTCATCATCAAACCTGATGGATCATGTGCCCTCAGTGCTCATAGTCTTCTTTCACAGTGCAATGGCTGGAGACTTCATCTTCATCTCTTTATGCTCTTCAATGGAACAATGACAATTTTGTTTTCAGTTCTTCATGGACAGTTTCTTGATCTGTCTTACTAGTCTAGCTAGCTGCTACTATCGTTAACTTTTTATAGCTGTAATCCTTAATTTTTCTTCATCTACTGTCATCATGGCCTCTGTCTACTCTGACTACAAACAGAATTCCCACATTTCCTTCATTACTAAAATTGTTCCCAGAAGCCCTGTTTCTTCTTTCGTGCCAACTCTACATTTTTCTTCAACAGCTCTTGGCTTTTAGTCTGCTGCAGTCTTGAATACTGTTCCTTTATCTAAAGAGGCTCTTCAAGTGCCTCCCTTGCATTCCTGGACAAGATACCAGAAAATGTTTCTCAGATAAGTAAGCAGCAACCTGAAATTCAAAGCCTCTTCACCGCTGAGCTGCCGAAGGATGCCCAACAGATGTCCACAGCTTGCCAGTCTCATTTAAATGAGGCCCAAAGGCCCAATGTCGGGTGCGCCTCGGGCCTACCCCTTCGGACACAAGGATCATTCCTTGCACCCAGTTCACGTCAGCATCCTCTGACGTGGGGGTCCAGGTCGAAGGTCAAAAACCAGCTTCTTGGTGAGCTACAGGAAATGTGTATCCCCCTGGAGTGCAGTCACAGGAAAGGAGTAGCCACGAACGCCTCCTCCCGACTTATTACTATGTCAGTGGCTGGGGGGAAGAATCACTGGTAATCCTGGGGCAACATAAAATGGGTGGACACCTGGTATAATGGGTTCTTGCCATCCTTTTCCTGACATTTGTACTCAGGGAAGAAGCAACCCATTGCTGACCCCAGGAAAATCTGCTCCTCCTGGTGCAGAGTTTAGTTGGACCATTTGGGGCAGATTTTCCTATCCTTGTCATACTGGATCACCTGAGTGCAGTTACTGGAGGGAGAATCACACACTTGCAAGGGAGCTTGCCTAATTTTCTTCCATTAATCTAAATGCACAAAAAATCAGTCATGCTCTGTTATGGGTGTGAAATCCTCTCTATTTAGGTGTCAGCTGTGGCTCAGCGGGTGGCATTCTTGCCTCTGAGTCAGAAGTTGTGGGCTTACACCCCACTCCAGGAGACGTGAGCACAGAATCTAGGTTGACACTCCAGTGCAGTACTGAGGATGTCTTTCGGATGAGACGTTAAACCAAGGCAGCATCAACTCCCTCAGATGGATGTTAAAGCTCCCATGGCACTATTTCGAAAAAGAGCAGGGGAATTCTCCCTGGTATCCTGGCTGACATTTGTCCCTTGACCAACAGCACCAAAACAGATTGGCCTAGAAATTCCCTTGGGTTTGCACCCATTTAGGGGCGCAAGAGTGGGTTGCGCCGGAAGTTGCGTCGCCGCTGAAATTAGGTGGGCCTTTAAATCGGTGTAAGCCGGTAGCGCTGCGCCGGCACCGATGACGTCATCGGTGTGCGCAGCGCCCCGGTACCGCCCGAAACCACGCCAATCCCCATCTTCAGCAGCGGCCGCCTCTTCCCTGGCGGCCGCTAACAACGTTTTGAAAACCTGGCCGTGCTGCAGCCTTAGAGGCGCTATTTAAAGCGGAGGTGCAGCCGGCCGCTTTTTCGGCGGCCGCCTGCCCGCACCTCCTTCCCCGGCCTCCTCCACCACCCCCCCGCGGCATTGCCGGCTGGTTTCCGTGGAGCCCGGCACTTCGCCGTTGTGCCGGGCTCTTTTGCCGGCACTTTCAACGGGGCTCCGGCCGTTGCAGGCACCTCCCCCTTAAGAGAAGGGGGAGGCCTGCAGTACAGCAGCCTGCCGCTCCGCATCGGGTGGCGCAGCGGGACCGGCAGCGCTGAAATTCACTTTCAGCGCCCCAAGCGGGGTGGGCACACCCTGTACCAGCGCCCGCTTCCGCTTTGGGGCGCTGAAAGTGAATTTGGGGCGGGCACAACTGGCTCGGCGGCGGGCGCTAAATTTCCGGCGCAAACGTGCTGGCGGGGCGTCACCGAATTTATCGGCCATTATCTGGTCATGATCACATTGCTGTTTGTAGGACCTTGCTGTGCACAAATTGGCTGCCACGTTTCCTACATTACAACAGTGGCTACACTTCAAAAATAAAATTGGCTGTAAAATGCTTTGGGACGTCATGCGGTTGTGAAAGGCGCTATAGAAATACAAGGGGAAAAAATTGGTAGCACCCCCTTTGGGGCGCTAACTTTGTCGGAGCACTACTTTTAGCGCCCTGAAAAATTTACTGGTAGTGCCCCAAGAGGGAAGCAGGGTGCTGCTGGAAGGGTCCCGCCTCCCTCTTGGAGCGCTGTGAGTGAATATCACGGCGCTAAGTGCCGCAGCGCCACATTTTGCGGCACATCGCGCCGCGGTACTGCAGGCCTTCCTCCCCTTCTTAAAGGGGAGGGGTCTAGCGCAGCGCGACCCGGGGCCCAGCTGGGCCACCAGGGATCGGAGTGCCAGCAAAAGAGCCCAGAACTCAAGAGAAGTGCTGGGCTGACGGAGCACAGCCTGCACCCCGCGGGAGGCCTGCACAGAAAGCCAGGGACAGCAATGGGGGCTGGTGCTGGCAGGCGGCCAGCAAGAAAAATGGCCGCCCGGCACCTTCCCTTTAATTTGCGCCGCCCCGGCCACAGGTAGACCCCCCTGACCCTGTCGGACATAGCGTCCGGCGGTAAGTCAGGGGGCGCTACCGAAGATTGCAGCTGGGGCACGAGCAGGGCGCTGCGCACGGCGATGATGTCATCGCCGGAGGCGCAGAGCTGCAGGGCGCTAATGGTTACCACCACCGCTAACCTCCCTGAATTTTGCGGGAGTTATTGGCAGCGCCTTCTTAGGGCACTAACGGGAGGTGCAAATCAACCGAATTTTTCCCCCTAAGTCTTTCTATTTGATTTCCCTCTATTTACTGTGCCCAGTCTTTGATCAATTGTATTAGACAAAGTGCAAATTATAAAGTTGGACACTTTTTTCCAAATTGTTTTTGATTCTTCAGCTGGTGCCAGTGACCATGTTACACTGCAGCAATATGCTGCAGCAATTTTCCTTATCCTAAGATGAGTGTCCCAGTGGTACCATAATTGGCCCACCATAATACGGTAAATCACCTGATCGCAGGAAATGAGGGAGGGTCAGGGAGGGATCTTGGCAAGGGGTAAGCAGGAGTCCTGCCCCACCGAGGATCCGCAGCCATTGTGGAAAACAGGAGAATCAGCCCCATGGTGTCAAAAGAGCCTGCACTATAACAACCTGATCTCTTTTTCCTCTTTTCAATCTTGGTAATGTCATGCATTAAGGGCCTTGGTCCTTCATGTTTATATCCCAATTAAAAAAAACAATGATAACTCTCTTATCAAATGTAGAATATGTGCTGAGTGAGAACATATCGGACATAGCGAAGCAGGAGTGATTGGTGCACAGTTCACTAACACTATCAGCCCAATGTTGTAAAGTAGGCAAAATGTCAAATTATGTGGCAAAAGTTTTTAAAATTAAAAATGGTGATTTAAAAATTGTTCATGGCTTGTGAGAAAAATCTTCATTTAATAAATTTTCCCCAGCATGGCCTTGATCCTTAATGAATTTTCTTCGGTGAAGCCCCACCTTTATTTAATTAATTTTTCCCAGAACAGCCCCAACCTTCTGTTAACTCATTTCTCCAGCAAGTTCTTCCAGGCCATTTTCAAGGTGCTGCCACCCATTTCTGCCGGCCAGGATGTCTCAAAATTCTGCCCATGCTTTCGTTACACATCCAACCAGAAAAGTTTGATTTTAACAAGCCAGCAGAATGGCCCAGATGGATAAAATGATTTAGAATTGCTTCAGGCTGAGATGAGAAAAGGAGAATTGAATCAGATTAGCACACTGATATATTCAATGGGTGAGGAAAGGGAAGATATTTTGTGCTTCTTTCAGCGATCCAAGAATGACAGGAAACAGTACAAAAGCACTTGCCAGTCTGTAGCAACCCAATTTTGGAAAGAGCTAATGTCAGTCAAAGGAAACAAGAAAAAAAAATCAGTAAATATCAGCCTCATTGAGTTTGGCTGAACACAATGCTTTTTGTACTGTACGTCACAAAAGGATGGTTAATTACCAATCAGCTCCGTCCTTGCAGTCAAGGCTTATGTTTCCAGTAAGATTTCTGCTGATAGAAGGGGACAACAGATATAATTAAGCCCATGGGACTACAAGAAGTGTGATAGAGCAGACTGTAGGCATTCTGAGATCTGTTTTAGGTGCCTGGATAAATCTGGTGGAGCCCTGCAGTACAATGCAGTAAAAGTCTCCAGATGATTTTAGCTTGCTGCATACTACAAAATATTGCAATGAAGAAAGGCTTCTTGCTCCCAGAAGCTGCAGTGAAAGATGATAAAGATGGGGGAGGGGAGAAAGATCTTTATCTGTACAGTATATGGGAGGGTGCACAGAAAGGAGTTGATGTGGAACAGGAGAGCCAGCAGCCACCAGCCAGAGAAAAGAAAAGAGGAATTATCATCCAGTGCTTTCAACGAATAAAAGTTTGCACACCAAAAAAAGTCATTTCACAAAATCCAGTTCTCCCCAACGCTGACATAATCCCTCAGTGTCATTAACTTCTGCCAATTTCCTTCATATTTCTCCTGCCATAACACAACTGAAAAAAGTTGCACGCATGCACAGAAATGAATTCTGAATTCTATGTGGTGAAGCCACAGTAACTTTGCAGAACAACATTCAGCAGAAGATGCCAAACTATTCCATCATGCTATCTACAACTAATTCTTAGCATCATGACTGCACGTTGTGCCAGCTAACTTACTTGCTCTAGCTTCTAATCTACTACCCTTATACTGTAAGTTGAGTGAGACAAGGTTGAGAAGCCGGAAGTGATTCTCATCTCAGTGAAGCTGCTTCCCAGAGGGAGCTGATTCTGGCAGCCATTCTGTTGCAGTGGAAAGGAGCTCTTGGTCTATCTCTGAAGCTCCCTCAGGTACAGGCATTGGAGGGGGTTTTAAGGAAGTAAGATCACTGGCGTTCCCTGGAGTGACAGCAATATCTGTGACCACTCCTTTCAGCCCATTGGTGCAAGGCACAATCTTTGAAGTGCTAATGGTCAGTGTCATTACAAATGGAATCGTCCCAGACAGATCTTGGCAGCACTGTGCAAGTGTAGTGTTCAGGCTGATCCTCAAGGCATTTTTGAAGGAGTGGTAGCTGCCGCTCCAGAAGCCACCAATGTCCTTAATACCTCCTCTGGCACCTTGTAGCTGCAGAAACTTCCTAGACTGTCACTCTCTCTAGTGGTTTCTGCAGGCCATGAGAAACTTTGTGTAATGTGTTGTAGATGCATGTAATAGACTCTCAACCATACGTGTGGAAACTATCTCCACTGCCTGCAGAACAATGCTCCCTGATTATTGTTCTTTTGAGGACTGATTCCCTGAGGTCTGAGTACCTAAACACTTTGACCAAAGGCAGTGGTTTCGCCTCTCTCTGTGGAGGAATAACACCCTTCCTCTCTTTCATTCACTGGTGCTTGGTGCTTCACTGTTGTTAATGGCTTTCTCTTGAGTGGGTGTCTCTGGGTTAATGTTGAAATAGATTAGATGCAATGAGTTGATGAGGACATGCAGGAGTTATGGATGTTGACGTGGGAGGGGTTGTGGAGCTGGAAGTGCCTGTGTGGCCATTGGAGAGGCTGGCCTCTTCTTCCTAGTTACCTCCTGGGCTATGAAAAACAAAGAAAAGAAATAACTTGCATGTAGTGCCTTTCATGACCTCAGGACATCCTAAAGTGCTTTACAACCAACAAAGTACTTTTTGAAGTGTAGTCATTGTTGTATTGTAGGAAATGCAGCAGCCATTTTGTGCACAGCAAGCTCCCACAAACAGCAATGAGATAATGACCAGATAATCTGTTTAGTAGTGTTGATCGAGGGGTAAATATTGGCCAGGATGCCGTGAGAACTCTTCTGCTCTTCTTCAACTAATGCTGTGGGATCTTTTACGTCAACTTGAGAGTGCAGACGGGGCCTCGTTTTAACGTCTCATCTGAAAGGCGGCACATCCAATACTTTCTCTGACCATGTCCCTGGAAAATCTCAGACTATGGATGCACTGTTCCTCTGATGGGTTCAGCTATATATCTTCCAAGGCCTTTAGATGTGGTTACAGGAATATGGAAAAACACGCAACTCCACTCTGCTGTTGTCTCACTGGCTAGGCATCCAACATCACTTCCTGATCAGCTTTTTCCTCCTCCTCCAAGTAGCATAGATAAAGACGGACTCCAATAGGCACACCCATTAGGTCCAGTATGATAGCTAGATTTCAGTATGGAAAGGTCACTGGTTCTCCCTAAAAAACACCAGGAATCTTCCCACTACAGCCCTTCTTTAACTTCCTCTGTAAACCTGCAAGGTTACACAACTAGTATGACTTACATTACTGATTCTTTTCAAAACTGTAACTTATCTGGCTCATAGTGCTCAGTTTACATGAGGGGCAAATACAGGAAAATGGGGCCCAGGAAATATGATATCGTCTTGACCTCATTGACATGTGATTATATCAGACTGCCCCCTAGAGGCACCAAAATATATGCGTACTAAATTTGGAAAGAGAAAAATGTGGGCATTAAATGGGTGCTATGGAATACCACTCAATGTTCCTTTACATCACACTCAAAAAATGGCTACTAATTGAATGCTAAACCTAGGAAAATCTGCCTTACTCTGATTTGAGTGTTTCTGAGTGTTTTTCTATTATCTCCTGGATGTATACCACCAACCAACTAATTCTATTTAAATACTATTTAAAATAGGTATTCTTAATGTCAGGCATCCTACATGCTGGGACTGTAGTACAGAAATTGGTGTGTAGGCCTGACATGCCCCATAGTATATTTGAGGTGGGTGCCTCTAACACCACTAGTTCTGCCCACTGAAAATGCATCATGACATAGGGACAGACAAGCAGTGGAAAAAGAAGTTACCCCCACTGGTGTTCAGTGTAAATCTCTGGGTCAACTTTTAGGGTCAGGGGTAGAACTCTGTAGTCTATTTCTCTCCAGTTAACTCCCTGGAACCGCCTAAAAATGGTAGGATCCCTGGAGTAAAAGCCAGGCCAACAACTGTAAATCAGCACAGCCATCACATTATTCACGAGACACTGGAATGTGGTGGGGACATTGCACAGCTTAACTTGTTGTACCATCAATTGGAACAACCCTTGGCCGCCGTGAAAGACCATCATGCTTCGGGATATTGGCAAGTGACTATACATCCTGCTGTCAGAATGTAGGACCAACATCTAGAAGCTCGGTCCAATGTGCTAACATATTTTGCTTTAGAGAAAATAATTAAAAGACCGATTAACAAGAGGCATCAGGTACTGTCACCACATTCAGTCTTCTGTCAATGTAGAATCTGGCCACCCCAGTTGCAGGTCGATGCCACGACCAAAGGAAAAGTCCATTGGTCTAAGACTGGCTCAGTAATATCATCTGCTAGTATTTTCTCAATATGTTGGTCTAACCTTTTTGCTGGTGACCTGCAGTAAGAAGTTAAACTCATGAAAAGATAGGTTATGAAAGTAAACTAGCAAAAAATATAAAAACAGATAGCAAGAGTTTCTACGGTTATATAAAAAGAAAAAGGGTGGCTAAAGTGAATGTTGGTCCCTTAGAGGACGAGACCGGGAAATTAGTGGTGGGGAACATGGAGATGGCAAAAACGCTGAACAAATATTCTGTATCAGTCTTTACAGTAGAGGACACTAAAAATATCCCAACACTGGACAAACAGGGGGCTATGGGGGGGAGGAGCTAAACACGATTAAAATCACTAAGGAGGTGGTACTCGGTAAGGTAATGGGACTAAAGGCGGATAAATCCCCTGGGCCTGATGGCTTACATCCTATGGTCTTGAGAGAAGTAGCGGTAGGGATTGTGGATGCATTGGCGGTAATTTTCCAAAACTCTCTGGATTCAGGAAAGGTCCCAGCAGATTGGAAAACTGCTAATGTAACACCCTTATTTAAAAAGGGAGGCAGACAAAAGGCTGGAAACTATAGACCAGTTAGCCTAACATCTGTGGTTGGTAAAATGTTGGAGTCCATTGTTAAGGAAGCAGTAACAGGACATTTGGATAATCATAATTTAATCGGACAGTCAGCATGGTTTTACAAAGGGGAAGTCATGTTTGACAAATTTGCTCGAATTCTTTGAGGACGTAACAAACAGGGTGGATAAAGGGGAACCAGTGGATGTGGTGTATTTGGACTTCCAAAAGGCATTTGACAAGGTGCCACACAAAAGATTACTGCACAAGATAAAAAATCACAGGATTGGGGGCAATATACTGGCATGGGTGGAAGATTGGCTATCTAACAGAAAACAGAGAGTTGGGATAAATGGTTCATTCTTGGGTTGGCAATCAGTAACTAGTGGTGTTCCGCAGGGGTCAGTGCTGGGACCCCAACTCTTTACAATCTATATTAATGATTTGCAGGAAGGGACCAAGTGCAACGTATCCAAGTTTGCCGACGATACAAAGATGGGAGGGAAAGCAGTGAGTGAGGAGGACATCAAAAACCTGCAAAAGGACATAGACAGGCTAAGTGAGTGGGCAAAAATTTGGCAGATGGAATATAATGTTGGAAAGTGTGAGGTTATGCACTTTGGCAGAAAAAATCAAAGAACAAGTTATTATCTAAATGGAGAGAAACTGCAAAGTGCTACAGTACAAAGGGATCTGGGGGTCCTGGTGCATGAAACACAGAAGGTTAGTATGCAGGTACAGCAGGTGATCAGGAAGGCCAATGGAATCTTGGCTTATATTGCAAGGGGGATGGAGTATAAAAGCAGGGAAGTCTTGCTGCAGTTATACAGGGTACTGGTGAGGCCACACCTGGAATACTGCATACAGTTTTGGTTTCCATATTTAAGAAAAGATATACTTGCTCTCGAGGCAGTTCAGAGAAGGTTCACTCGGCTGATTCCGGAGATGAGGGGGTTGACTTATGAGGAAAGGTTGAGTAGGTTGGGCCTCTACTCATTGAAATTCAGAAGAATGAGAGGCGATCTTATCGAAACATATAAGATTGTGAGGGGGCTTGATCGGGTGGATGCGGTGAGGATGTTTCCACTGATGGGTGAGATTAGAACTAGGGGGCATAATCTTAGAATCAGGGGCTGCCCTTTCAAAACTGAGATGAGGAGAAACTTCTTCACTCAGGGGGTAGTAAATCTATGGAATTTGCTACCTCAGAGAGCTGTGGAAGCTGCGACATTAAATAAATTTAAAACGGAGATAGACAGTTTCCTAGCTGATAAGGGAATAAGGGGTTACGGGGAGAGGGCAGGGAAGTGGACGTGAGTCTAAGTTCGGATCAGCCATGATCCTATTGAATGGCGGAGCAGGCCCGAGGGGCCATATGGCGTTCTCCTGCTCCTACTTCTTATGTTCTTATGTTTAAGACAACCTCTTGGCCTAGAAATTCACTATGGCCCCGCCAGCTGGCTAGCGCCCAGAAGTTAGCGCTGGGCGGGAAGCCTATAGCGATCGTCAGATATTCATTGTTAGCGCCCCAATTCGGAAGCGGGCGCTATACCAGGGTGTGCCCGCCTCCGCTTGGGGCGCTGACACTGAATATCAGCGCTCTTGGCGCCGCTGCGCCAGCCGCTGCGGAGCGGCAGGCTGCGGTACTGCAGGCCTCCTCCTTCTCTTAAGGGGGAGGTGCCTGCAACAGCCGGAGCCCCGATCGCGAGTGCCGGCAAAAGAGCCCGGCACAACGGAGAAGTGCCGGGCTCCCGCAAACCAGCCGGCAATGCCGCGGGGGGGAGTTGGAGGAGGCAGGGGAAGGAGGTGCGGGCAGGAGGCTGCCGAAAAAGCGGCCGGCCGCACCTTCCCCTTTAAAGCGCCCCACTAAGGATTCAGCACGGCCCCGTTTTCTGGTCGCTGCTTGCGGCCGCTTCGGAGGAGGCGGCCGCAACTAAATATGGGGATCGGGCCGGTTTCGGGGCGGTACCGGGGCACTGCGCACACTGATGACATCATCGGTGCCGGCGCAGCGCTAACGGCTACCGCCGCCAATACCGCTGCGCTGAATATCTGTGCAAACTCATTTTTGGCGCAAAATCACTCTTTAGGCGTTAACTGGGCGCAAAGCTGGCAGCGCCTTAATGAATTTCTAGGCCCTTGTGTCAATATAATGCGTAATCATATCAGCCCATCCTAGTTTGTTAGAAAACATAGTAGAGAATTCATGTCGGAGTTTCAACAAATAATTTTCTCTGACCCTTATGGTGGTAGATCAAGGATGTCCAACGAGAGATCGAGGATGGATTGCAGTAATTCTACCCCCTACTGTTCACATTCATAATTGCAATATCTTAAAATCCATGCAATTGTTATATTTGACCCACCCCTTCATCTTTCACGATGAGATGTCCTTCGTATGGCATATAGCCTTCATAGTTCTTTTTAACATTTTAAAATCCACTAAGAGGCACTTAACCCCATTAGTGGCCTCTTTGTGAAAATAATAATGAGTATATATTTGAACTTGTCGTTTCCACTCCTCTACTTGTTTGCATTATGTCTAGAAAAGGGCTTCTCCAGCAGGACCATGCCAGGACTGATAGAAACAGAAACATAGAAAAATAGGAGCAGGAGTAGGCCATTCGGCCCGTTGAGCCTGTTCCGCCATTCAATATGATCATAGCTAATCCTCTATCTCAATACCATATTCCTGCTCTCCCCCCATACCCCTTGATGCCTTTTGTGTCTAAAAATCTATCTATCTCCTTCTTAAATATGTTCAGTAACTTGGCCTCCAAAGCCTTCTGTGGTAGAGAATTCCATAGGTTCACCACCCTCTGAGTGAAGAAATTTCTGCTCATCTCAGTCCTAAATGTCCTACCCCATATCCTGAGACTGTGATCCCTCGTTCTAGACCCCCTAACCAGGGGAAACATCCTCCCTGCATCCAGTCTGTGTAGCCCTGTCAGAATTTTATACATTTCAATGAGATCCCATCTCATTCTTCTAAACTCTAGTGAATACAGGCCTAGTCGCCCCAATCTCTCCTCATACGACAGACCTGCCATCCCAGGAATCAGTCCGATGAACCTTCGCTGCACTCTCTCCATGGCAAGTATATCCTTTCTTAGGTAAGGAGACCAAAACTGCACACAGTACTCCAGGTGTGGTCTCACCAAGGCCCTGTACAACTGCAGTAAGACATCCTTGCTCCTGTACTCAAATCCTCTTGCAATGAAGGCCATCATGCAATTTGACTTCCGAACCGTTTGCTGCACCTGCATGTTTGCTTTCAGTGACTGGTGTACAAGAGCACCCAGGTCCCTTTGTACATCAGCATTTCCCAATCTATCACCATTTAAATAATACTCTACCTTTCTGTTTTTCCTACCGAAGTGGATAACTTCACATTTATCCACGTTATACTGCATCTGCCATGTATTTGCCCACTCACTCAACTTCTCTAAATCGCCTTGAAGCCTCTTTGCATCCTCCTCACAACTCATAATCCCACCTAGTTTCGTGTTGTCAGCAAATTTGGAAATATTCCATTTGGTTCCGTCATCCAAACTATTGATATATATTGTGAATAGCTGGGGCCCAAGCACTGATCCCTGCGGTGCCCCACTAGTCACCGCCTGCCACCCCGAAAAAGACCCATTTATTCCTTCTCTCTGTTTCCTGTCTGTTAACCAATTTTCAATCCATGCCAGTATATTACCCCCAATCCCATGTGCTTTAATTTTGCATACTAACCTCTTCTGTGGGACTTTATCAAAGGCCTTCTGAAAATCTAAATACACCACATCCACTGGTTCTCCCTTATCTATTCTACCAGTTACATCTTCAAAAATCTCCAGTAGGTTAGTCAAACATGACTTCCCTTTCATAAATCCGTGTTGAAAAATGTTGAGAAACTCCAGTATGATTTGGACAGGTTGGGTGATTGGGCAGAAGCATGGCAGATGCAGTATAATGTGGATAAATGCGAGGTTATCCACTTTGGTGGCAAAAACAGGAAGGCAGATTATTATCTGAATGGCAATAGATTGGGAGAAGGGGAAGTGCAACGAGACCTGGGTGTCCTTGTGCACCAGTCGCTGAAGGTAAGCATGCAGGTGCAGTAGGCGGTTAAGAAGGCAAATGTATGCTGGCCTTCATAGCGAGTGGGTTCGAGTACAAGAACATGGATGTCTTGCTGCAGTGGTACAGGGCCTTGGTGAGACCACACCTTGTGTATTGTGTGCAGTTTTGGTCGCCTTATCTGAGGAAGGATGTTATTGCCATGGAGGGAGTGCAGCGAAGATTCACCAGACTGATACCTGGGATGGCAGGAATGACGTATGAGGAGAAATTCAGTCGATTGGGCTTATACTCACTGGAGTTTAGAAGAATGAGAGGGGATCTCATTGAAACTTATAAAATTCTAACAGGACTGGACAGACTGGATGAAGGAAGGATGTTCCCAATGGCCGGGGAGTCCAGAACCAAGGGTCACAGTCTAAGGATAAGGGGTAAGCCATTTAGGACAGAGATGAGGAGGAATTTCTTCACCCAGAGAGTGGTGAACCTGTGGAATTCTCTGCCACAGAAGGCAGTGGAGGCCAATTCATTAAATATATTCAAGAAGGAGTTGGATATATTTCTTAAGGCTAAAGGGATCAAGGGATATGGGGAGAAGGCAGGGACAGGGTACTGAATTTGGATGATCAGCCATGATCTCATTGAATAGCGGATCAGGCTCGAGGGGCCGAATGGCCTACTCCTGCTCCTATCTTCTATGTTTCTACGTCTAATCCTGTTAATATTTTCTAAGTGTCCTGTTATCACATCCTTTATAATAGAATCTAGCATTTTCCCTACTACTGATGTTAGGCTAACTGGTCTGTAGTTCCCTGTTTTCTCCCTCCCTCCTTTTTTAAATAGTGGGGTTACATTTGCCACCCTCCAATCTGCAGGAACTGTTCCATAATCTATAGAATTTTGGAAGATGACAACCAATTCATCCACTATTTCCATGGCTACCTCTTTTAGTACTCTGGGATTTATCAGCTTTCAGTCCCGTTAATTTCTCCAGCACTATTTTTTTACTCGTACTAATTTCCTGTAATTTCTCCTTCTCACTAGACCCTTGGTTCCCTCGCATTTCTGGGAAGTTATTTGTGTCCTCTCCCGTGAAGACAGAACCAAAGTATCTGTTTACTTGCTCTGCCATTTCCTTGTTCCCCATTATAGATTCTCCTGTTTCTGACTGTAAGTTACCTACATTTGCCTTCACTAATCTTTTTCTTTTTACATACTTGTAGAAGCTTTTATAATTAGCTGTTATTTTCCTTGCAAATTTACTCTCATACTTGTAAGGGGTGGTGTGTGTGGTCAGCTTTGCCTCTGACTCCTGAGCGGTTCGAATTGCTCCCACTCCCTTGGTTCTAGACCTGGACTTATTTGGGGGTTGTAATCAAATTGCCGCAGACAACTGAGTTGGTGAAAAGAACTTGGATTTTATTTGAGACAAGAAAATATACACAACACAATAAATCTTATCACTCTAAAAGGGGGGAACACTTCGGAATATTCGGGGGCGAATGACAATAGACACAATACTTCATCCCTACCAATCCCACCTTACTAGCTAAGTTGGACTCTAAAGGATCAGGGATAATGCTCACCAAATGCAGGAATAGATGTAGAGTGGAAAAAAAAATTGCAGATCTTCAGTTTCTTCAGAGTTGGTTTCTTGTTGGTCGCGGTGGCCCAGTCTTACCCGATTGGCTTCTGGTAACATTTGGTTGTTGGTTTCGTGGGGCCCTTGGTTCCTGCGATTCCTTTCCGTTCTCCTTCTGTTGTCCGTCCATCGATTGATTGTCCTGAGGCTGATGTCTTTCGAATGAGCTGTGCCTCTGTCTGTGTCTGTCCGAACTGTACTGCTGACTTCAATTCACTGACTGCTGTTTCAATTCTCTGACTGAACAACTTTCGAATTCATCGAACTCATCGAACTCATTGAACTCATTGAACTGATTTCTTGTGGAGACAGGTCTTTAGTTTATACTAAACGAAGCCTGCTAATCTTGTTAGATTTTGGGCGGGCTCGTTAACTTTAATAGTTTTAAAATTCTCATCGAGTTTCGGGGCTGGTCCCATCTATTTTTAATTGACTTTTAACTAGTTTCGGGATTGCTTCGAAATCAGTTTAAGTGTGCAAAGTGGTTTTGGAAATCTTTCTGAGTGGTTTAAACTGTTGTTTGATTGTCTTCTCCTGCTGGGGCCAGGGTCTCTTTTGTTGATTAGTGGCATGTATTGTATTATTCATGTTCTTGATGGCCCTGTAGGTTTCGGTGGGAACTGTCCTTCCGTGGGCCTATTATCTTTATGTAGAATGACTGGGACAGTCCAGAACATTCTCAGACAATCTGGCCTTTTCCAATACTCAAACTGTCTGTCCCACAGTGGCCCAACCCAGTCCCTTTGTTGCAGCTTTTCCACAGGCCTGAACATGCCTTTTGAAATAGCCAAATCTTCCTGGGGTTTTGACTTTAAGTCCCTTCTGGCCCAATATTCTTTAAAACAGTCCAATATCTCTTCTCTTCTTGGTTTGGGGGAGTCTGTAGAATTTTGCGAGCCTTACACACCAACCTGTGATACTTTAAACACTATAGTATCATGCTGAGTGAGCAAAATTTTCTGAAACCCGGGAGCCAACCTTCCCCTGTATTATCTAAACAAATACCCAAAACAAAACACTCTCCCATTCCCTTTAGGTGTAGTGTTTAACAGATATATTCAAGGTACGAAAAATTCAATTACATTCACATTGAAGCATGGAGTGGGTCCAACACCCCTGCACCACTTGGAAAAATTACACATACATAGGAAAAATAATGACACACACACTCATCAAACTTTATGTTTAATAATGGTCAAGGTTGGTTTTATACCTGGTTGTACACTTTATTTTTATGTTTGTCCCATGCTCCCTCATGTTGAGAGTGGAGCATCCTGTCCCTTCCATTGCACTTTGTGCACAACAAGTAGAAAACTATACTGAGCTGGCAAACTACTAAAAGACGTGAAGCCAGTCAAATCCAAGAAGGGAGCTCTATATTTTCAAAAATGTCCCACCAGGGTGGAACTACAATACCCAAGATCTTGGCCCCTATCTCGACTGTCTTCTGCTCTAATGTATAGAAATGTTTCTGTGAGATGACCACTGATTTTAATAGGGCGGTAAGATGTTCTGGTCGAGGGGGAATTTCATAGCCGAAATGTGTTACGTAATTTTGCAGGTTGGTAATGTTTTCCCTGACAGTGAGTTGAACAGTTGAGGGTTCAGGGATGGGTACAATCCGTTCCTGGGCCACTTGAACTTCTGCCTCGGGTTTGAAACAGAAGCTGCTGTCACTCACTGGACACCAGATGTGCTGTCCATGCCGGTAGTGGGGCGCACTTGTGGTGACACAATATGTCCCACCCCCTATGAATGCTACCTGTGGGGAAACATGGCCTTGTGCCATTACCTCCATGGTACAGTTCACAGGTTGTGCGCCAGAGCTTTAAACCTGCACTGTGGTCTCGAATAGGCATTCAAGTACTGGGGACACAGTATTATGTGTGCTCTCCGGCTCCGGCACCCGGAGAGGTCTGTACCTGTCATAGCATGCTCCCACTTTATGACATAAGGTGGGACCTCTGCGAAACGCGTGCACCCCCTTGAATGATCCCAATGTTCTCCACCCTGTATACCGGTGCGGGTCGGGCTGTCCCACCCATGACCAGCATCCTCACTACTATCCCCATGATAGTGTGATTGGAATGTCCACAATCCACTGGGACAGGGTAGGCTTCAGAGGCTAGGCGGAGCTGACACGGGCTCAGCGAATTACTAAATGGGTGGAGGGCTGCGAGGTGTTTGTTGTTAATCCAGGAGGGGACTAAACCTTGTTTTAAATCCTCCAGGTTGCTGGGGCCCTCACCCAGCAACCATGCCCCTTATAGCACGCACACCTCATTCTGTGCAGCTTGATCCGAAGCATTCCTGTCCTCCCGTATGAGTGCATTTACTGTTTTGGCATGTCTCTCCAGCTCAGCTATTACCTCTTTTAAATGGACCATCATAGCTTGGTCCTCATGTAGCTCTGAGCTGACCACTGTATTCTCCTCTGTTAGGATTTTTCTTAACTAGTTCTTTAAACCATTTATCTGAGTTTGTAACTCTTCTATATCATCTAGGCTATTTATTACTGAGGATCCTGTAATATAGGCAGCGAAAATATCATTCCAGGTTCCCCTTCTTTGTCTCCCCGCGCCCATATTATGCTCAGAATGTAAACTGTACAGTTTCGCTTTGTTCACATTGGCAAAGTCGAATTCATAAAATTTCTTAAACATTTTCTTCAGCAGTGCATGGTACAACTGTTCTGTCTCCTTAGGGCACCATTCAGGTAAGTGTACCTCGGTCAAGTTCAGGACCACTGAGGCCACTGCATTGTGTACCCCCTGGTACAGTAACTTATCGGTCGGCACTAGGACTAAACCATTCCCTGGTCCCTTGGTGGTGGTAGGACACCTCTGTACTATAGTCCGTGATGTCGTGGTCATGGGCAGGGGCTTCTGGGGGCAGGTTACGAGTTCGGTGGCGTTGACTGGGATCGGGGAGTGTGGGATCGTGCACGCATGCAGGCTGGAATCCCACCCCATCCCCTCCCTGGCATCTTACCGTTGCCGGTGGAAAATGATGGATATGCCTGTGGGGCAGACTTTCTCTGACCCCCACATACAAACATAAATCCCCTGATCCGGCTCCCACCACTTGTCCCAACACACACTCAACCCCCCTCGGGTCCCTGTAATCGACCGATGGTTATTGTTCCCCAATCGTTCCCAATCGACTGCGGGGTTTCCTATATCCTTGCTCAGCTTTCTGAGCCACCACCACCTATCCAAGGGAATCTGTCCCTTACATGTCAAACACACGCGTTTCCCCTCGGTGACGCTGACTCTTGTGGCAACGATCTGTACCCTGGGGCATGGGATGGAGGCCTCCCCGTATGTAAACCCGGTCTGGCTGGAGTACTGAGTCGAGTTAGACCCCAGCCACCCTGGCCACCTTCCCTCGTGGAAGTAAAGGGCGAGCTCCTCCACACCCCGTTCACCACCCACTGCGGTAACGATCGGTGCTCCCTCTCACGAGCACCCATAGATTTGGGAGTTCTCCACGTTTCCTCGGTCACCGATGCTACCAGGGTGAGCAGGAGCAGCACCTTGCTCATGCCGGTTTCCTTTCTGTAGGGACACACAAACAAAATAGCCATGTCCCGAGAAGGTTCTCTGGCCTGACACAGTTATCAAAAATTTCCAAAACTGAAACTTATCCTAAACTGAAATTAAACTACTAAATTTCAAAACTACCAATCTGTAAAACACCCTTAAAATACTTCAGAAAGCTATATACATCCGCTGGCCATCTCCGGACGGCCAGGCTAATCACTGTTTAGCCTCTGCCTTTTGTGGAATCTGGGCAGCTTGTATGCCTGGGTGTAAGGTGACCTGTGCCACCGGACTTGGAGAGTCCTCCTTAAAAGAACTGGGAGCTTTCCTGAATCCCAGTTAATCGGGGGAGTGTGCCTTCCTGTGCTGCAGCACACTACCCCCTTCTGTGTGGCTGCCTAGTCCCTATCCTGTCCTGTGGGTTCCGCATAGCCTGATGCCGCAGGCTGGGGACCCTTCTCTCTCTCTCTCTGCCAATGCTACCTCTCCTGTGAGTCCATCACCTTTGGAGGCGGCAGACTGGGGATCTGTGTCCTTAGACTGGTCCCTGACCTTGGTTTTTCCCTTTCTGTTAAGGGTTCTCCTAGGGCTGGACCGTTTAAAATGATACTCGGGTGACCACGGTAGTTTAAGCTGTGATATGCGAGGAGACCTTCTTAAGGCTCCGGCTACTGGGGGTGTACCTGAATCCCACTTAATTGGTGGGAGGGCCACTCCAGTCACACACGTCACTGCCCCCACCTTTGCGGTCTGTGAGTCTGTCACAGCTGCAGGCTGCTGCTCTCGAGCTTTGACATGGTTCGCCCTTGCTGGCCGTTCTCCACTCTCAGTTTTGAACAGCTTGCACTGATTAATGTGGAACCACTTTGTGTGGCAAGGCATCTTTATGGCATAGACCATGGGGCTTGCCTTGTCCACAATGCTGTATGGCCCCATATACAATGGCTTGAAATTTCCCAGCCGAGCAAAGTTCCTTACCATGACCTGATCCCCTACCTCCCACTCGTGGTGCCTGTTGGGTTTTAGCAGCAATCGGTTACTCCGATGCTGTTTTCCCATGTTGCTAGCAGCCTGCCAGTGAATCTGTTTAAGGTGCTCAAACAGATTCCTGACGAAGCTGTCCCGGTTCACCTCTCTGAGCTGACCTTCCGTGAGCACCGGTGGGCTAGCACATGGGTGGGGGTCCGCATAACCCTACTGGCGACGAGTAAGAAACGAACTTACTTGCAACTCGGCAGCACCTCAGACGACGTTATTGAAGGGCGAAGCCAGAAGAAAGAAAAAAAAAAATCCAAAGAAACTCGAGAAATGGGCGTCGACCGTGAGCAACCGCCCTCCAAATCATCGAATTGAAAAGTGCAGAAGAGACTGTCGAGAGCCAGGCTTGGTCTCTAGTCTGTGGTTTCCCAGCTAATCGGGCTGGTGACAGGTAGTGCACTGATCCTTCCTGGGCTGTGGCGGGCTAGAGCTCGATCGGGTGGCTCTGCAACGGGGCCGGGCAGCGAGTCGGGAAGCAAAGAGAGAGAGAGAGGGTGGAGCACACAGGGCGCGGCCGGTGCTTCGCAGCCGGGCAGCGTTCGGACCTAAGAAGAGGGAGGGAAGTGTCCCAGAGGGTCTGCTCCACGACGGGAATGGTTCTTCAATTAATGGAGCAAATATTGAAGCGCGATAGCAAAATAAAAATACCGCGGAGAGCGGCGTTGGCAGCAGTGATCGGGGAGGCACGAAGACCATAGGGCGTCGCCATTACAGGATAGTAAAATAAATATAATCGCCAGCAACAGCGTTGGCAGCAGCGGCAGCGGCGGGAAAGCGCAGGAGGTGCCATCTTAACTCGGCGGGGAAGAAGGAAAAGCGCGGGAGGCGCCACTTTGATACATCGGGGATGAAGGCAAAGCACGGGAGGCACCATCTTAGATTTTCAAGATGCCAAAGACTGGCGATATCACTGCCTTCGATAATGTAATAGAAGACAGGACCACGTATGTGGAAAGAGTCGAGGTATATTGCGAGGCAAACGAAATAGCCGATGAGAAAAAGGCATCGGTATTGCTAAATTTAATGGGCGCAAGAATGTACGGCCTATTGCGGGACCTGATTACTCCTGCCAAACCGAAGGCGAAGAGTTTTAACGAAATTGTTGCTATCCTACAGGAACACCTAAATCCTACACCGCTGCTGATAGCAGAAAGATTTAAATTCCACAGGAGAAATCAGCATAAAAATGAGAGCAATGCTGATTACCTTACGGAACTACGCAAGCTATCAAAGCACTGCCAGTTCGGAGCAGGACTGGCAGATACCTTACGGTACAAATTTGTCTGTGGACTCCTGAGTGAAGGAACCCAGAAGAGGTTACTCTCAGAGAAAGAGCTGATGCTAGATAAGGCTTTCAGCGTGGCAGTATCGTACGAAGCAGCAGCAAGGGGAGCTGCAGCAATACAACAAAAGCCACAGGAATACGGCACCCACGAAATGACACGGGGATTTGCAAAATGTTATCGCTGCGGCAGAACAAACCATGACCAGAAGGACTGCTGGTCCAAGGACAAAATATGCAGGCAATGCGGAAAGATGGGACACATTGCACGAGTTTGCAGGTCTGGGAAGAAGATCTACGACAACAAAAAGGCTACTAAGGAACCGTACAGGAAAGTACAAAAGATGACGGACAGTAGTTCCGAAGACCAGATGAGCAATAGTGAATCCGGGAACAAGAGACTAAGCTGTCTCAAACTTCACAACATAATCGCAAAAGAGGATCACCGAACCTTTTGGGTCACCCTCACGATAGCAGGGTCCCAAGTCAAAATGGAATTGGATACAGGATCAGCTCTAACCGTCATGAATCGACGAGACTACGAGCGGCTATTCTCACACATACCCCTGAGAGAGACATCCATTGTCTTGAGGATGTATACGGGGCAAAAAGTATACCCCAGAGGAAAAATAAGGATGCCTGTCGAATACAACTGCAAGAAAATACGGAAATTGTATCTTTACATTCTGCAAGATGGTGGACCACCGTTATTGGGACGTGAATGGATCAGAAAGATAAGTTTAGACTGGCACTCCATTCAGGCACTGACGGTGGCTGGTAAAAAGGATGGCGACGTCACTCCTGGACGATTGTCAACAATCTTAGCTGACGCCAAAGAGGTATTTCAACAAGAACTGGGCACTCTTAAAGGCGTAACCGCCTCGATAAAAATAGAGGAGAATGCAATTCCCAAGTTTTTCAAAGCAAGACCCGTACCATATGCAATACGCCCAGCCGTCGAGGCAGAGCTGGAGAATCTGGAGAAGGCAGGCGTGTTATCTAAGGTAGACTGGAGCGAGTGGGCGGCACCCATCGTTCCTGTCATGAAGAAAACATTAAACAATAAGTCTGAGGAGCCAAGGAAGGTTCGCATCTGTGGGGACTTCAAGGTGATGGTGAACCCAGTCCTTCACACAGTACAATATCCTCTTCCAAGGATAGAAGATATCTTCGCCTCACTATCTGGAGGGAAGCGTTTTACAAAAATTGACCTAGCTCAAGCATATTTGCAGATGGAGGTTGAAGAATCCTCTAGGAAGTATCTCACGATAAACACTCACAAAGGTCTTTCCCAGTATAATTGACTGGTATTCGGAGTAGCATCAGCTCCGGTGATATGGCAAAGAGCAATGGAACAAGTCCTGCAAGGGATTCTGGGGACTCAGTGTTACTTGGACGACATCCTAGTGACAGGTGAAGATGACAGTGAACACCTTGCCAACCTAGAGCAGGTGCTCACTAGACTACGTGAACATGGGCTACGAGCCAATCGCCCTAAGTGCGAGTTTTTAAGAAACAGATATCGTATTGTGGCCACATGATTGATGAAGAGGGGTTGCATAAGTCCCCTGACAAAATTGAAGTGGTAGTTAAGGCTCCAGCGCCTGAAAATGTGTCGCAACTGAGGTCATTCCTCGGATTGGTGAATTGCTACCATAAGTTTTTGCCGAATTTGTCCACAATTCTGCATCCACTGAATGCCCTACTACGAACGGGAGTAGCATGGAAATGGAGCGATGAATGTAAGCGGGCCTTTCAGAAGAGTAAGGACCTAATCACTTCAAGAAAAGTATTGGCTCACTACAACCCATCACTACCGATAAGACTGGCGTGTGATGCGTCTCCCTACGGTGTTGGGGCGGTACTGTCACATAAATTCCTTGATGGTTCAGAGAGGCCGATAGCTTTTGCGTCACGCTCATTAACTTCAGCCGAGCGTAACTACGCCCAGATTGACAGAGAGGCCCTCAGCCTGGTGTGGGGGGTGAAGGAGTTCAATCACTACCTGCACGGTCAGAAATTTACTCTACTAACTGATCATCAACCTCTCGTCTCCATTTTCAACCCTCAGAAGAGCGTACCGATAATGACGGCACAATGGTTACAGAAGTGGTCCCTTTTCCTAGGGGCACACCAATATGACATCGAGTACAAAGGAACTAAACAGCATGGGAATGCTGATGGATTGTCGCGCCTACCGTTGCCGACGGTGGAAGAAGAACTGGCAGTGGATCCAGTGGAGTTATTCCACTCGACTATAGTCGAATGTCTCCCTGTGACGAATGCAAACATAGAAAAGGAAACACGAAATGACCCAACACTCTCCTGGGTCTATGATTTAACGGTGAAGGGATGGCCAGCACATGGCGAACCACTGCTGCCAGCATTCTCGCCAAGAAGAGAACAGCTGTCAGTGTGCAGAGGAACCTTGATGCGTGGATCCAGAGTAGTAATTCCACCCAAATTGAAGGATAGAGTGCTCAATGAGCTTCATGAGGGTCATCTGGGAGGGGTAAAAATGAAGAACTTAGCCAGAGCATTTGTGTGGTGGCCGGGAATCGATAGAGAAATTGAAGAGATGACCAAGAGCTGTACAGGATGCCAGAAGGTCCAAAACGCCCCACCACAAGCCCCTCTACATCCATGGGAGTGGCCCTCATCTCCATGGCAAAGGGTGCACATTGATTTTGCTGGTCCCTTTATGGACTCGATGTTTTTAATTGCGGTGGATGCACATTCAAAGTGGCCAGAGGTAATAAAAATGTCCTCAACCACCACAGAAAAAACGATCACAGTCTTACGAACCACATTCGCCAGGAATGGGCTGCCTGAACAGATTTGCTCTGACAATGGACCACAGTTTGTGTCTGAAGAGTTCCAGAGGTTCTTAAAGAACAATGGTGTTAAGCATTACACATCCGCCCCATATCATCCAGCCACTAATGGATTGGCCGAGAGGTTTGTTCAAACATTCAAGAAGACTATCAAGGCAATGTGTAATGAAGATATACCCCTACAACACAAGGTGGATAACTCCTTGTTTGCCTACTGGAATGCGACACATGCGGTTACCAACCAAACTCCAGCCATGATGTTCTTCAATCGAAGACTACGATGCCGCTTGGATTTGGTTAAGCCAAACGTCCAAAGAGATGTGGAGAACAGGCAGTTTCAGAATATGAATGAAAGGCCGACCAGGAGTTTTAAGATAGGTCAACCAGTTTTGGCCCGGGACTACCGCACTGAGAAATGGCAGCCAGGAACGATCTGTACACGGCAAGGACCTCTAATGTATACCGTGGACGTTGGAGAGAGCATTGTAAGATGCCATGCTGACCAGATTCTAGAGTCACTGGAAAACGTCAACTCCACACCATGATCTGATACACCTGGCGATGAAACCAAAGTACCAATTGCATCTACCGCAGAATCGGTGATATTGGAAGCAGACGAACCAAACAACGACATTGATCCCGACGCAACCTTGCCAGAAGAACCTGATATCCCAAAGAGGCATTATCCAGACAGAATCAGGAAGCCTCCTCAAAGACTGAACTTATAATTGCTTAACTTCAACCAATGTATCTAGCAACCGTAATTGTAATTGTAATTAGTTATTATTTAGTTGTTAAATGAATGTTATGTACTGTTTATCTAAAAGGGGAGGAATTGTTTAAGGGAATAACTGGTCTCAGACTGCAGTACCGGCAGTGACCACCTCTGTATAAAAGGCCCTAGCAGGCTTCTGTAGTTTCAGTTTCCAGGTTGTTTCCATTCAGTAAAGACTTGTTATAATCAACTCCTGCAGTCCGTGTCTCAATTTTACACGGACATAATAAGTACCATGAGTGTCTCGTGCATGACCTATCCGGTAAAGTGACTCCCTTGGTCGGACCCCACATACTGTGGGAGTCCCCATCGTGAGAACACTTCCCTGACCAGGATCTTAGCTGTACCCAATGCGGTAGGTGTACGGCAGGGAAAAGTTTCTACCCACTTTGAGAACACATCCACCAGGACTAGGCAGTACTTGTAGCCTCCCTGGGCGGTGGGTAGGGGCCCAATGTAATCGATCTGGATCGACTGCCATGGTCCCTCTACCCTCCTGGTGTGTCCCAAAGATACCTTCCTTTTCTGGGGGTCAGGGTTATTGGCAGCACACACCAGGCACCCAGCACAGAACTCGCGGACCTGTTCCCTCAGTCCTGGCCACCATCCTGCCTGTTCCACCCGCTGCCAGGCAGCCTCAGGCGTGGAATGCCCCGCTCCTGGACCCTCATGGGCCAGTTGGAGGAATTCCCTTTGGTGCTGCTGCGGCACTACCCATTGCTCTCCCCTGAACAGCATGCCTTCCTTGACGGTGATGGCTGCTGTACTGTATGGGTCCGCTATTTTCTCCCCTTTTGTGAGTGTGTCCAGGATGGCTCTGAGGATGGGATCCCATACCTGGGCCTGCTTTAGGTCCGGGACCAAAACTTACCCTTGTGTACCTCCCTTGTCCCGGATTGCGGCTACCGGACCTGCTCTACAGGGATCCCAGAACTCTCCTTCCCTGGCCCCCTGCTTGGCCACCTCGTCAGTCTTTTGGTTACCCTCCCACATGGTATGGAGGGATCCTAAATCTATGGCCAAATGTTTGGACATTTCCCCAGCCTGCTTGTTCCCTGTGGACCCCATTAGGCTAAATGGGACCTTGTTAGACCGGGGTGAATTGGTCAGGTCTACCGAATGGACCACCGTGCTGGAAGCTCCAGTGTCCACCGAATATCTCCCCTGCACCGTCTCCACCCGCATCTTAACACAGGGCCTGCTCACCTCACCGTATTCAAGGGGACACAAGTTGACAGGCTGCGCTGGTTCTAGTCATAGGTCTGGGTTGTATGGGGCAGATGGTGTTAAAGCACCAGTGGCGGTGGGCACCTTCCCTGGGCCAGCCAACAAAACTCGAAGTGCAGCTACTAATGAATCAACCGTGGGGGAAAGAGGTCGGTGTTTCTGACTTTGGGGCAGGAGCTGTGGAGTTCTTTCCTATGTTATCCTTCCAAGGATTTCTACAGTCCCTTCTCCCATGCCCACTTTTCCCGCACCCGAAGCAGTTACACCTCATATCGGAAGGGTTACCCCCTTCCTGGTGCCATTCCTTCTTACTTTGGCTAGGTTTTAACTCGTGAGCCTTTCATTTTGTTTGTGGTTCTTCCGCCCCTCTACCGTTGCGGTGAGCCAGGGTCAGTTGTCTGACCACTGTCTCCTTGGTGACTTGGGGGCCCTTTGGGTCGAACCACAGCTCGGCCTTGGTTCTGATCCGTGGCAAGCTGTTTGCCACCAGACTTCGGAGCCAGTGAGCCAGCTCATCCTGGTTCAAGTTATTCTGGTCGAGATCCCCATTACAGGCACTCCAGTACACAGGCCACAGCCTGTCTGCGAAAGCCTGTGGGGTCTCCCCTGCTAACTGTGTAGTCTTCTCCACCCGGGAGAATGGACTACCATCATTCATTCCCATTGCCTCCAGAACTTGCTCTCGGATGGCAGCATCCCCGCCCTGTCGCTTCTTGCTCTCGGCAGAGAGGGACTGGTACAGTTTGCCAGCCAGGGAGAACAGGAGCATCTTGGATATCTCTGAGTTGTCGCACTCATTGATGTCTGCTGCTTGTTCCACTTCCATGAAGTGGACTGAGGGGTCTCCCTTTTGGGTGAGTTTGTTCAAGTGGCTTACCATAGCCCTAAGCTGTTGGGTCCCGTGGGGAATCACAAATTGGCTTTCAAGGGGTCCCTGGCCCCCACCAACCCCTGGGTGGGCCAAACTTCTGCTGCCGAGCCGGGCACATCGGCCCCAGCTCCGACCTTTCCTACATTTGTTTGCCCACTTCTGCCTGCTGCCAAACCGAGTCAAAACCCGGCACCACAGGTGGCGGTGCTGTGCACTCCTCCCTGTCCTCCCTACAGATTGCTTGTCCCTCCTGCTGCCCAACCGAGTTGTTCCCCGGCGCCACAGGTGACATCTGAACAGTTTCTACTTCTACTTCCAGGTCCACCCGGGCCGCACCCGGGCTTATTAGGCATACCATGCCTTTTGCCCTGGACAGAGCAAGTTTTAAACTGTCGATCTGCTTTTGGCAGGGGCCGTGATCTCCCGCTTCAAAATCCCTAGTGCTTGCTACCTTATAAGCTGCCTGCATGTCTCGTAACCTTTCCTCCTGTTCTTTTAACTGTCTGGTTAGGCGAGAATTCTCTTCTCTTAACACTAGCTCATTGCTTTTAGCCTCGGTGACTTGACACCGAATGTATTCCTGTTTGCTCCTATGTTTCTCTACTATCAGTAGTCTTTCCTGATTTTGGGTATTTAATTCCTCCAATAATCATTCCCCTGCTAGAGCCCTTGCTTGAGACAGTTTGGCTGCCTCCCGTAGCTCTTCTGTTAACATCTTAATGTGTTGATCTAAAAGCTGGATCTGTCGCAGGGCACAGACCAACCAGATGGCCTTTTCCACTGACTTTTTATGATCCTTGCTCTCAGTCCATTTAGCTGCAACGTCCATGGGACGCTCAGCGTGCAACAGGCTGGTCACCCATTTCTTGGCAATATTCACCTTCTCAAACACATAAGAGGAAATCCTCTATTCCATCTTAGTTCTGTCCTCAAAAACAGTGTCTACTGCATGCAGGTAAGCATGCAGGTGCTGCAGACGGTTAAGAAGGCAAATGGTATGTTGGCCTTCATAGCGAGAGGGTTTGAGTACAGGAACAAGGATGTCTTGCTGCAGTTGTACAGGGCCTTGGTGAGAGCACATCTTTAGTATTGTGTGCAGTTTTGGTCGCCTTATCTGAGGAAGGATGTTCTTGCCATGGAAGGAGTTCAGCGAAGATTCACCAGGCTGATACCTGGGATGGCAGGAATGAGGAGAGATTGGGTCGATTGGGCTTATACTCGCTGGAGTTTAAAAGAATGAGAGGGGATCTCATTGAAACTTATAAAATTCTGACAGGACTGGACAGACTAGATGCAGAAAGGATGTTCCCGATGGTCGGGGAGTCCAGAACCAGGGGTCACAGTCTAAGGATAAGGGGTAAGCCATTTAGGACAGAAATGAGGAGGAGTTTCTTCACTCAGAGAGTGGTGAACCTGTGGAATTCTCTACCACAGAAGGCAGTAGAGGCCAATTCATTAAATATATTCAAGAAGGAGTTGGATATATTTCTTAAAGCTAAAGGGATCAAGGGGTATGGGGAGAAAGCAGGGACCGGGTACTGAATTTGGATGATCAGCCATGATCGCACTGAATGGCGGAGCAGGCTCGAGGGGCCGAATGGCCTACTTCTGCTCCTATCTTCTATGTTTCTATCACATCCCTTTTGCCAAGCTCGTGCCATGGTCGCCATTCTGTAAGGGGTGGTGTGTGTGGTCAGCTTTGCCTCTGACTCCCTGAACAGTTCGAATCGCTCCCACTCCCTTGGTTCTAGACCTGGACTTATTTGGGGGCTGTGATGAAATTGCAACAGATAACTGAGTTGGTGAAAAGAACTTGGATTTTATTTGAGACAAGGAAATATACACAACATACTCTAAAAGGGGGGAACACTTCGGAATATACGAGGGAGAATGACAATAGACAAAATACTTCACCCCTACCAATCCCACCTTACTAGCTAAGTTGGACACTAAAGGATCAGGGATAATGCTCACCAAACGCAGGAATAGTTTGTAGAGTGGAAAAAAAACTTGCAGATCTTAGGTTTCTTCAGAGTTGGTTTCTTGTTGGTCGCGGTGGCCCAGTTTTCCCTGGTTGGCTTCTGGTAATATTTGGTTGTTGGTTTCGTGGGGCCCTTGGTTGCCGCGATTCCTTTCCATTCTCCTTCTGTTGTCCTTCCGTTGATTGATTGTCCCGAGGCTGATGTCTTTCAAATGAGCTGGGCCTCTGTCTGTGTCTGTCCGAACTGTACTGCTGACTTCAATTCACTGACTGCTGTTTCAATTCTCTGACTGAACAACTTTCGAACTCATCGAACTCATCGAACTGATTTCTTGTGGAGACCAGTCTTTAGTTTAAACTAAACGAAGCCTGCTAATCTTGTTAGATTTTGGGCGGGCTCGTTAACTTTAATAGATTTTAAATTCTCATTGAGTTTCGGGGCCGGTCCCATCTATTTTTAATTGACTTTTAACTAGTTTCGGGATTGCTTCGAAATCAGTTTAAGTGTGCAAAGTGGTTTTTGAATCTTCCTGAGTGGTTTAAACTGCTGTTTGATTGTCTTCTCCTGCTGGGGCCAGGGTCTCTTTTGTTGATTAGTGGCATGTATTGTATTATTCATGTTCTTGATGGCACTGTAGGTTTCGGTGGGAACTGTCCTTCCGTGGGCCTATTGTCTTTATGTAGAATGACTGGGACAGTTGTAGGGGGTTTTGCACAGGCGTGTTCGGGTCAGTCAGCTTTGCCTCTGACTACCTTCCTTGAGCGGTTCGAATCGCTCACCCCCTGGGTTCTGGACACCGGACTTAGATACAGGCAATGATACAGAGAAGACTCGAGTAGACAGGTGGTTGGATGCAAACAAAACCAAGATTTTATTGAAGAGGGAAACTGGATACAATCTTATGGAAAATTATTAGTGTACACTTCTACAGGCAAAAATTATAAGAGAGTCATAATAATACTAAACTTATATAGGGAATGGGGAACACACGGCACATCGAGGGAAAACAACTATCTTAACAACCCCCTTATCCTGATCCCACCCCTATACCTAACTAGGTTAATCTATGAGGGGTCAGAATTCATGCTCACCAATAAAAATAATTTGTTAGACTCAAAACAGCGGTTGGGTTCAGGGTTCGCTCTTGGTGCTCTCTGGAGCCTGCTGTCGTCACGTGGGCTCCAGGTGCTGCAAGGGCGTTGTCCAGGTTTGAGTACTCCAAAGTTACAGTCTCTGTTTGGGTACTTTATTTGCAGGGATGATTCTTCGCCGACAGCTTGAGTTTGCATGAAGATAGTCGCAGGCCGGCTGAGGCTGAAGGCCCGATGATTCGACGCCTACCCTCAGTTGGCCTTCCCCGGGTGGTCTTCCCTCCTCCTCCCCTCGTCACGTCCCACTTCGCCTGGCCTGAATTGCCCGTGTTCGCCCGATCCAGTGTCGGGGCAAGTCCAGATGGAGTTGGAGAGGGCACGGGCAAAGGCCAGGGGGTAAGCGCGGGACGGGGGATGAGCGACAGCCATGAGGGCGAGGGGCTGAAGAACCGGGGAGCGGCAATACCGACAGCAGCCGAGCAGCAGTTCCTTCTTCTTCTTCTACTGATTGCTACCTGGGGGCCTTCAATTATACCTTCGTCGAAAAACCCTTATCTGCCTGCCAAATCAGGTTAGTTCTTTGTTTTATTTTTGGCGGGCTAGTTAAAAAATGGTAGCAATCTATACTGACGGGTTTTTAGATGGCTGGTAATTGCATCTACCGGCCCGATAATTGACTCGTATTGTCCTGAAAGTCCTTGATGGGCTTGTCCAGCCTCGATGGATGTGTTTAATCTGTTTTTAATTATGTATGCAGACTGTTTGAAGGCTTTAACTGTAGGCCTCATTGAACTCAGATCTGCCTCTAATTCAGCCTAATACATAATTCACAGTTTGTCTGGGTCCCAAACCACAAAGTTCTTTTCACAGGAAACCTGCAGCCTTAGTTTCGATTTACCTCAAACTGCCTGGGCTGCAGAATCCATTTTGGAGACCCGTAGGCTTTCTGCCATGAGGCATGGACGCCATCTTGGGTACCCTTTTTAATTTCAAAAGAAATTTCCATGCAGGGTCCCTTTTTTCAATAATAACCTTCAAGGAAATGCACAAATTTTGCGAATCTTACACAGTCCAGAACATTCTCAGACAATCTGGCCTTTTGCAATACTCAAACTGTCTGTCCCACAGTGGCCCAACACAGTCCCTTTGTTGCAGCTTTTCCACAGGCCTGAACATGCCTTTTAAAATAGCCAAATCTTCCTGGGGTTTTGACTTTAAGTCCCTTTTGGCCCAATATTCTTTAAAACAGTCCAATATCTCTTCTTTTCTTGGTTTGGGGGAGTCTGTAGAATTTTGCGAGCCTTACACACTCTATTTTTCCCCTCTTAATCAATCTCTTGGTCCTTTTTTGCTGAACTCTAAGCTGCTCCCAATCCTCAGGCTTGCTACTTTTTCTAGCAACTTTATATGACTCCTCTTTGGATCTAATGCTATCCTTAATTTCTTTTGTTAGCCATGGTTAGGCCACTTTTCCTTTTGTGTTTTTGCACCAGAAAGGAATGTATAACTGTTGCAATTCATGCATTCCTTCCTTAAATGTTAGCCATTGCCCATTCACCATCATGCCTTTTGATGAAGCTCCTCAATCTATCATAGCCAACTCACTTCTTGTACCATCGTAGTTTCCCTTTACAGGAAACTTCGCGATATCTGGCACCGACGGGACCGAGCTGCTGCCGATCTATCAAAACTTCCGGATAGACCAGCGCTAATGTTGAAGGATACGAAGGTTTTCATCTCCGTATCTGACAACAAACACTGTTGCTTAGCAACAGCTTGTAAACACTCGGCCCGTACCTTGGAAGCATCTCTGAAGCTGTTGTTAAGCTACAGAGACGCTTTCCAGAGCCTGACTGTTAAAAAAATGCTAGGAGAAGAAAAAAAACCTAACCAAAACGGCTGCTGATTTCTGCCGTTAGATCGAGGTTTCCGGACATACAACCTCCGGATAAACCAAAGTTTTCTGTATTTCGATTTAGGACCCTAGTTTCAGATTGGACTTCTTCACTTTCCATTTTCATGAAGAATTCTATCATGTTATGGTCAATCTTCCCTAAAGGACCCCACAGAACAAGATTATTAATTAACCCCTTCTCATTACACAATACCCAATCTAGGATAGCCTGTTCCCTCGTTGGCTCCTCAACGTACTGGTCTAAAAAACCATCTCGTACTCCCTCCAGGGTTTCATCTTCCACAGTATTATTGCTAATTTGTTTTGGCCAATCTATATGTAGATTAAAGTCACCCATGATTACTGTAGTACCCTTGTTACATGCACCTCTGATTTCCTGTTTGATGCCATCATCTACATTACCACTACTGTTTGGAGGCCTATAGACAACTCCCACCAATGTTTTCTGCCCCTTGGTGCTTCTTAGCTCCACCCAGACTGATTCTACATCTTGATTTTCTGAGCCAATATCCTTTCTCACTATTGCTCTGATTTCATCCTTTACTAACATGGCCACTCCACCTCCTTTTCCTTTTCGCCTGTCCTTCCTAAATATCGAATATCCTTGGATATTCAGCTCCCAGCTCCCAGCCTTGGTCACTCTGCAGCCATGTCTCCATAATCGCAATTATATTGTATCCGTTTACATCTATTTGTGCTGTTAATTCGTCTACCTTATTACGAATGCCTTTAGATTTGTTTTTTTAACATTTTTAGACATCCTTAACATTTTTTTGTACTATGGCCCTATTTGTCTTATTACCATTTTTTCTTACCCAGACCCTATTTGTTAGTGCACTCCTTTGTTTGTACGCTCTGTCCCTTCCTGACATAATCTGGTTATCCTTACCCCAATCACTTTCCTGCACTGCTTCCTTGTCTTTTCTCTTTAGCATTCTGGATTTCTCTCCACCGGGACCCTCCCCCCACCTTATTTAGTTTATGACTGCTCCCATTCTAATTGTTAACCTATCTTTCCCTTGCTGATTCCGATTGACCTTCTGTGCATTTCCATAATTTTGTGTTTATTATTTCACAATTCCAGCATTCATATTTTTAATGTGGCTCTTTCCCAATTGGTGGTCTACTAATAGCTAATTTGACTTTACTCTTTTAATTTTGTGAACACCTGTCAAACCAATATATAATGAGTAGAGTGCTGACTTGTTTTCAGTCTACCTCAAACTGCCTTCCCTCGTGTGTTAGATCGACACTAGGAAATGCATTTCAGTTGGCTCAAAAATGAAACCTGCTTAGTGATTGTATTAAAACATAAATAGAGCAGCAGGTGTGAGGAGGTTATGGTTAGGGAGCTATTGCTTTTAGATGTGAGTATTAAAACTCACTGACCTAGAAATTCAATCGCTCTATGGCAGTTTCGGATGGTAAACGTGCGTATAAGCCTTCAATATGGTGGGCAGAAAGCGCGCAGTCATATTGAACTAGAAGTGTCAGCCTTATTAGATCAGGCTTCACTGTAGGCATACAGAGCATGTGCCAGAACTAAGGGAAATACTGAATAACGTATATAAATTAAGGTCCTGCACTTGATGGAGGAACTTTTTCTGATTTTGGTATTCCCCAGCGCCATATGCTAAACTCACTCAGTTATTTGTGGCGCTAACAGGCAGGAAGTACCCTTAACCAGTACAATTTAAAGGGAGCATCTGTTAGGTGCTAATCGGTCTGATTTTTCAGGCCGTTTTTTTTAACATTCCTATTATTGGCTTTAATTTTTTAACCAGAATCATAGAATGATACAGCACAGAAGGAGGCCATTGTGCCAGTGGAAAGAGCTTTGAAAGAGCTATCCAATTAGTCCCATTCCCCTGCCCTTTCCCCATAGCCCTGCAAATTTCTCCCCTTCAAACATTTATCCAATTCCCTTTTGAAAGTTATTAATAAATCTGCTTCCACCACCCTTTCAGGCAATGCATTCCTGATCATAACAACTCACTGCATGGTAAAAAATTCTCAAGTCGACTCTGTTTTTTTTTGCCAATTACCTTAAAATGTATTCTCTTTGGTTACCGGCCCTTCTGCCACTGGAAACTGTTTCTCCGATTAAAACCCTTCATGATTTTGAATACTTCTATTAACTCTTCCCTTAACTTTCTCTGCTCTAAGGAGAACAACCCCAGCTTCTCTAGTCTCTCCACATAACTGAAGTTCCGCATCCCTGGTACCAGTCCAGTAAATCTCCTCTGCTCCCTCTCGAAGGAGTTTGACATCCTTCCTAAAGTGTGGTGCCCAGAGTTGGCCACAATATTCCAGCTGGGACCTAACCAGTGCTTTTTAACTTCCTTGCTTTTGTACTCTATGGGCTCAATTTTGCCAGGCCCGAGGAGGCGGGATTGGAGGCGCGTGAGGTGTTAAAATCACAAAAACTGGCGGACGGCTCCGATCCTGCCTCCAAACACTTTTCCCAGAATCGGGGTTTCAGACCGCCTCTTGGAGGCGGGATAGGCCCTTAAGGCCCTTAACAGCCAGCTAAGTGCCTCTGTAATCCAATTTTGAGAGCCCTTTCTGAATTTAACACATTTCCCCCGTGCTGCACGTCTCCTCTGGAATACGCCAGTGAATCCTGGCGGCCACACAAGTGGATTGCTTACTAACAGCTGCAGCTCCACCATTAAAAAGGAGTTTTCAGCAATCATCATTTGCAGGTGGCAGAACTTTATTGTCTCAGGTCTGGGGGAACTTTTAGCAGGCCTACTCATTGTTGTGGAAGTTTGGAGCCTGAAACCCATCTCCAGTGTGACCTCCTGGGAAACCCCTCTCCCCACCTTGACTGAGCGCTTCCTCAACTGAGGTATATACCAGAAGAATGGGAACCATATATTTCCTTTCCTCCTGGACAGTGCGGAGGGGGGCTGTCACTGGTCCCATGGGGGAGTAAAGGAAAGAGTTAGACACGTGAGATAAACGTTGCATGCACATTGAATTGTGCAGATGATCAGAAGTCAATCTGTTAGAGCATCAGAATCAAGATCTGTCACTCATGCAATGTCAATGAGAGAGATGAAAAACGATTCTGTCACCAGCTTGCTCTGATGCACCCGTCTGTCCGTCCCCCACTTGCGCATCCTCCTCCACTCCGATGATCTCCAGGGCCACCTCCTCTGCAGTGGTGAGCTGGGCTATTGAGAGTGGCCCTCCTCCTGTCCTCGTCCTCTCCCTCTTATTGTGAGCTCTCTTTTCCTGCAATGAGGGACACAAGTGGAGTTTGAGTGAGAATGAAGGAGTGAGTGTAGAGAATCCATAGCATAGATGCTTAGAAGAACACAAAGCTGGAATGAGGTGCCAAGACCAAGGGCCCTCCCTGTGTGTTGTAAGTTGTTGTCATAGCATCACAGTGATAGGGAGTGTGAGGGCTGCATAATTGATTAGTTAAGTGAATGTGAACATACAGAGAGAGGGAATGGGTAAGGGTGCAGGGATGTAAGGGTAAAGTGAGATGTGGAGGAGGAGGTTGACAAAGCAGAGTGCTGCTGATGAGAGGCGATGGGGATTAGATTGAGGGTCATGGGGATGGAATACTCACTTTTCCTGTGCGGAAAAGGTCATGAAACCTCTTTCGGCACTGCAGCCCGGTTCTGCTGCACATTGATATCACATTCACCTCCTGTGCCACTTGCAGCCACACAGCTTTGGTCTGTTGTGGAGGCTTTTTCCTCCCTGAGGAAGGAAAGAGCACTTCCTTGTTTGCTCTTGCTCCCTCCACCAGAGCTTGTAGGGAGGCCTCATCAAATCTGAGTGCATACATTGGTCCGGTGCTGGACATAGTAGCAGTAGGAATCCCTCAGAAGTATGTTGATAAAGTTGTAAGGCTGAAAAAGAACCAAGGCTGCTTGCTGTAATGATATCAGCAAATAGTGATGTTATTTGCCTGTTTGATTATCATGTCTTACCAGCATAGTTGCCTGATTGATTGCTTGTGCCTGACCAGCAGAGGGCATGTGACCGAGACAAGCAAGGCAGTTGAGTTTAGTTTCGGTTTCGTTCTAGATGCATCACTAGCATGGTGTCTCCTGAATGCTGTATAAAGAGTTGAACAGACTTTAGATTAAAAGACATAGGCCTAGAAATTGAGTGCCCTTAGTGCCGATTTTGCGGCGCTAGAGGGCCTAGCGCTGCATTTGGCGCCGGCGCCGAAATTGCCTGGGGCCCTTATGCCGCGGTAGACCGGTAGTGCTGCGCCGGCACCGATGACGTCATCGGTGTGCGCAGCGTCCCGGTTGCCATGCCGACGGGCCCCAGCGCCGAAATTCAGTTGCGGCCGCCTCGCCCGTGACAGCCGCAACTAAGACTCTGGCAACAGAGTCTTACGAGTCTTTGCGCCGGCGCATTAAAGGCCCCGCGGCGGCCGGCCGCTTTCCCGCCGGCCGCCTGGCCGCAGCTCCCTCCCCGGACTTCCCCCCCCGCCCCCCCCGGAACAGAAGCAAGCCCGGCACTTGTCCGAGGTGCCGGGCTCATTTTTTAAAAGATTTTCGCGGGCCGCGATCGGGTGCAGGCAGCTCCTCCTTAAGGGAAGGAGGAGGCCTGCACTTCCCGAGCCTGCCGCACCGCATCGGGTGCCGCAGCGCCGGAATTGCGGCGCGAAACGGCAGTTAGCGCCGATTTACCACCGCAAAGACCCTTCAGTAGCGCCGGCAGCCGTTTGGGCGCGGCCCTGCTGAATTTTTGGCGCGCGCAGGGGGACTTAGCGCCGGCACTAACTTCCGGCGCTAAAGCCCTGGCTAAGCCAAAACTCAATTTCTAGGCCATACTCTTTCATAAATGTCTCATCATTGAACCCACAAAGAAATCAATACCTGGTGTCAGAAGTGATTGAAAGAGATGAAGAGGAAAAATCTGAAGTTAAATCAGCTCTCCACAGATTAGCAAGCCAAAAGAGAACATCGTTACTTACCATTAGAGAATAGCTAACAAAGTGAAAAATGGAAGGTTTACTCCCACCAGCGACGCTTCAGTTGACAGGTAATGTGGCTGAAAATTGGAGGAGATTTAAACAACGTGTAGAGTTGTATTTAGCGGCAATCGGAGCTGACGAGAAAAGTGATAATAAGAAATCGTCAGTGTTCTTACATGTCGTGGGTGATGAAGCGCTGGAGGTGTATAATAACTTCACATTCACTGCTGATGGAGACAAAATGAAGCTAGATAAAATAATGGAACAGTTTGAGGCCTACTGCATACCTAAACGTAACGTGACGTTTGAGAGGCACAGATTTTTCACATGTGTACAGAAAATGGGTGATACTATTGATCAGTATGTGACTGAACTGAGAAACAGAAGCAAATCGTGTGAATTTGGGGGACTAACAGACTCGCTGATAAAAGACAGACTGGTGTGTGGTATTCCGGATAATGGTCTAAGGGAAAGACTGCTAAGAGAGCAAGATCTAGACCTGGGAAAAGCCATAGCACTGTGTAGGGCTACAGAGACTGTGAAGTTGCAGGCAAAGGAGCTGTTCAGTGACAATAGCTGCAACGTGGATGCAGTGAGAAAGAACGGATACAAACCGTTTAACAAAAAGAGCACCAATGTGAAAAAAGAGGCGTGGCCAGCGAACAAAAATGAAAGGGGCAATCGAAAGACATGTAGTCGATGCGGTACACAGCATACACCAAGAAAGTGTCCAGCATATGGTAAAAAATGCAATAGTTGCAACAAAAACAACCATTATGCCCGTTGCTGCAAGAACCAAGTGCAACAAAGCAAGGTCCATGCAGTAGATGAAAGCGACATAGAGGAGTTCAATGTAGATGTTGTGTCTGAAAACAAAAAAGAAGAAAGAGACTGGATGTTGACACTAAAAGTGAATGACATACGCATTCCATTTAAATTGGATACTGGAGCACAAGTTAATGTGATATCAGAGACTGATTTTAAGAAAATTAGACCCAGACCAAAGATACATGGAATAAAAGTGAAAGTGACAGGATACTCAGGTACTGAAATACCAGTGAAAGGAAGATGCATTGTCAAAGTGACACACAAGGACAGAGAGCACACGTTAGCATTAATCGTGGTGCCAAAGGATGTGCAAGCCATACTAGGTTTAAAAGCCTGTGAGAGACTGAACCTGGTAAAGAGAGTCCTCGTTGTGGAAAGCGAAGGAGAGACAGTCTATGATGAACTCATGAAAGAGTACAACGACCTATTTAAGGGTCTAGGCTGCATTCCAGGAGAACACACGATCAGAGTAGATAAAAGTATGACACCGGTCATACATCCATGCAGAAAAGTTCCGTTTGCTCTTCAAAAGCAACTGAAGGCAGAGTTGGACAGGATGGAAAGCCTGAACGTGATTCGGAAGATAGATGAGCCAACTGAGTGGGTGAGTTCCCTCGTCGTAGTGGACAAAAAGAATGGAAAGCTCAGAATTTGCCTGGATCCAAGAGATCTAAACAGAGCAATAAAGAGAGAGCACTTCAAGCTTCCTACACGTGAGGAAATCATGGCACAGTTTGCAAATGCAAAATATTTCAGCAAGTTAGATGCATCATCAGGATTTTGGCAGATGAAGCTGGACGAAGCAAGTTCAAGACTGTGCACGTTCAACAGTCCATTTGGCAGATACAGATTCCTAAGGTTACCATTTGGCATTGCCTCAGCTCCTGAAATGTATCACAAGACTATCCATATGATCTATGAGCACCTGGAGGGAGTTGATACATCAATGGATGACATCATAGTATGGGGAACAACGAGAACTGAGCATGACGAGAGACTGAAAAAAGTGCTGGAAGCAACAAGGAAAACAAACCTGAAGCTGAATAGAGAGAAATGCCAGCTCGGGGTGACAGAACTGACATTCGTGGGAGATATCCTTAGCGGTGAGGGCGTCAGACCAGATCCCAGAAAGGTGTCCGCCATTGAGAATATGCCAAAGCCACAATGCAAAAAGGACGTGCAGAGGTTTAATGGAATGATCAACTACATGGGTAAATTCATATCCAACCTCTCAGAAAAGATGGCGCCACTGAGAAGACTAACTGAAAAGAACATAGAATGGGAATGGAATCATGAGCATGAGAAGTCATGGAGCGATCTAAAGAAACTGCTCACAGAGGAACCAGTTCTGAGGTTTTATGACCCAGCGAGACCCATCAAGATATCATCAGATGCATCACAGAGTGGGCTCGGTGCCGTTCTTCTGCAAAAATATGACTACTGGCAACCTATTGCATATGCATCGCGCTCAATGACAGATGCGGAGACGTGATATGCTCAAATAGAAAAGGAGCTGCTCAGCATCACATATGCCTGTGAAAGATTTCACCAGTTTGTGGCAGGACAAGCAATCAGTGTAGAGACTGACCATAAGCCCTTGATTGCATTGTTCCAAAAGCCACTAAATAGCTGTCCGCTTAGAATACAAAGAATGATGATCAGGCTGCAACGCTATACACTGAATGTTGCGTACACACCGGGTAAGCTGATGTATACAGCAGACACGTTGTCCAGAGCTGTAGACCCAAGTGAGCCTGCAAACACCACAATGGATGAAAAAGTGAACGCCTACGTGGACATGATCACAAGTGCACTGCCCATAGCAGATGCAAAAATGGAGCTCATAAAGACTGAGACAAACAAAGATGAAACAATGAGATGACTGAGGAAAAGCATCTTGGATGGATGGCCCAACATGAAGCAAGACTGCTCACCTGACATAGCAGAGTACTGGAACTGCAGGGCGGAACTATCAGAGGTCGAAGACATCATCTACAAAGGAAGTAAAATAGTTATCCCAAAGAGTCTGAGAAAAGAGATGCTAAAAAGCATCCATGGAGGACATCTGGGAATTGAAAAGTGTAAGAAAAGAGCACGAGAGGTGATGTACTGGCCACGAATCAACCAAGATGTGACAAATGAGGTGTCAAACTGCACAATATGCCTGAAATATCGAGCAAGCAATCCGGTAGAACCACTAAAGCCACACCCAGCACCAGACAGACCTTACCAGAAGGTAGGTGCTGACCTATTCGTATGTCAAGGGAAGGACTATCTTGTAGTCACAGACTATTACTCCCTGTATCCAGAGGTTTGTAGACTGCACAACACCACTGCAGATGCTGTGATAACATGTATGAAAGCCATATTCTCCAGACATGGCGTGGCAAGCGAGGTCTTCACAGACAACGGACCTCAGTTTTACAATGCAAGTTTCCGACACTTTGCCAAAGAGTGTGACTTTGTCCACACAATGGCAAGTCCTCACTTTCCACAGTCCAATGGTCTCGTGGAAAAATCAGTCCAGACAGTGAAAAGACTGATGTACAAGGCAAAAGACAGTGGAACTGACTTCTACCAGAGCATGCTTGTATACCGCACAACGCCGCTCGAGTGTGGTAAGTCACCAGCCCAACTCCTTATGGGACATCGGCTAAGGTCAAACCTACCCATCCCGGAGAACCTCCTGAAAACAAAAGAGGAGGAGAAAGTGAGGAAGTTCAAAGAACAACAGAAAGAAAAGCAAAAGTACTACTATGACAGAGGAACACAAAACCTACCTGAACTCCACACTGGTGACCAAGTAAGGTTCAAAGACAAAACAAACACATGAACTCAGAAGGGAACTGTCCTGAGTGAAGTTCAACCAAGATCATACACCATTCAGACAGATGAGGGTGCTGTTCTGAGAAGAAATCGTCAAGATCTTCTCATGGGACCAGCCACAGCAGGTCAAGAGACTGATACTGTTGAACAACCTGATCACACAGCTGAGAACCAATCATCTGAGACAACAACTCAGATTCAAGGACAATCAATCAGAAAGTCCTCAAGACACGTGAAGCCTCCTGAGATACTCATTGAGCAAATTTAAGGACTATTGTTAAAGAAGGAAGTAATGTTATCTTATTCTTTCTTCAAGTTCTAGTGTATTGACATATTTCATGTGAACACACAAAGCAAGGTTAAAAAACCTTGATCATGATAATGATAATATAAGTTCATTAAGTGTTACAGTTAAAATGCAGATTAATACAAAGAAAACATGTTGTTAGTTAAAAGTAAAATACTTTTGTTTTAAGAAAAGGAGATGTAATGATATTAGCAAATAGTGATGTTATTTGCCTGTTTGATTATCATGCCTTACCAGCATAGCTGCCTGATTGATTGCTTGTGCCTGACCAGCAGAGGGCATGTGACCGAGACAAGCAAGGCAGTTGAGTTTAGTTTCGGTTTCGTTCTAGATGCATCACTAGCATGGTGTCTCCTGAATGCTGTATAAAGAGTTGAACAGACTTTAGATTAAAAGACACTCTCTTTCATAAATGTCTCGTCATTGAACCCACAAAGAAATCAATACACTTGCAGGCCTTAAATCCAGCTGCATAGATGACGTCACAGGAGGCGAGTTTCAGTATCAAAAGACTCATTGGGCCAGGGGTTCCCACACGCTGGAAATCACGTGCCCAATTAGGGCAAAATCGTACTTTTATCCCGCCTCACATCGGAGGCGGGGTCCTGACACGCCGACCACCTGACACGTCCCCAGCCCGCCCCAATGACAAAATCCAGCCCTATGCCTCTGCTTATAAAACAAAAGATACCGTGTGCTTTTTTAACAGCCTTCTCAACTGGTCCCACTACCTTCAAAGATTTGTGTACATACACCCCCAGGTCTTTCTGTTCCTGCAACCCATTTAAAATTATAGCATTTAGTTTATAGTCATTATTCCTACCAAAATGCATCACTTCACACTTCGCTGCATTTCACCAGTTTGTCTATGTCCTCCTGAAGTCTTTAACTATCCTCCTTACTGCTTACTACATTCTGAGTTTCACATTAAAACAGAAAATGCTTGAAATACTCAGCAGATCAGGAAGCATCTGTGTAGAGAGAAACAGAGTTAATGTATTAGGTCGATGACCTTTCATCAGAGCTCTGCCAGCATCTGCAATATTTTGATTTTGTTTTCTGTCTATATTTGAATTTGGTCTTTAAATGTCTTCAAGGCAGTTAACAGCTCAATATGATTTTTATGGCAAAGTTGGGTTTTAATCATAGTATGGAGCTTAGATGTCCTTTGTGCAATGGGTACTCGCAATAAATAAACAATAAATAAAATAAATGAATTCTAGCAGTCCTGGAGCAATGCTGAAGAAACTCTTTTCCTTGTAGATAGTGCACAATGCAGCCACGGTGTGCTGGTGGTGGAGGGTAGATGTTTATGGTAGTAGGTGAAGTGCCAATCAAGCAGACTGCTTTGTCCTGGATGGTGTTGAGCTTCTTGAGTGTTGTTGCAGCTGGACCCATCCAGGCAAGTGGAGAGTACTCCATCACATTCCAGACTTTTGCTTTGTAGGTGGTGAAAAAATCTTTAGGGTCAGGAGGTGGGCCATTCGGCACAGAATACCCAGCCTTTGAACTGCTCGAGTAGTCATGGCATTTATGTGGCTGGTCCAGTTGAGTTCCTGGTCAATGGTGACCCCCAAGGATTTTGATGGTGGGGGATTTGATGATGGTAATTCCATTGAATGTCAAAGGGACGTAGTTAGGCTCTCTCTTGTTGGCGATGGCCATTTCATGGCACTTATGTGGCATGAATGTTACTTGCCACTTAGCAGCCCAAGCCTGGATGTTGTCCAAGTCTTGCTGCATGCAGGCATGGACTGCTTCATTATCTGAGGAATTGAGAATGGAACTGTACATTGTACATCATCAACAAACAGCCCCACTTCTGAGCTTATGATGGAAGGCCATTGATGAAGCAGCTGAAGATTGCTCGGCCCAGGACACTGCTCCGAGGAACTCCTGCAGCATCCTGGGGCTTAGGTGATTGGCCTCCAACAATCACAACTATTTTCCTTTGTGCCAGGTATGCCTCCAGCCACTGGAGAGTTTCCCACGATCCCTAATGAATTTGGTTTTTACAAGGACTCCTTGGTGCCACACTCGTTTGAATGTTGTCTTGATGTGAAGGGTAGTCACTCTCCTCTCAGTAAATTGAATGACTTAAATGTGATTTCTCATGAGCCTGTTAGTTGACTCCATGTTTTGAAATAATTAAAGAAAATAGTGCTCTCAAATTACAGGAACTATTACAGAACAAAGCAGATGTCAATTTGAACCAGCATTTTGTCATCATTATGACTGGTATCACACAGCAGCATTGTGTCAGTACTGTCACTTTGATTAAGTAGCTGCACTATAATAAGATGTCGTTTCTATTCGTGTCAAACTGGTGTCTGCTGAGAGCTCATTGGCTCCTATCCTAATGTCCAGAATGGCCATGTCAGTGTGGATTTAGGACATACGAATGGTTTCCTGGAACATCTCAACATGTATATATGACAGTGTAGTGCACAAAAGTGATTGCTATTGGAGAACAACCGCCAGGCTGTATCCAAGCTCAAAAATCCATTGGGTCCCTAAAAGTGGCCACTTCTGTCAGCCATCTTTGACTTGCTGTCTGGCCCCTTCAGACCTTCTTGTCTCATGGAGGTCGAATGACTTGGCCTACCATCAGCTTCTTGAGTACCAAGGAAATGTGTGTCCCTTGGATGTAACCAGAGGAAATTAAAGGGAAAAGTTCAGGAATACCCTCCCCAGCTCATTACCATGGCAGCACTGGGCCTGCACCTATTGCAGAAGCACTTTGGTGTGCTGATCTTGTCTAGTGCTGAGGTGGGGGAAGGGCAGGAAACCTGGCCTGTAATTTGTTTTAAAGGGAGAAAAATATTGGGAAACTGGCCTGTGCCACTACCTTCAATGCCTGAACTTGCTCTGAAACCTGGTTTGGAGATTTGGTGGCTATCTTTGGCCCCGGAACACATTATTAATCTTGGATAGGTTCAAAAATCAGCACTTTTGTTTTCAAAGTGGGTGATTCAAATGCATTTGCTGACTGTAAAAGTCAGTACCCATTGCTAAGGGGAGTAGGCATCCTGGAATGCACACAGCCAGTTGCTGCTCTCTTACTTGTGCCTCTGCTAACAGTTATGATAGGGATAGACTGGCCATTCACTTGAAAGCTACAGCCTCATCTCTTTGCTTACGAAGATACATTTATTACCAACAGTATTCCTGCCCCATCATTTTTGCAGTGGCAAGGTAAGAAAACTACAGTTTTTTGCAACGTACCATGTGATTTGTTTATCACACCAGTGTGTGGGATACTTGCAGCTTCATTGCATGTTCTAAAAGGGAGCAAATGTTGTTTTACACATCCACATTAGTTCTTACTGTTGTGTTCTAACTGCTTTTGCCAGCACAAGCATGTTATGGCATAACACCTTAATTGTGTTATGATTGTAAAGATTGTTATGGTTGTTAAACCATACATTAACAGGTTAAACAAAGCATCTGCAGGGTTACTGTTGTTATGGTTGCTGCAATTCCCTGGAATGCCATTACCTGCACAAAGCATCTTTACTTAAGTGAACAATGTGAAGGAAAAACATAAATGAATTATATCAGCATCAACACTCTGAGGAGAGAAGAGCAAGTCCAAATTTTTACAATTCTTTGGGTGACATGTGGCTGATACCATTTTCTTTGATTAATTAAGTCTATTACCAAAGGAAAGTGTCCAATAATTCATTCAATTAAGCATGAATAGAATTTCAAGCTAGTGTTACAGGAAATAATCATTTTTACTGTTTAGCAATCACAACTCCATTTAATACGATAACATTTATAGCTTAAGGAATATTTATTACTTTTTATTAGATTAAAGAGTAAAAATTGCATGTTTAAACTGATCCAGGCAGTTCCTGAGAAATCACATGACATTTTTCAGTATATGGCCCAGAATTTCTTTGAAATAATGGCCCAGAAATTTGGGTCGGGGGCTTTCCGCGGGTGCAAGCACTTACATACCGCGCCGGCCGTTGAGCTGTGAGCCCACGTGGGATTCCGATCCTGGGCCTCCTCCAACTGCCGGCGCGCAGTGCTTGCGTATCCCAGGGGCGCAGTTAGTTCGAAGCATCCCCTGGGATCACGTGGGCCATGGCGAGCCAATGCTTCATTCATAAGTTTGACGGACCTGTCAAACCTATAAATACTGTAAGCCCCAAAACATCACTAAATCTTCAAATAAATTTAAAAAAATCACATTTTTAAAATAAACTATAAATTACATGAAATAACTATTTTAAACAATAATTTAAATTTTTGAAAAAATTAATTACATTTTCTAACAGGGCTAAAAATAAACTTACCTTTCTTTAAAATATTTAAAAATAATAAACCTGTGGAAAAAATGTTTCAATTTTAATTCATTCAACACTTACCTTGTTAAAAGCAGGCCTTGCGACTGCTTTTTACATGTCTAGCTTCTGGAGACTTACCTTCCCGGGGAAACCTGAACCCCTTCTTTCAGGGGAACGGAAGTGCCGGTTTCCCGCGCATGCGCAGTGCATGCACGAAACCGGCACTTCCATTGGGCTTACGGGTGAGTACCCCGTGCGTACTCACCCGTGGAGACCCGAATTTCTGGGCCATTAACCCTTGTGTCCTGCAGGAAATTACAGGTGGACTACCTGCTCTGTTCATTTGCATTCCCATTGGTGTAATCATTAGTGTAAAACCTGCATAAAATGCATAGAAGAAGCTGAACTAACTGACACCTTTGTGCAGCCTTCAATTAGATCATGGCTGATCTGTATTTCAACTCCATTTACCCACCTTTGATCCATATCCCTTGATACCCTTACCTAACAAAATTCTATTGATCTTAGTCTTGAAAATTTAAATTGGCTCAGCAAAAAAATCCACAGTCTTTTGTGAAGAGAGTTCCAGATTTCCACTACCCATTGTGTGGAAAAAGTGCTTCCTGATTTCACTCCTAAATGGCCTAGCTCTAATTCCAAGATTGTGCCCTTTTGTTTTGGATTCCCCCCACCAGAGGAAATAGTGTGGCAGTGTAGAGTGATGTTTACTCTGTATCTAACCTTTGCTCTATCTGAGTTTACAGTTTTGGACAGGTCAGTAGAGAGGGAGCTTTACTCTGTATCTAACCCATGCTGTACCTGGCCCAGGAGTGTGTGATGGGACAGTTTTATGTCCACCTGAGAGGGCAGCTGGGGCTTTGGTTTATGGTTTCTTCCAAACAATGGCAATTCCAACTGGCAACAACAACAATTTGCATTTATATAGTGCCTTTAATGTAGTAAAACATCCCAAGGCACTTCACAGGAGCGTTATCAATCAAAATTTGTCACCGAGCCAGATAAGGAGATATTAGGACAGGTGACCAAAAGCTTGGTCAAAGAGGTAGGTTTTAAGGAGCGTCTTAAAGGAGAAAAGAGTGGTATAGAAGCGGAGAGGTTTAGGGAGGGAATTCCAGAGCTTAGAGCCTTGGCAGCTGAAGGCAAGGCCGCCAATGGTGGAGCGATTAAAATTGGGGATGCTCAAGCGGGTAGACTTGGAGGAATACAGATATCTTGGAGGGTTGTAGGGCTGGAGGAGATTACAGAGATAGGGAGGGATTTGAAAACAAGGATGAGAATTTTAAAGAGATGGAGAGGTTTATGAAGTGAATTCCAGAGCTTACTGCCTAGGCAGCTGAAAGCACAGCCGTCAATGATGGAGCGATTACAGTAAATGATACTCATTAGATACCATAGGATTTGGGCTGGGTCAACAGCAATGTTCCCATTAAGCTGCGTGGCAGCTGTCTCGAGGTCCCACGCAGGCCGCTTGTCAGCTTCACAATGCAAAAAACAACGTAAGCACAGAAGTTTGAATGGGCTGCGTGACCCCTTACAGAGGCCACACACCCCAAAAAAATTAGCGGGAACATTGGTCAACAGTGAATGTCCTGCAACTCCCTCCAGTGTCTACCATTCACTGCTTCAGTCACCTCTTTTGTAAGGGGTGGTATGTGTGGTCAGTTTTGCCTCTGACTCCTGAGTGGCTCGAATCGCTCCCACTCCCTTGGTTCTAGACCTGGACTTATCTGGGGGCTGTAATGAAATTGCAGCAAACAACTGAATTTGATACAAGAACTTTGGTTTTTATTTGAGACAAGAAAATATACACAACACAATAATCTTATCACTCTAAAAGGGGGAACACTTCGGAATATACGAAGAAGAATGACAATAGACAAAATACTTCACCCCTCCCAATCCCACTACACTAACTAGGTTAGATTCCAGAGGACCAGAGAAATGCTCACCAAACGCAGGAATAGTTTGTAGAGTGTGAAAAACTTGCAGATCTTCGGTTTCTTCTGAGTTGGTTTCTTGTTGGTCGCGGTGGCCCAATATTACCTAGTTGTTGGTAATATTGTTGGTTGTTTGTTTCTTGGGGCCCTTGGTTGCTGCGATTCCTTCCATTCTCCTTCTGTTGTCCTTTTGTCGATTGATTGTCCCGAGGCTGATGTGTCTTTCAAATGAGCTGTGCCTCTGTCTGTATGAACTGTACCTTCAAGTTCACACACCGTCCGAATAACCTTCACTGACTGTCCGTATGACTCTCTGACTGAACAACTGTCTGTTGTTAAATTTTGGGCGGGCTCATTAACATTGATTGGTTTTAAATTCTTTATCGAGTTTCGGGTTGGTCCCATCTATTTTAATTGATTTTAAACTAGTTTTGGGATTGCTTCAAAATCAGTTTCAGTGTGTGAAGTGGTTTTGGATCTTTCTCTGAGTGGTTAAACTATTGTTCGATTGTCTTCGACTGCTGGGGTCAGGGTCCCTGTTGTTGATCAGTGGCATGTACTGTATTATTCATATTCTTGATGGCTCTGTAACTGTCCTTCCGTAGGCCTATTGTCATTATGTATGAATGACTGAGACGGTCCAGAAAATTCCCAGACAATCTGGCTTATGCCAATACTCAAACTGCTTGTTTTACAGTGCCCCATCCCAACTCCTTTGTTGCAGCCTTCCACAGGCCTGGACATGCCTTTTTAAAATAACCAAAATCCTGGGGTTTTGACTTTAAGCCCCTTTCTGGCCCAATATTCTTTAAAACAGTCCAAAATCTCTTCTCTTCTTGGTTTGGGGGAATCTGTAGAATTTTGCGAGCCTTACACTTTGTTGACAGTCATTCTAGTAAAAGGATAACATTGCAATGGGTGGAGGACTTGGGTAAGTTGCTGCGCACAGTACACCCAGTATTACTTTCCACAGTGGACAGAGAAGAGGCAGCCAGCAGCGATCTCAGCAGGGCAGGAGGAGGGAAATCCAGTTGGGGTTGCTGAGGTGGTAAGAAATTTTGCCTCATTTTCCATCTGCATCCTCTCCCATTTTGGTTGGGATTGCAGAGGAGAATGCAACTCACTGGCCTAGAAATTGAGTGCCCTTAGCGCCGATTTTGCGGCGCTAGAGGGCCTAGCGCTGCATTTGGCGCCGGCGCCGAAATTGCCTGGGGCCCTTACGCCGCGGTAGACCGGTAGCGCTGCGCCGGCACCGATGACGTCATCGGTGTGCGCAGCGTCCCGGTTGCCATGCCGACGGGCCCCAGCGCCGAAATTCAGTTGCGGCCGCCTCGCCCGTGACAGCCGCAACTAAGACTCTGGCAACAGAGTCTTACGAGTCTTTGCGCCGGTGCATTAAAGGCCCCGCGGCGGCCGGCCGCTTTCCCGCCGGCCGCCTGGCCGCAGCTCCCTCCCCGGACTTCCCCCCCGCCCCCCCCCCCCCGGAACAGAAGCAAGCCCGGCACTTGTCCGAGGTGCCGGGCTCATTTTTTAAAAGATTTTCGCGGGCCGCGATCGGGTGCAGGCAGCTCCTCCTTAAGGGAAGGAGGAGGCCTGCACTTCCCGAGCCTGCTGCACCGCATCGGGTGCCGCAGCGCCGGAATTGCGGCGCGAAACGGCAGTTAGCGCCGATTTACCGCCGCAAAGACCCTTCAGTAGCGCCGGCAGCCGTTTGGGCGCGGCCCTGCTGAATTTTTGGCACGCGCAGGGGGACTTAGCGCCGGCACTAACTTCCGGCGCTAAAGCCCTGGCTAAGCCAAAACTCAATTTCTAGGCCACTGTGTTTTGGGAAGACTCTCAGAAAGTGGCCTTTTCTTTAGTCTTGCGCTGGGTGTTATTTTCAGCATTAATTTTTTGTGGTTTTTAGTCAAGAGTTTTGGCTGTCTGATTTTCAGTTGCTGCAACTATAATTTTGAAAGTTGATATTCCAATGGGAATTCTCTCTTTTGCTTTTTGGGGGATGTAGTGGCCAAAAATGCCCTCATCAACATTGGCCTCTGCAGAAACTAAATTCCCATGAATGTCATTCCTTCCGGTTTTTTTTATTCGTTCCTGGGATGTGAGCATCACTGGCAAGGCCAGCATTTATTGCCCATCCCTAATTGCCCTTGAGAAGGTGGTGGTGAGCCACCTTCTTGAACCGCTGCAGTCCATGTGGTGAAGGTACTCCCACAGTGCTGTTAGGGAGGGAATTCCAGGATTTTGACCCAGCGACGATGAAGGAACGGTGATATATTTCCAAGTCAGGATGGTGTGGAACTTGGAGGGGAACTTGGAGGTGGTGGTGTTCCCATGCGCCTGCTGCCCTTGTCCTTCTAGGTGTTAGAGGTCACGGGTTTGGGAGGTGATGTCGAAGAAGCCTTGTTGAGTTGCTGCACTATATCTTGTAAATGGTCCAGTTTCTGATCAATGGTGACCCCCAGGATGTTGATGGTGGGATATTCGGCGATGGTAATGCCATTGAATGTCAAGGGGCGGTGGTTAGAATCTCACTTGTTGGAGATGGTCAGTGCCTGGCCACAATCAAGCAGGTCCAGTTACGTTGATCTGGACATATTTTCCCCAATATTTACTGGGGCAGGGTTTCGGAGCAGGGGGAGGTGTTATGGTTGGGAAATCCAGAAGTCCGGGTTTCCCTAAAAGCCAGGGAAAGCCATACTAAAGGCTACCTTAAAATCTTGCAATATTACCCGACACCTTGGAAGACATAGCTACTAATAGACCATGATGGTGTTATGTCTGTCATCGATTTAAATGAATTTGAGGTTGCAAGTTTGCAAGATCTGACTGCGAAGCATCTGGCAAACAGGACAACTCATCTATCTACCTCATCTAGCTTCTAATGCGATATGTGCAACTGTGTCTATGCATCTCATCAGCGCACCCACAACAACCGAGAATCATCCTTCAACTTGATGGGAGACTCCATCACAGGCATTCTGTGGATGCTCACTCCAAGAAACTTGAACCCAGTATGTGTTGCTGGGCACTCCCTCACATGTCCAGTGATCTGCATGGGGGCAGAACTGTGGGCAGCAGTGATTTCACAGGATTTAGAGAAAGGACAAATCAGCTTTATGGAATTTGGCACCCAAGGCCTCTATAGCAGCAATCAGAGTAGTTTATGACAGGTGCTCAGATTGTGCTTGGGTTTGTCACTCGGCATCTCTTCTGTGAGGAGGGTGCCCTGCTATGCCAAAGAGGGCAATTAGAGTCATAGAGTCATAGAGTTGTACAGCACAGAAAGAGGCCCTTCAGCCCATCGCGTCCGTGACGGCCATCAAGCCCTGTCTAATCTAATCCCATTTTCCAGCATTTGGTCCGTAGCCTTGTATGCTATGGCATTTCAAGTGCTCATCCAAATGCTTCTTGAATGTTGTGAGGGTTCCTGCCTCTACCACCCTTTCAGGCAGTGAGTTCCAGATTCTAACCACCCTCTGGTTGAAAAAGTTCTTCCTCAAATCCCTTCTAAACCTCCTGCCCCTTACCTTGAAACTATGCCCCCTGATTATTGACCCCTCTACTAAGGGGAAAAGTTCCTTTCTATCCACCCTATCATAATTTTGTATACCTCAATCAGGTCCCCCCTCAGCCTTCTCTGCTCCAAGGAAAACAACCCCAGCCTGTCCAGTCTTTCTTCATAGCTGAAGCGCTACAGCCGAGGTAACATCCTGGTGAATCTCCTCTGCACCCTCTCCAAAGCAATCACATCCTTCCTATAGTGTGGCGACCAGAACTGCACACAATACTCCAGCTGTGGCCTTACCAGCGTTTTGTACAGCTCCATCATAACCTCCCTGCTCTTATATTCTATGCCTCGGCTAATGAAGGCAAGTATCCCATAACCACCTTATCCACCTGTTCTGCTGCCTTCAGGGATCTATGTACATGCACACCAAGGTCCCTCTGATCCTCTGTCTTTCATAGGGTCCTACCATTCATTGTGTATTCCCTTACCTTGTTAGTCCATCCAAAATGCATCACCTCACACTTTTCAGGGTTAAATTCCATTTGCCACTGTTCCGCCCATCTGACCAACCCATCTATATCATCCTGTAGCCTGAGGCTTCCCGCCTCGCTATTTACCACCCCGCCAATTTTCGTGTCATCTGCGAACTTACTGATCATACCTTTTACATTCACATCCAAATCATTAATGTAGACCACAAACAGCAAGGGACCCAGCACCGATCCCTGCGGTACCCCACTGGACACAGGCTTCCAGTCACAAAAACAACCTTCCACCATCACCCTCTGCCTTCTGCCACTAAGCCAGTTTTGGATCCAATGTGCCAAGGCACGCTGGATCCCATGGGCTCTTACCTTCCTGACCAGTCTCCTATGCGGGACTTTATCAAAAGCCTTACTGAAATCCATGTAAAGCACATCCACTGCACTACCCTCATCCACACACCTAGTCACCCCCTCGAAAAATTCAATCAAATTGGTCAGACATGATCTTCCCTTGACAAAGCTATGCTGGCTATCCCTAATTAATCCCTGCCTCTCCAAGTGGAGACCAATTCTGTCCCTCAGAATTTTTTCCAATAATTTCCCTACCACTGATGTTAGGCTCACTGGCCTGTAATTACCTGGTTTATCCCTACTACCCTTCTTGAATAATGGTAGTACGTTAGCTGTTCGCCAGTCCTCTGGCACATCCCCTGTGGCCAGAGAGGTTCTGAAAATTTGTGTCAGAGCCCCTGCAATCTCCTCCTTTGCCTCACATAGTAGCCTGGGATACATCTCGTCCGGGCCTGGGGATATATCCACTTTTAAGCCTGCTAAAACCGTTAGTACCTCATCCCTCTCGATGCTAATATGTTCAAGTATATCACAATCCCCCTGCCCGATTTCTATGTCCACATCTTCCTTCTCCATAGTGAACACAGATGCAAAAAATTCATTTAAAACCCCACCTACATCCTTTGGCTCTACACACAGCTTGCCACTTTGGTCCCTAATGGGCCCTACTCTTTCCCTAATTATCCTTTTGCCCTTAATATTCTTATAAAACACCTTAGGATTTTCCTTTATTTTGCTCGCCAGTGTTATTTCATGGCCCCTCCTCGCTCTCCTAATTTCCTTTTTAAGTATCCCCCTGCACTTTTTATACTCCTCTAGGGCTTCCTCTGTCTTTAATCCTTTGTATCTGCCAAAAGCCCCCCTTTTTTTCCTAATCCATTCTCGTATATCCCTTGACATCCAAGGTTCCCTGGGCTTGTTGGTCCCACCCTTGACCTTTACGGGAACATGTTGCCATTGTACTCTCTCAATTTCCTTTCTGAAAGACTCCCATTGCTCCAATGTGGATTTTCCTACAAGTAGCTGATCCCAGTCCACATTGGCCAGATCCTGCCTTATCATATTAAAATCGGTCTTCCCCCAATTTAGAACCTTTATTTCCGGTCCACCCTTGTCCTTTTCCATGACTACCTTAAATCTCACTGAATTATGGTCACTGTCACCAAAGTGCTCACCTACTAACACTTCTACTACTTGCCCGGCCACATTCCCTAGAATTAGGTCCAGTACCGCCCCCTCTCTTGTAGGACTTTCTACATGCTGGCTCAAAAAGCTCTCCTGGATGCACTTTAAGAATTCTGCACCCTCTAAGCCTTTCACACTCTGACTATCCCAGTTAATATTGGGGAAATTGAAATCCCCCACTATAATTACCCTATTATTTGCACACTTCTCTGAGATTTGCCTACATATCTGTTCCTCTATCTCCCCCTGGCTGTTTGGGGGCCTATAGTACACTCCCAGCAAAGTGCTAGCCCCCTTTTTGTTTTTAAGTTCAACCCATATGGCCTCATTAGAGGAACCTGTTAATATATCATCCCTCCTTACAGCAGTAATTGTCTCCTTAATTAATATTGCGACACCCCCTCCTCTTTTAACCCCCCCCCCCCCCCGTCTCGCCTGAAGATTCTATACCCCGGAATATTGAGCTGCCAGTCTTGCCCCTCCCTCAACCATGTCTCCGTGATAGCCGCAATTGTCCTTTGAAGCACTTCTTTCATTAGTATCTTCAAAGCTACATCTGAAAATGGAGAGGCTCTACCCCTTTGTTGAGCCATGATTCTTTCTCTGCACAGCAACAATAAAGCATCCCTTTTATATCCCAAGCATCTGCAGCTTGCATGAACTGCAGCTGCATGATACTTTCCAACCCCCACTGAGAGTGAGCTCCTGCAGGCAGTCCCAAACTAGGCCAGAAGCTCGCTATGAATAGTCAATCAGGAAATCCTGCAAAGTTGCCTCAGCACAGTATCAACGAATACTAAGTTTGGTTGCTCTGTGGTTTCACCATTTTAGCGCCCATATCGTAAAACTCACCCATGCATCGCAAAGGCTTTCCATTAAGATGGACAGAGTTGGAATATGAAATTATAACAAGTAGAAGTTATATAATTAATACAATATATAAAGAGGCACACAATTGGAACATATCTTTATCATCAGTGTATTCAGCATTAAAAAAAATCACTGCACTTTATTGAACCTCTGTTTTGCATTTCTGTGCATCATTCAGCGACACATAGAAGTTCATGTGTTAATAAGTATTTAGAACAATGTATTAATTTTGTTTATTAATATGTAATGCTGCTGACATTGAGATCTGCATTCCAAATAGCTCTTCACAATTACATGGGTTTGTTTTGGAAACTAAAAGCATTTAATCAAAGCTCATATTTAAAATGGTAAATATTCTATTGATGTGAGGATGCTTTTTAAGTCTCTTAGTACTTATTTAATCACCATACCTAATAAATATCCTTCATCTGAACATATTTGAATGAAAATAGAATGACTTTTCTCTAGGGTCTGTTCAGAGGAGGCGTCGTTTGTCACAGATGGCGGCTGATGACAGTATTGTGATAAAAAGGGTTACGCTGCAGTAGTGAGCCATAACAGGGAGCTCATTGTGCAGTGCTGGGAATGAGCTGACAAGGCTTGGCTGCATGACTGATGATTGCAACCGATGGGAGGAACTTGGTGTAATTGGCTGAACAGATTAATCCTGTCATTTACACAGTGTGGGGAGGTTTAGTTTCAGAGTGGTAGCTGATCAAAAAAATTAGCCATTGGAGCAGCAAAAAATGGTCCTTCAGTACCAGAACACTAAGCAAGGTATATTTCTGTGCTCAAGGTTTGCTCACCTGCTAGCATTAGGTTTCATTAAGCTCAAATGATGCATGTTCATCTGAGACCTGAGTGCATAAAACTGGTGAAGCAAAAGTGTCACTACATGTTTCAAACAATAAATGTTAAATGATTTTAATCCTTTTTGCTTTCATTAATTAGAAAAAGAGCTGTTTAAAATGCTCTTTGGGGCAGAAAGTCGTTAATCTTTAATGACATATATAGCATCGTATCATTTTACTGGCCTGTACTTGTCACCCAGAATGATTTTAGTTAACCATAGCTGAAATAAATGGGATAATGGGAAAGGTACAAGTCTCCACAAGGACATTGGTGTTTCAAATCTTGTAAATGCTCCTGAGCTGCAGATCGGTGCTCAGAAGCATTCGAGGAGCTTTAGGGTTAAACATTGTCTCTCTTCCTTCTCCCCCATTTTGTACCACAATGAAAGTTTCCATTTTTCCTCTCTTTTCATTTGTCTGATTAAAATGTTACTGTTTGTTCTGTGGGATTTTAATTTTGTGCATAAAATCATAATAGCAGTGTTGTCTATGCTTTTGATCATTACTTTGAATGGATATTAAGACAGACCATTACATGACCAATAACCAGCATATTTCTTCATTACCTTCACGAGTATAAAAGAAGCACAATTTACCTGCTTGCTGATTGTTGGTGGTTGTTCTTTATTTTGTTTTCTAAAATCCTGGAATACAGAGTTTAAATTGGATATTTTTAGTTTTAACTTCACTGTGGTTATCTAACATGGTCAGGGCACTAAAAATCACAGTAATGGCTACAGGATGAGTAATGATGCACAGCCTAGGTTAGATTTTTCATGTTGGCACTGGGACTTTTCACACCACAAATCGCGAAGGGCCAACATTGCCTCATGCTGTATTCAAGGTAAGCTCCCTCTTGATTTGGGACTAACACTGGGAGCCCTCCAAAAGGCGTGGGAAATCCAGCACACCATCAACCCTTAAAGGGCTGATTCCAAAATTAAAGAAATGTGGCCAATTAAAGGTAAACAACCTCGTGTGGGGACAAATTCTTTTTCAGCCTTTCCGAAGGCTGTAGGGCTTTTATATTCTTTTTCCACTTTTGCAAGGGGTTTGCAAGGAATTAAAATTATTTCTCATCCTTTTCAAGAGCTATATAGGGTGCAAGAAATGGCTGATAAAAATCAGTGAAGACAATACAAATGTGGAGGCAGGAAGTGGAGTCCACAGGCCATTGAGAGAATGGTGCAGCATCCAAAGCTCCTGCTTGATGACAGGTTAAGTAGAAGGGCTGTTATATTAGATGAGTGAGAAGAGAATTGCCCTCTTTGCTACTACTGTGGACATCAGCATGCTGCAATGCTGAACTATGGGGTTAATGCTGTGGAGTGGCACAGAGTTACGCTCCTTGCAAGCACTCACACAGGACAACCTAGACTTCAGCAGCTGCCAAAAAAGGGGTTGGGTGCTGTGCAGTTCTGTCACTTGTTTTCAGACTCATGCCTACAATTCAGGTTCCCTTTCATTTTATTTTTGTCTGCCACTTCTTGTTCCCCTGCATGTTTAGCCTTGGCAGATGTTGCTGATGGATTGAGATGCCTTTAAGACAATCCAAAAGCTTTTTGAATTTTTGTTCTGCATTGAAATCTTCCCCTTTAATTGTCCCCATACCATTAACCTTGTCTTAATTGCAATTTTCCTCTTCCACTAATTTCATTGCTTGGCAATTTAGATCAGAGAATTAAGTGCTAATTGCACTTGACCTTTTGAGCAAGATTTGGATCAGTTTGGAACTAGACCGAAGGACAAAAATCAGCCCCCTTCTTTGCTGGGATGACAAGATGCAGATTTGAAGAGGGTTTAGAAATTCCAAACACTTGACTCTCTTGAAAAAGATCCATCCGGCCATCCTTGCATATAAGTACATGGTGGGAGTAGTAGAAAGTGAAATAACAGGCCTGCCCCAAGCTCAGGGCTAACACTATTCTTATGTCTTATCACCTTTCCCACTCACTCCCTTGCAGGCATACACACACCCAGACAAACATCATACTTATTCCAAACTAGCACTTGTTCCCTTTTGGTCACTATAGTCCTGATAGAGCAGCCTGCTAGCATTACTGGTGGCTCAGAACCAAACAATATTCTGGATCTCTCTCTTCAACAATGTTTGCAAGCGCCTGCACAGCTGCATACATCCCAGAGGATGCAAGTAGTGAGCCTGAGCACGTGCCACAGTGTACAGATGAGGAGGAGCAAGATTCTGCTATCCAGTTGGCCACAGGTCTGCCATCAATGATTTCTCCACTCTGGGAAATGTAGCTGTGCACTGACATTGGTAGCTGCAACCAACATGCTCCTTTTGAGAGTAAGAGGATAACTAAAGAAAGGGTAGGGCTTATTAGAGATCATGAGGATAATCTGTGTGTGGAGGCGGTGTTGCGTTTGCAAAGCTAATCCAGAGGCCGTAAGAAGAGTTCAGTTCATGTTGCTTTTTAATGGCTGCTCCACACACACACTCCCAGGCAAAAGCAATCGAATACCTATACACAATACAATGATAACAGCACTATCAAACTCCATGTGCTCAGGCCAAGGCAATCGAGTACCTATCACCAATGTCAGACATAACATTTCCTCCCCCCTCACAGAATTTCAAACATGAAATGTAGTGACAAAGTCCTGTAGGTGGCCAGGGCGAGAACGTGTACGAACAGGCTGAGGTGTGGACTGGTGAAGAGCAGGCCGAAGTGGGGACTGGTGAGGAGCAGGCTGAGGCACAATATCTGCTTGAGGGTTGGCTGGCTGAGCCACATGTGCATCCCGCCACTCTGGGGGTAAGACTTGGGGATTAGGTCCGTATAATCCCACATCAGGGGGTGCTGGCACCTTCCGAAGGCGGCTGGCATGCCACCGAGAGCCGTCAGTGAGGTAGAAAGTGGCTGGTCCAAGTTGGCGGCTGATTTGGAGAGGGGAGGACCAGAATGAGGCCATCTTATTGTTGTGGTGAGGCCTGCGGACTCTGACCCAATCGGAGACTGAGATGTTGGGCGCCTTGGCCCTCTTCGACTGGTCGAAGCGGAGTTTCATCTTCTCCTGCTGTCTAGCGACTGTGGCTTGAGCCGGTGGAGCAGGGCTCTGAGCTAGCGAGGGGCAGAGCCTGCCAAGGGGCAGCATAAGCTCACGGCCTAGCATGAGGGATGCGGGTGAGACCCCTGTAGTGGAATGCTGGGAGGCTCTGTAGTGCAGCAGTGTGTGGAGGAGGGCCTTGTCAAATGCACACCCCTGGGATAGGTGTGCTCTGAGGCCATTTTTCAGTGTCTGGTTAAAACGCTCCACCCCCCCATTTGACTCGGGGTGGTAGTACGCTGTGCTTATGTGATGGATGCCCTTGCTCTCAAGGTAAGAGGAGAGTTCCGAAGAGACCATTTGGGGGCCATTGTCTGTGGTGATGGCCTTTGGATGACCCCAGTGGGAGAAGAGGGACTCAAGGATATCAATGATAACCCGAGAGGTGACGGAGCCCACGGCAGTGACCTCTGGCCATTTTGAGTGCAGGTCATAGGTCACCACTAGGAACCGTTGATGGTGGGGGACACCATGGATCTCCCCGCAGACGTCCAGCTACAGGTGCTCCCAGGGCTGAAAGGGCCAGGCAAGGGGTTGCAGGGGTGGAGGAGCTTGGTGGCCAGTCTTGCCACTTACAAGGCAGGCTGCACAGTCCTTGACCAGGGCCTTGATTTCCCTGTCGATACCCGGCCACCACACTAGGTCTTGGCATCGTTGTTTGAGCTTCACTATGCCCAAGTGGCCCTCATGCGCCATGGATAAAACACGCGCATGAAGGGCACTTGGGACCACAGTGCAGAGCCCACGTGCAACACAGGAGTCATTCCAGCAGGAGAGCTCCTCTTTAACTCTGGAGTAGGTAGACAGTTCCTCAGGCACCTTGTGAGGCCAGCCATCTCTGATGAAGGTGCACAGCTGGGAGAGGGCCGGATCCTGTTCAGAGGCCTCTTTGAGCTCCTGGAGAGAGACTGTGGTTTGGAGAGGCGTGTGCAGCATCTGGACGATATCCTGTTCCACATGGTCAGACCCGACGAGTGGGGCTGGGGCAGAGACAGTGCGGGAGAGCAGATCTGCAACAACATTGTCATGTCCTGGTGTGAACTGGAGACTGAAATTGTATTGGCGGAGGCGGGCAGACCAGCGGTGTAGACGCAGTGGTCTGTGGCCCGTGCCGGATGTCGACAGCAGGGCAGTAAGAGCCTGGTGATCGGTTCACAGGATGAAGGCACGGCCATACGTGTACAGGTGCCACCACTCACATGCCCAGACGCACGCCAGCGCCTCATGCTCACCTACTGAGTACTTCTGTTCGGTGGGGCTAAGGGCTCGGGAGGCAAAGGCGATTGGTTTCTCCACTCCATTCTGTATCTGCGATAACACTGCCCTCACAGCTGCAGCGGACGCGTCGCAGGTGACGAGGGTGGGGCTGGCGATGTCAAAGTGAGCCAACACTGGAGGCGACGTGAGCTGTGATTTGAGGAGGCGAACAGCTTCCATACAGGCTTGTGACCACACCCAGGGCTCATCATTTCGCAGGAGCTGGTGCAGTGGGGCTGAGTTGGCTTAGTACTGGGGCAAAAACTTCAGGTAGTACCCAGTCATGCCAAGGAAAGAGGCAACCTGTGCTGCAGAGCTGGGTTCTGGGATGCTGCGAATGGCATCCACGTTTGACTGGAGTGGGGATATACCGTCAGCCGACAACCGAAAGCCCACAAATTCAATCTCTGAAACAGCAAAGACACACTTTTCGCCATTCAGTGTGAGCTTGTGTTTTGCTAGAGCCGTGAAAACTCTGTGAAGGCGTTCGTCGTGAGTGGAGGTCAAGGGCCCATGCACGACGATGTCATTCAGGTAGATGGCCACCCCAGGAATGCACGCGAGCACAGAGGACATCACCTTTTGGAAGCAGCTGGGTGCAGAGCTAAGTCCAAATGGCATCCTGGTGTACTGAAAGACACCAGCATGTGTCACAAAAGCAGTGAGGTCCCTGCTGCTGGGGTGGAGGGGAACGTGTAGATAGCCCTGTCGAAGGTCCAGTTTCGAGAACAGGATGGAACCATAGAACTGCGCTGTGAGTTCCTCTGATGTGGGCAGTGGATATTTGTCAGGGATTAAGGCCTTATTCACTGCTCGAAGATCGACACAGACACGTAGACCACCTGACTTTTTCATTGCGACCACCAGGTTGGATACCCATGGGGAGGCATCAACTGGTTCGATGATGCCAGCTTACAGTAGCTGCTTTAGTTCAGCTGTGACCCCGTCATGGAGAGCAAGCAGGATGCGGCGCAGTGGCTGAATGACGGAGGTAACGGTGGAGTCAACCATGGGCTGGTGGGTGAAGGCAGTCAGGCAGCCCAGACCCTCGAAGAGTGCTGGCCATGTTTGACGCCACGGTGAGGCAACGTGCAGAATCGCAGACCTGCCGGTGTCCAAGAGAGAAAAACCCAGGTCAGTGAAAAGATCCAGTCCCATCAGATTAGCTCCTTGGCATGCCACATGAAAACAAAAATCTAGCAAAACTTTTGTTCCATAGCGTACAGTGAGGTTGACTGAGCCCACTAATCCAATTTTCGAATTACCATACCCGCAAAAGGCAGTGGAGGGCGCAGAGAGTGGCAGGGAGCTGAAAAAGCGTTTGAATGTGTCCACATTCAGCAGTGAGACGCTGGCACCGGTATCCAACAACAGCGGAATGCACACATCATTCAGGTTAATTGTGCATGACTTGAAAGCCACTACTGGCCCAGAGCTCACGTTGTGAATTATAGTGCTTGAGGACTGATAGTGTTCATTTGTAGCAACCGGGGCAGAGCGGCAGACATTGGCAAAGTGATTTTGTTTTCCACAATTGCGACAGGCTTGCCGCGCGCGGGGCAATTCTGTGCTCTGGTAGCATGTGAACGAGATCCGCAGTTTCCACACTGTTGCCGCGGTAGTGCGCGTTGCTGCCGTCGCGCGAGCATTACCATGTCAGTGCTGTCGGGGCCGAGGGCGCTGTCACTGGGTGTGTGTGCTAGTTTCGCTGCACATTCGGCTGCAGACTCCACTTGAAAGGCAATGTTGACTGCCTGTGACAACGACTGATCGTCGGACTCGAGTAACAGTCTTTCACGCACTCTCACGTTGTTGGTGTGCTCTATTAGTTGATCACACACCATCTCATCTTGTAGTGCACTGAACTTGCATGAGCTAGCTAACCCCCTCAAATTAGCCACGTATTGATGCACAGAGTCGCCAGGGAGTTGGTGACGCTGTCTAAAAATGAATCGCCGCAGGAGGGCACTTTGTGGGGCAGAGAAGTGTGTGCTTAACAGAGCCACAGCCTCATCATATGTTTGAATTGAGTCTGCTGTGCATAATGTCCCAAGAACACGCTGGCCCTCCGCTCCCAAGCAATGGGATAACAGTGCCTTTTTCCGTGATGTACTCACATTTTCTCGTCCAAGAGCAATGAGATAGGTTTCAAAGGACTGTAACCAGCGAACCCATGGGATCAGCGGCTCACCGGGTAGTGCAAGGAAGGGAGGAGGTGGTGGAAGAGAGATTTCAGCCATCCTCGTTGCCAAATGTTGCGTTTGCAAAGATAATCCAGAGGCCGTAAGCAGAGTTCAGTTCATGTTGCTTTTTAATGGCTGCTCCACACACACACTCCCAGGCAAGAGCAATTGAATACCTATACACAATACAATGATAACAGCACTATCAAACTCCATGTGCTCAGACCAAGGCAATCGAGTACCTATCACCAATGTCAGACATAACAGGCGGGAGACGTTGGTAAGGTTCTTAATGAATACTTTGCGTCTGTTTTCACAAAGGAGAGGGGCGAAGCATACATTGCTATCGGAGGAGGAGTGTGAAATATTAGATGAAATAAACAGTGAGAGAGGAAGTATTAAGGGGTTTAGCAGCTTTAAAAGTGGATAAATCCCCAGGCCAAGATGAAATCTATCACAGGCTGTTAAGCGAAGCAAAAGAGGAAATAACAGAGGCCCTGACCATCATTTTTCAATCCTCTCTGGCTTCAGGTGTGGTGCCAGAAGACTACTAATGTGGTACCCTTGTTTAAAAAGGGAGAAAAGGATAGACCGAGTAATTACAGGCCAGTCAGCCTAACCTCATGGTGGGAAAATTATTGGAAAGAATTCTGAAGGACAGGATAAATCTTCATTTAGAAAGACATGGATTGATCAAGGATAGTCAGCATAGATTTGTTAAGGGAAGGTCGTGTCTGACAAACTTGATTGAATTTTTTGAAGAGGTAACAAGGAGGGTCGATGAGGGTTGTGCATTTGATGTAGTGTATATGGATTTTAGCAAGGCTTTTGATAAGGTCCCACATGGCAGACTAGTCATGAAAGTAAAAGCCCATGGGATACAAGGCGAAATGACAAAAAGGATCCAAAATTGGCTCAGAAGTAAACAAACGATAAAGGTCTAAGGGTGTTTTTGTGACTGGAAGGCTGTTTCCAGTGGGGTTCCGCAGGGCTCAGTACTAGGTCCCTTGCTTTTTGTGATATATATCAATGATTTAGACTTGAATGTAGGGGCTTTGATTAAGAAGTTTGCAGATGATACAATAATTGGCCGTGCGGTGGATAATGAAGAAGAAAGGTGAAGACTGTAGGAAGATATCAATGGACTGGTCAGGTGAGCAGAACAGTGGCAAATGGAATTCAACCCGGACAAGTGCGAGGTAATGCATTTGGGGAGGGCTAACAAGGCAAGGGAATACACAATAAATGGTAGGACACTGATAAGTACAGAGGGACCTTGGAATGCATGTCCACAGATCCCTGAAGGTAGCAGGACAGGTAGATAAGGTGGTTAAGAAGGCTTACGGGATACATGCCTTTATTAGAGGAGGCATAGAATATAAGAGCAGGGGGGTTATGCTTGAACTGTATAAAACATTAGTTAGGCCGCAGCTAGAATACTGCGTGCTGTTCTGGTCATAAGAACATAAGAACATAAGAAATAGGAGCAGGACTAGGCCAAGCGGCCCCTCGAGCCTGCTCCACCATTCAATAAGATCATGGCTGATCTGATCCTAACCGCCAATCCACTATCACAGAACCATCTCCTGAATCTAACAGAATTAGACACATGAAATAGGAGCAGGATCAGGCTACACGGCCCCTGGGCCCGCTCCGCTACCCACAGGGCCATGACCGATCCGAACCTAGATTCATGTCCAAATTCCTGCCCGCTCCCCGTAACCCTTAATTCCCTTTACTTCTAGGAAACTGTCTATTTCTGTTTTAAATTTATGTAATGATGTAGCTTCTACAGCTTTTTGGGGCAGCATATTCCATGGACCTACCACCCTCTGAGCGAAGTAGTTCCTCCTCATCTCAGTTTTGAAAGAGCAGCCCCTTATTCTAAGACTATGCCCCCTAGTTCTAGTTTCACCCATCATCAGGAACATCCTCCCCGCATCCACCCGATCCAACCCCTTCACAATCTTATATGTTTCAATAAGATTGCCTCTCATTCTTCTGAACTCCAATGAGTAGAGTCCCAATCTACTCAACCTCTCCTCATATGTCCATCCCCTCATCCCCGGGATTAACCGAGTGAACCTTCTTTGTACTGACTCGAGAGCAAGTATGTCCTTTCTTAAGTATGGACACCAAAACTGTACGCAGTATTCCAGGTGCGGTCTCACCAATACCTTGTACAACTGAAGCAATACCTCCCTATTTTTATATTCTATCCCCCTAGCAATGAAAGCCAACATTCCATTGGCCTTCTTAATCACTTGCTGTACCTGCATACTAACTTTTTGAGTTTCGTGCACCAGCACCCCCAGATCCCTTTGTACTTCAGTACTTTCCAGTTTCTTGCCATTAAGATAATAACTTGCTCTACGATTTTTCCTGCCAAAGTGCATAACCTCACACTTTCCAGTATTGTATTCCATCTGCCAAATCTCTGCCCACTTACTTAGCCTGTCTATGTCCCCTTGCAGGTTTTTTATGTCCTCCTCACTCACTACTTTCCCTCCCATCTTAGTATCATCTGCAAACTTTGATATGTTACACTCGGTCCCCTCCTCCAAATCGTTAATCACCACATTACAGGAAGGATGTGATTGCGCTAGAGAGGGTACAGAGGAGATTTACGAGGATGTTGCCTGGACTGGAAAATTTTAGTTATGAGGAAAGATTGGAGAGGCTGTGGTTGTTTTCTTTGGAACAGGGGAGGTTGAGGGGAGACCTAATTGAGGTGTATAAAATTATAAGGGGCCTAGATAGAGTGGATGGGAAGGAATTATTTCCCTTAGCAGAAGGGTCAATAACCAGGGGGCATAGATTTAAAGCAATTGGTTGGAAGTTTAGAGGGGATTTGAGGAGATTTTTTTTTCACCCAGAGGGTGGTGGGGGTCTGGAACTCACTGCCTGAAAGGGTGGTAGAGGCAGAGACCCTCATCACATTTAAAAAGTACTTGGATATGCACTTGAAGTGCCATACCGACAAGGCTACGGACCAAGTGCTGGAAAGTGGGATTAGGGTGGATAGCTCTTTGTTGGCCGGCGCAGACAAGATGGGCCAAATGGCCTCCTTCTGTGCTGTAAATTTCTATGATTCTATGCATGTTGGCTGCAGATATTCTTTCAACACATGTCACAGCTCTGCTGCTGCCTCGCTGTTGACCTGGAGACTGCGGAGCTTGTTGTCCTCCGTCATTAGTAGTAGGTTTTCCAGCGCCTGCAGATACCGTTAGTAGCACAATGGTGGGTGCCAGCAATCCAGCTTTGGTGCTTGCTGATCCCATTGACATGCCTCCTTTCATCTTGTACCACTTGAACCATGAAATTCTGTATTTGGGGCTGTTTAAAAAAAACACCATTAATTATAACATGTCTGGCTGATAAACCTGGCTGCTGCATAAGCAGATCAGCACTGCTAGCCCAAGAATATAAAGATAGCTAAAGCAGTGCAGCTTTTTCTGAAGGCATGTTTCCTGAAAGCATTCGATCACTCTGGGAAACCAGCCTTTTGAAGTTTAAATCCTCTCTCCAGGATCCTTAGCAACACTGGATAGCAACAGGGAATGCACAGGCACAAGTTGTTCTTCCGTGTGTCCGAATAATATCACATTTGTACCTCCAGAGCTGCAGAATTTCAACCTCGGATATCACAGGTGGAAAACCTATCATTACAAGGGGAATACCAATTTAAGCAGGTTATTTAAATCCTAATTCATCAGCCTCACTGGTCACTACACCAGCCAATGTCAATCCCACGTAACTTAAAACCCCACTAAATATAATAGACAATGGGCGGAAAAAGAAAATCAGGTGGGGTGTAGAGCGGGCGGCCTATCTGCAACACTCCGTTTTACGCTCCTGCCGAAGTTGAAGGTTTTTACGAACAATATTTATATTTGACAGAAAAGGCTGGCGTCTCCCATTGAAAAGAACATAAGAACATAAGAAATAGGAGCAGGAGTAGGCCAATCGGCCTCTCGAACCTGCTCCACCATTCAATAAGATCATGGCTGATCTGATCCTAACCTCAAATCTTCTATCACTCTCCATCCCACCCAAACCCATGTGATCTCCCGGGAGAGGCGAAAAACCAGATAAAAAACCCAATGGCAAATTTGGGAGAAAAAATCTGGGAAATTCCTCTCCGACCCATCTAGACGATCGAAATTCGTCCAGGAGATCACTCTGTCCCTATATTTTCTACAGTACTTACCGTCTGTAAAGACGATCTCCACCCCAGCCAGGAACAGGAATAAAACCATCTCCTGAAATCTAACACAGAATTAGAACACAAGAAGTAGGAACAGAACCAGGCTACACGGCCCCTGGGCCAACTCCACTACCCACAGGGCCATGACCATTCCGAACCTAGACTCATGTCCAATATCCTGCCCGCTCCCCGTAACCCTTAATTCCCTTTACTTCTAGGAAACTATCTATTTCTGTTTAAATTTATTTAATGATGTAGCTTCCACAGTTTTCTGGGGCAGCAAATTCCACAAACCAACCACCCTCTGAGTGAAGAAGTTTCTCCTCATCTCAGTTTTGAAAGAGCAGCCCCTTATTCTAAGATTATGCCCCCTAGTTCTAGTTTCACCCATCATTGGGAACATCCTCACCGCATCCACCCGATCAAGCCCCTTCACAATCTTATATGTTTCAATAAGATCGCCTCTCATTCTTCGGAACTCCAATGAGTAGAGTCCCAATCTACCCAACCTCTCCTCATATGACCACCCCCTCATCCCTGGGATTAACCGAGTGAACCTTCTTTGTACTGACTCGAGAGCAAGTATGTCTTTTCTTAAGTATGGACACCAAAACTGTATGCAGTATTCCAGGTGCGGTCTCACCAATACCTTGTATAACTGCAGCAATACCTCCCTGTTTTTATATTCTACCCCCCTAGCAATAAAAGCCAACATTCCATTGGCCTTCTTGATCACTTGCTGCACCTGCATACTAACTTTTTGAGTTTCGTGCACCAGGACCCCCAGATCCCTTTGTACTACAGTACATTCCAGTTTCTTGCCATTAAGATAATAACTTGCTCTATGATTTTTCCTGCCAAAGTGCATAACCTCACACTTTCCAGTATTGTATTCCATCTGCCAAATCTCTGCCTACTTACTTAGCCTGTCTATGTCACTTTGCAGGTTTTTTATGTCCTCCTCACTCACTACTTTCCCTCCCATCTTTGTATCATCTGCAAACTTTGATATGTTACACTCGGTCCCCTCCTCCAAATTGTTAATATAGATTGTAAAGAGTTGGGGACCCAGCATTGACCCCTGCGGAACACCACTAGTTACTGATTGCCAGTCTGAGAACGAACCATTTATCCCAACTCTCTGCTTTCTGTTAGATAGCCAATCCTCCACCCACGCCAGAATATTACCCCCAATCCCGTGATTTTTTATCTTGAGCAATAATCTTTTGTGTGGCACCTTGTCAAATGCCTTTTGGAAGTCTGAATACACTACGTCCACTGGTTCCCCTTTATCCACCCTGTATGTTACTTCCTCAAAGAACTCAAGCAAATTTGTCAAACATGACTTCCCCTTCATGAAACCATGCTGAGTTTGTCCTATTAAATTATGTTTATCCAAATGTCCCGTTACTGTCTCCTTAGTAATGGACTCTAACATTTTACCAACCACAGATGTTAGGCTAACAGGTCTATAGTTTCCAGCCTTCTGCCTACCACCCTTTTTAAATAAGGGTGTTGCATTAGCAGTTTTCCAATCTGCCGGGGCCTTTGCTGAGTCCAGGGAGTTTTGGAAAATTATTACCAATGCATCCACAATCCCTAACGCCACTTCCCTCAAGACCCTAGGATGTAAGCCATCAGGTCCAGGGGATTTATCCGCCTTGAGTCCCATTATTTTACCAAGTACCACTTCCTTAGTGATTTTAATCGTATTTAGCTCCTCCCCCCCTAGAGCCCCCTGTTTGTCCAGTGTTGGGATATTCTTAGTGTCCTCTACCGTAAAGACTGATACAAAATATTTGTTCAGCATTTTTGCCATCTCCATGTTTCCCACCATTAATTTCCCGGTCTCATCCTCTAAGGGACCAACATTTACTTTAGCTGTCAAGACCTGATTAATTATTTTGTTAAATTAGAGACTCTGGCTGACATTTTAAATACATAGCAAGCCTCCCTACATTACAACAGTGATGATGGGAGGTAATTGTAACCCCCAAGAATAGGTAGGTTTGGGTTGGGTGAATTTGGTTGGTTAGCGCCTCTGGGGGGCACTAACGGGGTGCTAGGAACTTAGTGCCCGAGCACGACGATTTTAGCGCCGCTCGTGAAATTGACCAGTCATTTTGCGGCAGCGCTAAACATTACCGCCATGATCTCCTGCGCCCGCAGATCGTGACGTCAGTCAAGCGTGCAATGCCCCGGTCGCGACCCAGACCGGATATTGAGTCGCACCCCCTGCCTTAGCGCCTGCTGCTAGGAACGACAGGTAGAGGGGAAAGTTTTCAAGTCGGGAAGGGGCTGGTGAAGCACTGTTTAAAGGTGGGCACTTCCTGCCTTTGCTTGTCAGCAAAATTTTTGGTTTTAACGATGTCCTAAGGAGTTTTGGCCCTCAGCACCACTTTTGAGGTTCCTAAGCACTGAGCTCTTTCCATGGGCCTATCCATAGTGCTTCCAACACAATTGCTTTTGAGGTCTCTCCAGGCCGAGATTCAAGGCTGCAATGAGCAGGGTGTGGCTGGCCAGCAAGATGGCCCCTCCCCTTTAAGAACTAGATGGCGCCAGTGTGTCTGGCTTCCATGGTAATTGGCATTGCCTGAGCTTCAGTAGCGTTCTGAGTTGGCACCTCGCTCCCTGGCATTTGTGCCTTAAGAGAGGTGTGTCGCGCCTGATTTAGTGCTCAAATCACCTCTAGGGGAAATGGAGACTAATTTTGCAGTCGGAGGCGGTAATTAGCGCTGGGCGCTAAACTTTGCACCTGGCCGATATTAGCAACCCAAAATGGCCGATACCGAAATGTTCCCCTAAAATTAAAAAAATGTCAAACTTGATCCCAACCAGCCCACTTCCGATTTTAAAGGAGTCGGTATGGGGGAGCAGGAGGAGGCAGGTCGCTCGGTAACAGCTTCTAAGCAGGCTGTGCACCTCCATTTTACAGGCTTTTTAGTTTTAACCCATTTCAGCCGTGTTTCCCAGGCCTCGGAAAAACGGCAGGTAAAAGGAGGTGAGAAGGGCTGGATCCATAAGGTAAGTGCATTTACAGCACTACTTGTGGGCCAGGGGGAGCAGGAGTGCTTCCTCCAGGCCCAACAAACTCACCTACTTCCAGCCCCATGATCACCGACTCCCTCCGAACTCCACTTACCTCCACGCTCTTCCCCCCTCCCCGTGATCTCTCCCCACCCCCAACCACAATCTCTCCCTTAGACCACAATCCCTCCCCCCGCCAACCACGAGACTACCTGGACCACCATCTGCCCCCCAACCACTAGAACTCTCAACCACCCTCTGCTATCCGACCTATCGCAATCTCTCCTCCCCCGAACACAAGACATCCCTGACCACGCTCTCCACCATCCTGTGATCTCCCCCCACGACCATGTGACCAACCCCTCCAATTGCGATCTTTCCCTACCTCCTTTCAAGCTCTCTGCTCCTTGGCTGTGGCCTTGTGCTGCAGGCTTTCCTACCCGACAGGCAGCCAACCTGTCATTTAGGCTGGCTGTTGGTCAGGAAACCTGAAGAAAAAATATAAAAGACACCCTGTAGTTAATATCTGCAGAACGTTACTTCCGGGTTTCCTGTCCAGAGCTGCTCCTCTTCGCTCCGAACAGGCCTCCCTGTAATTATCGGGGCCTATATTTCAAAAGCACTTCATTGGCTTTGAGACTCTTTTGGGACATGCTGAGGTTGTAAAAGGTGCTAAAAAAATTCAAGTTCTCTCTTCTTTCTGTCCTAGCATAAATTAAGACTGCAATCTCTCTCTGGTTAGGAAAAGAATTTAAGGTAAAGTAGCGCTAGTCAGGATTCTATTTAATGCTGTAAAGCCTAAAAATTGCTGTTGCTGTGTCAATAAGGGGTTAACTGAGGGTTCCTTTAAGTTCTTGAACGTTTCAAAAATAGCTTCTCCACACGAGTTAAATTGTTTGGATAGGTGAGCCAAAAAGTGGATTTAATGACTGCACACAGGGCCTGTCAATGAAACAGAAGAAGCAATAATTCTGGCAATCAGCTGTGAACTGCAATTAGGAGGCTTTATGCAGTGGAAATAGCACTGTGGGGGTCAGAGCAGCTGTTAACTGAGCAAAATTGTTGAAAATGGGGCATTAGAGTGAGGAAAAATAGGTTTACTGCCCAGGTGTTGGAAAACACACTGTTCGGAATCAGGAAGCAGAGGGGTGCACATTATAGGACTCATGGTCACCTCTCTCCCAGAAGTGCCTGTTGCAACAGACATGGAAGTGGCAGAAAGTGGGCACTACTCACCAGACACAACAGTAAAGGCTGAGTGAGATGCAGGTCTCATACCTTTCATAGCCCAAGGAGGTTTAGGGTCACCACAATCTGGCAGATTATGTCCTAGAAATTGGACCTGCTTGTATAAAATGGGTGCAACAAGGGCCAATGTCAGGTATCGATGTCCTCTGCCCCAAGTATGCCTGAAAAACGCCCGACCCAATAGTAGGTCGGGCCATTTTTCAGGTTTCTAGGGTGGCCACCTAAAACAGATGTTAGGCCCCTTGCATATGCTAATGAGGGGCCTAACACCTGCTGTAGAATCCCTCTGGGAAATTGGGCTGCCCTGAGTGGAGCAGGCGCCAGACCTACTCCTGGCGTGGATGTGGCCGAGCAAGCAGCTGCCATCAAAAGAGTAAGGCCTAGAAATTCATTGTAGCCACTTTTGGGGCGGTAAAGTCGGGCGGCCGCTAAAGTTTGCGCCCGCCGCCAAATCGAGGCCACTTCTCCGATATTCATTAGCTTCGCCCTAAGAGTTTGCTCGAGCGCTAAAACTGGCGCTGGACGCCTCTCTTTAGGCGCTAAGCCGGAGGTGCTGAGCGAGAGCGCCGAGGCCGGGCGCAGCGCAGGTGCGGCCATCTCGTGATTGACAGCAGACACCCTGGCGCCGGCCAGCTCTTAAGGGGGAAGGGTCGACTTGGTCTGCTGCCACGCCCTGGATAGTGGAGCCCTCCAGCTAGGCCTGAACACTGCTGCTGGACCCAAATAGCGCCTGAAGCCATGCAGAAGGCACGTGAACGAGCGCAGCGCTTCTCAGAGCGTGATCTGAGTGTGCTGGTTGGTGGTGTGGAGAAGAGGCGCCATATTTTGTACCCGGACAATGGCAGGAAGGCGCCGGTCCGCGCCTACCGGAGAGCCTGGAGGCATGTCGCCAGCAAGGTGTCAGCCAACAGCGAGGTCCCCAGGACCGGTGTCCAATGCCGCAAAAAGTTTAATGACCTCACTCGGATTGTCAGGGTGAGTACCCTTTCCAGTGACCTCCTCATCCTTGCATGTGCACCTCACATTATGGGCAAAGGGACCTGAAAGCCCTAATGGCCAGCCCTCATCCAGCAGCTATGGGACAGGCATGAACATCAATTGCACATTCTGCACTTAACACACTGGCCAAGCTATTCCACCATGGGAGGCAGTGCACACAAGATCAGGGCGACACACTGGCCAGGCTATTCCACCATGGGAGGCAGTGCACACAAGATCAGGGCGACACACTGTATTTAGAGGCCGTCCTTTCTCTTGCAGGCCAAGCTGGCCAATAATAGGAAGAGCCGGACTGCGACCGGGGGAGGCCAACCCCAGATCCAGCCGCTCACCGAGCTGCAACATCGCGTGGAGCGCATCATGGGTGGTCGGGTGATTGGCCCCGTTGCATGTGGAGATGCCGACCCTGTTCTGGGCACCAATGGTAAGGACATCAACGTTTGGACCTCTCTCGTCCCACTTGCGCATCAGATCTACATCCTTTGCCACTGTCCGACCAATGTGCTGAATGCCACCACTCATGCATCCCTCGCTGACGCCCTCTCCTCACTCTAAAGCTACTCTTGTGCCTTCCTGCTTTCAGATGGTGAGGAGGAGGCCCCTGAAGTTGCCAGTGACAGCCCCTCAGAAGAGGAGGAGGAGGAGGAGCAAGAGGAAGGCGGCCCATCAGGGGAACCCTCAGCCGTGGCAACCCATGCGAATGTAGGGGACACGTCTTCCCTGGAGGGGAGCGTGGCGGAAGTGTCGGAGGGGAGGGGAGCTCATGGGACCTGCGGCCTGCAGAAACGCGGGAGGGGGGTGCCAGCTCGGCGGCCTTCTCCCCAGAGGGGGGAAGGGTCGGAGGGGAGTCCAATTGCTGGGCCCAGCGGCGTCCAGCAATGCAGGAAGGGTCGGCCAGCTCGGCGGCCTTCTCCCCAGAGGGAGAGTCCGGCCTCCAGTCCGGAGATGGTCTTCGCCGAGGAGATGGAACGCCTCGAGGACTTGTCCGCGGACTCGGAGCGCCGGCACACGGAGCTCATGGGGGTAGTGGCACGGTTGCCTGAGGCCATCGAGTCCCTCTCTCGGAGTGTCACCGACGTCGGGGCCTCACAGGCCATCAGTTTGGCGGAATTCGGGGCAGAGCAGGCAGCGAGTCGGGCGGCATTCGGGGCAGCTCAGGCAGCGAGTGGGCAGCTGATCAGTGGTGCCGTGCAGTCACTGGGTGCTCTGATGAGGTCACTGAACAGGTCAACATGGGCACTCACTGCTGCCACACTCGCTGTGTTAGCCAGGCATCACCAGGGCACCCGGCGCGCTGCAGCAGCACAGCGGTCTGTCCCTCGGCAGATTGGTGCGCATGCTGCAGTGCTGGCCCGGGCGAGTGCCAGTGTCTCAGGCGACCAGCGAGCGCCTGCCATCCGCCAGCTTGCCCCCATTCCTCCAGCCGCCACTGCCACTCCCCCAGTGGAGCTGCCAGGAGCTGCTGCAGCGACTGATGCTGGCCAGCCACAGCTGCAGCATTCAACAGCCGCCCGCTCGACGGCCAGACCTCGACTAGGCCGACCCCCAAGGGCATCTGCCGTCACGACATATGCCCCTCTGGAGCCTGCCCCCAGCCTTGCAGCAGCCAATGGCCTTACTTTGAGGAGCAGCAGCAGGGCGGGCAGGGGCCACACAAAGATGGCCAAGGCATCGCCCTAGCGGGCCAAAAAGTCGAATGTGTGGCCAGTTGTGTTTGTTTTTTGAGGCCGAGAATTGGATGTTTGTTTTTTGAGGCCGAGAATTGGATGTTTGTTTTTTGAAGGCCGAGGATGTGATGTTTGTTTTTTACGAAGGCCGAGGATGACGGCCATTTTAGTTGCACTGTTTTGTTAATCCTCTCCAGGTTGTGGGAGCGAGTAATGTGTTTGAGTGTTTTTGGGGGGTTTCGTCTGTTTTTGGTTTTCATGTGGGAAGGGCCCTGAGTTTGTACAATAAAGCATTTTATTTATTAACATTGTCCATGTTTGATCTTTGAAGTGTTTGTTGCCTTAACCGGCTGAGGGCTTGCGGAGCGGCTGCAATCATGTTCTTTCATTGGCACAAGCCATTCCCTGACAGGGGGCCTAGAAGTGACGTTCAATAAGCCGCCGACGGGCGGCCCTTGGGCCTTCTGCCTCCCTCCTGGGCTGGTACTCCTCGTCCTCCTCCTCCTCATGCTCCTCCTGCTCCTCCTCCTGAGATGGTGGTCCAACGTGAGGTGGCAGTGCCTGAGTCCTGCGGATAGCCAGGTTGTGCAGCATGCAGCAAACGACGACGAATTGGGAGACTCGCTCCTGCGAATACTGGAGGGCTCCCCCGGAGCGATCGAGACAGCGGAACCGTTGCTTGAGGACGCCGATTGTTTGTTCTATGATGTTCCTAGTCACTTGATGGCTCTCGTTGTATGCCTCTTCAGCAGGGGTGCTGGGCGCACGGAGCGGGGTCATGAGCCAGGTACACAAAGGATAGCCTTTGTCTCCGATAAGCCATCCTCTTGGGTGAGGCTGTGCCTGGAACATGTCAGCCACAGTTGTCTGTCGCAGGATAAAGGCATCGTGGCTGCTGCCTGGAAAGCGGGCATTGACAGCTAGGATGCGCTGCCTGTGGTCACACACCAGCTGTACGTTGAGGGAATGGTAGCCCTTCCGGTTGCGGTAATCCTCGGCATGCTCCAGAGGTGCCTGCAAAGCCACATGCGTGCAGTCAATGGCGCCCTGCACCATGGGGAAGCCCGCTATTCTTGCAAATCCCACTGCACGCTGCTGCTGCTTGTCCAGGGTCATGGGGAAGGAGATGAATTGATGTCTCCTTCTGAAAAGGGCTTCGGTCACCTGGCGGATGCAGCAATGCACGGCGAACTGGGAGATGTTAGCGATGTCCCCAGCAGCGGATTGGAAGGAGCCGGTGGCATAGAAGTTGAGAGCCACCATCACCTTCACTGCCACCGACAGAGACGTCCTGCGCGTCAGCTGTGGCTGCAGATCTCTCTGAAGCAGCTGGCAGATGTCTGCAACCACCTCCCTTCTGAATCGCAGCCTCCTTACACACATCGCGGCAGACATGGTCAGATAGGAGGACTGCTGGCGGTATACCCTGGGTGGGTAAGGCCTCAGTTGGCGACGCCTGTTGCCCCCTCTGCGTCTAGCCAGGGCTGCCACTCTCTCACGGCGTCTGTAAGCCCTTCTGGCATAAGGCTGAAAGTCAGCGTTGGCACCCAATGCAGCCCCCATTATATGCTGGCAAACACTGAGCTCTCAATGAAGGCAAAGATAATTGCTAAGCTCTGGCCTGAGCCAAAAATACCTGTCCTAGTGTTGGTCCAAACCAGTAAGCTCTCCTCCTTGGTCTCTCTCCAAAAAACCGTTGCACAAAATTGAATGCTGCAAAATGGCTGGCCTTTATAGTGCAGGGTAAGTGCCCTTTAATTAGCGCTCCCCGCGGCCCGCCTCGGCTGTGTACCGTTCCACTTCACAGTCGTTAGGGCCGCCCGGCGCACAATGGGCCGGCGCGAGTGAAGTTCCGGTTCGGGGCGCACAAAGGGCGTTGCACTAGTAAATGACGTCATGATCTGCGCGCGCAGCAGGGCGCGCGCTAAGACTTTGCGCCGGCGCTAAATGTGTACTGAAGTTGGGGCGAGGCGCAGATCGCGCTGCGCCCTGGTGCTACGTGCCTAGCGCTCGAGATCTACTCCTCCTAAGGCGCTAACGGCTGGCGCGCCCAACTGAATTTCTAGGCCTAAGTTTTAAAAAAAATGTAAATTTTGATGTAGAGCCAGGAGGAGCAAGAGTGTTGCTTCTGGCTCCTCGGTACTCCTGCCAACCCATTCCAGCTATGATCGCCCCACCTCCCACTGTCCTACCCCTCTCTCCCATCAATTACCTGAGGCTGTTGCCAGTGAGGCAGACTGTCCGAGATTTGATGCTGAAGGTTGAGCTGTTTGTGGAGGCGGCTCATTCAGATTACTTGGATGAGGCTTGAGGCCCAATTTTGGGCTGACCTCGGGCATGTGTTCCTGTCACATTGCCAGATTCACACCCAAAACAGGGCGCTAACGAATTTGTACCTCATCAGTGAAACCCTGCAGCCTGCCAGAATACTTACTCCTTGCATATGGCATGACTTAGAAGGAGCAGCAGATTAGGTGTCACATGTCTGAAACAAAACATAAGTACCATGCTAAATCCAACTGGCAAAATTCACACAAAACACAATAGATGAAATAAATACACTGTACTTTATTTGAACATTATGCTCAATGGTTATTTCTTATTGGTTACAATATACTGTAGCAGAAGCCCACCATAAGGTGGCAATAGCTGACATCTAAAGAACTGAGCATGAAAGTGTAGGAGAGGTCATTTGGGTTGAGCTATTTTCTAGTTGTGATTTGCAGTTTTATGAAGTAGCTCTGGCACTCATTGGAAGCTATTTGAAATGATTGCCTCCTGTAGCCATTTTCCTTGCTGTATCGCTGGTTCTGCAGCTAATTCTCATAATATTTTTTTCACTCTGTAGCTTTGTCATTGCCTCACCACCCTGGCCATCAACCTACATGGTGAGGCTCTTTTGCAGAGTGAAGCTATGGAGCGTGCAACAGATGATGATTACTCTTGAAACTTTGGGGATGTTGAACTACAGGAAACTCTCTGGTATCCGGCACCGTCGGGACCGACGTGCTGCCGGTTGATTAAAAGTTCTGGATGACGGAGCGGGTTATCTACCGAGGCTATTTTTAACAATCAAAGAGTCAGACTCCTGTTATTGAGGTGTTCAGACTTCTGACCGTGGCAAGAAGCCGAGTAGTGGCAGTTTGGAGAACTACCCACACTGACTAACTCGGCCACCGCGGGAGACTCAGACTCAGACTCGGCAACATTTCCGGTTATTGGGGTGTTTTCGGAGTATGAATTTTGCCGGTTAATAGAGAATTCCGGATATTAAGGTGCCGTTTAAACGAGAGTTGCCTGTATAAGATATCCCTGGATCGGTCAAGATATCTGAAGTACTGCTTCAAGATCCCATCCTGGTTGTGGTACAAACTTGATTGTACCTGTTCCCTGCACCTGTCAGTGATTGGCATGAAGGTATTGTGAGCCATGACTGCAGCTGGAGCCGTGTTCTTCCAGGAACCATTCCACCGTTTTTCATTCCCGTTCAAATAAGGGTGACACTAATTATTACCTTAAAATGGAAGCAGGCAGTCACCTGCATGTGTCTGTGCTGGTAGTCACAAACCAGCTGGAAACTGAAAGAATAAAATCCCTTTCAGTTCAGGTAGGACAAATGGTAAACTGGGTGCAATCAATGACCCTGTGCCCTGGGAAGTCAGTAGATCTCTACAATTGTGTTGCCTGCTCACACTGCTATTCATCAGTTGGAAAGTTGATGAAGTACTTGTCCCTGCTGAATAATGTGACATCAGTGAACAGCAAACACTGATGCTGCAGATGTCCCACTTGAAAGGATTTGCAAATTTCATGTCTCCCCTGAAGATTTACTTCTGGCTTATTGGAGAAACCCTGGCTGGACTGAGTTTAAAATCCAGGGCTCCAGGGCCCAACAAGATGGCTACGGTCAACCTCATGGCCAAGGCCTGCAAAGTTCAGGTTTGGACTGACAAAGAAGGAATGTTCCAGAAATTAGAAGGCAGACAGGCCTTCTGCATTTATGTATGAGAAGCAAACAGTGACATTCGGGCCTCTGATTAAAACCCATCAAGGCCGTTTGCACAGATAATCAACGGGTAATAGCTGTATTCAGATCTTCGTTAGCTGACTTCAACACTGTTTGGAAATGATCAACGGGGCATTAAAACTGGAATGGCCCTATCACAAGACCAGTTACACAAACGAAAACACTTATGGGACGTTTAAAAACCGATTAACTGGCCATCCAGGTCGATGGGCCCAGAACGGTTTCCTTTGTATAGACTTCAACACGTCCAGGTCAGACAAAGAAACAAGCTGATCTGGCGAGTGATAAGGGCTCCTAGAAAGGGGTATAAATAGTCCCTCGGGAAGCCATCTCTCTCTCTCTCTCACCTGGACTCCGGTGCCCTGCCTTACCATCAAGAAGATCGACGACGAAGAGCCCGTCCAAGGGAAGCAGGATACCCGCAGTTACATTTTAAATCACTGGGGTATCTCTGCTCTGGGCGGTGAAAACCCGAAAGACATCGGCAAGCAATGGGGCATGGAGCAGGCGTTCTAACATCCGAGACAGGTGAGCATAAACTTTCTGGCCCATCGCAAGACAACTTAGATAGGTGTAAAGGGTGGGAGTTAAGGGGATTGCTAAAATTGTCATTTTAGTCATTTTCTCTCGATGTGTCCATTTCTCCTCCCCCGCTAAGTGTAATTGTGTTACATACATAGTGACTTTTTCTGTATAGTGTTTATTTTTCCCAATTTTTAATAAACATTGGTTTTCTTTGCACCAAACCACTGGCCTCGTTTTGTTTATATCGCTGCTCGTAATAAGTCCAGTGGTCAGAACCAGAGGGGAAGCGATTCGAACTGCATGGGGCTGGAGCAGCTCAGATACACCTGACTGGCCAGACACAAACCCCAAACCAAAACCCCCTACACACTGGTAACCTGAAAGAAGCTAGAGGGGCAAAAATGATGGCGATGGAGACTTTGACAGCTCTTGGCAGTGTCGTATGATGTTCGATCTTATCTGGAACTCTTTTTGGAGGAGATGGCACAGCTCTGACACAACCTCCTTAATAATCCTCAGCCTTCCTAGGCACATCTCTGCTTTCATTCCCAGTGTGTTGCATAGCAGTGGAACCTGACATCACGGGCAGCCCTCTCCTGCTCTTGCTGGCTAGTGGAGCACTGAATGCAATTCCCACATTGTGCAAACAAACTTGAAGGCCCAGAATGTGCTGGAGTAGGGCATCTCGCGGCATGCCCCATTAGTTAGACACGTTTCCTCACCTTTCAGTTTGAAAATGTTTTGCCCTATAAGTTGCTCGATAACAGAGTGGCGAGGACAACAGGGCATCGGGGACCTTGCTGAACGATGGGAACAACAGTCTATCCTCTTAACCAATGAGATTTAAGAATTGAGAAAGAAACAGACTGAGAAGGAAATAGGGTGAATTAGAGACAAATCAGATACAGAAAGAGAAATAGAGAGGGAAAGAAAGATTGGATAAAGAGACAGAAAAGAAAAGTAAGTAATTTTGAATTTTAAATTTTAAACTCCTCAGTTTCAATTGTTCCCTTCTGGACCAAAGAGGTTAAGTAGCATTGCAGGAACATAAGTCTTGTCAATAAGTATGGTCCTAACTTCCTGCAGCGAGTTTAATTGGTAGTTAATGTGCAAATGCAGCAATTTCTTGAAATTCACGGGGAGGTCGACGGCGAGCAGTCATTTTCGCGAGGCTAACCATCCAGCAATTTGTGGCGATTTGCAACTCATGGCGTATCTCTTCCTCACCACAAGTTGCTGGACAATTTACACATTAATAACGGCAAGCACCATTGAACTCGCCGATACTTTGCCAGCAAATTCTGGCCTGAAGTTTCAGCTGAAGTACAGGAAACTTTCTGGTATCCGGCACTGACGGAACCGAGCTGGTGCCGTTAGATCAAAACTGCCGTAGAAACCAGCGCTAATGTTAAAACATACGGAGCTCAGAGCTCTGTGTGAAGCAACAAACCCTGTTGCTTAGCAACAGCTTCAAAACAGTCGGCACAGCTTGCAAGCGTCTAGCTGAAGCTGTTGCTTAGCTACAGAGATGCTTGCAGAGCCAGGACTGGAGAAAAGAAGCAACAAAAAGAAAAAAAATGATCTGAACCGACTCCTGGAATTTTGCCGGTAGATAGAGCTTTCCGGACATTTAACCTCCGGATAAACGAAACTTTCCTGTATGCAGCAGCTCACCTTTCACTAAACAGCCCAGGATACAGATGATAGCCTGTACAGCAATAATGATTGAATATGAGGGCTAGCAACACATTGCATGTGTGCTATCAATAGTGGAATGTGGAGCACCATGTATAGCAAGTTATTCAGGTGACAAAAGCAAGGTTGATGACTGTAACTTATGAGTTCAGTGTTGGGGTGCTCAGAACCAACTTTCACTCCACAGCAATTTTGCAGCATTCGGGAAATGGAACATAATATGATCATTAATCAGCACTCATTAAATTACTGATCAGTAGAGCTCCAATACCACAGATCAAGCAGTGACAGCAATTTCAAGGCTCATATCTCTAAGTACATGGTACAAATAGACAATAATGCAGTTGTCTAATTTTTACTATACACTAACCATATACACCGTGTAATCATTGACACTGGTAAATATATTTATTTATTTTTCTTTAAAAAGAGGAAGAGTGCCAAGGCCACAAATTCAATGGCACCTTTGCATCACCAGAACTTCTGCCTGCCTGTAAGCTCTTACCATGACCCTGTCCCAAATCCTGGGTAATTGGTGATTTGAATAACTGGGGTGGTGCCTACATCTGTAGCACTGCAACAGGGATACCCTTCCTGAGGAAGCAGTAGAAACTCAGACTAGCACTCTGCCCCAAAGCGCACCCAGAAATGCCTTTAAATTGCTGCGATGTGATCAGGGGAATGCAATTTGCTGGGTAGTTTTAAAAGGGATGCAATCCCGATAGATTTGAGTTTTGTCCCAAATTCCAATCCCTGCTGATGGCACAATTTCTGCTCTCCAAGTCTTTACCTGTTGTTCCTAATCTATTGAAGAAAATCACCCTTCAATCTCAGGAGGTAGCTAATAGACATTGGTTTTAGTTGATCTCAGGATCTGTAATTGGACCATGTGATTTTACAGGGACAGACCAGTTTACATACAGCTGCACCATGGCAACAGAATAAGATATTGTATGTTACATGGTATAATACAGCACATCCTCAAACCTACTGTGAGCAATACTACAGGAGTTCCGCTAATCTGTCAAAAAAATGTTTCACACTATTTCTAAGTAGACAAAGTAATTTTAACCCACCACGGCGGGCGGGAGAGGGTTGGTGGGAAGGTTAAAATTTCAAAAATCTTAAGCCTGACCCCAACCTGCCTCAAACCCGTCCACAGTTTTAACTGAGGTGGATTGGGGGGCAGATGACGAACCTGCTCTCAAACAGGCAGGTCAGTTATTTAAATATGCTAGTAAAGCTGCATGCCTTAAATTTTAACAGACTTTTAGATTTACTGCCTCCAGCATGGGTTTCCCGGGGCTCAGGAAACCCGGCAGCTCAAGGGCAGAAAGAATGGCCGAATCCAGCAGGTAAGTGTCTTTCCAGCACTGCTTTGGGGCCAGGAGGAGCATGAGTGCTTCCCTCGGCACACCAAGCTAACCTGCTTTCCTCTCTGCGGTTCGCCAACCCAACCCCATGCGTGATCTCCCCCTGATCCATGATCTCCCACAACTCACAATCTCTACAACCCCCCTCACAGTCTCTTCAACACCCCCCCCGCCAATCTCTCCCCAATCCATGATCTCCCCTTGACCCACGATCTCCCACAACTCACAATCTCTACAACCACCCCCTCACAATCTCTTCTTCAACCACCCCACCCCCGCCAATCTCTCCCCAATCCATAATCTCCCTCTGACTCACAATTTCCCACAACTCGCAATCTCTACAACGCCCCCCCTCACAGTCTCTTCAACAACGACCCCCCCCGCCAATCCACAATCTCCCCCTGACCCACGATCTCCCACAACTCGCAATCTCTATAAGCCCACATGGTCCTTCAACCACTCCCCCACCACCAATCACCCCCCACCCCCCTGCAGCCCGCGATCTCTTGCTTGTTGTGGGACCTTCCTGTGCGCAAATTGTCTGCCGCATTTCCTACATTATAACATTGACTACACTTCAGAACTACTTAATTGGCTGTAAAGCGCTTTGGATCATCCTGAGGTCATTAAAGGTGATATATATGTTCTTTCTTTCACAGCAACTCTGCTTAAGCAGAGCTCCATATTTAATTTATTATAATAGCATCTTATGAGTTGCTGTGGCTGTGCCTCCACACTAAATGTAACACGTTTCAGGCCTTTCTCCTTCTGCTTGCAACTCTCTCCCAGACAGTGTTATCAAATAGTTCTCTGCCTTTTGTATGCAACAGTTTAAATGCCAAGCTTACCGTCCCATTTTGAACCAGGATTTCTCCATTAGACCATTGGAAATCTGTAGCTTGCCCTGGTACCAGTAATCCAGTACAGTTACTGTTAAGTATGTGTATTGTATTGAACAATTAACACAAAGACTTAAACGTATAACTCAAACAGGTCTTTACTGGTTGGAGGTAGGGACTATACATAGGTCTTTACTTCATGCCCACAGGCGGGAACTGAGGGGGATCAGTACCCACAGTACTATTTATACCCCTATGGCCAGGAGTGGTACTACGTATCACTACGCCCAACAAGTAGTGCAGTCCTGTCCATAGGTTCAAAGTAGCACACATATTACATACACAACATTCCTCCCTTCCTAGCTTTACAGTCATCTCCCCATTTAACATAACGTAATAACATATATACATATATAACTTCAGGTTTACATAACAGAATAACATAGATACATAGATAACTTCATGTCAAAACAGATCACAGATTCAGTCTCTGCGGAAAACAGTTCACAGATTCAATCTCTGTGGTGGAGTCGGTTCACGTTGCTGGAGTGACTCATTCAATAGTCCTTCCATGGATTTAACAGTTTGAACTTCCGAACTGAATTGGCTCCGTTCGGAGGGACCACGTGTGTGATCTGGTAGAGGTAATAATGGTTCAGATGGGTCATCTTCTGTTTCGACTTTTCCTTTTCTGCTTCTTGGAGACTCTCTGGGCTCCACTGTCAGCTGCCAGCTGCATGCGCAGTTCCTCCTTCTCTCCCTCCTTTTTCCGTAGTAGAGCCACCTTCTCCCGATGTTCCGTAGACTTTCGGTGCTCCTCCATGATTTCTGTATGGTGGGAGTCGAAGTTACAAGTTGGGCAGGACAGGACATAGTAATATTCGGTGTCGTCCTGATCTAGGCCAGCGAGAGGGTCTTCTATTTCCTCCATACCCAGCTGGGCGTTAGCCAGCTTTTGTTCCAAGTCCAGACATCTTTCCTGAAGAGACTTCTTCATGCGTACCTCTTCATCCAGCTTTTTCTGGGCTTTCAGCAAGTCGTTTACTAATGACCTCATTTGAGATTTTACTACTTCAACTTCTTTTGGAGATTGATTGATCGGACTATTCAATCCCTCTACCGGAGCAGCTGTTTCAGCGGTCTGTTGTTCTACGTTGACGTGAGTCAGCGTACTTTTGGCATCCAAGGGCTGCTCTGTTGCAGTCATCTCAGTCTGTGTTGCCACCTCAGCTCTTCCAATAACCTTTGAGAGCTCCGAACCCCTTTTGTTTGAATATTGAAGTTCGTGTTCAAGTTTTTTCCATTTCAGAGTCCTGTCCTTCAGCATATGCAGGAGTTGGCTGACCGTTAACTCCTCTGACATCAGACGTTTTGTGTGCTCCTGCTCCATTTTCTCCATCAGCTGCTTCTGTTGTCTTTCCAGATTCTCCAACTCTATATCAAAAAACTCTTTCGTTGCATTCAACTCTTGCTCAAAACGGCGAAGCATTTGTTCTAATTGCTGTTGTAGTTTGAAATGGAGTTGAGTTCGAGCCCGGTGTCCCTCAGAAATGGGCACATCAGTAGAGTTGCCAGACTCAGAATCCACAGTTAAACTATGTTGTTGTTGCTCAGTGGAATTCTGTGCTGAAACTTTGTCTTTTGCACCTGAGTTGGGCTTACCATCATCCGTTCCAGAGTCTGGGCCGACTATCTTCACCGAGTTCTCACTCGTTATTGTTTGTAGGAAATGCCAGTCCATATTCATTTTCCTAATCCACTCCCGTCCTAGTAGTGGAGGACCTCCTTCAGATATCACATATAAGTCCATTACTTGACTGTCTTCGCCCTTGTGGACCACTGCAACCTCTATTTTCCCGATGGGGTACACTCTTTGCCCCGTGTATGTTTTCAATATAATCCCCGTATCCTGTAGGGGAATATGTTGGAATAACTTTCCGTAATCTTTCTTATTTATGACCGTCAATGCCGATCCAGTGTCCAATTCCAGTTTTACTTGGACTCCTTCTATCTGAAGAGTGACCCAAATTGTCTGGAGGTCTGCACCCTTACCAGCGTTGAGTACTCTTAAGCTAGCCAGTTCATTACAGCTTAAGCTAGCCAGTTCATTACTGCTAGCATCTGAATCGGACTCCTGTTCGGCCACCTTGTGTACCTTTGCGTATTTCCCTTGCGGTGACTTCTTGTTGCTGGTCTTCTTCGCTGACCTGCATACTCTAGCTATATGTCCAAGCCTACCACAAGTTCTACATTCTTGGTTTTTAAACCAACACTGGTTCTGATCATGCGTTGTCTTTCCACAACGATAACATTTGCCAGAACTCACACCCAATTTGTGTGCACTGAGCTCCGGTGACCGTAGCTGCATTACTGCCGTGCCTCTCGCTGCGGCTTCGTGTGCTGCTGCCATAGTGACCGCCTTCTCAAGCGTCAGCTCATTCTCCTCGCGCAGTCGCTTTTGTGTATCCTGTTTAAATAAACCACACACAAATTTGTCTCGAAGTGCCTCTCTCAGTCCCGTTCCAAACTGACAATATTTCGCTAATTTACGCAATTCCAGCAAATATTCAGCATTGCTTTCATGCTGTAGCTGCCTTCTGTTGTAAAATTTAAATCGTTCCGCTAGCATCAGCGGCGTGGGGTTTAGATGATCTTTCAGGACAGTAACAATCTCATTGAACGTCTTATCCGCCGGTTCATCTGGTGATAACAGGTGTTTCAATTGCCCGTATGTCTTCGCACCCATTAAATTTAATAATGTTAGTGCTTTATCAGCCTCACGAATTTTATTGGCCTTACAATAATTTTTAACTCGTTCAACATATATGGCCCAATCTTCGATGTCACTATCAAAGTTGCTAATATTCCCGTGTTTAGGCATTGTAGTACTTTATCAGATTTGCAATTTCTCAGATTTTTTTTTTTTTTTTACTGCTATCCAAGATGGCGGCTTCCCGCTCTTGCCGTCGTCCTCCGCCCACAAAATGGCGGTTTTCCCGCACTTGGCGGTCTTCACCCGTCCCCCGACGCCGTCTCCCTTCAGCCCCGAGTGCGGCCCTTATCTCCGCCGTGATCGATGGCCCGCGCTTTTCACCGCGGCTCTCGCGCCTTCAGTGTCTGCCGACGCTGCGCCTTCCAGCCCGAGTGCGGCCCTTATCAGGGATTTCGATCGATCGCCCTTCTACCTCCGACTTCCCCCAGCCCTGTCTTTGCAGCCAACGCTGCTTGGCTTACCCACCACCGAGGTTGAAAAAGCTGCAGGATGTCTTCTGTCCTCCCGTTTTCAGTCGCTGATGGAGGCTTCAGGGTCCTAATGCCTGTCGCTTCCAGTGGGGTGGTGAGATTTGAAACCTCTCTTCAACGTCCTGTCTGTGGACGAAGCCGCCGTGGAATAACTGCCGCAGGGTAAGAACCTGACTCGTCGCCAGTGTTAAGTATGTGTATTGTATTGAACAATTAACACAAAGACTTAAACGTATAACTCAAACAGGTCTTTACTGGTTGGAGGTAGGGACTACACATAGGTCTTTACTTCATGCCCACAGGCGGGAACTGAGGGGGATCAGTACCCACAGTACTATTTATACCCCTATGGCCAGGAGTGGTACTGCGTATCACTACGCCCAACAAGTAGTGCAGTCCTGTCCATAGGTTCAAAGTAACACACATATTACATACACAACAGTTACTCTGAGTCTTTCTGGTCTCCAGGCAACCACGCAGGCCAATTCTATGAACTTCAATCCTTGCTGCAATTTTCTTCAGCTGCACCTTGCTATTATACCACCTAACATAAACAGAGCTAGGACTGTGGGAAATCCTTGTTTTTTTGAGTTCTGTTGTCAGTGGGGACAATACCCGTGAGAAACTGGTCTCCCCCCTCATGATGTTTTTCACAGTGTACACAATAGTGGCACTCTGTCCTCGGTAAAACATGATCCCAATTGTGATCCCACTTTCAGTGAAGGTAGCCTGCCCAAAAACATATTTCAACCTGTTCGCTTATCAGTCTGTGGGGAAGACTGGTACTTTTGGTGGTGGCTTGCAACACATTAGATCAGTTGGGTGTTGATATGCTGACACATTTTTTAAATTTTCCATTGCAGTAGAAAAATAAAACTTCTCTGTTCACAGCTTTATCTGATGGGAAGATTAACCCCAGTATTGGAACAATGTTGGTGATATGAGAGTGGGAGGATATTTATCAAAAGGATCATACTGTTTCTAGATTTAACTGATCTTGCATCTATACTCAAAGGATGAAATGTAGTAAAACATACAGTAAGCTGAATTAGTTCTGCATCTTCTGACAGAAATGATTATCTTGTTATTTTCTGACAATAAAAAATTTCCAAAAAAAAAATAGGCTACAAGGAAAAATGACAGTGAACTTCTGTATTGATTGAAACTGTTTATCTCTGCACATAACTCCCGCCTAGGCTACAGTTGATTTGAACATCTTGTCTTGATGCTATTGGAGCCCAATGAAAGTTGTTATTGAAACCTTCACATTGTCTGATACTCTGTAACAGCCCAAAACCAGAGGAATTTCAATTATTCTGCTAAATGATTCTTCAGAAATTATATAAAAACAACTCCTCTGTTATACAGCCGCTAACTGCTACACTGGGCAAGGTATATTGGTACAGTATGTATATTTATTTTGGGTCTCAGCAACATTAAGAGCAAACTGATCATTTGTAATATATTCTTGACAAATGTTTGAAAAATAATAAAACAGCATTATTCAATTGTTATATTCTAGGAGGATTATTAATAGTGTCTGCAACTGAGATAGGCCCGAGAGCTCTTAAAGGGCTGAGTGCATTATAAACACAGCAAAAGAGAAACTGTGATAAATTGTAGACCACAGGGGAGGTATAAGAACATAAGAACATAAGAAATAGGAACAGGAGTAGGCCAATCGGCCCCTCGAGTCTGCTCCGCCATTCAATAAGATCATGGCTGATCTGATCCTAACCGCCAATCCACTATCACAGAACCATCTCCTGAATCTAACAGAATTAGACACACGAAATAGGAGCAGGATCAGGCTACACGGCCCCTGGGCCCGCTCCGCTACCCACAGGGCCATGACCGATCCGGCAATCATGAATGGATTAAAGTTGCACTGCCGCCATAGCTGTGATGTGGTTAACCTTCCCAGGGCTTGCTTGTAATGGTAGGACAAATGAAACTTAAAGCTGGAAGAAAATAACAGTGAGTAAATATTCAAAAGTTAAATATATGGGTTATTGGAACACACCGGTCTAGAAATTCGATCGTAATCGAAGGTGGGTGGAGCCTCTTCACTTGGTCACAGGGACCACGTAAAATTGCTGGGAGGTCATTGTCATTAGGTAGACATGCAGCCAGCGTTACTTGCACTGCTTATTGACTGCATGCCTATTTGGGTGTTCAGGAAATCGGGCATTAGTGCCATCACTTGAAGGCAGCTTCCACCTCTTAAAGGGGAAAGCACTGAGGCTGCACGTCAATTACAAGAGAAATGCAGGGAACAGCACCAACTGCTCTACATCGCCTTCTTTGATCTCACAAAGGCCTTCGACACTGTCAACCGTGAGGCATTATGGAGTGTCCTCCTCAAATTCAGCTGCCCTCAAAAGTTTGTCACCATCCTCCGCCTGCTTCACGACGACATGCAAGCCATGATCCTGACCAACGGTTCCACCACAGACCCAATTCACGTATGGACCGGGGTCAAGCAAGGCTGTGTCATCATACCAATGCTCTTCTCGATCTTCCTTGCTGCAATGTTCCATCTCACCCTCAGTAAGCTCCCCACTGGAGTGGAGCTAATTTACAGAACAAACGGGAAACTGTTCAACCTCCGTCGTCTCCAGTCCAGATCCAAGGTCGTCCCATCCTCTGTCGTTGAATTATAGTATGCAAAGGACGCTTGCGTCTGCGCAAACTTGGAGGTTGAACTCCAAACCATCGTCAACACCTTCACCGAAGCGTACGAGAGCATATGCCTTACACTAAACATCCGTAAGACAAAGGTCCTCTACCAACCTGCCCCCGCCACACAGTACTGCCTCCCGATTATCAAAATCCACGAAAAGGCCTTGGACAACGTGGACCACTTTCCATACCTCGGGAGCCTACTGGCAACAAGGGCAGACGTCGATGACAAAGTCCAGCACCGCCTTCAGTGTGCCAGTGCAGCTTTTGGTTGCCTGAGAAAGAGAGTGTTTGAAGACCAGGACCTCAAACGCGGCACTAAGCTCATGGTCTACAGAGCAGCAGTGATACCCGCCCTCCTGTATGCCTCGGAGACATGGATCATGTACAGCAGGCACCTCAAAGCACTGGAGAGTTACCACCAATGCTGCATCCGCAAGATCCTGCAAATCCATTGGCAGGATAGGCGCACCAACATCAGTGTTCTCGCTCAGGCCAACATCCCTAGCATCGAAGCTTTGACCACGCGCAATCAGCTCCGATGGATGGGTCACATCATCCGCATGCCCGATAGGAGACTCCCAAAACAGTGCTCTACTGGGAGCTCCGAAACGGCAAGAGAGCCCAGGTGGGCAGAGGAAACGCCTTGAGGACATCCTCAAAGCCTCCTTGAAAAAGTGCAACATCCCCATCGACACCTTGGGAATCCCTGGCCCAAGACCGCACAAAGTGGAGGAGAAGCATCCGGGAAGGTGCCGAACACCTCCAGTCTCTTCGCCAGGAGCAAGCGGAAGCCAAGCGCAAACAGCGGAAGGAGCACACGTCAACACAAGCACCCCACCCACCCACCCGCCCCTTCAACCACCGTCTGCCCCATCTGTGACATTGGACTCATCAGTCACCTGAGAACTCATTTTTAATGTGGAAGCAAGTCATCCTCGGTTCCGAGGGACTGACAAAGAAGAAGAAGATGTGGTTAACATTCCCAGGGCTTGCTTGTCATGGTAGGGCAAATTAAACTTAAAACTGGAAGAAAATAACAGTGAGTAAATATTCAAAAGTTAAATATATGGGTTATTGGAACACACCGGTCTAGAAATTCGATCGTAATCGAAGGTGGGTGCACAGAGGGTGCAGGGGCTCTTCACATGGTCACAGGGACCACATAAAATTGCTGGGAGGTCGTTTTAGGTAGACATGCAGCCAGCGCTACCTGCACTGCTTATTGACTGCATGCCTATTTGGGGGTGCAGGAAATCGGGCATTAGTAACATCACTTGAAAGCAGCTTCCACCTCTTAAACATAGAAACATAGAAACATAGAAAATAGGAGCAGGAGTAGGCCATTGGGCCCCTCGAGCCTGCTCCATCATTCAATGAGATCATGGCTGATCATCCAAACTCAGTACCCTGTCCCTGCCTTCTCCCCATATCCTTTGATCCCTTTAGCCTTAAGAAATATATCTAACTCCTTCTTGAATATATTTAATGAATTGGCATCAACTGCCTTCTGTGGCAGAGAATTCCACAGGTTCACCACTCTCTGGGTGAAGAAATTCCTCCTCATCTCTGTCCTAAATGGCTTACCCCTTATCCTTAGACTGTGACCCCTGGTTCTGGACTCCCTGGCATCGGGAACATCCTTCCTGCATCTAGTCTGTCTAGTCTTGTTAGAATTTTATAAGTTTCAATGAGATCCCCTCTCATTCTTCTAATTGCAGCAAGTATAAGCCCAATCGACCCTACCTCTCCTCATACATCATTCCTGTTATCCCAGGTATCAGTCTGGTGACTCTTCGCTGCACTCCCTCCATGGCAAGAACATCGTTCATCAGATAAGGTGACCAAAACTGCAAACAATACTCAAGGTGTGGTCTCACCAAGGCCTTGCACAACTGCAGCAAGACATCCTTGTTCCTGTACTCGAACCCACTCGCTACGAAGGCCAACATACCACTTGCCTTCTTAACCACCTGCTGCACCTGCATGCTTACCTTCAGCGACTGGTGCACAAGGACACCCAGGTCTCGTTGCACTTCCCCTTCTCCCAATCTATTGCCGTTCAGATAATAATCTGCCTTCCTGTTTTTGCCACCAAGTGGATAAGCTCGCATTTATCCACATTGGGCAGATGCAGTATAATCACCCAACCTGTCCAAATCATACTGGAGTTTCTCGGCATCCTCCTCACAGCGCACACGCCCACCCAGCTTTGTGTCATGAGCAAACTTGGAGATATTACATCTAGTTCCCTTGTCTAGATCATCATTAATATATTTTGTGAATAGCTGGGGTCCTAGCACCGATCCCTGCGGTACCCCACTAGTCACTGCCTGCCACTCGGAAAAAGACCCGTTTATTCCAACTCTTTGCTTCCCGTCTGCCGACCAGTTCTATATCCAAGTCAGTACCTTGCCCCCAATCCCATGTGCCTTAACATTACATGCTAATCTCTTATGCGGGACCTTATTGAAAGCCTTCTGAAAGTCCAAATACACCACATCCACTGGTTGTCCCTTATCTATTCTACCAGCTACATCCTCAAAAAATTCCAGTAGATTAGTCAAGCACAATTTACCTTTTGTAAATCCATGTTGACTTTGTCAGATCCGGTCACTGTTTTCCAAGTGCTCTGCTATTACATCTTTTATAATGGACTCTAGCATTTTCCCCACAACTGATGTCAGGCTTACCAGTCTATAATTCCCTGTTTTCTCTCTACCACCTTTTTTGAATAGTGGGCTTACTTTAGCTACCCTCCAACCCATGGGAACTGTTCCAGAATCTACAGAATTTTGGAAGATGACCAACAATGCATCTACTATTTCTAGGGCCAATTCCTTAAGTACCCTAGGATGTAGATTATCAGGCCCTGGGGATTTATCGGCCGTCAGTCCCATCAATTTCCCTGGGATGAAATGTATCCCAGGCTGCTGTGTGAGGCAAAGGAAGAGATTGCGGGGGCTCTAACACATATATTCAGGACCTCTCTGGCCACAGGGGATGTGCCAGAGGACTGGAGAACCGCTAATGTAGTACCATTATTCAAGAAGGGAAGTAGGGAAAAACCGGGGAACTACAGGCCAGTGAGCCTAACATCAGTGGTAGGAAAATTATTGGAAAAAATTCTGAGGGACAAAATTAGTCTCCACTTGGAGAGACAAGGATTAATCAGGGATAGTCAACATGGCTTTGTCAAGGGAAGATCATGTCTGACTAATTTGATTGAATTTTTTGAGGGGGTGACTAGGTGTGTGGATGAGGGTAACGCAGTGGATGTGGTATACATGGATTTCAGTAAGGCCTTCGATAAAGTCCCGCACAGGAGACTGGTCAAGAAGGTAAGAGCCCATGGAATCCAGGGTGCCCTGGGGATTTATCGGCCATCAGTCCCATCAATTTCCCTAACACTATTTCCCTACAAATACTGATTTCATTCAATTCCTCCCTCTCATTAGACCTTATGCTCCCTGACATCTCTGGGAGGTTATTTGCATCCTTCTTTCTGAAGACAGAACCAAAGTATGTATTTAATTGGTCTGCCATTTCTTTGTTCCCCATTATAAATTCCCCAGATTCTGACTGCAAGGGACCTACGCTTGACTTCACCAAGATTTTTCTCTTCACATATCTATAGAAGCTCTTGCAGTCAGTTTTTATGTTCCCGGCAAGCTTACTCTCATGCTCTATTTTTCCCCTCTTAATTATTCCCTTTGTCGTCCTTTGCTGAATCCTAAACTGCTCCCAATCCTCAGGTTTACTGCATTTTCTGGCCAATTTATATGTCCTCTCCTTGGATCTTATGCTAGCCCTAATTTTCCTTGTTAGCCACGGTTGAGTCACGTTTTTTGTTTTATTTCTATGCCAAACAGGGATGAACAAATTCTGTAGTTCATCAATGCGATCTTTAAATGTTTGCCATTGTCTATCTACCGTCAACCCTTTGAGTAGCATTCCCCAGTCAATCCTACCCAACTCGCGCCTCATGCTATCGTAGTTTCCTTTATTTAAATTCAGGACCCTAGTCTCTGAGTCAGCTACTTCACTCTCCATCTTAATGAAGAATTCGATCATATTATGATCGCTCCGCCCCAAGGGGCCTCGCACAACAAGATTGCTAATTATTCCTTTCTCATTACATAATACCCAGTCTAAGATGGCCTGATCTCTAGTTGGTTCCTCGACATATTGGTCCAGGAAACCATCCTGTATGCACTCCAGGAATTCCTCCTCTACAGTATTGTTACTAATTTGGTTAGCCCAATCTATATGTAGATTAAAGTCACCCATGATAACGGCTGTGCCCTTATTGCACGCATCTCTAATTTCCCATTTAATGCCATCCCCAACCTCCGCCTTACTGTTTGCGGGTCTGTATACAAATCCCACTAATGTTTTCTGCCCCATGGTATTTCTCAGCTCTACCCATACAGATTCCACATCATCAGAGCTAATATCCTTCCTTACAATTGTGTTAATCACCTCTTTAACCAGCAATGCTACCCCACCTCCTTTTCCTTTTTGCCTGTCTTTCCTGAATATTGAATACCCCTGGATGTTGAGTTCCCAGCCTTGGTCACCCTGGAGCCATGTTTCCATAATCCCAATCATATTATATCCGTTTACATCTATTTGCGCAGCTAATTCATCCACCTTATTATGAATGTTCCTCGCATTAAGATACAAAGCCCTCAGGCTTGTTTTTTTTAACACTCTTAGACCTTTTAGAGTTATTATTTACTGTGGCCATGTTTGATTTAAACCCTTGATTTCTCTGACTGCCACTTTTGCTTTTCTCCTTCCTGTCTTTTGCTTGTATCCTTGTTTCCCTTGCTTCTGTCTCCCTGCACTGGTTCCCAAGGGGAAAGCACTGAGGTTGCAGGCAGTAGGAAACATTTTTTAAGGTCAAAAATGGCTGCAAGAGCTGTAGAGAGAACACCCAGATTCTCTGATGCAGCTTGGAAGCCCTTTTGCAGGGGGTTGGCAGGAGGAGGCAGGGGGCAGATAGCCTTCCAGCCAACACCTCTGAAGACAGTGGGAGGAGGTGACTGAGGAAGTTAATGCTGGGACTTAGCTCTCAGGACCTGGCAGCAATGCCAAAAGATGTTTAATGAACTCAGCAGAGTTGTCAAGGTAAAAATCCTAACTCTCAGCTCAATTAGGCTCTGCTCACACCTCCACCACCTGCAGCCTCACTACTCACAACACTCCCCACCCCTGCTTCCTACAGTCACTGCACCACAGCACTCTACCTCCTTCTCCTACTCACACAATCTGCACCTCCTAGTCTCAGCACTATTGTAACTCTCACTTCGCCACACCTCACATCTTACACAAACTATTCTAGCATGACAGGCACATTCTCAAAACAACTCATAAGGCTGTCACTAAAACACTCCCTTCTTTTTCTAGGAGAAGGTCACACACAATATGAGACAGCAGGCAGTGACCAAAAAAGGTTGAACCCAACTACACATGGGACCCGACAACATCCCGGCTGTTGTGCTGAAGACGTGCTCCAGAACTAGCTGCGCCAAGCTGTTCCAGTACAGCTACAACACTGGCATCTATCCGACAATGTGGAAAACTGCCCAGGTATGTCCTGTCCACAAAAAGCAGGACAAATCCAATCCGGCCAATTACCGCCCCATCAGTCTACTCTCAAATCATCAGCAAAGTGATGGAAGGTGTCGTCGACAGTGCTATCAAGCAGCACTTACTCACCAATAACCTGCTCACTGGTGCCCAGTTTGGGTTCCGCCAGGACCACTCAGCTCCAGACCTCATTACAGCCTTGGTCCAAACATGGACAAAAGAGCTGAATTCCAGAGGTGAGGTGAGAGTGACTGCCCTTGACATCAAGGCAGCATTTGACCATTTGAGGATGTAACTGGTAAAATAGATAAGAAAGAACCAGTGGATGTGGTGTATTTGGACTTTCAAAAGGCTTTCGAAAAGGTCCCGCATAAGAGATTAGCGTGTAAAGTTAAGGCACATGGGATTGGGGGCAAGGTATTGACTTGGATAGAGAACTGGTTGGCAGACAGAAAGCAAAGAGTTGGAATAAACGGGCCTTTTTCCGAGTGGCAGGCAGTGACTAGTGGGGTACCGCAGGGATCGGTCCTTGGACCCCAGCTATTCACAATATATATTAATGATCTGGACGAGGGAACTAGATGTAATATCTCCAAGTTTGCAGATGACACAAAGCTGGGTGGGCGTGTGTGTTGTGAGGAGGATGCCGAGAAACTCCAGGATGATTTGGATAGGTTGGGTGATTGGGCAGAAGCATGACAGATGCAATATAACATGGATTAATGCGAGGTTATCCACTTTGGTGTCAAACAAGAAGGCAGATTATTATCTGAATGGCAATAGATTGGGAGAAGGGGAAGTGCAATGAGACCAGGGCGTCCTTGTGCACCAGTCGCTGAAGGTAAGCATGCAGGTGCAGCAGGTGGTTAAGAAGGCAAGTGGTATGTTGGCCTTCGTAGCAAGAGGGTTTGAGTACAGGAACAAGGATGTCTTGCTGCAGTTGTACAGGGCCTTGGTGAGACCACATCTTGAGTATTGTGTGCAGTTTTGGTCGCCTTATCTGAGGAAGGATGTACTTGCCATGGAAGGAGTGCAGCGAAGATTCACCAGGCTGATACCTGGGATGGCAGGAATGACGTATGAGGAGAGATTGGGTCGATTGGGTTTGTACCCGCTGGAGTTTAGAAGAATGAGAGGGGATCTCATTGAAACTTATAAAATTCTAACAGGACTAGACAGACTAGATGCAGGAAGGATGTTCCCGATGGTCAGGGAGTCCAGAACCAGGGGTCAGAGTCTAAGGATAAGGGGTAAGCCATTTAGGACAGAGAGGAGGAGGAATTTCTTCACCCAGAGAGTGGTGAACCTGTGGAATTCTCTACCACAGAAGGCAGTAGAGGCCAATTCATTAAATATATCCAAGAAGGAGTTGGATATATTTCTTAAGGCTAAAGGAATCAAGGGATATGGGGAGAAAGCAGGGACAGGGTACTGAATTTGGATGATCACCCATGATCGCATTGAATGGCGGAGCAGGCTCGTGGGTCCGAATGGCCTACTCCTGCTCCTATCCTCTATGTTTCTATGTTTCTATGAGTGTGGTCAATCAGCACAGCCCCAGGACATCGCTGCAGGAGTTCCGCAGGGCAGTGTCCTAGGCCCAACCATCTTCAGCTACTTCATCAATGACCTTCCCTCCAACATAAGGTCAGAAATGGGGATGTTCGCTGATGACTGCACAGCGTTCAGTGCCATTCACAACTCCACAAATAATGAAGCAATCCATGCCCACATGCAACAAGAGCTGGACAACATCCGGGCTTGGGCTGATAAGTGGCAGGTAACATTCGCGCCACACAAGTGCCAGGCAATGACTATCTCCAACAAGCGGAAGTCCAACCACCGCCCCTTGACATTCAAAGGCATAACCATCACCGAATCCCCCACCATCAACATCCTGGGGGTCACCATTGACCAGAAGCTGAACTGGACCAGCCACATAAATACTGTGTCACCAAGAGCAGGTCAGAGGCTAGGTATTCTGTGGCGAGTGTCTCACCTCCTGACTCCCCAAAGCCTTTCCACTATCTACAAGGCACAAGTAAGGAGTGTGATGGAATACTCTCCACTTGCCTGGATGAGTGCAGCTCCAACAACACTCAAGAACCTCGACACCATCCAGGACAAAGCAGCCCACTTGATTGGCACCCCATCCACCACCTTAAACATTCACTCCCTCCACCACTGGTGTACCCTGGCTGCAGTGTGTACCATCTACAAGATGCACTGCAGCAACTCACCAAGGCTTCTTCAGCAGCACCTCCCAAACCTGCGACCTCTACCACCTAGAACGACAAGGGCAGCAGGCGCATGGAAACACCACCACCTCCAAGTTCCTCTCCAAGTCACACATCATCCTGACTTGGAAATATATCACCAATCCTTCATCATCATTGGCTCAAAAACCTGGAACTCCCTACCTAACAGCACTGTGGGACTACCTTCACCACACAGACTGCAGCGGTTCAAGAAGGCAACTCACCACCATCTCCTCGAGGGCAATTAGGGATGGGCAATAAATGCTGGCCTTGCCAGCGACACCCACATCCCATAAATGAATTTTAAAAAGTCCTGGTTTGCTTGGCCCATCAGGAAGGAACTGTAACTGTTCCTCCTCAAGTAGAGCACCTCAGTCACCTCTCTGATGCAGCAGTATACAACAAATTGCGAGATGTCGCTAATTTCACCTGCTGCAGCCTGGAACAATCCTTTGGCATAGAAATTCAGGGCCACGGTGACCTTGATGGCCACAGGCAGTGCTGTCCATGCCCTGGTTCTAGACTCCAGTTGTACCTGCAGCAGGTGACAGAGCTCTGTTACAGGGCCCACACATTGCTCCTCCATCAGGTTGCCTGTTTTCCATGCGCAGTGTGATCGATTTCTAGGCCTTATTATAAATTTAGATCACTCAGCATAAATAACCCTGTTTTACTTTTATTCCGAATTTTCTTAATGTGGAAGTGCTTCCAAAATTGTTTGCTGAATCCACAATCTACTTTGTAGCAGTGAATTATTATGGCCCTCTGCAGCCTGTATGCCTAACCTAGGTCCTCCAACATGACTCACCCACCTGCTGTTAAAGCAATTTCACTGGTACCCACTTTCAATCTGACTGCTTGTTGAATGGTGTTGAATGATGGCTGCTTCACATTCACTGAGGAGCTCTAGTACCAGCTCATCATGCTGGACACGCAAATGCAAAAGAGTTTTGCTGCACAGCACTCTGAAGCCACTTCAGCACAGTGTAGGGGCTTTAAATCCCTCGCTGATTCCTGTGAGCCGATGCTGACAAGCCAACATTAGCTGGGAAATGCTTTCTGGCATATATAAATTCTCATCCTCTCGAGTCCCTTTACATGTTTGTTTCTCTCCTCTTCCTTAACTCCTTTGTGTCTGTAGCTCCCCTCCACATTTGTCTTGCTCTCTTCTACATCACTTCTATCAATGTTCACTTCTATTCTCCTGCTTCCTTCTTCACTTTTTATTCACTTTCTCTCTTCCTTCAATTCTTGCTTTCTCTCATTCTTTTGCATCTTTCTTGCTTTCAATCATCTCCTTCATTTTTTTCTCTCTTTCACTTCCGTGTTACTCTATTCCTTCATTTCTAAGCAGGCAGGTGAACCCAGGATCACTTGAGGTAGAGGAATAGGGGGGCTGGGTAGTGCTTGGGCTGGGCAGACAAGAGACTGACCAACAAGCACTCAGCAACAACATTCCTATCGTGCTCCTTACACACAGACAGATGTCTGAGTGCTTTATACAGTGCTGGATAGCAAGCTGGGATGAGAAAGCAAAGAGAGGTTAGGGGAGGGCAAAAACATGGGTTAAGAGAAATCCTTGAGGTTTTTGAAGGTAGGTGGCAAAGCAAAGTTACTGAGGGAGGGAGGTCCAGAGGGTGGAAGAATAGTGACTAAAGGAATGGCTGCTGCTGATGGACCGAAGGGAGAGGGGAGCAAGAAGTAGACCACCAAGTATTCAGAGTGGCCAGAAGAGATACATTTGCAGCTCTATGTGCACTGAATAGAATCGAGTTGTCCTCTATCCCCTCACCAGACTTCTCCTTGCCTGTATCAATACTATGTGGCCATAGAATTATTTTCCCCGGTAAAGCAATTTAGTGTATGTGAACAAAGTGGCATTGCGTTCAATTACTGATCATACAGTAATGAAAATATAGGGGAGCTCAACAGCCCCTGACATCCAAACATCTAATTCAACTCCCAACTTTTCATCTTTCTCGGTTCTAGATTTTGCTTTCTCCTAGTACTATCTCCTGATCTCTCTTTCTCTTTTTCCTGCTCTACCAAAGAGAGTCAGGATTTATTTATTTTTTGCTTAATTTCCATTATGTACCTTTCTCCAGCTGGCTGTATCAAATCTTCTGAATTTGCTGGTTCAGTTTTTCCTTGTTTCTTTCTCATGCCTCTTTTAGGCCCTTTCCAGCTGTCTACCGCAATCTCTACTACTCAGCAGCAAGACTTGGCTTCCTTCTCTCAGTCCTGGGCTGGCTGGTTTCATGTGCTGTCTGTAGCCTATGCTTGCTCTCACTTATCAGTTGCATTTCTCCCTTGTCCTTCAGCACTCACCTTCGCACACTTAACTTCTTTTGCTTGAAATGGTACGCACACTCAGTAACCCTGCCAACAAACAGAACTGATAATACTACAATGATACTGCCAGTGAGATGTCAGTAAAAGCTTTATTAATGCATAGTTTTTCAAAAATTGAAAACAGTCAACTTCCAGGGGGACAAAAGTACTTCCTTGCTGGAAGTGCAGCAGACTTTTAAGAACAGCTACATTCAGGAGTCCCAACCCCTTGGTGTGACGCATCTTTCGCGGGGTTTTTTACAGAGGCTTACCAATCTCACAGACCGGCGGCGGCGTTCCAGAGCCACGTCACAATTCAAAAAGTGATGCGGACAAGAGGAAGCAGCTGATTGGGTGAGTAGGGCCAGGTGAGTGTTTATACTACTCTATAGTTTGACAGTTAAGATTAATAGTTTATAAAATTTAGAAGGTCTTAATTTTTGTGGTTATAGTTTCTAAGGTTTCTGTTGTGTATTGGGGAGTGCTAGTAACCAAGGGCCCTTGAGTATATCATTTAATTGTAGTGTAATTATTGGTATTGATTTGATTTAATTTAATTTAAATTAATTAAAGGGTAAGTCATCCAGGACAGCTCGGCCTCGTGGCATGCTCCTACTGCGCTATGTGGGAAATCAGGGACACTTCCTGTGTCCCTGACGACCATGTGTGTGGGAAGTGTATCCAGCTGCAGCTACTAACAGACTGCATTGTGGCACTGGAGCAGTGAATGGATACATACTGGAGCATTCGCGATGCTGAGGACATTGTGGATAGCATGTTTAGGGAGTTGGTCACACCATAGCTAAAGGCTGCACAGGCAGGAAGGGAATGGGTGACCACCAGGCAGAATAGTAGGCACAGCCAGGTAGTGCAGGGGTCCCCTGTGGCCATCCCCCTGTAAAACAGATATACCGCTTTGGATATTGTTGAGGGAGATGGCTTATCGGGGAAGGCAGCAGCAGCCAACTTCCTGGCACCATGGGTGGTTCTGCTGCATAGGATGGGAGGAAAAAGAGGCATCCTTTCCACTGCAGCCATGAGCTCAGTGTGCCTGCACTCAGCCTGGGCACCCATTTCACCACGGAGCCGCACCTCCTCTGCGCTCACTGTAGCAGGCCTGGAGGCCGCACTCACCCTCCGGGGAGAAGGCCGCCGAGCTTCCCCACCCCTCCCGCATTGCTGCAGCCCGCTGGGCCCCGGAACTTCACTCTCCTCAGACCCTTCCCCCCTGCTCCCCTCCAGGGAAGACGTGTCCCCATCATGGCCATGGGCTGCCTCGGCTGAGGGTGGCACTGATGGGCCAGCTTCCTCTTCTTCCTCCTCGAATTCAGAATCACTGACAGTGGCAGTTTAAGGGCTCGCCTCCTCACCTGGCGAATCAGCATCTGAAAGCCGGGAGGCACAAGAGTTGCTTTAGAGTGAGGACAGGGCGGCAGCGAGGGAGGCATGAGTGCTGCTATGCACTGCATTGGTTCGATAGTGGCAAAGAATGCTGGTGTGAGGCACAAGTGGAAAGAGAGAGGTCAAAAAGGTGATGACCTTACCATTGCTGTCCAGAACAGGGCCGGCATCTCCACTCGCGATGGGGCCAATCAGCCGGCCTGCCATAATGCGCTCCACATGCTGCTCCAGGTCGCTGAGCTCTTTGATGTCAGGACAGCCTCCCCCGGTCCATTGCTGCTGCCTGTGATTGTGGGCCAGCTTGCCCTGCAAGAGAAAGGACGGCCTCTAAGTACAGTGTCAAACCCTGATCTTGCCTGCACTGCCTCCCATGGTGGAATAGCCCTGACAGTGTCAAGCCCTGATCTTGCCTGCACTGCCTCCCATGGTGGAATAGCCCTGACAGTGTCAAGCCCTGATCTTGCCTGCACTGCCTCCCATGGTAGAATAGCCCTGAAAGTGTCAAGCCCTCATCTTGCCTGCACTGCCTCCCATGTGTAAAGTGCTGAATGTGCAAGTGGTTTTCAAGAGAGTCCCATAGCTCTTGGATGAGGGCTGGGCATTGGGGCTTTCAGGTCCCTTTGGCCAGAAACTGGGATGAACAGGATAGTGGAAAGAGTACTCACCCTGACAACCCGAGAGGTCGTTGAACTTTTTCCTGCATTGAAGTGGAGTCCTGGCAACCATGCTGTTGGTGGTCACCCTGTTTGCCACTTCCCTCCAGGCTTTTCGGTATTCGCTGGGAAGCGGCCTCCTCCCACTGTTAGGAAGAGGACAGGTCGCCTGCGCTCTACTGCGCCAACCAGTAGCCTCAGGGCACCCTCGCTGAAGTGCTCCGCTCGCTCCCTAGCATTCTGCATGGTCCTGGGCGTAGAAATGATGATCCAGCAATGGTCAGGCCTTGCTTCAGGGCTGCAGTGTGCAGGGGTTAGCAGCCAAACAAGTCCACCCTCCCCCTTTAAGAGCTGACCGGCGCCTGCGTGTCTGCCTTCAATCAGCAACTTGCTGCGCCCGCCCTCGGTGTTAGCGCCTCGGCTCGCCAGCTTAGCGCCTTGTGATGTTCATGCTTCACCTGCTTTAGTGCAGCAGCTACCTCTTGGGGCGATGCAACTCAATTTCGGCGAAGGTGGCGCTAAGTTGCGCCGGGCGCTAAATTTAGCGAACGTCCAGCTGTAGTGCCCCAAACGTGGCAAAACTGAATTTCTAGGCCTTAGAGTGTTAAAAAAACAAGCCTGAAGCCTTTGTGTCTCAATGCGAGGAGCATTCGTAGTAAGGTAGATGAATTAGCTGCGCAAAAAGATGTAAATGGATATGATGTAATTGGAATTACGGAGACATGGCTCCAGGGTGACCAAGGCTGGGAATTCAACATCCAGGGGTATTCAATATTCAGGAAGGACAGGCAAAAAGGAAGAGGAGGTGGGTTAGCATTGCTGGTTAAAGAGGAGATTAACACAATAGTAAGGAAGGATATTAGCTCTGATGATGTGGAATCTGTATGGGTAGAGCTGAGAAATACCTAGGGGGCAGAAAATGTTAGTGGGAGTTGTATACAGACCCCCAAACAGTAATGCTGAGGTTGGGGATGGCATTAAATGGGAAATTAGAGACTCGTGCAATAAGGGCATGGGTGACTTTAATCTACATATAGATTGGGCTAACCAAATTAGTAACTGTGGAGGAGGAATTCCTAGAGTGTATATGGGATGGTTTCCTGGACCAATATGTCGAGGAACCAACTGGAGATCAGGCCATCTTAGACTGGGTATTATGTAATGAGAAAGGATTAATTAGCAATGTTGTTGTGCGAGGCCCCTTGGGGCGGAGAGATCATAATATGATCGAATTCTTCATTAAGATGGAGAGTGAAGTAGTTGACTCAGAGACTAGGGTCCTGAATTTAAATAAAGGAAACTACGATGGTATGAGGCATGAGTTGGCTAGGATGGATTGGGGAACATTACTTAAAGGGTTGACGGTGGATAGGCAATGGCAAACATTTAAAGATCGTGTGGATGAACTACAGAATTTGTTCATCCCTGTTTGGCATAGAAATAAAACAAAAAACGTGACTCAACCGTGGCTAACAAGGAAAATTAGGGCTAGCATAAGATCCAAGGAGTGGACATATAAATTGGCCAGAAAAAGCAGTAAACCTGAGGATTGGGAGCAGTTTAGGATTCAGCAAAGGACGACAAAGGGAATAATTAAGAGGGGAAAAATAGAGCATGAGAGTAAGCTTGCCGGGAACATAAAAACTGACTGCAAGAGCTTCTATAGATATGTGAAGAGAAAAATCTTGGTGAAGTCAAGCGTAGGTCCCTTGCAGTCAGAATCAGGGGAATTTATAATGGGGAACAAAGAAATGGCAGACCAATTAAATACATACTTTGATTCTGTCTTCAGAAAGAAGGACGCAAATAACCTCCCAGAGATGTCAGGGAGCATAAGGTCTAATGAGAGGGAGGAATTGAATGAAATCAGTATTTGTAGGGAAATAGTGTTAGAGTCATAGAGTCATAGAGTTATACAGCACGGATAGAGGCCCTTCGGCCCATTGTGTCCGTGCCGGCCATCAAGCCCTGTCTAATCTAATCCTATATTCCAGCATTTGGTCCGTAGCCTTGTATGCTATGGCATTTCAAGTGCACATCCAAATGCTTCTTAAATGTTGTGAGGGTTTCTGCCTCCACAACCCTTTCAGGCAGTGAGTTCCAGACTCCAACCACCCTCTGGGTGAAAAAGTTATTTCTCAAATCCCCTCTAAACCTCCCGCCCTTTACCTTGAATCTATGCCCCCTAGTTATTGACCCTTCTACTAAGGGAAAAAGCTCCTCAGTATCCATCCTATCTATGCCCCTCATAATTTTGTACACCTCAATCATGTCCCCCCTCAGCCTCTTCTGCTCCAAGGAAAACAAACCCAATCTGCCCAGTCTTTCTTCATAGCTGAAGCGCTCCAGCCCTGGTAACATCCTGGTGAATCTCCTCTGCACCCTCTCCAAAGCGATCACATCCTTCCTATAGTGTGGCGACCAGAACTGCACACAGTATTCCAGCTGTGGCCTAACCAGTGTTTTATACAGCTCCATCATAACCTCCTTGCTCTTATATTCTATGCCTTGGCTAATGAAGGCAAGTATCCCATATGCCTTTTTTACCACCTTATCCACCTGTTCCGCCGCCTTCAGAGATCTGTGTACTTGCACACCCAGATCCCTCTGCACCTCCGTCTTGCCTAGGGTCTTACCATTCATTGTGTATTCCCTTGCCTTGTTAGTCCCCCCAAAGTGCATCACCTCGCACTTTTCCGGGTTAAATTCCATTTGCCACTGTTCCGCCCATCTGACCAACCCATCTATATCGTCCTGCAGACTGAGGCTACCCTCCTCGCTATTTACCACCCTACCAATTTTTGTATCATCCGCGAACTTACTGATCATACCTTTTACATTCATACCCAAGTCATTAATGTAGACCACAAACAGCAAGGGACCCAGCACCGATCCCTGTGGCACCCCACTGGCCACAGGCTTCCAGTCACAAAAACAACCTTTCGACCATCACCCTCTGCCTTCTGCCACTAAGCCAGTTTTGTATCCAATGTGCCAAGGCACCCTGGATTCCATGGGCTCTTACCTTCTTGACCAGTCTCCTGTGCGGGACTTTATCGAAGGCCTTACTGAAATCCATGTATACCACATCCACTGCGTTACCCTCATCCACACACCTAGTCACCCCCTCAAAAAATTCAATCAAATTAGTCAGACATGATCTTCCCTTGACAAAGCCATGTTGACTATCCCTGATTAATCCTTGTCTCTCCAAGTGGAGACTAATTTTGTCCCTCAGAATTTTTTCCAATAATTTTCCTACCACTGATGTTAGGCTCACTGGCCTGTAGTTCCCCGGTTTTTCCCTACTTCCCTTCTTGAATAATGGTACTACATTAGCGGTTCTCCAGTCCTCTGGCACATCCCCTGTGGCCAGAGAGGTCCTGAATATATGTGTTAGAGCCCCCGCAATCTCTTCCTTTGCCTCACACAGCAGCCTGGGATACATTTCATCCCAGGGAAATTGATGGGACTGACGGCCGATAAATCCCCAGGGCCTGATAATCTACATCCTAGGGTACTTAAGGAATTGGCCCTAGAAATAGTAGATGCATTGCTGGTCATCTTCCAAAATTCTGTAGATTCTGGAACAGTTCCCATGGATTGGAGGGTAGCTAAAGTAAGCCCACTATTCAAAAAAGGTGGTAGAGAGAAAACAGGGAATTATAGACTGGTAAGCCTGACATCAGTAGTGGGGAAAATGCTAGAGTTCATTATAAAAGATGTAATAGCAGAGCACTTGGAAAACAGTGACAGGATCGGACAAAGTTAGCATGGATTTACAAAAGGTAAATCGTGCTTGACTAATTGCAGGGTTCTCAAAATTCCCACATTCCCCAAAATTATGGATCAAGGGACCCTGTTTGGACAAGCTATTAAAAACAGGGTACCCAAAATGGCTTCTGTAACCTTGTGACCAAAACCGACAGGATTTGTAAAAGCAGGGCTCTGCAGACAGGCAGGCCCCGAGACGAAACTTAAAATGCAGGAATCTGTGAGAAGGACTCTGTGGAGACAGACAGCCAAAGTAAACACAGAATATGCATTCATTTGCCTTGAAACAAATCAAGCTAAAATGGGCCTATAATCGAGGCCATTAGGTTTCTGCATTTTAATCGGTAACAGCTCACAGTAGCCATCAAGTCAGGATGGGGAAAATTAAGTTTCATCCATGACAAACAACCAGGACATCGGGGCCATTAGACCCGGAGACAACCACTCCACAAGTCGTTAAAATAAATGGCTGTAATCAGTTTAAACGAGCCCGCCAAAAGTTAGACAAAGGACTGACCTGATTTGGCGCGCAGATAAGGAGTTGAAGAACGGGTATAATTGTAGGCCCATCAGTGGCAATCGCTCTCTTATCTCTTTCTTGTGGCCTTGGCCTGCTGCCTCTCATTCTCGTGCCCTGGCCTCATGGCGGGCTCTCTTCTCGCTCCCCGCGCCGTTCAACACCAAGGACACCCATTACTACACCGAGGGCCCAAACGCGGGAGGAGAACGAGACCCGAGTTCGAAACCACACAGGATACACAGGCCACAAACGGGCAGACGAGACGAGACGAGACAAAGAATTATGGTAAACCGATAAGAGCAGAGAAGGGCAGCGAAAGACGCATTGGGGAAAACCAAACGCCTAGTTATAAGCTGGCGTTTGGTGAATAAGTTGGCGTTGCATGCATGGACAGTAAAACCCTGTTTTGAAGAATAAGCTGGCAATCAAAGAATGGGTAGCAGCGCCCATGACGAATAAACTGGCGTTCGAAGTATGGGTAGTAAAATCATTTAGACGGTAAAGACCACCAACCAACCCCCAACCGTAACATTACCGCCGACGGCTGCCCGAGGGAGAAGAAGAAGAAAACCCATCATGACTCAATGACGACGGTAGCTGAGGAAAAGGAGGGTGCTTCGCATCAACAACTCCAGCGCGGCGCCCTGAGACCACGTGGCGATGGAATACCCCAAAGGACAGCAAGAGCAGACCTCAAAACCAACCCAATTAAAGCAACAGGTTTTGGATTGGTGAGCATGAATTCCTGGCCCCTCATAGCTTAATCTAGTTAGGTATAGGGGGTGGGATTAAGGATAAGGGGATTTTTAACGTAGTTATTTTCCCTCGATGTGCCATGTGTTCCCCATTCCCATATAAGTGTATTAACTGTTTTATGCCTGTAACTGTACCAGTAATTCTCAGTAGTATTTTGTTTTATTCAGCCTTTTAACAAAATTCTGGTTTTCTTTCACCAAACCACTTGTCTGCTCGATTTTCTGTATCGCCGTCTGTACCTAAGTCCGGTGCCTAGAACCCAGGGGGTGTGGAGCGATTCAAACCGCTCAGAGGCAGTCAGGGGCAGAGCTGACTGGGCACACGCCAAAAACCCCCTACATAAGCTACTGGAATTTTTTGAGGATGTAACTGGTAAAATAGATAAGGGAGAACCAGTGGATGTGGTGTATTTGGACTTTCAAAAGGCTTTTGATAAGGTCCCGCATAAGAGATTAGCGTGTAAAGTTAAGGCACATGGGATTTGGGGCAAGGTATTGACTTGGCTAGCGAAGTGGTTGGCAGACAGAAAGCAAAGATTTGGAATAAACGGGTCTTTTTCCGAGTGGCAGGCAGTGACTAGTGGGGTACCGCAGGGATCGGTCCTTGGACCCCAGCTATTCACAATATATATTAATGACCTAGACGAGGACACTAGATGTAATATCTCCAAGTTTGCAGACAACACAAAGCTGGGTGGGCGTGTGTGCTGTGAGGAGGATGCCGAGAAACTCCAGTATGATTTGGACAGGTTGGGTGATTGGGCAGAAGCATGGCAGATGCAATATAACGTGGATAAATGTGAGGTTATCCACTTTGGCATCAAAAACAGGAAGGCAGATTATTATCTGAATGGCAATAGATTGGGAGAAGGGGAAGTGCAACGAGACCTGGGTGTCCTTGTGCACCAGTCACTGAAGGTAAGCATGCAGGTGCAGCAGGTGGTTAAGAAGGCAAATGGTATGTTGGCCTTCGTAGTGAGAGGGTTTGAGTACAGGAACAAGGATGTCTTGCTGCAGTTGTACAGGGCCTTGGTGAGACCGCACCTTGAGTATTGTGTGCAGTTTTGGTCGCCTTATCTGAGGAAGAATGTTCTTGCCATGGAGGGAGTGCAGCGAAGATTCACCAGGCTGATACCTGGGATGGCAGGAATGATGTATGAGGAGAGATTGGGTCGATTGGGCTTATACTTGCTGGAGTTTAGAAGAATGAGAGGGGATCTCATTGAAACTTACACAATTCTAACAGGACTAGACAGACTAGACGCAGGAAGGATGTTCCCGATGGTCGGGGAGTCCAGAACCAGGGGTCACAGCCTAAGGATAAGGGGTAAGCCATTTAGGACAGAGATGAAGAGGAATTTCTTCACCCAGAGAGTGGGGAACTTGTGGAATTCTCTACCACAGAAGACAGTAGAGGCCAATTCATTAAATATGTTCAAGAAGGAGTTGGATATATTTCTTAAAGCTAAAGGGATCAAGGGATATGGGGAGAAAGCAGGGACAGGTTACTGAATTTGGATGATCAGCCATGATCTCATTAAATGGCAGAACAGGCTTGCGCGGCTGAATGGCCTACTCCTGCTCCTAACTTCTATGGCCTAGAAATTGGGTTTTGGCTTAGCCAGGGCTTTAGCGCCGGAAGTTAGTGCCGGCGCTAAGTCCCCCTGCGCGCGCCAAAAATTCAGCAGGGCCGCGCCCAAACGGCTGCCGGCGCTACTTAAGGGTCTTTGCGGCGGTAAATCGGCGCTAACTGCCGTTTCGCGCCGCAATTCCGGCGCTGCGGCACCCGATGCGGTGCGGCAGGCTCGGGAAGTGCAGGCCTCCTCCTTCCGTTAAGGAGGAGCTGCCTGCACCCGGCCGCGGCCCGCGCAAATCTCTTCAAAAATGAGCCCGGCACCTCGGACAAGTGCCGGGCTTGCATCTGTTCCGGGGGGGGGGGGGAGAAGTCCAGGGAGGGAGCTGCGGGCAGGCGACCGGCGGGAAAGTGGCCGGCCGCCGCGGGGCCTTTAATGCGCCGGCGCAAACACATGTTGGACTCTGTTGCCAGAGTCTTAGTTGCGGCTGCCACGGGCGAGGCGGCCGCAACTGAATTTCGGCGCTAGGGCCCGTCGGCATGGCAACCGGGACGCTGCGCACACCAATGACGTCATCGGTGCCGGCGCAGCGCTACCGGTGCAACGCCGATTTAGGGCCCCAGGGAATTTTAAAACTGGCCATAACTCTGGCGCTAGTCCCTCTAGCGCCTCAAAAGCGGCGCTAAGGCAACTGAATTTCTAGGCCTATGTTTCTATCCCAGCGTATGTGAAAAGTGTGCAGGGAACATAGTACAATTACTTAAAGCAAGGGTGCACTCAATACAGAGAGCAGGGATGCTTTCTTCACCGATTGGCTCTGATATGTAGCTACCAGCCCAGAATCATGCAGGTCAAATCCTCTTTCCCCAGAGACTCTCATGGTGCCTTCATTTTATGGCTGTCACCTGGGCCACACTTACTTGAAAAGACAGAGAGAATGGAAGGTGTCACCAGGGAGAACCAGACCATGCCATGCAGCCATGGTTCATGACACCCATGTCTCAACCAGAGAAAAAAGCAGATGACCCATGCAACAAAGCTTATACTACAACCAAACATAGCATATTATCTTGAAATATCACTTCACAGAGCAAATTCCAAGTGTTGGTATTAAAGCGGCAAGGCTACAGTAAGGTCTTGAGTGGTCGCTGATATTGATTTGGGCTGATCTTGTGGGATTTTTTAGCCTTAATGGTGAGCTCTTTTTTGGCCTGAATTGGGCCGAACATTGTAAGTTTGCAAAAGAGCAGTGGGCTGAGACCCCAAAGGACTGCAGCTAAAATTTAAAGGGATATGGCCACTTACATTATTCTGGCCACATAGGAGGAAAAAAATTGTTTCAGCCATTCCAAAGGCTGTATGTGGTAAAAGAATGATCTGGCAAAACCCAAGAAAAGGCATTGTAAATGGGGAGGCATGAAAGAAATCGGCAAATAATGAAGTGGCACAGCACCCAAACCCTTTGGTTTGGATCCTGGCAAAGGGAAGGTAGTGCTCCATGAGATGGGTGTGTGGTGGACTACCTTGTTTGGTACACACCACATAGAACACTAGTGCATCAGTCTTGGCAGCAAGTGGAGGCCAGGGTCAATGCTGTGTATTGTATGCACATGGCCTGAAAACAGATACAGGAGAAATTATCATGGTAAGACTCTCCAACAGTACCATTTATCAAGTTTTTGGTTCACAAAAGGTTGCCATAAAGTGTTACCTCTCAACCGTTCCACATTCTTCCTGCCAAGCCCTCACACAATTTTTCATCTCTTTCTTTGGGAAATGCAGCAATGCAGTGACATCTGGCAATTATGTCGCTGCTGTTGTTATTCAGTGAGAAATTAAATGAAGGCATGAGCCATACTGACCTATGAGGTAAGACCCATTTTTACATCCCCTATTTTTGGGACTTCCTCTTCTGCTGTCAAAAGGTTCCAAATAAACATCACTTAAAGTGTATTATAAAATGATAGATTATATTTCTTTTTAGAAAAATGCAAATGAAAACTAATCGCCAATGACCAGTACTAAAATTGTACAGTAAAACAAAAAGATAGAAAAATGTTTCTGATTCTTTAAGGCTTCCCTTAGACCCTGTCAAAATTTCACTAAAAGGATCGAAGAGAGATTTTCTGGTCCCTATGCCAATTCCTCTTCTGAGTCACCAGCCATAGCAACAAGAAGGCATAAGCTCACAGTTTGGAGATTCCATTGGCAAAGTTCATCTCTGCATGCTTAATGTCTTTGTACTGCATTCCTTTAACTGCTGTTTTTTATGCTGGCAGTAGCCTTTTATTGTAAGTGGTTTAACATTGAATAAAAGTACAGTACACATCGCCAAATTAACTATGCCACCCACTTTGCAGGCACCCAAGATGTGCCCCTAGTACAGCAAATGCTGGTCAGTATTATTCTAATCAGAGAATCTGCCTGATACTCTGGCGCTGTAGGTTCCCAACGGGTGCATCTCAGCATTTATGCCAACAGCAAAGGCCCATGGATTTTCAGGGCCAATTGTCATCTGCCGTAAGTTCCATAGCGTCACCTTGAAAAGAGGCCTCGGCTTGTGACTTGATGACCAGGATGATTCAGCCATTGCACAGTAACAGGGTAGGAAATCACTGAGGAATTAAGAGCAGTACAAGAAATACACTAAAGAAGACTGGTGTCCCAAGCATTAATTCCAGATGCCTTCTAAGCAGAGCCACAGTTGCAACATTTCTTAAAGGGGCAAATCAACCCATGCCTAGTAACTGTGTACAAACCATTTTGTTAGGAAACTCTCTTCACTCAAAGTGTGGAACATCCTCCCATAAAAAGCAGTAGAAGCTAGCTCAATTAATATTTTTTAAATCTGACCAGGAGCAATCTAGAATAAAAATATTATACTGGAGGAGGGCTAATTTCAGTGAATTGAGGAGGGACCTGGCCCCGGTAAATTGGAGTCAAAAACTGGAAGACAAAAATTTAATGGAGCAATGGACGGCCTTTAAAGAGGAGATGGTTCGGGTACAGTCCAGGTACATTCCTACAAGGGGGAAAGGGAGGACAACCAAAGCCAGAGCTCCCTGGATGATGAAGGAGTTCGAGAGTAGGATAAAGCACAAAAAGGGGGTGTATGAGAGATGTCAGCTTGATATCTGTGTGGAGTTTGCACATTCTCCCCGTGTTTGCGTGGGTTTTCTCCGGGTGCTCCGGTTTCCTCCCCCAGTCCAAAAATGTGCGGGTTAGGTTGATTGGCAATGATAAATTGACCCTTAGTGTTAGGGGGATTAAATACCGTGGGGTTACGGGGATAGGGTGGGATATGTGTTGGTGTAGGGGTTACAGGGATCGGGTGGGATATGTGTTGGTGCAGGCTCGATGGGCCGAAATGGCCTCTATCTGCACTGTGGGGTTTCTGTGATTCTGTGATAATACAAGGGAGAATCAGGCTGAATATAAGAAGTACAGAGGAGGAGTGAAAAAGGCAACAAGAGGGGCAAAGAGATAGTATGAGACTAGATTGGCAGCTAACATAAAGGGGAATCCAAAGGTCTTCTATAGGCATATTAACAGTAAAAGGCAGGGGGTTGGGAACCTGTGCAGGGAGACAGAGGAAAGGGAAACAAGGATAAAAGCAAAAGATAGGAAGGAGAAAAACAAAAGTGGCAGTCAGAGAAATCAACGGTTTAAATCAAACATGGCCACAGTAAATAATAATTCTAATAGGTCTAAGAGCGTTAAAAAACAAGCCTCAAGGCTTTGTGTCTTAATGCGAAGAGCATTCGTAATAAGGTGGATGAATTAGCTGTGCAAATCGAGGTAAACGAATATGATTTGATTGGGATTACGGAAACATGGCTCCAGGGTGGCCAAGGCTGGGAACTCAACATCCAGGGGTATTCGATATTCAGGAAAGATAGGCAAAAAGGAAAGGAAGCTGGGGTAGCATTGCTGGTTAAAGAAGGGATTAACACAATTGTAAGGAAGGATATTAGCTCTGATGATGTGGAATCTGTATGGGTAGCAATGAGAAATAGCAAGGGGCAGAAAACGTTAGTGGGAGTGGCATATAGACCTCCAAACAGTAATGCGGAGGTTGGGGATGGCATTAAAAGAGAAATTAGAGAAGCGTGCAATAAGGGCACAGCAGTCATCATGGGTGACTTTAATCTACATATAGATTGGGCTAACCAAATTAGTAACAATACGGTGGAGGAGGAATTCCTGGCGTGTTTACGGGATGGTTTCCTGAACCAATATGTCGAGGAACCAACCAGAGATCAGGCCATCTTAGACTGGGTATTATGTAACGAGAACGGATTAATTAGCAATCCTGTTGTACGAGGCCCCTTGGGTCAGAGCGATCATAATATGAAAGAATTCTTCATTAAGATGGAGAATGAAGTAGTTGACTCAGAGTCTACGGTCCTGAATTTAAATAAAGGAAACTACGATGGTCTGAGGCGCGAGTTGGGTAGGATTGACTGGGGAATGTCACTCAAAGGGTTGACGGTGGACAGGCAATGGCAAACATTCAAAGACCGCATGGATGAACTACAGAATTTGTTCATCCCAGTTTGGCATAAAAATAAAACAAAAAACGTGACTCAACCGTGGCTAACAAGGGAAATTGGGGATAGCCTAAGATCCAAGGAGAGGATATATAAATTGGCCAGAAAAAGCAGTAAACCTGAGGATTGGGAGCAGTTTAGGATTCAACAAAGGAGGACAAAGGGATTAATTAAGAAGGAGAAAATAGAATATGAGAGTAAGCTTGCAGGGAACATAAAAACTGACTGTACAATTTACATTAATGACCTGGATCAGGGAGTCGGATGCAGCATTTCCAAATTTGCAGACGACACTAAACTAGGAGGGGGGGTGGGCTCAGAGGAAGAGACCAGGAAGCTCCAGAGCGATTTGGACAGACTGGGCGATTGGGCGGATAAATGGCAGATGCACTATAATGTGGACAAGTGCGAAGTTATCCACCTTGGGTGCAGGAACGGGAGGGCAAATTATTATTTAAATGGCAATAGATTGGGAGAGGGGGAAGTACAGAGAGACCTGGGTGTTCTTGTACACCAGTCACTGAAGGCGAGCATGCAGGTGCAACAGGCGGTCAAGAAGGCAAACGGTATGCTGGCCTTCATAGCAAAAGGGTTAGAATACAGGAACAGGGATACCTTGCTGCAGCTGTACAGGGCACTGGTGAGACCACACCTCGAGTACTGTGTACAGTTTTGGTCGCCTCATCTGAGGAAGGATGTTCTTGCCATGGAGGGGGTGCAGCGGCGATTCACCAGGCTGATACCAGGAATGGCGGGAATGACCTATGAGGAGAGACTATGTAGTTTAGGGATGTACACACTGGAGTTTAGAAGATTGAGAGGGGACCTCATAGAAGTGTATAAAATTCTGACAGGTCTAGACAGACTGGATGCAGAAGGAATGTTTCCCTTGGCGGGTGAGAACAGAACTAGAGGACATAATTTAAGGATAAGGGCTAAACCATTTAGGACAGAGATGAGGGGGAATTTCTTCACTCAGAGAGTGGTGAACCTGTGGAACTCATTGCCACAGAGGGCAGTGTACGCCAGCTCATTAAATATATTTAAGAGGGAATTAGATATATTTCTACGGGCAAAAGGGGTTAAGGGTTACGGAGAGAAGGCGGGGACGGGATACTGAATTAAAGGATCAGCCATGATCTCATCGAATGGCGGAGCAGGCACGAAGGGCCGAATGGCCTACTCCTGCTCCTATCTTCTATGTATCTATGTAAAAGCTTTTATAGATATCTGAAGAGAAAAAGATTGGTGAAGTCAAGCGTAGGTCCCTTGCAGTCAGAATCAGGAGAATTTATAATGGGGAACAAAGAAATGGCTGACCAACTAAATACATATTTTGGTTCTGTCTTCACAAAGGAGGACACAAATAACCTCCCAGAAATGCCGGGGAACATAAGGTCTGATGAAAGGGTGGATCTGAAAGAAATCAGTGTTTGTAGGGAAATGGTGTTAGGGAAATTGATGGGATTGAAGGTCGATAAATCCCCAGGGCCTGATAATCTACATTCTAGGGTACTTAAGGAAGTGCTGATCATCTTCCAACATTCGATGGAATCTGGAACAGTACCCATGGATTGGAGGGTAGCTAATGTTACCCCACTATTCAAAAAAGGTGGTAGAGAGAAAACGGGGAATTACAGACCGGTAAGCCTGACATCAGTAGTGGGGAAAATGCTAGAGTCCATTATAAAAGATGTAATAGCAGAGCACTTGGAAAACAGTGACAGGATCAGACAAAGTCAACATGGATTTACAAAAGGTAAATCATGCTTGACTAATCTACTGGAATTTTTTGAGGATGTAACTGGTAAAATAGGTAAGGCAGAACCAGTGGATGTGGTGTATTTGGACTTTCAGAAGGCTTTCGATAAGGCCCGCATAAGAGAGTAGCATGTAAAATTAAGGCACATGGGATTGGGGGCACCGTATTGACTTGGATAGAGAGACTGGTTGGCAGACAGAAAGCAAAGAGTTGGAATAAATGGGTCTTTTTCCGAGTGGCAGGCAGTGACTAGTGGGGTACTGCAGTGTTTGGTCCTTGGACCCCAGCTATTCACAATATATATTAATGATCTAGTCAAGGGAACTAGATGTAATATCTCCAAATTTGCAGACGACTCAAAGCTGGGTGGGCGTGTGTGCTGTGAGGAGGATGCCGAGAAACTCCAGGATGATTTGGACAGGTTGGGTGATTGGGCAGAAGCATGGCAGATGCAATATAATGTGGATAAAGGTGAGGTTATCCACTTTGGTGGCAAAAACAGGAAGGCAGATTATTATCTGAATGGCAATAGATTGGGAGAAGGGGAAGTGCAACGAGACCTGGGTGTCCTTGTGTACTAGTCGCTGGAGGTAAGAACGCAGGTGCAGCAGGCGGTTAAGAAGGCAAATGGTATGTTGGCCTTCGTAGCGAGAGGGTTTGAGTACAGGAACAAGGATGTCTTGCTGCAGTTGTACAGGGCCTTGGTGTGACCACATCTTGAATATTGTGTGCAGTTTTGGTCACCTTATCTGAGGAAGGATGTTCTTGCCATGGAAGGAGTTCAGCAAAGATTCACCAGGCTGATACCTGGGATGGCAGGAATGACATATGAGGAGAGATTGGGTCGATTGGGCTTATACTCGCTGGAGTTTAGAAGAATGAGAGGGGGTCTCATTGAATCTTATAAAATTCTGACAGGACTGGACAGACTAGATGCAGGAAGGATGTTCCCGATGGTCGGGGAGTCCAGAACCAGGGGTCACATTCTAAGAATAAGGGGTAAGCCATTTAGGACAGAAATGAGGAGGAATTTCTTCACCCAGAGAGTGGTGAACCTGTGGAATTCTCTACCACAGAAGGCAGTAGAGGCCAATTCATTAAATATATTCAAGAAGGAGTTGGATATATTTCTTAAGGCTAAAGGGATCAAGGGGTATGGGGAGAAAGCAGGGACCGGGTACTGAATTTGGATGATCAGCCATGATCGCATTGAATGGCGAAGCAGGCTCGAGGGGCCGAATGGCCTACTCCTGCTCCTGTCTTCTATGTTTCTATGTTTCTATGTAAGGGTTGTCAGAGCAGTGGTGGGGCCAATTAGGGTCCAAAATGGAGAACTATTTTTGGAGGCAAAATGCATGGCTGAGGCACTAAATGAGTACCTTGCATCGGTGTTTACCAAGGAAGAGAACTTTGCCAAAGCTATGGTAAACGAGGAGGTTTCTGGCATATTAGATGAGATAAAAATAAATAAAGGGGAGCTACTGGACAGGCTGGCTGTAATTAAAGTGGTTAAGTCACCCGGTCCGGGTGGGATGCATCCTAGTTTACTGAGGGAAGTAAGGGTAGAAATTGCAGAGGTGCTGGCTGCAATGTTCCAATCCTCCTTGGATACAGGGATGGTGCCAAAGGACTGGAGGATTGCAAATGTTACACCATTGTTCAAAAAGGGGAGAAGGATAAACCTGGCAATTACAAGCCAGTCAGTTTAACGTCGGTGGTGGGGAAGCTTTTAGAAACAATAATCCGGTAGAAAATTAACAGCCACTTGTACAAGCATGGATTAATAAAGGAGAGCCAGCATGGATTTGTTAAGGGCAATTCGTGTTTTACTAATTTCATTGAGTTTTTTGATGCGGTAACAGAGAGGGCGGATGAGGGCAGTGCAGTTGATGTTGTGTATATGGACTTTCAAAAGGTGTTTGATAAAATAGGACATACTAGGCTTGTTAGTAAACTTGAAGCCCAGGGGATAAACGGAGCAGCAGCAGCAAGGATACAAAATTGGCTAAGGGATAGAAAACAGATTTGTGGTGAATGGCTGTTTTTGGACTGGAGGGAGGTATATAATGGCGTTCCCCAAGGTTCAATACTAGGACCACTGCTGTTTTTGATATATATTAATAACTTGAACTTGGGGGTACAGGGCACAATTTTGAAATCTGCAAATGACACGAAACTTGGAAGTGTAGTAAACAGTGAGGAAGATAGTAATAGACTTCAAGAAGACAGACAGACTGGTGGAATGGGCAGGCACATGGGAGATGAAATTCAATGCAGAGAAGTGTGAGATGATACATTTCGGTAGGAAGAATGAGGGGAGACCATACACACTAAATGGTACAATTTTAAAGGGGGTGCAAGAACAGAGAGACCTGGGGGTGCTTGTGCACAAATCTTTGAAGGTAACAGGACAGATTAACAAAACAGTTAATAAAGCGTCTGAGATCCTGAGCTTTATAAATAGAGGCATAGAGAACAAAAGCCAGAAAGTTATGCTAAACCTATACAAAACACTAGTTCAGCCCCAGCTGGAGTATTGTGTCCAATTCTGGGCACTACACTTTAGGAAGGATGTGAAGGCTTTGGAGAGGGTACAGAAGAGATTTACTAGAATTGTTCCAGCGATGAGGAATTACAGTTACGTGGATAGACTAGAGAAGCTGGGGTTGTTCTCCTTGGAGCAGAGAAGGCTAAGGGGAGATTTGATAGAGGTGTTTAACATCATGAAGGGTTTAGATAGAGTAAATAAGGAGAAACTGTTTCCAATGGCTGTAGAATCGATAACGAGAGGGTACAGATTTAAGGTGGTTGGCAAAAGAATCACAGGTGACATGAGGAAAAACGTTTTTATGCAACAACTGGTTAGGATTTGGAATGCACTGCCTGATAAGGGTGGTGGATACAAATTCAATAGCAGCCTTCAAAAGGGAATTGGATAAATACTTGAAGGACAAATAATGGCAGGGATATGGGGAAAGAGTGGAGGAGTGGGACTAACTGGATTGTTCTTTGAAAGAGCTGCGCAGACTCGATGGGCCGAATGGCCTCCTTCCGTGCTGTACTATTCTATGATTCTGTGAGATTGATAGCTTTTTTGCTAGCCAAGGGTATTAATGGATGTGGAGCCAAGGCGGGTCGGTGGAGTTAGGATACAGATCAGCCATGATCTCATTGAATGGCAAAACAGGCTCGAGGCACTGAATGGCCGACTCCTGTTCTTATGCTCCAATGTTCTACACTTTCATACTCAGGGCTTCAAATACAATCTATTGCTATTTTATCTTACGAACAAACAAATATACAAAAATTGATGGACAGGAAAAGACTTATTGGTCCATCCAGCCTGTCCCACACAGTTGCGATTCCTAGTGTCTCACAATACATACACTCCCCACCCCACCTAGACCCATGTGATCTCCTGGCAGAGACTAAAAAACAGGTAAAATCCATGCAATCTGGAAAATTCCTCACTGATCCCCTTGGGCAATTAAAACTAGTTCAGCAGACCAGCCAGGCCCTGACTAACATTACAGGATGCTTACCACTTGTGTGGGTTGATCTCATCCCAGGCAGAAATAGGACCAGCTCTTGCTCGACGGAATTCAGCGAATCAGCATTCACTGCACGAGCCAGCAACCTGTTCCACAGATCCACTATTACCTGGGCAAAGAAGAACCTCCAAATGTCCTACCTAGTTCTTACATAACTTGAGAGTGACCCTTGGTCCTCCCTAACCCATTCAGTTGAAACAACTGATGTACACAACCACAATATAGTCCCTTCATCATCTTATAAACCTCAACCGAATGACTCCTAAGTCTTTGCTTCTCTAAAGCTTAGACACCCAACTCTTTGAGCCTATCTGAGATGCTGTAAACTGGGAATTAATTTTGTGGCTCTCCTCTGCATCTTTTCCAAAGCCTCAATATCGCCCATCATGTGAGGAGACCAAAATTGAACATTGTAGGAGCCTACGTACTCCTAGCAAAAAATACTGAACTCGGAGAGGTTCAACAGAAAAGGTTTAATTGTTGAGGCTGCATGCTGAACACAAAATGGAGTCAGAGACTACACAAAGTACGACTGCCTTTCATCAGTGCACAGCTTCGACTGCCCCTCCCCCGCTCTGGGCTTAACTATGTTGCAGATCGAGTTTCTTAAAGGTGTGATCCTTCTTAAAGGCATGACACCTGATTTATAGTCTACGGACCGGAAAGCGGATTGTGTCCGTTCTGTGATCGGTACGCCACACAGCTCCCCCAAGAATCCGCTAGTAGGGAGTGTACGAACCGGCGTGGCGGCTTGATGGCATGACCGGAACGGCTCTTGGCAGTTGGTGTCGGGAGCGGGGTGGTCGGACGCGTCGGGTTCTTAGGCGGTCTGCCCCAAGTGGGGGTTGGCCCACCTGAATGGGTTCATCGGGCTCTAGGTGCGCCAGCTTGAGCCGGTCGACCGACACCTTGTCAGTTCTGCCGCACACTTCGAGGAGGAAGAACTTGTTCCCCGTCTGGAGTACCTTGTAGGGTCCGTCGTATGGGGGCCGTAGAGGTCCTCGGTGGGCGTCATGGCGCACAAAAACAAATTTGGCCAGGCTAGGTGGTACGCGGGTTGCTGGTTCGCCGTGCCGGCCGGTGGGTACCGGAGCGAACTGTTGTGCTCGGTTGGCGAAAGCGCGGCTTTGCTGGTCAGCCGACCAGGGGGTCGTAGCGGTGGGCAGGAACTCTCCGGGTACGCGCAGTGGCTGGCCGTACACGAGTTCCGCCGCCGAGGCTTGCAGGTCTTCCTTGACCGCGGAGCATAGGCCGAGTAGCACCCACGGGAGGCGGTCGATCCAAGCCTCGTCCTCGAGGCTGGCGCGGAGGGACGCCTTCATGGACCTGTGGAATCGCTCGCACAGTCCGTTGGCTTGGGGGTGGAAAGCCGTGGTGTGGTGAACGGCCACCCCGAGGTTTCAGGCGATGGCGGCCCACAGATCAGAGGTGAACTGCGGGCCTCTATCCGACGTCATGTCGGAGGGGACGCCAAACCGAGCGACCCAGGTACTGATGAACGCCCTCGCGATGTCGGCGGTGGTGGTGGACGTCAGTGGAATGGCCTCGGGCCACCGGGTGGTGCGGTCCACGATTGTCAGCAGGTGCGTGTGACCTTGTGATGGTGGCAGGGGGCCGACGAGGTCGATGTGGACATGGTCGAACCTTCTTTCTGGCACGGTGAACTCCTCGAGTGGAGCTTTGACGTGCTGGTGGATTTTGGCACGCTGGCAAGCCATACAGGATCTGGACCAGATGTGCACATCTTTGCGCAGGCCGCGCCAGACAAATCGGTTGGCCACCAGTCTAATGGACGCGCGGGTGCCGGGGTGTGAGAGGCCGTGGACGATGTTGTAAGATTTGAACATTTTCAGCAAAAATCAAGCAAGAAAACTGGATAAAATAAGACTGTTTATTGACCAAAGTAAGCTTGCACAGAAAAACCTTTGATAAAAGGGCATACAAAATGGCCGCCAGGCCCCGTGATCAGTTTCTGAACCAGTTTATTTCTGTTACTGCAAGCCAGACAGGCTTGTGGATTGAAGACAGTAAACCCGCGAAAGCCACTATCTGGGAACCGAAACTCAGAGCAACAGCATACATATTCAATGGATTATAAGTACAGGATGGGGCCCATCAAGATATGGGCGGACAATGTAAAAACACTTATACCCATTTATTGTACAAAGGAAAAACCGTTTAGCAGCCATCAAGGAAAATGTCCGGACTGATCAATATGCGAACCGAGCCGCGGTGACAATGCAAAGGACATTAACAGACATTATCGGCCAGGAAGGCCAGTTCAAGTTATCACCGGCTCCGTTACAAGACAAAGCGCCCCTGCAGAGATCTCTGCCCGCCAAAATTAATACAAAGACAGGACTATGATTTGGCGGGAGATAAGACTGTCCCAAAAGAGTATAACTATGGATTGAAAGTCCATCTAAGTTACTTCTTCACTGCTACGGCTTCTTGTTGGGCGACTTCAGGCTTCCATTTCTTCAAGAACTTTCTTCTACGAGGAACGAACGAAGGGCGGACGGTGCCCGGATCGGCGCCTCTTCCACTTCGGCAGATCGATGAAAACGTTTTCGTCTTTTTAAAGACGGACGGTTTCGGAAAAAGGACAACGTGGCCGGTGTTCAGCCAAACAAGGCTCGGCCACGACGAGAAGACGACAAGGGTGGCCCGGGTACTGGGGTCGGGAGATCATCGACGACCCAGGCCGACGGAGAAGAAACCCTCTGGAGAACCGGCGATCGATGCCACAAGATTCTCCCATGTGCATAACCTGCATCTAGGTCTACTCCACGAACAAAAATCCACGACAGGCCTAGTGGATCTCAACCTTGACGAGCGCTCATCGAGGCTGGGTCTACCCCACCGCCTCGAGGGAGGAGAGAATATCGACTGCGCCAGAAGCTTCCAATCCACGTGACGACGGGAAGCGGTGTCAAAAAGGCTGTGAACCCCTTTTCGCGATTTCGAGAGTGGTGAGCATGATCCCAAGTTCCCCAGGTCGAAACTTAGTTTAGGTATAGGGGAGGGAGTTAAGGGAAATCGTAATGTGTTTCCCCTTTTACGATGTGCCGTGTGTTCCCCATTTCCATAGAGTCAAGTTCATAAATTTGTGGATGATTGTAGTTACTTTAATCTGTGCCTATGACATGTATTTTGTAATGCTTCCAACTGTTCAAAAATAAAAGCATCCATTTCGTGCTATTCAGCCTGGTCTATTGAGTCCTCTTCTCTGCATTACTGTCCTCTGCATCTAAGTCCAAGGTCTAGAACCGTAGGGGGGGGTGGGTCGAACCACTCAAGGGTAATTCTTGCACGAAGCCTGGCAGGGGGCCAGAACGGGCAAGAGAGCAGGAAAAAAAACCCTACAGAAATGGCGACCGCGGCAGGACCTTGGCAGCAGGAAAGTAGTGTGTTAGATCAAGATCTGAATAAACGAAATGTGATGGATGAAAGAATAGCAGATTATGTTTTCAGAAAAGTCAACCTCACAAAACAATGGATATCTGATCTATTAAGGGATAGGCGCCCGCTAGACGCAGCCATCAGGTGGACAGCGGGTAAAGAGCATAAGAAATCTGTAGAAAAGGCGGTCTGGCTGATGTGCTACAAGAAGCAAGTCCAGCTTTTGGACCAGGTAGTTGCAGCACAGACAGTCCAGATCAACGGCTTGCTTAAAGACGTAGAGGAAAAGGTTGCGGGAGGTCAAAAACTGATTGAATCGCTTGACGCGCTGAATCAGGAACGCCGCTCTGTAATTCGCTGCCACGAAACCCGGGTAGAATATTTAAAATGTCAGGTCATTGAGGCCAAGGCCAGTGAAGGTAGAATGAGAGAGAGGTGTTTCCGTCTAGCCAAACAAGTAGATGCCCAAGAGGAAAAGCTCCTGGGAGCCAGGGCAACATATAAGATGGCCATGGAGGATAGATCTGAGAACACCGACCACAGCGCTTGCCACCGGGAGCTAGAGGACCTGAGAAAGGCCCTAGCAAAGGCAAACGGGTTGGTGTGTCTCATAAATCCACCAGCGAGTCTGCTGTTGCTAGCCAAGGAATCCAAAAGACCGATTCCACAAGAGGCAGTTGGGGTATCAACCCCCGAACCCTCTGCGCCTCCTGCCTATGAGGAGTCTTGGACTCCGGGACAGGAGGCGGAGGCGGTAGAGAAAGAGAGCCCTGAGGTAGAGCAACCCCAGACAGTAGAGTCGGGGCCAGCGCCGTTGTGTCCAACGAGGCACCGGAAGCTCGGTCCAAATGAAGAAAATGGCGATGACGGACCCCTTGAGAGTCAGATCATAATGCCTCATAGCGCACGACAGCTAAGAGAGATGATAAGTCACATCCCAAAACTCTCCGAGTCAGGAGATCCCTCCGTGCATTTCAGGGACGTGGAGCAGACCGCGTCAGTCAATGACTGCGACGGGGTTGAACAGTCTAAAATGCTGCTGTTCTCCCTGGACAGTTCGCTCCTCCAGTGTCTCCCTGACGAGAGCAAGAGAGGGCACAGGGACTATGAGTTGCTACGGGATGAGATTCTGGAGATCATGGGAGAGGGGGACGGAACTCCGTTCCTCCGTTTAGAAAAGACAGTGCAGCTAGAGGGAGAACCCCCACGGGTTTGCGCCGACAGGTTGTGGCCAGTGTATCGGCGCAGCTGCCCGGGCGGGCCGGCCCGGGCCGGGCTGGATGGCGAACAAAGGGCTCACTGGCTTCGGTGCCTGGTAGCAGGTTGCCTGCCAGTAGTGAAGGAACAGGCCAAAGCATGGTTTGACCCCACTAACGCCCGCTCCACGGAGGAAGTAGTACTAGATCAGCTCACGATCAGTTATAGAAACAACAAGGGCAAGAAAACGCCTGTTGTGAAAGGAAAGGCGCATGAGGTGAGACCCGCAGCCTCTGCTAAAAAGGAATGGCGTCAGGAGGGAAATCGCCCTCCTCAAGCCAATAGCAGTTGTTACGGGTGTGGGAAGGAGGGTCATTGGCGCAAGGACTGTAGGAATCCTTGGAAGGATAACAGGGAGAGAGCGTTCGCTGCAGCCCAAGATCAAGCCCAAGCCCGAGTCGCCAATGGCCCGAGAGTTTACCCAACACCAGCACAACCACAAGTGCAGGCCGCTGCCCCAACACCAGTCCAGAACCCAACCGTAGCCTCTGCCCCGAATAAAGGGGGTGGTGCGGTTGTGGACCCCGCTGCGATCGAGTCAGTCTTGGAGACTATGCGGTCTCTGATGACCTGGCAGGGGAAGGTAGCGGTTGCTAACAGCCCTATCGCCCCCGAGACCCCAGCCGAAACACCTAAATGACTGATGCCCGCGCAGCCCGTTTACTTGTGTCCGCTCCGCTATGACGCTTGGAGAAGACCTGTGGTGGAGATGGAGGTGGAGAAACAAAGGGGTAGTTACCTGTTGGATACGGGAGCTTCGTGTACCGTGATCCACACGGACAAACCTTTTGCCTCACCTCTGTCCGCCCAGGCTCCATATTTAGTAGCGGGTTTCACAGGTAGAGAACAGGCTGGCGCGTACTCCCTCCCGCTCTCCATTCAGTTGGGAGCGCTCCACACCACATGGACGTGCATCCTATTGAAGTGGAATGAGGGGGGGGGGAAAGGCATCCTCGGGGCTGATTTCTTGGTGGAACACGGGATCCTCGTGGACCTGAGAAATCACTGTCTCTGGGGAGCCGAGGGCAGTTTAGGTAAGGTAGTCGTAATCCCGGGGAAGGAAGAAAAGGGGGCCCTGTGCACTATGAAGCCGTCAGGAGGTTACGATCTCGAGCTCATGGTAACAAACGTCCCAACGGACTTGCAGGCGCGTGTGTCAGAAAATCTGACCGCGTTCGCCACCCACAAGCACGACTGTGGGAGAGTCACTGGGTTTGAAGTCAGCGTAGACGGGGACCCCATGATCTGACCCCAAAAGCAGTATAATTTCCCCAAGGAGGCAGAACCCGACATGGAGACAGCAATATCTTCATTGGTACAGCAGGGCGTGTTGAGGACGATAGCCACCCACGTGAACTCCCCATTATGGCCGGTAAAGAAACCGGACAATTCGTGGAGAGCCACGGTGGTCTACAGAGTCCTCAATAGTAATATCCCAGCCTGCGCGCCCACGGTAGCAGCAGTTGCAGACTTAATAGGGAGTATTCCAGCATCGGCGACCACATTCACGGTGCTGGACATCTCGAACGGTTTTTGGTCCATTCCGCTGCGGCGGGAGGACCAGTACAAGTTTGCCTTTACTTTCAAAGGGCAACAGTACACTTGGAACTGCTTACCACAGGGTTTTCACAACAGCCCCAGCATTTTCCATCAGTGCATGGCGGGGAGTTTGAAAGAGTTCAGCCAGCCCAACCAGATAGTGCAGTATGTGGACGACTTACTCCTGTTCACAGATACAAGGGAGCAGCACGGCCCACTGTTAGCCGAATTGTTGGAACTGTTAGAAAGGAAGGGTTTCAAAGTAAACCCAAAGAAAGCCCAGATCGGCCAGCAGGAAGTTAAATTCCTGGGTCTGGCCATCCGCGCTGGGGAAAGAGCCATAGATAAGGCCAGACGGGAATCTATACAAGATCTGCCGATTCCCAACACAGTAACGGGTGTAAGGTCCTTTTTGGGATTGACCGGGTACTGCAGAGATTTCATCGAGGACTATGCTGCCACAGCGGCCCCGCTACTTCGACTCTTACACAAGGGAGTCGAGTGGTCTTGGGACGAGGGGTGCCAGGCAGCGTTCGAGAAGTTGAAAAGAGATCTGCAGACCGCGCCAGCCCTAGGGGCCATAGATGGGGGAGAGGAGTTCTTTCTGGAGGTAGCCGCTAGTGGGGACAGCCTGAGCGCAGTGTTGCTCCAAGAGCGGCACGGCAAGCTAAGACCAGTAGTTTATTCCTCCAGGGTGCTCACGGATGTGGAGAGGAGTTTCTCCAATTGCGAACGGCATCTCCTGGCCACGCATTGGGCTGTGAACAGATCAGTGATCTTCACAGGGACCTCTCCCATTACGCTCCTCACCCATCACACGCCCACGAAGATGCTTCTGGACGGGAGGATTAAGGATGGGACCGTAAGCAGCGCTCGGATTGCGCGCTGGACCCTCCTCCTTTCCCAGATGGATCTCAAAGTTAAAGGCCTCTGCGCGCCAAGGCTCGCAGCCAATATGGCATATCCCGGGACAGCCCATCAATGTTCCGTAGAAGGGGTATGGGAAGTTAACATAGGTTTACGGGCCGGGATACATCCCACAGGCCGCGAGATCTACGTAGACGGCTCTAGCACTGTAGCTGACGGCAAGCGACTCACAGGGTGTGGAGTTTATGACCCTGCGGCAAACATTGCCCTGGCAATTAAGCTCCCCAGCACTATGAGCGCGCAGCAGGCTGAACTGTCCGCGGTGGCGTACGTGGTTACCCACCCCGAGATTTTCCCAACCCCATACACGATTTGCTCAGACAGCATGTTCACGTGCAATTCGTGTACAGAGTACCTCGCCATCTGGTCCCGACGCGGGTACACCTCCGCGGACGGGCGGCCTTTAACAGTTAAGCCCTTGCTGGAGAAGATCCTAGCAGCTGTGGGGGAGAAAGGAGAGGTGTTCATCCATAAGGTGAAGGCTCACTCCACTACAGAACCCCGCAGTCAGGGCAACCAGCAGGCGGATGCGCTAGCCAGGGAGGGTGCCCGCAACGGCATTCTCTGGGACCCATACGAACCCGGACCCGTGGCGGCGATCCAAGGCAGGGAGGGAATTCCCGGGAACACAGGGGTGACACCGCCCCCAGACCTAAAGACTGTCCAAACCCTGGATCCCGCCCTAAAAGCAGTCCTAAAAGCCATCACAGAGGGCAAACAGGTAGAAGGTCCGTACAGTACGGCAGCCCTCACAGTCAAAGAAGGTATGCTGTTCCGAGAGGAGCAGTGGGTTGTGCCGCAGCAGCACCGAAGGGAATTCCTGCAATTGGCCCACGAGGGTCCAGGAGCGGGACACCCCGGACCTGAGGTCACCTGGCAACGGGTGGAGCAGGCGGGATGGTGGCCGGGACTTCGGGACGATGTCCGCAAGTTCTGCGCAAGCTGTCTTGTGTGTGCTGCTAACAACCCAGACCCCCACAAAAGGAAGGTGCCCATGGGGCACATCAGGAGGGTAGAGGGACCATGGCAGTCGATTCAGGTCGACTACATAGGGCCCCTGCCCGCCGCCCAGGGAGGCTATAAGTACTGCCTTGTCCTGGTAGATGTGTTCACCAAATGGGTAGAAGCCTTCCCGTGCAGAACAGCTACGGCACTGGGTACTGCTAAGATCTTGATTCGGGAAGTGTTCTCACGGTGGGGACTCCCCCGTTTTGTAGAGTCCGACCAAGGGAGTCAGTTCACCGGTCAAGTAATGCAGAACGCCCTCATGCTTTTGGGCATTGAGGGAAAGTGGCACGTAGCATACAATCCCCAGTCATCCGGGATTGTTGAGCGTATGAATCGGACCCTCATAGGAAAAGCTGAGGAAAGAGACAATGGGCTCGCCCCAGAAATGGGCGGAGGTCCTGCCTTTAGTCCTCATGGGGATCCGAGCCAGCCAGTCCAAAAGCACGGGGTATTCCCCGCACGAGTTAATGACTGGAAGGATCATGCGAACACCCACCCATGTGCTAGCCCCGGTGCTCACTGAGGGCCAGCTCCGAGAGGTGAAACGGGACAAATTCGCCCAAACCCTCTTGGAGCGCCTGAGACAGATTTATGGACAGGCGGCTGGGAACATGGGAAGACAGCACCAGGGAAATAAACTGTTGTTGGAACCTCGGAAACAACAAGAGTGGGTAGTCGGAGACCAGGTCATGGTCCGAAACTACGCCAGGGTAGGGAGTTTTGAACCACTGTACATGGGGCCATACAGCATTGTAGACAAGGCCAGCCCCATGGTTTATGCAGTGAAGACGCCCCGACGTACCAAATGGTTTCACATCAACCAGTGTAAACTGTTTAAACCGGGTACACAAGGGCCACCAAAGGGGACCAGGTCTGAGAACAAAGATCCTCAGCCTGTAACAGAGTCACAGACCACACAGGCTGGAGCAGTAGCCTGCGTGAAGGGAGAGGCCATCCCATTGGAGTGGGAGGTCTCATCTTTTGAATGGGATTTAGGCAGGGGAGAGCCCGAACAGCTCAACCTTGCTTTAGACCCAATCACGGAGGAGGAAGAGTCAGAGGACGGCAGTCCCGCCCTCGACTCAAGCTTGGGGGAGGTAGGGAGTGGGGGCGGAGACTCGTTACCTGTAGGGACAGGTGAGGTGGAGTCAGAAGCCACAGATCCCGACCCCAGGGGGGCGGAGCCTGAGGGAGGGGAGCTGGAGCCGGCAGCTGTGGAGGAACCACAGGCTGTAACGGTAACAGTCCCAACCCCCGGTCCATCGGCCCCGGGAGCCCAACCCAAAGCAGCCCCTCGTAGGTCGGCTCGAGCGCCCCAGCCCAGAAAATTTTGGCCAGATTCCCCCCATCCTTCCCAACCACGGTTTAAAGCAGCCCCAGGAAGACATGATCCCCGTTCAGCAGCGACAGGCTGCGGGGGATCAAAGCCAAAGATCAATGCAGCCCCACCGCAGGGTGTGGCACACGACAGACCTCACAGGGATTCGGAAAGCCGCCCCACGGAGGGCGGCGCTGTACATAAGTTAAGTTAGGTAATTATGGTCATAGTTTAAGGAATGTAAAGTATATGGTGTTAAGAGTACAATTTTGAGGTCTGCCCGGTATGTGTGTTTGTTAGGGAGCGGGGTCCAGGAACCCGCGCGTCCAATTAATTTAGGCCAGCACCTATCGGGAGCCCGGCTACATCGTTTTGTTGGTTACAGAAACCTGGGATACGATGGAAAGGATTGTCGTCGCGTTCATGGCGATCGGGTGCGGGTGGGCCTACCGAGGCCGCACCAAGGACGTCATCATTTTCGGGTGCTCCGGGGACACGGCCCCCATCGCAACGGATGGGACGGGGGAGCGAGAGGTAGAGGAAACCGCCACCTACTTCCACCAAGGGAGATGGCCAGGTTGGCTGGGAATGAATTCTACGGAATATTCCAGCAATTTTGGTTTTGCCTACCAAGAGACTTCATTAACGTGCCCTCGAGTGAGGATCCTAGCGCCCAGAGTCAGCGTTACCGTGGGAAAGAGGATTTGTCTGGTGTGCAATGGGAACGTACCACCAAGGCGATGGTGGTGGTTACGAAAGCTGGGAAAGGACATGAGAAACTCTACGGTCGAGTGGGAGCGACTGGGTAATAATACCCATTGGACTATTACGGGAACTCACGGACAATTACGTGTGTGTTGGGACAAATGGTGGGAACCAGATGAGGGAATATATGTCTGTATGTGGGGTTCGAGACACGTCTGCCCCAAGGGCGTGTCCATCTTCTTCCAGAGGCAGTGGCAGGATGAAGGGAAGGGGATGAGATGGGATGTTAGCACTCGAGCGTGCGGAGCCCCATACTCCCCTATTCCGGTGAACGCCACTGAACTCATCACCCGCCCACGCAAGCCCCTGCCCACGCTTCCGGTAGCACTAGCCCAGAAAGGAGGGTGCCCAACCACCACCAAGGGACCCGGGAACGGTTTAGTATTGGTACCTACCGGTCAGGTGCTGTACCAAGGGGTACACTACGCGGTGGCCTCAGTGATTTTAAATCTCACTGAGGTAAGATTGCCGGAGTGGTGTCCCAAAGAAACGGAACAATTATACCAGGTCCTGTTAACCCGTATGTTTAGACAATTTTACGAATTTGACTTTGCCGACATCGACAGAGACAAATTATACACCACACCGCCAGAAGTTTTGGATCGAGTCGGGAGGCAAAGAAGGGGTACTGTAAATGACATATTCACTGCTTTTAATACCGGGACATCTGTTGTCAACGCTCTAGATAACGTGGAGCTGCAGACACAGATCAACGGTTTAAAAGCCCAGTTAAGGAACATATTGACAGACGAAAACAAGGTAGTGGGTTCTGAGTTGCATGAGGACCAGGCCATGACACTACACTTTAAGGACATAATTGCTGAGCTGGAGAAACACGCGAGAACGGTAAATGCACTCATTAAGGAGGATCGGAATGCGTCCGATCAAGCTGCGCAAAACGAGGCCTGTGTGCTGTACGGGGCGTGGTTATTGGGCGAGGGCCGCAGTATTCTTGAGGATTTAAAACAGGGTTTGGTCCCGTCCTGGATCAGCAACAAGCACTTGCAAGCGCTCCACCCTTTTGAGAATGCATTAAGCCCGTGCCAGCTCAGGCTAGCCGCAGAAGCATACCCAGTTCCAGTGGACTGCGGACATTCGAATCACACTATTATGGGAATAGTAGTAAGAATGCCGGTGTTGGGTCCCGCAGCAAAGCCCGCCCCGGTATACAGAGTAGAGAACATTGGAGTCATTCAGGGGGGCGCACACATTCGTTACGCAGTGGTCCCGCCTTACGTCATCAGATGGGAGCGTACGATGACAGGCACCGACCTCTCGGGATGTCGGAGCCGGGGAGCACACATCATCCTGTGTCCCCAGCACTTGAATGCCTTTTTGAAACCACAGTGCGGGTTCAGAACCGCTAGCGCGAAGCCGGTGAATTGCACCATGGAGGCAATGGCAGAGGACCATGTGCCCCCACAGGTAGCATATATCGGGGGTGGGACATACTGCGTCACCACTGCAGCGCCTCAGTACCGATATGGACAACACGAGTGGTGTTCGGTCGGTGATAGCAGTTTCTGTTTCAAACCCAGGGCCGAGGTTCAAGTGGCACAACAACGAATTGTTCCCATTCCTGCACCCTCCACCGTACACACCACTATCAAAGAGAATTTCACAGACTTACAACGATTTGTCGCGCATTTTGGTTATGTCATTCCCCCTCTTCCCGAACACCTCACCAAGATTTTAAAAGCCGTTATAATTTCGCAGAAACATTTCTACACACTGGAGCAGAAGGCTTTAGAGATAGGAAAAGACATATTGGACATAACCATCCCACCATGGTGGGACTTGTTCACCAACATAGAAATCCCAGCCTGGATTAGAATAGCATCCCATATCCTAGTAGGATGTCAGGTTTTAATTGTGATATTTTTGCTCTTCGTGCATTGTAAGAGAGGCAAACGCCTCCAGAGGCACGAGAACGCGGGCGAATGGAAAGAACGCTATGTGCGAATGGGGGAAGAAGACACCCCACTTTAAGCTGCTAGTAGAAGATTAAGAGTCCATCCATTTTAAGATTTTTTTTTGGGGGGGTTTTTGTTTCTCTTTTGAACATCCGTGTTTTCTTTTGCGCTTGGTTTGGGTTATAAGGAATTAAGTATTGTTATGTTATTAGTCGTTATTAAGTTTTGATTAATAAAAGGTGTATGCAGATGGCGCAAAAGGGTATCAACCCCTGCCCATCTGACAGGTGAAGGTGTTATAGTTTAAGATTTGCTGTCTATGATTCCAAATGTGCATGAGGTAATTTTCATTTTCTCCGGAAATGGGAACTGCATGTGTCGTGAGGGGCATAGATAGTTAAGTGCCAGGAATGTTTGGATGTGGGGAATCAGGGAAAATTTGCTCATCAAGGATTGATACTTTAAGCAAGCTATCAGTATCACAGGGGGGCCTGTAAGATTCGAAAATTTTCAGCAAAAATCAAGCAAGAAAACTGGATAAAATAAGACTGTTTATTGACCAAAGTAAGCTTGCACAGAAAAACCTTTGATAAAAGGGCATACAAAATGGCCGCCAGGCCCCGTGATCAGTTTCTGAACCAGTTTATTTCTGTTACTGCAAGCTAGACAGGCTTGTGGATTGAAGACAGTAAACCCGCGAAAGCCAGTATCTGGGAACCGAAACTCAGAGCAACAGCATACATATTCAATGGATTATAAGTACAGGATGGGGCCCATCAAGATATGGGCGGACAATGTAAAAACACTTATACCCATTTATTGTACAAAGGAAAAACCGTTTAGCAGCCATCAAGGAAAATGTCCGGACCGATCAATATGCGAACCGAGCCGCGGTGACAATGCAAAGGACATTAACAGACATTATCGGCCAGGAAGGCCAGTTCAAGTTATCACCGGCTCCGTTACAAGACAAAGCGCCCCTGCAGAGATCTCTGCCCGCCAAAATTAATACAAAGACAGGACTATGATTTGGCGGGAGATAAGACTGTCCCAAAAGAGTATAACTATGGATTGAAAGTCCATCTAAGTTACTTCTTCACTGCTACGGCTTCTTGTTGGGTGACTTCAGGCTTCCATTTCTTCAAGAACTTTCTTCTACGAGGAACGAACGAAGGGCGGACGGTGCCCGGATCGGCGCCTCTTCCACTTCGGCAGATCGATGAAAACGTTTTCGTCTTTTTAAAGACGGACGGTTTCGGAAAAAGGACAACGTGGCCGGTGTTCAGCCAAACAAGGCTCGGCCACGACGAGAAGACGACAAGGGTGGCCCGGGTACTGGGGTCGGGAGATCATCGATGACCCAGGCCGACGGAGAAGAAACCCTCTGGAGAACCGGCGATCGATGCCACAAGATTCTCCCATGTGCATAACCTGCATCTAGGTCTACTCCACGAACAAAAATCCACGACAGGCCTAGTGGATCTCAACCTTGACGAGCGCTCATCGAGACTGGGTCTACCCCACCGCCTCGAGGGAGGAGAGAATATCGACTGCGCCAGAAGCTTCCAATCCACGTGACGACGGGAAGCGGTGTCAAAAAGGCTGCGAACCCCTTTTCGCGATTTCGAGAGTGGTGAGCATGATCCCAAGTTCCCCAGGTCGAAACTTAGTTTAGGTATAGGGGAGGGAGTTAAGGGAAATCGTAATGTGTTTCCCCTTTTACGATGTGCCGTGTGTTCCCCATTTCCATAGAGTCAAGTTCATAAATTTGTGGATGATTGTAGTTACTTTAATCTGTGCCTATGACATGTATTTTGTAATGCTTCCAACTGTTCAAAAATAAAAGCATCCATTTCGTGCTATTCGGCCTGGTCTATTGAGTCCTCTTCTCTGCATTACTGTCCTCTGCATCTAAGTCCAAGGTCTAGAACCGTAGGGGGGGGTGGGTCGAACCACTCAAGGGTAATTCTTGCACGAAGCCTGGCAGGGGGCCAGAACGGGCAAAAGAGCAGGAAAAAAACCCCTACAATGTCGAGCACCCGTTTTCGCCAGGACGCCGGGACTACAGGGTGGGGTTGCGCCAAGGAGGTGTCGCATTTGACTGTGACGGCGGACGGACCGTGTGGTGTATGTGCCTTTAAGAGCCCCCTGTGTACTGTAATGCCGGTAATGGTCACTCAGGCTATATAAGCCTGTATATTGTCTTGTATCAGTTAGTTCACCTCCAGACTTTGTTCAGTAAACACCTGTGAAACCTACTCCTGCCTTCCGTGTCTCTATTAACACACGGACACAACAGTGGCGACGAAGTGGAAGCGGACTTACCTGCAATTCGGCAGCACCTCAAGGACATCGATTCCTCAGACGTCCAAAGTCGAAGAAAAGCAAGAAAAAAAAAAGAAAAAAAAAAGCTGTGGTTTCACCAGCTAGCCGAGCTGGTGGCAGGTACTGCAATAATCCTTCCTGGGCGGCGTGCTGGGGCTCCATCGGCTGGCTCTGCAGCGAGGCAAAGCAGCGAAGGCGGAGGCAAGAAGAAACAGACGGGGGGGGAGCACTCGGGAGACGGCCGGTGCTGCAAAGAAGGTCGGTTCAGACCTAGCAGAGAGAGTCCGACGGGAACGAGTCGCCACGTGTAAAAAAAATGCAAAAAAAAAACCGCGGAAAACAGCATTGTCAGCAGCAGCAGCGGCGGGAAAGCGGGGGAAGCACCATATCTTTTCTGCAGGAAAGAAAAAAAAGCGTGGGAAGCGCCATTTTTTTTCCAGGATGCCTAAGGCTGGCAATATTGATGCTTTTGTTAACGATATAGAGAATTGGACCACATATGTGGAAAGAGTGGAGAAATATTGCACAGCGAATGAAATAAAAGATGATAAAAAGGCATCGGTACTTCTAAATCTAATGGGCGCAAGGACATACGGGCTGTTACAAAACTTAATCACTCCAGCCAAACCGATGGACAAGAATTTTAAGGAGATTGTTGATACCCTACACTGCCAATTCGGGACAGGACGGACAGATTCTCTACGAGACAAATTCGTCTGCGGTCTCCTAAGTGAAGGAACACAAAAAACAGCTACTTTCTAAGGAAGATTTGACACTGGACAAGGCTTTCAGTGTGGCTGTATCATACGAAGCAGCAGCAAGAGGAGCTGCAAAGATACAGCAAAAGCCACAGGACTTCGACACCCATGAAATGACACGGGGTTCCGAGAGATGTTATCGCTGCGGCGGATCCACCCATGACCAGAGGGACTGCTGGTTCAAGGACAAAGCATGCAGGCAATGCGGAAAGATGGGACACATTACACGTGTCTGCCGATCTGGAAACAAAATATCCACTGACAGAAAAAAAATCAATAAAGAGAAGTACAGAAAGGTACAAATGATGACGAACAGTAGCTCCGAAGACCAGAAGAGCGATAGCGACTCCGGAAACAAGAGACTAAGCTCTCTCAAATTACATAATGTAATTGCCAAAGAAGATTACCAGACCATTTGGGTTACCCTCACGATAGCGGGGTCCCCAGTTAAAATGGAGCTAGATACAGGATCAGCTCTGACCGTCAAAAGTAGACGGGATTACGAGCGGCTATTTCCGCATATACCTTTGAAAGACACATCCATTATCTTGAAAACATATATGGGGCAGAAAGTATACCCCAAAGGGAAAATAAAGGTGCCTGTTGTATTCAACGGCAAGGAAATACAGAAGTTGTATTTATACGTTCTGCAAGATGGTGGTCCACCGCTGTTGGGACGTGAATGGATCAGGAAGATACGTTTGGACTGGCACTCCATTCAGGCACTGACGGTGACCAGTAAGAAAAAAATAATGATGACATTATACCTGAACGATTAAAAGACATCTTGGCCAACACCAAAGAAGTGTTCCAACAGGAACTAGGAACCTTGAAAGGCATCACCGCCTCAATAAAGGTGGAAGATGCGGCAATTCCCAAGTTTTTTAAGGCAAGACCGGTGCCCTACGCAATTCGTCCAGCAGTCGAGGCAGAGCTGGAGAATTTGGAAAAGACAGGCGTGTTATCCAAGGTAGATTGGAGCGAGTGGGCATCACCCATCGTCCCGGTCATGAAGAAAACGTTAAATAATGATAAATCTGAAGAACAGAGAAAAATTCGCATCTGTGGGGACTTCAAGGTGACTGTAAACTCAGTCCGTCACACGGTACAGTATCCTCTTCTGAGGATAGAAGATATTTTCGCCTCACTATCCAGAGGGAAACGTTTCACAAAAATTGACTTGGCACAGGCATATCTACAGATGGAGGTTGAGGAGGCCTCTAAAAAGTATCTCACAATAAACACACACAAAGGCCTATACCAGTACAATCGACTGGTTTTCGGAATAGCATCAGCTCCAGCTATCTGGCAAAGAGCTATGGAGCAAGTCCTGCAAGGGATTCTGGGGACTCAATGCTACCTAGACGACATCCTTGTAACAGGAGAAAACGACAACGAACACCTTGCCAATTTGGAGAAGGTACTCACTAGGCTGAGAGAACGGGGCCTACGAGCAAACCGCCCCAAGTGCGAATTTTTCCAGAAACAAATATCATATTGTGGCCACATAATTAATGAAGAAGGGTTGCATAAGTCCCCTGAGAAAATTGAAGCGGTCATAAAAGCACCAGCACCTGAAAATGTCTCACAATTAAGGTCGTTCCTGGGATTGATAAATTACTACCATAAATTTTTATCGAACTTGTCAACTGTTCTGCACCCTCTTAACGAACTGCTACAAACGGGAGTAATTTGGGAATGGAGCGAGGACTATAAACATAAGAACATAAGAACATAAGAAATAGGAGCAGGAGTAGGCCAATCGGCCCCTCGAGCCTGCTCCACCATTCAATAAGATCATGGCTGATCTGATCCTAACCTCAAATCTTCTATCACTCTGCATCCACCCGAACCCATGTGATCTCCCGGGAGAGGCGAAAAACCAGATAAAGACCCAATGGCCAATTTGGGAGAAAAAAATCTGGGAAATTACTCTCCGACCCATCTAGGCGATCGAAATTCTTCCAGGAGATCACTCTGTCCCTATATTTTCTACAGTACTTACCTTCTGTAAAGGCGATCTCCACCCCAGCCAGTAAACGTGCTTTCCATAAATGTAAAGGCTTGATCATGTCCAAGGAATTTTTGGCTCATTACAACCCATCACTGCCAATCAGACTGGCGTGTGATGCATCCCCTTACGATGTAGGAGCGGTATTATCACATAGATTCCCTGATGGCTCAGAACGGCCGATAACTTTTGCGTCACACTCATTGAACTCAGCTGAGCGTAACTATGCCCAGATCGACAGGGAAGCACTCAGCCTGGTATGGGGAGTGAAGAAATTCAACCATTACCTACACGGACAAAAATTTACCTTGTTGACTGACCATCAACCCCTCGTCTCCATATTCAACCCTAAAAAGGGTGTTCCCATTATGACAGCACAAAGGCAACAGAGGTGATCCCTTTTCCTAGGGGCACACCAATATGACATAGAATACAAAGGATCAAAACAGCATGGGAATGCTGACGGTTTATCACGCCTACCGTTGCCAATGGTAGAAGAGGCACCTACAGTGGACCCAGTGGAAATGTTCCACTCAACCATAGTGGAATGTCTACCAGTAACAAATTCTGCCATTGAAAAGGAAACGAGAAATGACCCGACTCTCTCACGAGTCTACGATTTAACGGTGAAGGGATGGCCAGCACATGGCGAACCACTGTTGCCAGCATTCTCGCAAAGAAGAGAACAGCTGTCAGTGTGCCGAGGAACCTTGAAGTGTGGATCCAGAGTGGTGATTCCACCCAAACTCCAGGATAAAGTGCTAAAGGAGCTTCACGAGGGGCATCTGGGTGGAGTGAAAATGAAGAACCTAGCCAGAGCGTTTGTGTGGTGGCCAGGTATCGATGGAGACATCGAAGAAATGAACAAGAGCTGTCTAGGATGCCAGAAGGTCCAAAACGCCCCACCACAAGCCCCTCTACATCCATGGGAGTGGCCCTCATCTCCATGGCAAAGGGTACACATCGACTTTGCTGGTCCATTTATGGACTCAATGTTCTTAATCGCGGTTGATGCACACTCCAAGTGGCCGAAGGTAATAAAGATGTCCTCCACCACCACGGAAAAAACCATCACAGTATTAAGGACCATATTTGCCAGGAATGGGCTGCCTGAACAGATCTGTTCTGATAATGGACCGCAATTTGTGTCCGAAGAATTCAGGAAGTTCTTATAAAACAATGGGGTTAAGCACTACACATCACCCCATACCATCCCGCCACCAATGGATTGGCTGAAAGGTTTGTCCAGACCTTCAAGAAGGCCATAAAGGCCATGGGTAATGAAGACATAAAACTTCAGCATAAGGTAGATAACTTCTTGTTTGCATACAGGAATGCAACACATGTGGTTACAAACCAAACTCCCGCCATGATGTTCTTCAATAGAAGCCTAAGATGCCGGCTGGATTTGATCAAGCCAAACATCAGAAGGGACGTGGAGAACCGACAATTTCAAGGCATGAATGAAAGGCCAACTAGAACCTTCCAGATAGGTCAACAAATTTTGGCCCGGGACTACCGTACCGAGAAATGGCAGCCTGGAACTATTTGCACACGACTAGGACCGCTGATGTATACTGTGGACATTGGAGAAAGCATAATAAGGCGCCATGCTGACCAGATCATAGAGTCATCCGAAAAGGGACAACCTACACCACAACTCTATACGCCTAATGATGAAGTAGAGATACCCATAGTATCTACCTCCGATCCGGTGATACTGGAACCAGATGAACCCGACACTGGCATTCAAGCCGAATCAGCCTTGCCAAAAGCACCTACTACACCACCAGAAACTACTACACCACCGAGGCGTTATCCGGACAGAGTCAGGAAGCCTCCAGAAAGACTGACTTATAATTGATTAACTGCAGCAATGTGTAGATTATTGTTCTTGTAACGTGTTAATTAATGATTACTTAAAATATTATGTACTGGTTGTCTAAAAGGGGAGGAATTGTGGTGTATGTGCCTTTAAGAGCCCCCTGTGTACTGTAATGCCGGTAATGGCCACTCGGGCTATATAAGCCTGTATATTGTCTTGTATCTGTTAGTTCACCTCCAGACTTTGTTCAGTAAACACCTGTGAAACCTACTCCTGCTTTCCATGTCTCTATTAACACACGGACACAACAGGCCGCAGGCGACGTCAGTCAGTCGCAGCCCTGGGAGGGTTGTGGGCACGGAGAGCAGATCGGGGTCGGTGCGTTGCTCCGCTGCCAGTTGAGCATTGTCCACTGCCAGGTGGGTGCCATGGATGGCGGGGCGGGATAGGCAGTCGGCTACCACGTTGTCTCGACCGGAGACGTGCCGGATGTCCGTGGTGAATTCGGACACCGCGGCGAGCTGGCGTTGTTGCCTGGCTGACCACGGGTCCGCAGATTTCGCCATCGCGAATGTCAGGGGTTTGTGGTCGACAAACGCGGTGAAGGGGCGGCCCTCCAGAAGAAATCTAAAATGGCAGACTGCCAGGTACAGTGCGAGGAGCTCGCGGTCAAAGACGCTGTATTTGGCCTCCGTGGGGTGCAGTTGGCGGCTGAAAAAGGCCAGCAGTTGCCAGGCCCCGTCGAGCCACTGTTCGTACATGGCGCCGACCGCGTGTTCGGAGGCGTCCGTGGCGAGGGCCACCCTGGCGTTGGGCTGTGGGTGAGCGAGCATGGTGGCGTCGGCGAGCGCCTTTTTGGTCGAGTCGAAAGCGGTCAACATGTCCGCCGACCACTCGATCACCATTCTGTCTTTCTTACACCGGAGGGCTTCGCATAGGGGCCGCATGAGGGAGGCCGCTCCGGGAATGAAGCGGTTGTAAAAGTTGATCATCCCCAATGTAGTGTATGTACCTTTAAGAGGAACTTTGTTTTTGAAGCCCCTGTATACTGTAGTACCAGTAGTGACCACTCGGGTATATAAGCCTGTGTAGCGTCTTGTGTTGTTAGTTCACCTCCAGACTTTGTTCAGTAAACACTTGTTAAATCAACTCCTGCATTCCGTGTCTCCATTAACACACGGATCTAACAGTGGCGACGAGTTAGAAACGAACTTACCTGCAATTCGGCAGCACCTCAAGGGGATCAATTCCTCAGACGAAGGTCGAAGCCAGAAGCAAGAAAAAATAAATAAATAAACAACTCGAAGAAACTCAAAAACGAGAGCCAGGCTTGGTCTCCGGTCTGTGGTTTCCCCAGCTAAACGGGCTGGTGGCAGGTAGTGCACTGATCCTTCCTGGGCTGCGGCGGGCTACAGCTCGATCGGCTGGCTCTGCAACGGGGCCGGGCAACGAGTCGGGAAGCAGAAGCAAAGAGAGAGAGGGTGGAGCACTCAGGGCGCGGCCGGCGTTCGGACTGAGCAGAGGGAGGGGAAAGTCCCAGAGGGTCCGCTCCACGAGGGGAACGGTTCTTCAATTACGGAGAGAATATTGAAGCGATATATAAAAAAAAATAGAAATACCGCGAAAAGCTGCAGGTCGCAACGGGAACCATGGAGAGCAGCATTGGCGGCAGCGGCGGGAAAGCGTGGGAGGCGCCATCTTAACTCGGCGGGGAAGAAAGAAAAGTGCGGAAGCGCCATTTTAGATTTTCAAGATGCCGAAGACTGGCAATATTACTGCTTTCGATAGTAATATAGAAGATTGGACCACATATGTGGAAAGAGTGGAGGTATATTGCAAGGCGAATGAGGTAGCGGATGACAAAAAGGCATCGGTACTTCTAAATCTGATGGGCGCAAGGACATACGGGCTGTTACGAAACTTGATAACTCCAGCCAAACCGATGGACAAGAATTTTAATGAGATTGTTGATAACTTACAGGAGCACTTAAACCCAACACCGCTGCTGATAGCGGAACAATTCAAATTCTTCAGGAGGAATCAGCACAAGAATGAAAGTAACGCTGATTACCTCACCGAATTACGAAAGCAGTCAAAGCACTGCCAATTCGGGGCAGGACTGGCAGATTCTCTACGAGACAAATTTGTCTGCGGTCTCCTAAGCGAAGGAACACAGAAAAGACTACTTTCTGAGAAAGATTTGACACTGGACAAGGCTTTCAGTGTGGCTGTATCATACGAAGCAGCAGCAAGAGGAGCTGCAGAGATACAGCAAAAGCCACAGGACTTCGGCACCCATGAAATGACACGGGGTTTCGAGAGATGTTATCGCTGCGGCAGATCCACCCATGACCAGAAGGACTGCTGGTTCAAGGACAAAGCATGCAGGCAATGCGGAAAGATGGGACACATTGCACGTGTATGCAGATCTGGAAAGAAATCCGCTGACAGTAAAAAGGTCAATAAGGAAAAGTACAGAAAGGTACAAATGATGACGGACAGTAGCCCCGAAGACCAGAAGAGCGACAGCGACTCCGGAAACAAGAGACTAAGCTGTCTCAAATTACATAATGTAATTGCCAAAGAAGATTACCAGACCATTTGGGTTACCCTCACGATAGCGGGGTCCCCAGTCAAAATGGCGCTAGATACAGGATCAGCTCTGACCGTCATGAGTCGACGGGATTACGAGCGGCTATTTCCGCATATACCTTTGAAAGACACATCCATTGTCTTGAAGACATATACGGAGCAGAAAGTATACCCCAGAGGGAAAATAAGGGTGCCTGTTTTATACAATGGCAAGGAAACACAGAAGTTGTATTTATACATTCTGCAAGATGGTGGTCCACCGTTGTTGGGACGTGAATGGATCAGAAAGATAAGTTTAGACTGGCACTCCTTTCAGGCACTGACAGTGACCAGTAAGAAAAAAAACCATGATGATGTCATACCTGAACGATTAAAAGAAATCTTGGCTAACGCCAAAGAAGTGTTTCAACAGGATTAGGAACCCTGAAAGGCGCCACCGCCTCAATAAAAGTGGAAGATGTGGCAATTCCCAAGTTTTTTAAGGCAAGGCCGGTGCCATACACAATTCGTCCAGCCATTGAGGCAGAGCTGGAGAATTTGGAAAAAGCAGGCGTGTTATCCAAGGTAGATTGGAGCGAGTGGGCAACACCCATCGTCCCGGTCATGAAGAAAATGTTGAATAATGATAAATATGAAGAACAGAGAAAAGTTCGCATCTGTGGGGACTTCAAGGTGACTGTAAACCCGGTTCTTCACACGGTACAGTATCCTCTTCCGAGGATAGAAGATATTTTCGCCTCACTATCCGGAGGGAAACGTTTCACCAAAATTGACTTAGCACAGGCATATCTACAGATGGAGGTTGAGGAGGCCTCTAAAAAGTATCTCACGATAAACACACACAAAGGCCTGTACCAGTACAATCGACTGGTTTTCGGAGTGGCATCAGCTCCGGCTATCTGGCAAAGAGCTATGGAGCAAGTCCTGCAAGGGATTCCGGGAACTCAATGCTACCTAGACGACATCCTTGCAACAGGAGAAAACGACAACGAGCACCTTGCCAACTTGGAGCAGGTGCTCACGAGGCTGAGAGAACGGGGCCTACGAGCAAATCGCCCCAAGTGCGAATTTTTCCAGAAACAAATATCATATTGTGGCCATGTCATTAACGAAGAAGGGTTGCATAAGTCACGTGAAAAAATTGAAGCGGTCGTAAAGGCCCCAGCGCCTGAAAATGTCTCACAATTAAGGTCGTTCCTGGGATTAGTAAATTACAGGTAGACTACTCTTTATCCGGACTTCCGAAAACCGAAACCCTCTAAAAACCGAAGGTTTTTTCGGTCAGCGTAAGTCCAGCGTAAGTCGTGCGCACGACCCCCCGCGGACACCCCCGCGGACCCCCGCGGACCCCCGCCAGCCCCGACCCCCGCCGACCCCCCCGCCGACCCCCCCGCGGACCCCCGCCGGCCCCGACCCCGGCCGACCCCCCCACGGACCCCCGCCGACCCCGACCCCCGCCGACTTACGCTGAGCGTCAGCGTAAGTCGTGCGCACGACCCCCCGCCGACACCCCCGCGGACCCCCGCCGGCCCCGACCCCTGCCGACCCCCACGCGGACCCCCACCGACCCCGACCGTAAGTCGACGGGGGTCGGGGTTGGCGGGGGTCCGCAGAGGGGTCGGCGCCGGCGGGGGTCCGCGGGGGGGTCGGCGGGGGTCGGGGCCGGCGGGGGTCTGCGGGGGGGTTGGCGGAGGGGTCGGCGGGGGTCGGGGCCGGCAAGGGTCCGCGGGGGTGTCCGCGGGGTGTCGTGCGCATGACCCCCCGCCGACCCCTCCGCGGACCCCCGCCGGCCCCGACCCCCGCCGACCCCCCTGTGGACCCCCGCCGGCCCCGACCCCCGCCGACTCCCCCCGCCGACCACCCCCGCGGACCCCCGCCGGCCCCGACCCCCGCCGACCCCCCCGCCGACCCCCCCGCAGTCCCCCGCCGGCGCCGAACCCCTGCGGACCCCCGCCGACTTACGGTCGGGGTCGGCGGGGGTCCGCGGGGGGTTCGGCGGGGGTCGGGTCCGGCGGGGGTCCGCGGGGGGGTCGGCGGGGGGGTCGTGCGCACGACTTACACTGACGCTCAGCGTAAGTCGGCGGGGGACGGGGTCGGCGGGTGTCCGCGGGGGGGTCGGCGGGGTTCGGTGCCGGCAGGGGTCCGCGGGGGGGTCGGCGGGGGGGTCGGCGGTGGTCGGGGCCGGCGGGGGTCCGCGGGGTTCGGCGGGGAGTCGTGCGCACGACTTAGCTTGCGCGTCAGCGTAAGTCGTGCGCATGACCCCCCACTGACCTCCCCGCAGACCCCTGCCAACCCACCTTCCGAAATCCGAAATTCTCCGAAAACCGAAACACGGCTGGCCCCAAGGTTTTCGGATAAAGGATAGTCTATCTGTACTATCATAAATTTTTACCAAACTTGTCGACGGTTCTGCACCCACTTAATGCACTGCTACAAATGGGAGTAGTTTGGAAATGGAGCAAAGACTGTAAACGTGCCTTCCATAAATGCAAAGGCTTGATCACGTCCAAGGAAGTGTTGGCTCATTACAACCCATCACTGCCAATCAGACTGGCGTGCGATGCATCCCCTTACGGCGTAGGAGCGGTATTATCGCATAGATTCCCTGATGGCTCGGAGCGGCCGATAGCTTTTGCGTCACGCTCATTGAACTCAGCTGAGCGTAACTATGCCCAGGTCAACAGGGAAGCACTCAGCCTGGTATGGGGAGTGAAGAAATTCAACCGTGACCTACACGGACAAAAATTTACCTTGTTGACTGACCATCAACCCCTTGTCTCCATATTCAACCCTAAAAAGGGCGTTCCCATTATGACAGCGCAAAGGCTACAGAGGTGGTCCATTTTCCTAGGAGCACACCAATATGACATAGAGTACAAAGGAACAAAACAGCATGGGAATGCTGACGGGTTATCGTGCCTACTGTTGCCAACGGTGGAAGAGGCGCCTACATTGGACCCAGTGGAGATATTCCACTCGACCATAGTGGAATATCTACCGGTGACAAATTCTACCATTGAAAAGGAAACGCGAAATCACCCGACTCTCTCACGAGTCTACGATTTAACGGTGAAGGGATGGCCAGCACATGGCGAACCACTCTTTCCAGCATTCTCGCAAAGAAGAGAACAGCTGTCAGTGTGCCGAGGAACCTTGATGTGTGGATCCAGAGTGGTGATTCCACCCAAACTCAAGGATAGAGTGCTAAAGGAGCTTCATGAGGGGCATCTGGGTGGAGTGAGAATGAAGAACTTTGCCAGAGCGTTTGTGTGGTGGCCAGGTATCGATGGAGACATCGAAGAAATGACCAAGAGCTGTCTAGGATGCCAGAAGGTCCAAAACACCCCACCACAAGCCCCTTTACATCCATGGGAGTGGCCCTCATCTCCATGGCAAAGGGTACATATCGACTTTGCTGGTCCATTTATGGACTCAATGTTCTTAATCGCGGTGGATGCACACTCCAAGTGGCTGGAGGTAATAAAGATGTCCTCCACCACCACGGAAAAAACCATCACAGTATTAAGGACCATATTCGCCAGGAATGGGCTGCCTGAACAGATCTGTTCTGATAATGGCCCGCAATTTGTGTCCGAAGAATTCAGGAAGTTCTTAAAAAACAATGGGGTTAAGCACTACACGTCCGCCCCATACCATCCCACCACCAATGGATTGGCTAAAAGGTTTGTCCAGACCTTCAAGAAGGCCATAAAGGCCATGGGTAATGAAGACATAAATCTACAACATAAGTTAGATAACTTCTTGGTTGCATACAGGAATGCAACACATGTGGTTACAAACCAAACCCCCGCCATGATGTTTTTCAATAGAAGTCTAAGATGCCGGCTGGATTTGGTCAAGCCAAACGTCAGAAGGGACGTAGAGAACCGGCAATTTCAAAGCATGAATGAAAGGCCAACTAGAACCTTCCAGATAGGTCAACCAGTTTTGGCCTGGGACTACCGTACCGAGAAATGGCAGCCTGGAACTATTTGCACACGACTAGGACCGCTGATATATACCGTGGACATTGGAGAAAGCATAATAAGGTGCCATGCTGACCAGATCATAGAGTCATCCGAAAAAGGACAACCTACACCACAACTCTATACGCCTAGTGATGAAACAGAGATACCCATAGTATCTACCTCCGATCCGGTGATACTGGAACCAGATGAACCCGACACTGGCATTGAAGCCGAATCGACCTTGCCAAAAGAACCTACTACACCACCGAGGCGTTATCCGGACCGAGTCAGGAAGCCTCCAGAGAGGCTGAATTTGTAATTGATTAACTTCAGCAAATGTGTATATTATTGTTCTTGTAAAAATGTTATTTAATGATTACTTAAAATGTTATGTACTATTTATCTAAAAGGGGAGGAATTGTAGTGTATGTACCTTTAAGAGGAACTATGTTTTTGAAGCCGCTGTATACTGTAGTACCATTAGTGACCACTCGGGTATATAAGCCTGTGTAGCGTCTTGTGTTGTTAGTTCACCTCCAGACTTTGTTCAGTAAACACTTGTTAAATCAACTCCTGCATTCCGTGTCTCCATTAACACATGGATCTAACACCCAAGAACTCCTGGAGGCCTTTGATGGTGGTAGGCCGGGGGAACTGCTGGACGGCTTGCACCTTGGCGGGCAGGGGAATGGCTCCATCCTGCGTGATGTGGTGGCCGAAGATTTCGATCCTGCTGAGGCCGAATTGGCACTTGGCTGGGCTGATGATGAGCCCGTGCTCACTGAGCTGCTGGAACAGGGTGCGGAGGTGCTCGATGTGTTCCTGCTTGGAGGAACTAGCTACCAGGATGTCATCCAGGTAGACAAAGAGGAACTTCAGGTCCTGGAGGACCGAGTCCATGAGCCGCTGGAAGGCCTGGGCCGCATTTTTGAGGCCGAAGGGCATTCGGAGGAACTCGAATAGCCCAAAAGGGGTGATTATGGCCATCTTGGGAACGTCCGTGGGGTGGACTGGCACCTGATGGTAACCGCGCACCAGGTCGACTTTAGAGAAGACTGAGCGGCCAGCCAGTCTAGCCGAGAAGTCTTGAATGTGCGGTATGGGGTACCGATCCGACGTGGTGGTGTCGTTTAGGCGCCGGTAGTCCCCGCAGGGGCGCCATCCCCCATCGGGTTTGGTGACGATGTGGAGTGGGGAGGCCCAGGGGCTGTTGGAGTGGCGGATGATGCCGAGCTGTTCCATTGTGGCGAACTCGGCCCGCGCGATCTCCAGCTTGGCCGGGTCCAGCCTGCGGGCGTGGGCATACACCGGTGGGCTTGTGGTGGGGATGAAGTGTTCTACCCCGTGCTTAGCAACCTTCGCGGAGAAGGTCGGGTTGGTGAGGCCTGGGAACTCAGCCAGGAGTGCTGAGTAGTCGTCCGTTGAGCGGGCGCGGCACTGCCACGCCATTTTGGCGGGTTGGGGGGGGCCATGGCGCCCGGGATAGGTGACATGGTGTTCATGGCCACGAGGCGGCGCCGAGGCATGTCGACCAACAGGCCGTGGGCGCACAGGAAATCCGCACCGAGGAGCGGGGAAAGCACCTTGGTGGTAATAAACTCCCAGTGGTAGCGGCGGCCTGCGATGTCGATGGTGACGGTGCGGGTGCCGTACGTCCGGATGTCGGTGCCGTTGGCGGCAGCCAGCGCAGGGCCGCGGCCGCCTCGCTGGATCTCGAGGGTGGACGCGGGGATGATGCTGCGCTGCGCGCCCATGTCGCATAGGAAACAGCGTCCGGAGACGCTGTCCGTAACGTACAGCAGCGCGCCTGCTTGCCCCACGGCCATCGTGTAGGCCAGTGTGGGGGTGGTTGGAAACGTGCAGGGATGGCTGCAGCGGCATGCCCATGCGCCGAACCGGGTATGGAAGTAGCAGTAGCCCTGGGTTGGAGGGCTTGGGGGACGTAGGAGCCTGGGGGGCCTCGTGGCCAAGCTGTGTGTCCGCGCGATAGAGGGTGGATCGCGCGCCGACGCTGCGGAGGCCAGGTCGGGGGTGACGGCATGGTTGGAGCTGGCGGACAGGAGCTTATCGGCATCATCGGCCAGGGCCTCGAGGTCCGTGAGGCTGGACGCCACAATCGCCGGGCGGATGCTGGGAGGTAGTTGGCGGATAAAGAGCGTGCGGAAGAGGGAGCCGGGCGGTTTCTCGTCGGTCAGAGCAAGCATGTGTGAGAGCAAGTCTGATGGCGTGTGTTAAGTCTGTGTGTTATATTGAGAATTACTACACAGACCACAAGAGTAAACTTTAACAGGTCTTTACTAGTTGAAGGTCAGGGCGGAACTGCCCAATAAATCATTACACAGCACTTATATACCGGTGTGGTCACCACCGGTATTACAGTATACAGCAGCCAAGATAAAGTAGTGCAACCCTTAAAATAGTTCTCTTAAAGATGGAACGGTTACATACACTACAATCCTCCCTTTTTAGGTTAACAGTATATCTTCCCATTAAACATAACATCATAACATATATACACAACTTAATGTAAAAACAGTTCACAGATTCAGTCTCTCTGGAGGCTTCCTGACTCGGTCCGGATAACGCCTCGGTGGTGTAGTAGTTTTCGGTGGTGTAGTAGGTTCTTTTGGCAAGGTCGATTCGGCTTGAATGTCAGTGTCAGGTTCATCTGGTTCCAGTATCACCGGATCGGAGGTAGATACTATGGGTATCTCTGCTTCATCATTAGGCGTATAGAGTTGTGGTGTAGGTTGTCCCTTTTCGGATGACGCTATGATCTGGTCAGCATGGCGCCTTATTATGCTTTCACCAATATCCACGGTATACATCAGCGGTCCTAGTCGTGTGCAAATAGTTCCAGGCTGCCATTTCTCGGTACGGTAGTCCCGGGCCAAAACTTGTTGACCTATCTGGAAGGTTCTAGTTGGCCTTTCATTCATGCCTTGAAATTGCCAGTTCTCTACGTCCCTTCTGATGTTTGGCTTGATCAAATCCAGCCGGCATCTTAGTCTTCTATTGAAAAACATCATGGCGGGAGTTTGGTTTGTGACTGCATGTGTTGCATTCCTGTACGCCAACAAGAAGTTATCTACCTTATGTTGAAGATTTATGTCTTCATTACCCATGGCCTTTATGGCCTTCTTGAAGGTCTGGACAAACCTTTCAGCTAATCCATTGGTGGCGGGATGGCATGGGGCGGACGTGTAGTGCTTAACCCCATTGTTTTTTAAGAACTTCCTGAATTCTTCGGACACAAATTGCGGTCCATTATCAGAACAGATTTGTTCCGGCAGCCCATTCCTGGCAAATATGGTCCTTAATACGGTGATGGTTTTTTCCGTGGTGGTGGAGGACATCTTTATTACCTCCGGCCACTTGGAGTGTGCATCCACCGCGATTAAGAACATTGAGTCCATAAATGGACCAGCAAAGTCGATATGTACCCTTTGCCATGGAGATGAGGGCCACTCCCATGGATGCAGAGGAGCTTGTGGTGGGGCGTTTTGGACCTTCTGGCAACCTAAACAGCTCTTGGTCATTTCTTCGATGTCTCCATCGATACCTGGCCACCACACGAACGCTCTGGCTAGGTTCTTCATTTTCACTCCACCCAGATGCCCCTCGTGAAGCTCCTTTAGCACTTTTTGCTGGAGTTTGGGTGGAATCACCACTCTGGATCCGCACATCAAAGTTCCTCGGCACACTGACAGCTGTTCTCTTCTTTGCGAAAATGCTGGCAACAGTGGTTCGCCATGTGCTGGCCATCCCTTCACCGTTAAATCGTAGACTCGTGAGAGAGTCGGGTCATTTCTTGTTTCCTTTTCAATCGTAGAATTTGTTACTGGTACACATTCCACTATGGTTGAGTGGAACATCTCCACTGGGTCCACTGTAGGCGCCTCTTCTACCGTTGGCAACGGTAGGCGTGATAGACCGTCAGCATTCCCATGCTGTTTTGATCCTTTGTATTCTATGTCATATTGGTGTGCCCCTAGGAAAAGGGACCACCTCTGTAGCCTTTGCGCTGTCATAATGGAAACGCCCTTTTTAGGGTTGAATATGGATACCAACGGCTGGTGGTCTGTCAGCAGTGTAAACTTCTGGCCCTGCAGGTAATGATTAAACTTCTTTACTCCCCACACCAGGCTGAGAGCCTCCCTATCTATCTGAGCATAGTTGCCCTCAGCGGAGGTCAATGATCTGGATGCAAATGCGACTGGCCTTTCCGAGCCATTTGGCAACTTGTGTGAGAGTACTGCTCCAATACCATAAGGAGAAGCATCACAAGCTAAACGAATAGGTAGCGTTGGGTTGAAGTGAGCCAACACTTCCTCCGAGGTGATCAATGTCTTGCTTTTGCTAAAGGCCTTCTTACAATCCTCGCTCCACTTCCATGGTACTTCTTTCTGCAAAAGAGCATTCAGTGGGTGCAGCACCGTGGATAGATTTGGCAGAAACTTATGGTAATAGTTAATCAACCCTAGGAACGATCTCAACTGGGATACATTTTCCGGAGCGGGAGCCTTCACAACAGCTTCGATCTTGTCAGGTGACTTGTGCAGCCCCTCCTGGTCAATGACATGACCACAGTACGAGATCCGTTTCTGAAAGAACTCACATTTCTGGCGATTAACTCGAAGGCCATATTCCTTCAACCTGGTGAGCACCAGTTTCAAATTTGCAAGGTGTTCCTCATCGTCATCTCCTGTAATCAGGATATCGTCCAAGTAACATTGAGTGCTTGGAATTCCCTGTAATACCTGCTCCATGGCCCTCTGCCAAATTGCCGGAGCCGAAGCCACTCCAAAAACCAGTCTATTATATCGATACAAGCCTCTGTGCGTGCTGATTGTGAGATACTGGCGCGACTCTTCCTCAACTTCCATCTGTAAGTACGCTTGCACCAGGTCTATCTTGGTGAAGCGTTTCCCGCCAGACAATGAAGCAAAGATATCCTCAATCCGCGGAAGCGGATATTGCACCGTGTGAAGCACCGGATTTACTGTGATCTTGAAGTCTCCACAGATGCGGACCTTCCCCGGTTCCCCTGGCTTGTTACTCGATGAACGCTTCATGACGGGAACAATGGGCGTGGCCCACTCACTCCAGTCCACCTTAGACAGTACTCCTGAACATTCCAGCCCTTCCAGCTCAGCTTCCACAGCAGGTCGTATCGCATACGGTACCGGTCTGGCTTTGAAAAATTTTGGGTTTGCATGTTCTGCAATCTTGATTTTTGCCTTAATTCCTCTCAGTGTTCCCAGTTCCTGTTGGAACACCTCTTTAGCCTCATCCAATATTCTGGACAATCGTTCAGGTTTGACATCTTTTTTTCCGGAATCTACCGTTATTGCGTTTAGGGAGTGCCAGTCCATATTTATTTTCCTGATCCACTCCTGTCCCAGAAGTGGTGGACCTCCCTCAGGTAGTACATATAAGTCCATTCCTTGGTGTTCTTTGCCCTTGTGTATCACCTTGACTTTTATCTTTCCGATGGGGTATACTTTTTGCCCCGTGTATGTCTGCAATACTATCTCCGTATCCCGTAGGGGAATATGTTTGAATAACTTTTTGTAATCTTGCTTATTCATGACCATCAATGCCGATCCGGTGTCCAATTCCATCTTCACTTGAACTCCTGCTATCTGCAGTGTGACCCAGATAGTTTGTCGGTCAGCTTCCTTACTCACGTTGTGAATTCTCAGACTACCCAGTTCCTTGCTGTTGGAGTCTGAATCCGAATTCTGTTCACCCGAACTCTTCTCAGCCACCTTATGTACCTTTCTGCACTTTTCCTGTGGTGACCTTTTGTTGCTGGTCTTCTTTCCTGACCGGCATACCTTAGCTATGTGACCAAGCTTGCCACATTTTCTACATTCCTGGTTTTTAACCCAGCATTGGTTCTGATCGTGTGTTGTCTTCCCACAACGATAACATTTCGTTGTACCCGAAGCCATTTGATCTACGCTGAGTACCGCTGCCTTCAGCTGCATTTCCGCGGTGCCTCTCGCTGCGGCTTCGTGCGATGCTGCAATAGTGACAGCCTTATCAAGTGTAAGATCATTCTCTTCAAGCAACCGCTTTTGTGTTCCTTCTTTCGACAATCCACACACGAATTTGTCTCTCAGTGCCTCTGTCAGGCTTTCCCCAAACTGACAGTATTTCGCTAGCTTGCGCAGTTCAATTAAATACTCCGCGTTGCTTTCCTCTTTCAGTTGCGTTCTCGCATAAAATTTAAATCGTTCCGCTAACATCAGTGGTGTGGGGTTCAAATGATTCTTCAGGGCAGCAACAATATTAGCGAAAGTCTGATCCGTCGGTTTAGCTGGTGATAGAAGATGCTTCAATAGCCCGTATGTCTTCGCACCCATTGAGTTTAGTAAGGTTAGTGCTTTATCTTCGTCTGATATTTTATTTGCCTTACAATATATCTCTATGCGTTCTACATACGTGGCCCAATCTTCAACATCGGGATCGAAATCGTTGATGTTACCATGCTTAGGCATCCTAGCGATCTTCTTGAGAAACAAAAGAATTATTTTTTTTTCTCTTTTACAAAATGGCGGTTTCCCGCGCTTGTCTTCTTCCCCCGCCTCTGAAAATGGCGGCTTCCCGCAATTGCCTTTCTCCCCCGCTGGCTGTAATGGCGATTGCCGATTTGCTGCGTTCGCCCTCCCCCAGCGGTTTTCAAATCGTGCCTCCCAGCCCCTCTTGCAGTCCGGTCCTTTCCCCCCCGGCTGCGGCTGAGGTCTCCGCGTTTTTTTTATTTTCTCCCGCGCCTTACGCTGACCCGGTCGCTGCGCCTCGCGGCCTCGGTAGCTGCCCGGCCTTTTTCACCGGTCGCAGTCGAGCTCTCTCTCGACGCTGTTGCGTCTCCCAGCCCGCTTGCAGCCCGGTCTTTCGCACCGGCTGCGTTTGCATTCACCGCGGCTTCCATGCCTTACGCTGCCCCAGTCTCAGCGCCTCTGGCCCCGACTTCTGTCCGGCTCCTTTCCCCGGCCGTGGTCGAGTTCTCTGCCCTTATATCCTCCGTTTTTAAAAATTTTTATTTTCTCCCCTACTCACAGTCAACGTGGCCGACTTGCTGCTCGTCGCTGATCGGCTTACCCACCACCGTGATAGAAGGGATGATCACTGCCTGTTGCTGATGGAAGGCTTCGTGTCAGAATTCTTCCTTTGCTCTGCAGACCCGAGTCTTTTCTCAGCAGAATGATGAGGGCGGATGCCTCCTCTCGACGCCCGTTAAACTGCCTTGGATGTATCTCTGCCGCAGGGTAAGATCGTACTCGTCGCCACTGTTAAGTCTGTGTGTTATATTGAGAATTACTACACAGACCACAAGAGTAAACTTTAACAGGTCTTTACTAGTTGAAGGTCAGGGCGGAACTGCCCAATAAATCATTACACAGCACTTATATACCGGTGTGGTCACCACCGGTATTACAGTATACAGCAGCCAAGATAAAGTAGTGCAACCCTTAAAATAGTTCTCTTAAAGGTGGAACGGTTACATACACTACAGCGGGGAGTCACCGAGGCCCGGGAGGTCGAGGAGGTGGCAGTTGCGCAAGAATTGGGAGGCTGTGAATTTTTTAATGAGCGCGGCCTTGAGATGTGCGTACTTGCCTTCTTCCGGAGGGTTTTGTAGTGTTGTCCAGGCTTTCGTGATTGTGGAGCTGCCCAGGGAGGCGAGGAGGTAGTCGTACATCATTGCGTCGGCGGTGATGCCGCGGAGTCGGAATTGCGATTCGGCTTGAAGGAACCAGGCGGTGGCCAGGTTCTCCCAGAACTCTGGCAGCTTCACAGAAACTGCGTTTGTGTCAGCCATGGTTATGCTTAGGAGTCATCCTGAGCATCGGGGTCGCCAATGTAGGAGTCTACATACTCCTAGCAAAAAATACTGAACTTGGAGAGGTTCAACAGAAAAGGTTTAATTGTTGAGGCTGCATGCTGAACACAAAATGGAGTCAGAGACTACACAAATTACGACTGCCTTTCATCAGTGCACAGCTTCGACTGCCCCTCCCCCGCTCTGGGCTTAACTATGTTGCAGATCGAGTTTCTTAAAGGTGTGATCCTTCTTAAAGGCATGACGCCTGATTTATAGTCTACGGACCGGAAAGCGGATTGTGTCCGTTCTGTGATCGGTACGCCACAACATAGTATTTTAACTGAGGCCAACCAAAATCTTGTACAACGGCAAAATGCTGTGCTTAGTTTAGTGAATTGTCTAGTAATTACACCCGAACACCCTTTTCACTTTATCTATATCAGGCTTCTGATTGTAGTAAATAACATTTGGTAAGAAAGAATTGCTTGGCTGTGTTACAGTTTGGTTTTCCTGCAGGATTTTTATGTTCATGAGGGAAAAACAGTTTCTATAAACAGTTTGGGGCGCAAAATTGGAATTATTAGCAGCTGTTGTTTGCTGCTCTGATTGCCCTTAGAGCTCCAAAATGGCATCCGTGATGTGGCGCACACTCGTGGGGCAAATCACACCGTATGTCATATTGGTGCAAGTGTTAGCACGGGTGCAGTGAACGTCCGCCGGAAGTATGCAGAGAAAGCAGATCATGACATCAATCAGCGTGCAATGCTGATTTGATGCCAGCTGTGCCATTTTGGAGCTCAACATTCCAACTAATGCCCTCTCTTACCCTCACACAGCTGAACATACGTTCAGCAGCATGAAGGACACCCCCACAGCTCTATTTACAGGGATCATCAACTACTTACAGGTTAGTTGCTGGTTGATTCTTTTGGCTGTTGGTACAATTGTACAAGTGTTTGCTGCTTTCTATAGTTGTTTCAAGTAGCAAAAGTCTATAGGGAGTGGTGTGGCAGATGCTGAAGGACCTTTTGCTTGCTTCAAGGCGTCTACACAAACCATTTGCTGCCAGGCATGGGTGCATTCGTAGCAATTCCCCTTGGAATACAGCATGACTTGGAGAATGAACAGAGGCCATGCAGAGCAGGACAAGCTGCTGGAAGAGGGAGAAGGAGGTGGAAAAGGGCTCTCAGCATGAGGCCATATCCACCTAGGATGTCCAGGGAGCAATTCTCCTACTCAGCGAGGAACAATGTGTGAGATGTCTGAGCTTCACTAAGGACATCCTCACTGAAATCTATCACCTGCTGCAGCCACAACTGCAACCTCAGAGTAGGACAAGGACCGCATTGCCAGTGGCTGTGAAGATGACATGATGATGAACTTTTATGCGTCTGGCTCCTTCCAGGCTAGAGCTGGAGATATTTGCAACATCTCGCAGTTTGCCATCCACTGTTTTGTAAAGGAGGTCATTAAGGCTCTCTATTCCGAGAGAGCTGACTACATTTCATTCTCTCTTGCCAGAGACCAGCATGCAGAAGGAGCATGTAGCTTTGCTCGGATTGCAGACTTCCCCCATGGTGCAGAGTAACATTGACTACATGCTAATGTTAAGCTGTGCACAGGAGCAAGAAGACAAAAATGTATCCATTAAAGTACCTGTAAAAGACACAGCCATATAAAATGTATTTAAAATATAATACAAAACTCCAATTAATTTCCAGATCAATCAATCTGATCTGGTAAAATAGAAATTCACCTCCAGGTCTTCATTTTTCATTTTGATGAGACGAGGCAGCTTCCATTTTAACTGCATGAAATAAATGACAGAAATCTGCCTTTTTTGGCACAGGTTTTGGTTTAGACTATGAGATATGTATCAAGAACAATATGAATAGCATATTACTTCTGTAACAATGTGCTATGGCTGTCAGTAATTTGTGATCTACTATGTATTATATACAACTATTTACTAGATTTGAATAATTCTGCTTACAATCTGAGGGGGTCACTAATTACCAAGTTTAAAGTAATATCATAAAGGTTACAATGAAGTGGGGATTATTTTTCTTGCTATCTGCAGTCCCGGCCATTGCACATCTCCTTCCTGAATGAATAATTTCCAGGAAACGCCATTGCCGTAATGCCATTGCAACATGACATTACATCCATCTTGCAGAACTTCTTAAGTGCCCAAATTTGATTAAACAAGTCCATATACCTTTTGAGAGGCATACAACATGATGAAAAATAAAATCACTTGCAGAATCCAGTGCTGAAGTGGAGTTATTGAAGCGCTGAATTGATGAATTCTGCTTTAAGATTTCAAAAGAAACTGGTTCTGTAACAGGGACAAAGCAGTTTCAAACCTTGTATCAATTAGTTAAAGTCTTACTTTTCCTGACACACAGTAATGCTGACTGTAAACATTTATTCAGTATGATCAGGAACAAAATATAAGAGATTTATTCATTTTTCTAACCGTGAGGTAAAAGTTAAGCTCTGTTTTCAAATTTGTGAGGTTACTGAACAGATTTGTTACTTCTTACACATTCATAATTTTTGTCTTCTACATTTTCATTTTGCAGAAATTATAAACAATTCAAATGTTTATGAAAGTGTTTAAAGGCAGTGATATAGTTTAAGATTCAAAAGACTACACAAGTTTTCATCCAGCTCCTTCAATGTGGTAGCATTCTCACCTCTGACAGAAGCATTTGGGCTCAAGCCCTACTGAAGGACTTAAGCATGTAATCTAGGTTGACACTTCAGTACAGTACTGCGAGAGTGCTGCACTGTTGGAGATGCCAGAGTATAAATTCACCGGCCCCCAGTTTTGGGTGTGAAAGCAGCAATACAGCCACAATGCGCATTCAGCAATACGGCCACAATGCGCATTCAGCAATACGGCCACAATGCGCATTCAGCAATACGGCCACAATGCGCATTCAGCAATACGGCCACAATGCGCATTCAGCAATACGGCCACAATGCGCATTCAAACCGGGAGGCCTGAGGCCTAATTGTAGGCCAGCCTCGGGACTTATTAATATTAATTGGGCGAGCTGCCTGTTTTAAAACTTACCTTTTGGTGGAGGTTGCCCAGCAACTGCTTAAGAGTCCTAAGCAGAACAGACGCAGAGGTCTAAAACAGGTGTTAGGCCAGTCATTTACATATGTAAGGGGCCTAATGTCTCTTTTAGGTGACGACGAGGAACATCTGAAAAATCGCCCGACCCAATATCGGGTCCAACATCCCTGAAATTAGCCTTCATAAAATGGGCACAAGGTCCAATTTCTACCCCGTTGTCTTTCAGATGAGACATTAAATTGAGGCCCTGTCTGCTCTTGCATGTGGACATAAAAGATTCAATGCCTTCAACATGCAACCCCTTTCCAGCTATTATCCTATTCCAAGTGTAATACGTACACTGCACAATAACAATAACCCCATAAATATAGAAATAAGAAGCCTCTTCAAGTTATTTGAGACTTATGCACAAATAAGCTTTTACTACATTTCATGAGCCATATGAATATATCAAGAATCAAGTTACGTTGTTGGGACATCATTTTTCAGTGAATCATTAATCTGCTCACTGTCACTTGTTCCATCATATTATTTCCTTTTAACTATATTTATGTTCATGCGTACAGAATATGAATTGACAACAAAACACGTCATTAAAATATAGGCTGCAATTTCAGTCTGACGTTTCTTGCTGCGCATTAAATATTTTATTAGAAATTACTTTCATGATATACACAGCACAACAAACATAAATTGTTTGCTTTATAGCTAGTTTTACATTTGAGGTATTTTTTTTCTAATTATATAATACTTGAACTAGAAATATGCTTACAACTGTAAATATTCCTTTTTTGAAAATTGAAATTAAACACACACGGATTTATTGAATTAAAAAGTATTTTGACTGTGTGTATAATTTTGTATGATAGCTTCATATTTCAGGAAAAGTCATGAGCCTGGAAAGTACTTCACAGTTTCCCCAAAGGGTTAACATCAAATCAGACTCACCTGAGTCACTCACAAGGCATTATCAGAAGACTGAGAGCTCGTTGCCTGCCTGTCCGCTTTTTGTGTCAAAGAATAATATATGGCATTGGAAGATCTAAAGAGGGGAAGACAATAAATAATAAACAGGACACGTGTTAGGTTTGATTAATTAAAAAACACTTTTACTTTAAAGGGTTTTGCTCAGACCACTTGATCACAGCTTTTAAATTCAGAAATATCATGTGATATTGTGATATTGGGGTACAATATTATCAGGAACAGAAACCTAAGGCATACGAGGTGCCTGATTGGCTCAGCGCAACCCAATGAAGCTGGCAGGCACAAAGGAACCTGCACAAAGAGGCTGTGAAATTCGGCACCTTAGCACCAGTTTTTGCAAAAAAATGTTGGCCGTCTCACTTCTGCACACTTCCAGTGCGTCCCGCAGCAGCCGCCATTTTGGGCATGTCAGCAGCGTGGCCGTTGCCTGCGCTCACTAGAAAAATGGTTATGAGGCAGATTGTGATGTCAATCAGTTTGCATTTTGGACGTCGCCGCTCCATTCACACCCTTTCCAAATCATGACCAACTGAACATGCTTTCAGCAGCAGGAAGGACCCCACACCTGTGCTACTTAAAGGGATCAGCAACAACTTGCAGCTGACTTGCTTTTTGATTTCTATTGGCTCTGTGTAAGTTTGTGCAACTGTTTGGAGCTTTCTACAGTTACTTAACGTTGGTGAGGTGACAAGGAGTGTTGCTGCAAGTGGAGAACGCCTTGCTTCTCATTTAAAGGGTTCTGCTCACACCACTTGCTCCCAGTCATGGGGGCTCTATTTACAGTCCCCCTCGTGCTTGAGTACAACAGAGAGATGGAGCGGAGGCAGCAAAGAAGAGGACAAGCTGTTCACAGAGAGAAGAGGAGGAGGAGCAGGAAGGCTCTCAGCAGGAGCCCTTACCCACCTAGGGTCTTCCGAGAGCACTTGTCCTACCTGCACTTAAGCGAGGAGCAGTGTATTAGGAGGCTCTGCTTCACCAAGGAGGTGGTCAACTCTGCAACCAGACCTGCAGCCTCAGATCAGGGCGACCACAGCTCTCCCAGTGGCAGTCAAGGTCACCGTGGCCCTCAATTTTTTTGTCACCGGATCCTTCCAGTCTGGAGCAGGAGACATAGTTAACATCTCCCAGTTCGCCATCCATCGCTGCATCCGGGAGGTCACAGAGGCTCTCTATTCCAGGAGAAGGGACTTCATTGATTTCTCAGAGAGAAGCAGAAGGAGAGCGCATGTGGCTTTGCTAGGAGATCGGGCTTCCCCATGGTGCAGGGTGGCATCGATTGCACACACGTGGCTTTAAGGGCACCGCATATCAATCCTGAGATGTACCACAACCGCAAAGGCTACCACTCACTTAATGTGCAGTTGTTGTGCGACCACACCCAGTGCATCATGATGGTGAATGCCCGGTATCCTGGCAGTAATTATGATGCCTTCATCCTGTGCCTGTCCAGTGTGCTGGCAACCTTCCAGTCATGATGTCAAACTGGAGGGAGGCTGCTCGGAGACAAGAGCTATCCGCGCTACACCTGGCTGATGACTCCCCTCCGCAATGTGGCCAGCAATCATATAATGAGTGCCATACTGCCACAAGGAACCTCATTGAGCAGACCATCGGGATGCTAAAGCAATGGTTCCACTTCCTTGACTGCCCTCCTGTACACGCCAGAGCGGGTGTCCCATTTCGTGGTGGTCTGCTGCATCCTCCAAAATTTGGCCATCATTAGGACGGAGCCCTTGCCACTACAGGTTCCGTGACCACCTCAGGAGGAGACGAAGAGGACAAAGAGGATGAGGAGGAGGAGGAAGAAGAGGAAGGGGGAAGGCAAGCAACAGATCCCTGTCCCGAACAGGCTGTCTGTGAGCGCCTCATCAGAATCCGGTTCCCCTGAATGAAACTCCAGAACCCCTTTTCTCACCACTTCGTCATCTTATCATCCTTCTGTCACAGAACATCATAGCATCCTCTTGGATACAAAGCTGAAATGAGAGCCACCACAAAACAAACATTCTGAACATAATTTATAAATGAATCAATGCAAAACTACACAACGTCAACTAATCACCCTTGTGTATTCTCTTAAAGTCTGTCTCCTGTGCCTTTGCCTACTTTAGTGCTCCTACATAGTGTTACCGCAGTGACTGCAGCATGGCTGGTAGAAAGCTGCTGACTTTCCATGGGGGAAACTGCAGATGGCCTTGCAGGACAACCTTGAGCAGCTCTGGGCCGAGAGGCCCGGCTATAGACTACACACCTCGGCATGGGCGGCAGCAGTCTGGACTGGCTGGCTGACAGGCAGCAGCAAGGGCACTGATGGAGTGGCAAGGGTGGGAGTAGGAATGCTGTCATCCTGAGAGAGGTCAGCTAGTTCTTGCTCCACAGGGCGGCACCTCAGCATTTCTAGCCATCTGTTGGAGCACAGATTGCTGGACTGCTGTGAGACCCTGCAAGCCCATTTCGACACTGGTAAACCCAGCCATGATGGCATCAGTCTGAGTTTGCATGGCAGTAAACTGAGCCTGCATGAGAACAGTCTGAGCTTCCAGTGCAGCTTCCAGAAATCATGGACTCCAAGCTCCACACAAAGCCCCGTGCAATGTTGGAGCTGGACCCCTCCATGTTCCTTGACACTGACAAGAGGCTCTCCGGCAGGCCTGCCACTGTACCAACCATTTCTGTGTGCATGCCCACCCCCCTTCTTCTGAAGGCCGCCCCACCAAAGTCATCATCTGAGTCCTGTGGAGCAGAATTTGTGCCTGAACATGCCCACCGGGGAGCTGGCACCCAAGCTATCCTTTCCCCCGGCCTGGCTGCAGCCCACTCGTGCCCGGTGACTCACCATGTGTAGATCCCGCCTCTGTACACGCACTGCCATTTTCTGAGCTGTTGTCTGGAAGTGTCAGATCGAGGGGGGAAAGCAGGTTTTGCATGCTTACACCATCAGCAGCTTGTATGTGAGAATAGATTGTGGGATGAGGGGGAAGTGGGATGTGAGAAGAAGGATTAGGTGTGAGCATACCATCATCAGCAATGCTTTCAACCTCGCTGCTCACCACAGCCTCAGTGAAGGCCCCTCCAATGATCCCCAGCACTGTCTCCTCCAGCTCAGTGAGGTTCTGAAGACATGCTTCCCCTCCACCCATTTCCTGCTGCTCACTTCTGTTATGAGCCACCTTTGCCCGCAAGAGAAAGGGAAGTGCGTCAGTGAGTGTGGTGCAGTGTGTTTGGGTAATGTGCCTGTCATGGTTGAATAACTGGCAGTGTGCGCAAGGTGTGAGATGTGGGTGTGAGGCTTGCAGCAGTGGTAAGTGTGTGAGGGTGAGGTGAAGCTATGATTGTGAGGTATGAGTCGTGATTGCTAGAGATTGTTGGTAGGTGAGTGATGGGGGTGTGGTGTATTGAGCAGTGTGTGAGTTAGTGCAGTTAGTGTAATATGACATTTGAGGATGCATTCACTCACCTTGACCACTTGTGTGAGGCCATTAAGCTTCTTGTGGAGCTGGATCCTGGTCCTGGAGGCAACACTCGTGGCACTGATGGCTTCTGCTATCTCCTCCCACTGCCTTTTGGTGTGCTGCCTGGAAGGCCATCTGCACACTTCCAGGTAGAGGACCTGTAGTCTTCTGTGCACCTCCAGGACTAAGGCCTCTGTAGTGTATGTACCCGTCTACCTTTAAGGGAATCATTGAATGTAACCGTTCACCTTTAAGAGAACTACTTTAGGTGTGGCACTATTTGTTTGGCTTCTGTATACTGTAATACCGATAGTGACCACACCAGTATATAAGTGTTGTGGCAGGATTGCTGGGGCAGATTCGCCCGGACCTTCGAATAGTAAAGACCTGTTTTGTTTGTTACTTCTGAAGTCTGTGTATTTATTAACTGCACAACCCACAGACTTTACAGTGGCGACGAGTCCGATCGTACCCTGCGGCAAGATTACCAAAGCAAGAAGAGCGCCGAAGAGAGGCAACCGCCCTCGTCGTGCTGCTGGAAGAAAACACGAGGCTGCAGCAGGAGAAAGGTAGAAGACTTTAGCAACAAAAGCTTCCATTAGCAACAGGCACTGACTACCCTTCTACCACGGTGCGGAGTGAGCCGATCAGCAGGGAACAAGGCGGCCGAAGAGACTGTGAGTAGGGGAAGGTGTAGAAGTATCCGGAGGATAAAGGCAGAGCACTCGACCTCGGTCGAGGGGGAGCTGTGCCGGCCAAAAGTCGGGTCCAACGGCGTCGGGTGACAGCCGGACCGCGATCGGCGGGAAAAATCCAGGCAGCGACCGCAGCCACGAAGCGCTGAGCCTGCGAGTAGGCACGGGAAGAGAAACCCAGCCGCAGCCGGGGAGGGAAACACCGGTCTGCGAGAGGGCTGGGGAGGCGAACGGGAACCGTGCGGGTGAGAGCCGGGTGCGGAGAGAGAGACTGCGAGGAGCCAGTCCAGCGGCTGAGCTGTTCTCCACCAACGGGGTACTCAGAGCCGGCAAAACCGAACGTGCGGGAGTGGGTGAGACACAGCCGAAAACGGGGTGAGAGACTGCGCGAGAGCCAGTCCAGCGGCTGAACTGTTCTCCACCAACGGGGTACCCAGGGCCGGTAGCACCGAACGTGTGGGTGAGAGAGACAGAGCCGGGGACGGAGAGAGAGACTGCGCGAGAGCCAGTCCAGCGGCTGAACTGTCCTCCGTTAATGGGGTGTACCCAGCGCCGGTAGAGCCGTGCGGGCGGGAGGAAAAGACATAGCCGAGTAAGGGGAGCTGTGCGGAAGCCAGCCAGCGGCTGAACCTGTCCGCTGTGGGGGAAGCGTACCCCTTCCACCGGGAAGAAACGCGGGAAGCCGCCATTAGGCGGAGAAGACGCCAGAAGCGGGAAACCGCCATTGAAGTGGGCGGGGCGAGAAAGGACGAGCGGGAACTGCCATTTTCGCGGGAAAACCGCCATCTTGATTGACATACCGCCATTGAAGCGGGCGGGGAGAGAAGGAAAGAGCGGGAAACCGCCGATTTCGCGGGAAAACCGCCATCTTAGAAACAAACAAATAAATAAGAATATTTAAAGAAATACTGGTGCTGCTCCCAAGGGAAGAAAAATGCCTAAGCGAGGGAATATTAACGACTTTAATTCTGAAATAGAAGACTGGGCCACGTACGTGGAACGCATCGAGATCTATTGTGAAGCCAACAAAATAGAGGAAGGCGACAAGGCGATAACATTGTTAAACTCGATGGGCGCAAAGACATACGGGCTCTTGAAGGATTTACTAGCATCAGCTAAACCAGCGGATCAGTCTTTCGAAGAGATTGTGGTTGTTCTGAAGGACCACTTGAACCCCACACCGTTGATGTTGGCTGAACGATTCAAATTCTATGCAAGAACGCAACGGAAAGACGAAAACAACGCAGAATACTTGGTCGAACTGCGTAGGCTAGCGAAATACTGCCAGTTCGGAGGGAATCTGACAGAGGCACTGCGAGACAAGTTCGTAGGCAGATTGTCCAAGGAAGGGACGCAAAAGCGCCTACTAGAAGAGAACGACCTTACACTTGACAGGGCTGTCCTTATAGCCGCATCACACGAAGCCGCAGCGAAAGGAACGGCGGAAATGCAACTAAAGGCGGCGGCGCTTGGGGTGGACCAAATTACCTCGAGTACAACAAAATGCTATCGTTGTGGGAAGACAACACACGACCAGAATCAATGCTGGTTTAAGAACCAAGAATGTAGGAAATGTGGCAAACTGGGTCACATCGCTAAGGTATGCTGGTTAGGGAAGAAGACCAACAACCAAAGGAAGCCATCACAAGAAAAGTACAACAAGGTATACAAGGGGGCTGAGAAGAGTTCAGACGAACAGAATCCAGACTCAGATCCAAACGGCCAGGAGCTGGGTAGTCTGAGTATCCACCATGTGAGTAAGGAAGCTGACCTATAAACTATCTGGGTCATGCTAAAAATAGCTGGAGTCCAAGTGAAAATGGAGTTGGACACTGGATCAGCTGTATCAGTCATAAATCGAGGGGATTACCACCGGCTATTCTCACACATACCCTTAAGAGATACCAAGTTCGTATTGCAGACATACACGGGGCATAAAGTATACCCCATGGGAAAAATAAGAGTCAAGGTGAGAGATAGGGGTAAAGAACACCCAAGAATGAACTTGTATGTACTACATGAGGGAGGACCACCACTTCTAGGACGGGAGTGGATCAAGAAAATAGACATGGAATGGCACTACCTACAAGCAATGACGAGTGAGGACTCGGTGCAGACAAGCAGCTCAGACTCTGAGCCGGAAGACGATAAGTCCAGCCCACGTATGAAAAACAAGGTTAACATGAACTCACTGACTAAGGTTGGAAAAACGATGGCGTGCATAAAGACAGAGAATTCTGAGTCTGTTCAAGTCACAGACATATGCATTATGGAGGAACACCGAGCTCGAACTCAACGTTATTTCAAAGTACGACAACAATTCGAACAATTAAGTTACCGTCTCGTACAGGAGATGAAAACAATGAAAAAGTTCTATGACACCGAATGGGAGAGTCTGGAAAGACAACAGAACCTGCTGGCTCAAGCAGAGAGCGACCATAGAGCCATCGTGACCAATTACCGATCACACCTCCCTTATGATGTTCAGGAGTTAGAATATTTGCATGATCTAGAGATACAGCATAAAGGCAAACCACGCTACACTGAGGATTTTGTTCTGCAATTGGAGACGGAGCTAGTGCAGGCAAGGTTAAGAGAAGCTGAATCGCAGTGTGCACTTAAAGAGATGCAGAAAAAAATCTTGGACATGGAAAAGAGAAACGCTTCTTTACCTGATGTGAATAATGTGGCCATGTTGCAAGAGGAGCTTATCACTCAGTTAAATGAAAATAAAGGGAAAATGACTGAGATAGACTGCAAGAATAAAGAAGATTTGATGGCAGTGAGACTTCAAGAGGCAGATAGCATAGCAGCCTTGGCTGAACTCCAACAGGAAATTGTGAAAGAAGCAAATGAAGAGGAATCTTCAGGAAGCCGGGATTTTATTCCAGTTCTTCTCTACGACTCCTTACAAGCAGAGTGTGAGAAGTGGAAAGAACAGTATGAACAGGCCCAGGCTACAATTCTGGAGGGGATTAACTCGGCAACCTCCGAAAAGCTAGTTTCAGTAGAAGCATATGAACAACTAAAGGTTGAACATGAGCAAGAAGTCCAAAGGCTGCAGGAAATTCTTGATGAGCTCAAGGCCAAGACAGACTCATCGGTAGAAGTTCCATCCATAGATGAGAATTTAGCGGTGAAAGACATGGCAGAACATGAAAGACAAGATGTCCAAGAACTCATAAAAATATTGGAGGAAACCCAAGACAAATATGAGGCGGCAATGACCGAGGTTCAACGACTTGAAGAGCAGAGTCAACTGGGAATCCTTTCAGTGGAAGGGAAGGAAACTGTAAGAAACACAGAGGCTGTAAGAATGGGCTCTGAACATGAGCTTGGGAGCATCAAGGCACAACTTCTTCGAGCGCTTGAAACCAAAGTACAAGAGGAAAGGAAGGTGAAAGCATTGGAGGGAAAGGTGGATGAAATGGTGAAGACTCTGATCCACAGAGTCCCCGCGGAAGAGTTAACGGTCAGCCAACTCCTTCACATGCTGAGAGACAAGGACTCCACAATGGGAACACGAGCTTCAATCTGCAAAGGGAAGGAATTCGGAGCTCCCAAAAGTTACAGAAATAATTGAGGTGGCAACACAGATTTTGTGTTACAGTTTACTCTATGAAGAGTTCGTTGAATCACGTCAATGTGAACAGAAGAATGTTGAAACAGCTGCTTCAGTAGAAGGATTAAATAGCCTGATACCGCAATCCCCGGTGGAAGGGAAGGTATTGAACTCACAAATGAGGTCAGTAGTGAAGGAATGGCAGACAACCCAGGAAGAGCGGGATGAATATGAATGCATGAAGAAGTCTTTTCAAGAAAGATGTCTAGGGAAGGAACCACCGTCAGCTAACGTCCAGACGGGTGAGGAGGAAGAAGAAGGCTCTCTCGTTGGCCTAACTCAGGACGAACCCGAATATTACCATGACCTGTTGAGTGACACTGAATATTACGAGGATGTGGTCTGCCCAGCTTGTGATGAAAACTCCCAAAGTGCTGAAATCCGGAGGAAGCACTTAAGGTCTAAGGAACATAGAGAGTTGGTGGCGTTACAGCTGGCAGCCGAGAAAGGAGCTCCGAGAGTTTCAAAAAGGCAGAAAAGAAAAAGAAGAAGCAGAAGATAATAACTGTCTAAAATATTAGCACTTCTACCATCTCAGGCGGAACACTATGAAAGGAGCTAAATTAGTTGAAAAACTGGAAAATGTCAAGACAGCCAGTTGGTTGTAAAAGTCCGCACTGCTGGTTCAACAGGACGAAAGTTCAAGCTGTTACGTCAAGAAAAAGGCTATGGAGGAGTCACGCTAGCCAGGTGAACCGGCTACACCAAAGAAATGTTGTTCGGAACGAGGCAAGATCAGAGACTGAATCTATGAACTGTTTCCGCAGAGACTGAACCTGTGAACTGTTCCCACCGAGATTATATCTGTAAATTGTTTTATATGACATTGACTCCACCGAGATTATATCTGTAATTGTTTATAGGAAGTTGAAGATATGTATGTTTAACGGAGACTCTGTAAGTAATAAGCTAAAAAGGGAGGATTGTAGTGTATGTACCCGTCTACCTTTAAGGGAATTATTGAATGTAACCGTTCACCTTTAAGAGAACTACTTTAGGTGTGGCACTATTTGTTTGGCTTCTGTATACTGTAATACCGATAGTGACCACACCAGTATATAAGTGTTGTGGCAGGATTGCTGGGGCAGATTCGCCCGGACCTTCGAATAGTAAAGACCTGTTTTGTTTGTTACTTCTGAAGTCTGTGTATTTATTAACTGCACAACCCACAGACTTTACAGCCTCCAGTGCTGCATCTGAGAACCTCCTTACCCCCTCTCTTCCCTGTTGAGCCATGACTCCAGAGTGACAATGAGGTGCTTCTGCCACAAAGCACCTCCCCTTTAATTAGGACCTAAAAATTATTTAAATGAGGCTCCCCCACCCCCACAAATGCAATTTGAACATGCCTGAGCAGTGCTCCAGTTGTCAAGTGTCCATCCCAGTGGATGCCGAAGAGCATGCCAAGTTTAAAAAACAATTGTCTTACTGGCCCTTACCTTTTACTAGGATTATCCAGCTGTTCTGCAGTTCTTCCTCAAAAGGCAAAGTGCTCTGCTAGCTTTGGCAATCTCCCCATCTCCATCAGAAAACAAATGCTGGCACTCCACAACCAGATAGCAGTCCTTTATTGCCTGTTAGCGCCAAAAAGAATTTGGCCCCTGACTTCACTGCCGCCTCCAGTGCAACATGCGTTAAGTGCTGAGTACACCATTGCTCATTTGTGCGTTGGTGCATGATCGCCTGGACAGCAGCATGGCTCCCTCATGTTCCATGGAATACTTCAACATATTTATCCCTATAAGGTTTTATCCACTTCATAATCAATGGGGAACAGTTCTTCTGTCCACCATGTGCAACAAAATCATAAAGAACAAGCTTTCGATTTTGTTGTAGTGCAGAGTGCAATCCTTCCCCTGAGATATTTATCAACTCTGTAAGAATTAATGGACACAGCATCCACTGCTTTTGCAGGAAATCTGCTCCACATATCCATCACACTGTGGAAAGTAAAATCTTTTAAATCTCTAGTCTCACCTGAGGTTTTCTATTTCTCCATTACTGCAGCTAATGGGGGAGGAGTCAATTTTCCTCCAGCAGCACAAAAATTATAATGAATTAAATTGGCTACCACTCTTGTTCCCCAGTACATCTGTGCTCTGTCAATGCCAAATCTAGAATTGGCTCTGAAATCATTCCCACTCCCCCACACACAGACTTTTTATATGAGGTAGCAGAATTGTAATTGAATCTTTTAACTCAGTGCTCACGACCCAACATAAATAACTGTTTACATCAATATTTTGTAGTTTCCCTGCCATTTAAACGACCTGGCTGATATTTCCATATTTTTCTTTGTTCAAGTATTTTATTAAAAAAGCAAATGTGAATATAAAGACGTGTAGACCTGATTCTTACAATGGCTGACTGAATATGTCGACTACACAGTCTACGCTGTACCATCCTGTGTACAGGCTTGGCCAGTGAGCCTGTAACTTGCTACGCTCTGGCCTACCTAATGCTCCCAGTGCCTAGCACTGTAGGCACACCCCACTTTTCTGCTGGCCTTGTGCACATTTTAGATTCTAAGGAATCTTCACCATATCCTTTCCATGTCCTCCTTCTACTGGCAAACAATACTGTGGCCTAACCAACGTACAAAGTCAACATCACGTCCTTGTTCTTACAGTCAATGCCTCAATGTATAAAATCCAGAATCCCACTTGTCTTTTCATTGGCCTTTTCTATTTGCACTTCGACCTTTAAAGGTTTATGGGCTAAAAATTGAGTAGCGGCCCATTTGGGGTGCTAACTTCGCCGGGGCACTAGCCCCGGAAACATTAGCACCCCCGCGCCAGGAATTGAATGGTTGCATACCAAGAGGGAAGCGCCCCGCATCCCTCTTGGGTTGCTGCGAGTCAATACTGTGGCACGATGACCCGGGGCCCAGTGGGGCCCTTGGGGATTGGGAGTGCCGGCAAAAGAGCCCAGCACTCAAGAGAAGTGCCGGGCTCTTGGAGCGCAGCCGGCACTCCGCGGTGGGTGTGGGTGGGGGGCGTTCAGGAGGCCGGGGACGGGAGTGCAGGCAGGTGCTGGCAGGCGACCAGCAACAAAAATGGCTGCCCCGCACCTCGCCTTTAAATTGCGCCTCCCGGCCGAAGGTAGGCCCCCCTGACCCCGTCGGACATAGTGTCCGGCGGTAAGTCAGGGTGCGCTCCCAAAGATCACAGCCGGGGCGCTGCACACAGCAATGATGCTAACGGGAGGCGCAAAGCAACCCAATTTTTCCCCCATGTATCTGCACCCTTACACATTACAACAGTGACTCCAAAAGTACTTCATTGGCTGTAAACCGCTTTGAGATGTTAAGTGGTTGTGAAAGGTACTATATAAATGCAAGTCTGACATGATTCTCTGACTATATAAGCTGTGTCTTTATGCATTTCTCCACTTCACCTAGTCATAGAGTCACAGAGTTATACAGCACGGATAGAGGCCCTTCGGCCCATCGTGTCCGCGCCGGCCATCAAGCCCTGTCTAATCTAATCCCATATTCCAGCATTTGGTCCGTAGCCTTGTATGCTATGGCATTTCAAGTGCTCATCCAAATGCTTCTTAAATGTTGTGAGGGTTCCTGCCTCCACAACCCTTTCAGGCAGTGAGTTCCAGACTCCAAGCACCCTCTGGGTGAAAAAGTTCTTTCTCAAATCCCCTCTAAACCTCCCGCCCTTTACCTTGAATCTATGCCCCCTAGTTATTGACCCTTCTACTAAGGGAAAAAGCTCCTCAGTATCCATCCTATCTATGCCCCTCATAATTTTGTACACCTCAATCATGTCCCCCCTCAGCCTCCTCTGCTCCAAGGAAAACAAACCCAATCTGCCCAGTCTCTCTTCATAGCTGAAGCGCTCCAGCCCTGGTAACATCCTGGTGAATCTCACCTGACGAAGGAGCAGCGCTCCGAAAGCTTGTGATTTCAAATAAAGCTGTTGGACTATAACCTGGTGCTGTGTGACTTCTTACATTCTTTCTTTTAGATCTCTCTGTTCTTCCACTGTTAAAAACCTTAGGATAGAAATTCCAACAACATCGAGGCACGAGGCAGAACCTCTGTCTGCTATTTTGTCTCAATCGTGGCATTGCCCTACCTCCTGGGGATGGAGTAACTTACATATGGTATACGGCATGGAAACAAGCCATTCGGTCCAACCAGTCCATGCCAGTGTTTATGCTCCACTCGAGCCTCCTCCCGTCTTTCCTCATCTAACTCTATCAGCATAACCCTCTTATTCCCTTCTCCCTCATATGGCTATCTAGCCTCTCCTTAAATGCAACTATACTATTTGGCTCAACTACTCCCTGTGGTAGCGAGTTCAACATTCTCACCACTCTCTCGGTAAAGAAGTTTCTTCTGAATTCCCTATTTGATTCCTTGTTCACTATCTGATATTGATGGCCTCTAGTTATGCTCTTCCCCACAAGTGGAAACATTCTCCCTGTATCTACTCTTTCAAAATCTTTCATAATTTTAAAGATTCAGGCACTTGCTCCAGCAGAGCTGCTACAGGGGCACCCAGCCCATGGACATGCCAGGATATCAGAGCAGCACTAGGCCTCTCTGGCTGAATATGCAAAGCTTCAAACAGGGTTAATTAGTAATCTCATAGTAAAGGATCCTCTGGGGAAGAGTGGTCATAATATGATAGAATTTCAGGTTGAGTTTGAGAGTGAAATACTAAGATCTAAAACTAGAGTCATAAACTTAAATAAAGCCAATTATATACATATGAGGGATGGGTTGGATAAGGTAGAATGGGAAATTAGATTAAAAGGTATAATGGGAGATAAGCACTCTCAGACATTTAAAGAAATATTCCAAAATTCTCAATGAATATATATTACACTGAGAAATAAAAACTCCACAAGAAAAAGTGATCGATCTATGACAGTGGTCAGTGGTGGCACTCTCCAGGTGAGAGGGGCTAGGTGACAGTGGTCATTGGTGGCACTCTCCAGGTGAGAGGTGCGAGGTGACAGTGGTCAGTGGTGGCACTCTCCAGGTGAGAGGGGCGAGGTGACAGTGGTCAGTGGTGGCACTCTCCAGGTGAGAGGGGCTAGGTGACAGTGGTCAGTGGTGGCACTCTCCAGGTGAGAGGGGTTAGGTGACAGTGGTCAGTGGTGGCACTCTCCAGGTGAGAAGGGCTAGGTGACAGTGGTCAGTGGTGGCACTCTCCAGGTGAGAGGGGTGAGGCGACAGTGGTCAGTGGTAGCACTCTCCAGGTGAGAGGGGCGAGGTGACAGTGGTCAGTGGTGGCAATCTCCAGGTGAGAGGGGCTAGGTGACAGTGGTCAGTGGTGGCCCTCTCCAGGTGAGAGGGGCGAGGTGACAGTGGTCAGTGGTGGCACTCTCCAGGTGAGAGGGACTAGGTGACAGTGGTCAGTGGTGGCACTCTCCAGGTGAGAGGGGCGAGGTGACAGTGGTCAGTGGTGGCAATCTCCAGGTGAGAGGGGCTAGGTGACAGTGGTCAGTGGTGGCACTCTCCAGGTGAGAGGGGTGAGGTGACAGTGGCCAGTGGTGGCACTCTCCAGGTGAGAGGGGCGAGGTGACAGTGGTCAGTGGTGGCACTATCTAGGTGAGAGGGGAGAGGTGACAGTGGTCAGTGGGTAGCACTCTCCAGGTGAGAGGGGCTAGGTGACAGTGGTCAGTGTGGCACTCTCCAGGTGAGAGGGGCGAGGTGACAGTGGTCAGTGGTGGCACTCTCCAGGTGAGAGGGGCTAGGTGACAGTGGTCAGTGGTGGCACTCTCCAGGTGAGACGGGCTAGGTGACAGTGGACAGTGTTGGCACTCTCCAGGTGAGAGGGGCGAGGTGACAGTGGTGGCAATCTCTAGGTGAGAGGGGCGAGGTGACAGTGGTGGCACTCTCCAGGTGAGAGGGGCGAGGTGACAGTGGTCAGTGGTGGCACTCTCCAAGTGAGAGGGGCGAGGTGACAGTGGACAGTGGTGGCACTCTCCAGGTGAGAGGGGCGAGGTGACAGTGGTCAGTGGTGGCAATCTCCAGGTGAGAGGGGCTAGGTGACAGTGGTCAGTGGTGGCCCTCTCCAGGTGAGAGGGGCGAGGTGACAGTGGTCAGTGGTGGCACTCTCCAGGTGAGAGGGACGAGGTGACAGTGGTCAGTGGTGGCACTCTCCAGGTGAGAGGGGCGAGGTGACAGTGGTCAGTGGTGGCACTCTCCAGGTGAGAGGGGTGAGGTGACAGTGGCCAGTGGTGGCACTCTCCAGGTGAGAGGGGCGAGGTGACAGTGGTCAGTGGTGGCACTCTCCAGGTGAGAAGGGATGAGGTGACAGTGGTCAGTGGTGGCACTCTCCAGGTGAGAGGGGCGAGGTGACAGTGGTCAGTGGCGGCACTCTCCAGGTGAGAGGGGCGAGGTGACAGTGCTCAGTGGTGGCACTCTCCAAGTGAGAGGGGCTAGGTGACAGTGGTCAGTGGTGGCACTCTCCAGGTGAGAGGGGCGAGGTGACAGTGGTCAGTGGTGGCACTCTCCAGGTGAGAGGGGCGAGGTGACAGTGGTCAGTGGTGGCACTATCTAGGTGAGAGGGGCGAGGTGACAGTGGTCAGTGGGTAGCACTCTCCAGGTGAGAGGGGCTAGGTGACAGTGGTCAGTGTGGCACTCCCCAGGTGAGAGGGGCGAGGTGACAGTGGTCAGTGGTGGCACTCTCCAGGTGAGAGGGGCTAGGTGACAGTGGTCAGTGGTGGCACTCTCCAGGTGAGACGGGCTAGGTGACAGTGGACAGTGTTGGCACTCTCCAGGTGAGAGGGGCGAGGTGACAGTGGTGGCAATCTCTAGGTGAGAGGGGCGAGGTGACAGTGGTGGCACTCTCCAGGTGAGAGGGGCGAGGTGACAGTGGTCAGTGGTGGCACTCTCCAAGTGAGAGGGGCGAGGTGACAGTGGACAGTGGGGGCACTCTCCAGGTGAGAGGGGCGAGGTGACACTGGTCAGTGGTGGCACTCTCCAGGTGAGAGGGGCGAGGTGACATTAGTCAGTGGTGGCACTCTCCAGGTGAGAGGGGCTAGGTGACAGTGGTCAGAGGTGGCAATCTTCAGGTGAGAGGTGCTAGGTGACAGTGGTCAGTGGTGGCACTCTCCAGGTGAGAGGGGCTAGGTGACAGTGATCAGTGGTGGCACTCTCCAGGTGAGAGGGGCGAGGTGACAGTGGTCAGTGGTGGCACTCTCCAGGTGAGAGGGATGAGGTGACAGTGGTCAGTGGTGGCATTCTCTAGGTGAGAGGGGCTAGGTGACAGTGGTCAGTGGTGGCACTCTCCAGGTGAGAGGGGCGAGGTGACAGTGGTCAGTGGTGGCACTCTCCAGGTGAGAGGGGCTAGGTGACAGTGGTCAGTGGTGGCACTCTCCAGGTGAGAGGGGCGAGGTGACAGTGGTCAGTGGTGGCACTCTGCAGATGAGAGGGGCTAGGTGACAGTGGTCAGTGGTGGCACTCTCCAGGTGAGAGGGGCTAGGTGACAGTGGTCAGTGGTGGCACTCTCCAGGTGAGAGGGCGAGGTGACAGTGGTCAGTGGTGGCACTCTCTAGGTGAGAGGGGCGAGGTGAGAGTGGTCACTGGTGGCACTCTCCAGGTGAGAGGGGCGAGGTGACAGTGTTCAGTGGTGGCACTCTCCAGGAGAGAGGGGCGAGGTGCAAGTGGTCAGTGGTGGCACTCTCCAGGTGAGAGGGGCGAGGTGACAGTGGTCAGTGGGTAGCACTCTCCAGGTGAGAGGGGCTAGGTGACAGTGGTCACTGGTGGCACTCTCCAGGTGAGAGGGGAGAGATAACAGTGGTCAGTGGGTAGCACTCTCCAGGTGAGAGGGGCGAGGTGACAGTGGTCAGTGGTGACACTCTCCAGGTGAGAGGGGCTAGGTGACAGTGGTCAGTGGTGGCACTCTCCAGGTGAGAGGGGCTAGGTGACAGTGGTCAGTGGTGGCCCTCTCTAGGTGAGAGGGGCTAGGTGACAGTGGTCATTGGTGGCACTCTCCAGGTGAGAGGGGCGAGGTGACAGTGTTCAGTGGTAGCACTCTCCAGGTGAGAGCGGCTAGGTGACAGTGGTCAGTGGTGGCACTCTCCAGGTGAGAGGGGCTAGGTGACAGTGGTCAGTGGTGGCACTCTCCAGGTGAGAGGGGCTAGGTGAGAGTGCTCAGTGGTGGCACTCTCCAAGTGAGAGGGGCTAGGTGACAGTGGTCATTGGTGGCACTCTCCAGGTGAGAGGTGCGAGGTGACAGTGGTCAGTGGTGGCACTCTCCAGGTGAGAGGGGCGAGGTGACAGTGGTCAGTGGTGGCACTCTCCAGGTGAGAGGGGCTAGGTGACAGTGGTCAGTGGTGGCACTCTCCAGGTGAGAGGGGTTAGGTGACAGTGGTCAGTGGTGGCACTCTCCAGGTGAGAAGGGCTAGGTGACAGTGGTCAGTGGTGGCACTCTCCAGGTGAGAGGGGTGAGGTGACAGTGGTCAGTGGTAGCACTCTCCAGGTGAGAGGGGCGAGGTGACAGTGGTCAGTGGTGGCAATCTCCAGGTGAGAGGGGCTAGGTGACAGTGGTCAGTGGTGGCCCTCTCCAGGTGAGAGGGGCGAGGTGACAGTGGTCAGTGGTGGCACTCTCCAGGTGAGAGGGACTAGGTGACAGTGGTCAGTGGTGGCACTCTCCAGGTGAGAGGGGCGAGGTGACAGTGGTCAGTGGTGGCAATCTCCAGGTGAGAGGGGCTAGGTGACAGTGGTCAGTGGTGGCAGTCTCCAGGTGAGAGGGGTGAGGTGACAGTGGCCAGTGGTGGCACTCTCCAGGTGAGAGGGGCGAGGTGACAGTGGTCAGTGGTGGCACTATCTAGGTGAGAGGGGAGAGGTGACAGTGGTCAGTGGGTAGCACTCTCCAGGTGAGAGGGGCTAGGTGACAGTGGTCAGTGTGGCACTCTCCAGGTGAGAGGGGCGAGGTGACAGTGGTCAGTGGTGGCACTCTCCAGGTGAGAGGGGCTAGGTGACAGTGGTCAGTGGTGGCACTCTCCAGGTGAGACGGGCTAGGTGACAGTGGACAGTGTTGGCACTCTCCAGGTGAGAGGGGCGAGGTGACAGTGGTGGCAATCTCTAGGTGAGAGGGGCGAGGTGACAGTGGTGGCACTCTCCAGGTGAGAGGGGCGAGGTGACAGTGGTCAGTGGTGGCACTCTCCAAGTGAGAGGGGCGAGGTGACAGTGGACAGTGGTGGCACTCTCCAGGTGAGAGGGGCGAGGTGACAGTGGTCAGTGGTGGCAATCTCCAGGTGAGAGGGGCTAGGTGACAGTGGTCAGTGGTGGCCCTCTCCAGGTGAGAGGGGCGAGGTGACAGTGGTCAGTGGTGGCACTCTCCAGGTGAGAGGGACTAGGTGACAGTGGTCAGTGGTGGCACTCTCCAGGTGAGAGGGGCGAGGTGACAGTGGTCAGTGGTGGCACTCTCCAGGTGAGAGGGGTGAGGTGACAGTGGCCAGTGGTGGCACTCTCCAGGTGAGAGGGGCGAGGTGACAGTGGTCAGTGGTGGCACTCTCCAGGTGAGAAGGGATGAGGTGACAGTGGTCAGTGGTGGCACTCTCCAGGTGAGAGGGGCGAGGTGACAGTGGTCAGTGGCGGCACTCTCCAGGTGAGAGGGGCGAGGTGACAGTGCTCAGTGGTGGCACTCTCCAAGTGAGAGGGGCTAGGTGACAGTGGTCAGTGGTGGCACTCTCCAGGTGAGAGGGGCGAGGTGACAGTGGTCAGTGGTGGCACTCTCCAAGTGAGAGGGGCGAGGTGACAGTGGTCAGTGGTGGCACTATCTAGGTGAGAGGGGCGAGGTGACAGTGGTCAGTGGGTAGCACTCTCCAGGTGAGAGGGGCTAGGTGACAGTGGTCAGTGTGGCACTCCCCAGGTGAGAGGGGCGAGGTGACAGTGGTCAGTGGTGGCACTCTCCAGGTGAGAGGGGCTAGGTGACAGTGGTCAGTGGTGGCACTCTCCAGGTGAGACGGGCTAGGTGACAGTGGACAGTGTTGGCACTCTCCAGGTGAGAGGGGCGAGGTGACAGTGGTGGCAATCTCTAGGTGAGAGGGGCGAGGTGACAGTGGTGGCACTCTCCAGGTGAGAGGGGCGAGGTGACAGTGGTCAGTGGTGGCACTCTCCAAGTGAGAGGGGCGAGGTGACAGTGGACAGTGGGGGCACTCTCCAGGTGAGAGGGGCGAGGTGACACTGGTCAGTGGTGGCACTCTCCAGGTGAGAGGGGCGAGGTGACATTAGTCAGTGGTGGCACTCTCCAGGTGAGAGGGGCTAGGTGACAGTGGTCAGAGGTGGCAATCTTCAGGTGAGAGGTGCTAGGTGACAGTGGTCAGTGGTGGCACTCTCCAGGTGAGAGGGGCTAGGTGACAGTGATCAGTGGTGGCACTCTCCAGGTGAGAGGGGCGAGGTGACAGTGGTCAGTGGTGGCACTCTCCAGGTGAGAGGGATGAGGTGACAGTGGTCAGTGGTGGCATTCTCTAGGTGAGAGGGGCTAGGTGACAGTGGTCAGTGGTGGCACTCTCCAGGTGAGAGGGGCGAGGTGACAGTGGTCAGTGGTGGCACTCTCCAGGTGAGAGGGGCTAGGTGACAGTGGTCAGTGGTGGCACTCTCCAGGTGAGAGGGGCGAGGTGACAGTGGTCAGTGGTGGCACTCTGCAGATGAGAGGGGCTAGGTGACAGTGGTCAGTGGTGGCACTCTCCAGGTGAGAGGGGCTAGGTGACAGTGGTCAGTGGTGGCACTCTCCAGGTGAGAGGGCGAGGTGACAGTGGTCAGTGGTGGCACTCTCTAGGTGAGAGGGGCGAGGTGAGAGTGGTCACTGGTGGCACTCTCCAGGTGAGAGGGGCGAGGTGACAGTGTTCAGTGGTGGCACTCTCCAGGAGAGAGGGGCGAGGTGCAAGTGGTCAGTGGTGGCACTCTCCAGGTGAGAGGGGCGAGGTGACAGTGGTCAGTGGGTAGCACTCTCCAGGTGAGAGGGGCTAGGTGACAGTGGTCACTGGTGGCACTCTCCAGGTGAGAGGGGAGAGATAACAGTGGTCAGTGGGTAGCACTCTCCAGGTGAGAGGGGCGAGGTGACAGTGGTCAGTGGTGACACTCTCCAGGTGAGAGGGGCTAGGTGACAGTGGTCAGTGGTGGCACTCTCCAGGTGAGAGGGGCTAGGTGACAGTGGTCAGTGGTGGCCCTCTCTAGGTGAGAGGGGCTAGGTGACAGTGGTCATTGGTGGCACTCTCCAGGTGAGAGGGGCGAGGTGACAGTGTTCAGTGGTAGCACTCTCCAGGTGAGAGCGGCTAGGTGACAGTGGTCAGTGGTGGCACTCTCCAGGTGAGAGGGGCTAGGTGACAGTGGTCAGTGGTGGCACTCTCCAGGTGAGAGGGGCTAGGTGAGAGTGGTCAGTGGTGGCGCTCTCCAGGTGAGAGGAGCTAGGTGACAGTGGTCAGTGGTCGCCCTCTCCAGGTGAGAGGGGCTAGGTGACAGTGGTCAGTGGTGGCACTCTCCAGGTGAGGGGGGCTAGGTGACAGTGGTCAGTGGTGGCACTCTCCAGGTGAGAGGGGCTAGATGACAATGGTCAGTGGTGGCAATCTCCCGGTGAGAGGGGCGAGGTGACAGTGGTCAGTGGTGGCACTCTCCAAGTGAGAGGGGCTAGGTGACAGTGGTCAGTGGTGGCACTCTCCAGGTGAGAGGGGCGAGGTGACGGTGGTCAGTGGTGGCACTCTCCAGGTGAGAGGGGCTAGGTGACAGTGGTCAGTGGTGGCACTCTCCAGGTGAGAGGGGCTAGGTGACAGTGGTCAGTGGTGGCACTCTCCAGGTGAGAGGGGCGAGGTGACAGTGGTCAGTGGTGGCACTCTCCAGGTGAGAGGGGCGAGGTGACAGTGGTCAGAGGTGGCACTCTCCAGGTGCGAGGGGCGAGGTGGCAGTGGTCAGTGGTGGCACTCTCCAGGTGAGAGGGGCGAGGTGACAGTGGTCAGTCGTGGCACTCTCCAGGTCAGAGGGGCGAGGTGGCAGTGGTCAGTGGTGGCACTCTCCAGGTGAGACGGGCGAGGTGACAGTGGTCAGTGGTGGCACTCTCCAAGTGAGAGGGGCTAGGTGACAGTGGTCAGTGGTGGCACTCTCCAGTTGAGAGGGGCGAGGTGACAGTTTTCAGTGGTGGCTCTCTCAAGGTGAGAGGGGCTAAGTGACAGTGGTCAGTGGTGGCACTCTCCAGCTGAGAGGGGCTAGGTGACAGTGTTCAGTGGTGGCAGTCTCCAGGTGAGAGGGGCTAGGTGACAATGGTCAGTGGTGGCACTCTCAAGGTGAGAGGGGCTAGGTGAAAGTTTTCAGTGGTGGCACTCTCCAGGTGAGAGGGGCGAGGTGACAGTGGTCAGTGATGGCACTCTCCAGGTGAGAGGGGCTAGGTGACAGTGGTCAGTGGTGGCACTCTCCAGGTGAGAGGGGCTAGGTGACAGTGGTCAGTGGTGGCACTCTCCAGGTGAGAGGGGCTAGGTGACAGTGGTCAGTGGTGGCACTCTCCAAGTGAGAGGGGCTAGGTGACAGTGGTCAGTGGTGGCACTCTCCAGGTGAGAGGGACGAGGTGACAGTGGTCAGTGGTGGCACTCTCCAGGTGAGAGGGACGAGGTGACAGTGGTCAGTGGTGGCACTCTCCAGGTGAGAGGGGCGAGGTGACAGTGTTCAGTGTGGCACTCTCCAGGTGAGAGGGGCTAGGTGACAGTGGTCAGTGGTGGCACTCTCCAGGTGCGAGGGGCTAGGTGACAGTGGTCCGTGTGTAGCACTCTCCAGGTGTGAGGGGCTAGGTGACAGTGGACAGTGGTGGCACTCTCCAGGTGCGAGGGGCGAGGTGACAGTGGTCAATGGTGGCACTCTGCAGGTGCGAGGGACTAGGTGACAGTGGTCAGTGGTGGCACTCTCCAGGTGAGAGGGGCGAGGTGACAGTGGTCAGTCGTGGCACTCTCTAGGTGAGAGGGGCGAGGTGGCAGTGGTCAGTGGTGGTACTCTCCAGGTGAGAGGGGCTAGGTGACAGTGGTCAGTGGTGGCACTCTCTAGGTGAGAGGGGCTAGGTGACAGTGGTCAGTGGTGGCACTCTCCAGGTGAGAGGGGCGAGGTGACAGTGGTCAGTGGTGGCAATCTCTAGGTGAGAGGGGAGGGGTGACAGTGGTCAGTGGTGGCAATCTCCAGGTGAGAGTGGCGAGGTGACAGTGGTCAGTGGTGGCACTCTCCAAGTGAGAGGGGCGAGGTGACAGTGGACAGTGGTGGCCCTCTGCAGGTGAGAGTGGCGAGGTGACACTGGTCAGTGGTGGCACTCCCCAGGTGAGAGGGGCTAGGTGACAGTGGTCAGTGGTGGCACTCTCCAGGTGAGAGGGGCGAGGTGACAGTGGTCAGTGGTGGCACTCTCCAGGTGAGAGGGGCTTGGTGACAGTGGTCAGTGGTGGCACTATCCAGGTGAGAGGGGTTGGTGACAGTGGTCAGTGGTGGCACTCTCTAGGTGAGAGAGGCTAGGTGACAGTGGTCAGTGGTGGCACTCTCCAGGTGAGAGGGGCGAGGTGACAGTGGTCAGTGGTGGCACTCTCCAGGTGAGAGGGACGAGGTGACAGTGGTCAGTGGTGGCACTCTCTAGGTGAGAGGGGCTAGGTGACAGTGGTCAGCGGTGGCATTCTCCAGGTGAGAGGGGCGAGGTGACAGTGGTCAGTGGTGGCACTCTCCAGGTGAGAGGGGCTAGGTGACAGTGGTCAGTGGTGGCACTCTCCAGGTGAGAGGGGCGAGGTGACAGTGGTCAGTGGTGGCACTCTGCAGGTGAGAGGGGCTAGATGACAGTGGTCAGTGGTGGCACTCTCCAGGTCAGAGGGGCTAGGTGACAGTGGTCAGTGGTGGCACTCTCCAGGTGAGAGGGGCGAGGTGACAGTGGTCAGTGGTGGCACTCTCTAGGTGAGAGGGGCGAGGTGACAGTGGTCAGTGGGTAGCACTCTCCAGGTGAGAGGGGCGAGGTGACAGTGGTCAGTGGGTAGCACTCTCCAGGAGAGAGGGGCGAGGTGACAGTGGTCAGTGGTGACACTCTCCAGGTGAGAGGGGCTAGGTGACAGTGGTCAGTGGTGGCGCTCTCCAGGTGAGAGGGGCTAGGTGACAGTGGTCAGTGGTGGCACTCTCTAGGTGAGAGGGGCTAGGTGACAGTGGTCAGTGGTGGCACTCTCCAGGTGAGAGGGGCGAGGTGACAGTGGTCAGTGGTGACCCTCTCCAGGTGAGAGCGGTGAGGTGAGAGTGGTCAGTGGCGGCACTCTCCAGGTGAGAGGGGCGAGGTGACAGTGGTCAGTGGTGGCACTGTCCAGGTGAGAGTGGCGAGTTGACAGTGGTCAGTGGTTGCACTCTCCAAGTGAGAGGGGCTAGGTGACAGTGGTCAGTGGTGGCACTCTCGAGGTGAGAGGGGCTAGGTGACAGTGGTCAGTGGTGGCACTCTCCAGGTGAGAGGGGCTAGATGACAATGGTCAGTGGTGGCACTCTCCAGGTGAGAGGGGCGAGGTGACAGTGGTCAGTGGTGGCACTCTCCAAGTGAGAGGGGCTAGGTGACAGTGGTCAGTGGTGGCACTCTCCAGGTGAGATGGGCTAGGTGACAATGGTCAGTGGTGGCACTCTCCAGGTGAGAGTGGCGAGGTGACAGTGGTCAGTGGTTGCACTCTCCAAGTGAGAGGGGCTAGGTGACAGTGGTCAGTGGTGGCACTCTCCAGGTGAGAGGGGCGAGGTGACAGTGGTCAGTGGTGGCACTCTCCAGGTGAGAGGGGCTAGGTGACAGTGGTCAGTGGTGGCACTCTCCAGGTGAGAGGGGCGAGGTGACAGTGGTCAGTGGTGGCACTCTCCAGGTGAGAGGGGCGAGGTGACAGTGGTCAGTGGTGGCACTCTCCAGGTGCGAGGGGCGAGGTGACAGTCGTCAGTGGTGGCACTCTCCAGGTGAGAGGGGCGAGGTGACAGTGGTCAGTGGTGGCACTCTCCAGGTGAGAGGGGCTAGGTGACAGTGGTCAGTGGTGGCACTCTCCAGGTGAGAGGGGCGAGGTGACAGTGGTCAGTGGTGGCACTCTCTAGGTGAGAGGCGTGAGGTGACAGTGGTCAGTGATGGCACTCTCCAAGTGAGAGGGGCTAGGTGACAGTGGTCAGTGGTGGCACTCTCTAGGTGAGAGGGGCTAGGTGACAGTGGTCAGTGGTGGCACTCTCCAGGTGAGAGGGGCGAGGTGACAGTGGTCAGTGGTGGCACTCTCCAGGTGAGAGGGACGAGGTGACAGTGGTCAGTGGTGGCACTCTCTAGGTGAGAGGGGCTAGGTGACAGTGGTCAGCGGTGGCATTCTCCAGGTGAGAGGGGCGAGGTGACAGTGGTCAGTGGTGGCACTCTCCAGGTGAGAGGGGCTAGGTGACAGTGGTCAGTGGTGGCACTCTCCAGGTGAGAGGGACGAGGTGACAGTGGTCAGTGGTGGCACTCTGCAGGTGAGAGGGGCTAGATGACAGTGGTCAGTGGTGGCACTCTCCAGGTGAGAGGGGCTAGGTGACAGTGGTCAGTGGTGGCACTCTCCAGGTGAGAGGGGCGAGGTGACAGTGGTCAGTGGTGGCACTCTCTAGGTGAGAGGGGCGAGGTGACAGTGGTCAGTGGGTAGCACTCTCCAGGTGAGAGGGGCGAGGTGACAGTGGTCACTGGCGGCACTCTCCAGGTGAGAGGGGCGAGGTGACAGTGGTCAGTGGGTAGCACTCTCCAGGAGAGAGGGGCGAGGTGACAGTGGTCAGTGGTGACACTCTCCAGGTGAGAGGGGCTAGGTGACAGTCGTCAGTGGTGGCGCTCTCCAGGTGAGAGGGGCTAGGTGGCAGTGGTCAGTGGTGGCACTCTCCAGGTGAGAGGGGCGAGGTGACAGTGGTCAGTCGTGGCACTCTCCAGGTGCGAGGGGCGAGGTGGCAGTGGTCAGTGGTGGCACTCTCCAGGTGAGAGGGGCGAGGTGACAGTGGTCAGTCGTGGCACTCTCCAGGTCAGAGGGGCGAGGTGGCAGTGGTCAGTGGTGGCACTCTCCAGGTGAGACGGGCGAGGTGACAGTGGTCAGTGGTGGCACTCTCCAAGTGAGAGGGGCTAGGTGACAGTGGTCAGTGGTGGCACTCTCCAGTTGAGAGGGGCGAGGTGACAGTTTTCAGTGGTGGCACTCTCAAGGTGAGAGGGGCTAAGTGACAGTGGTCAGTGGTGGCACTCTCCAGCTGAGAGGGGCTAGGTGACAGTGTTCAGTGGTGGCAGTCTCCAGGTGAGAGGGGCTAGGTGACAATGGTCAGTGGTGGCACTCTCCAGGTGAGAGGGGCTAGGTGAAAGTTTTCAGTGGTGGCACTCTCCAGGTGAGAGGGGCGAGGTGACAGTGGTCAGTGATGGCACTCTCCAGGTGAGAGGGGCTAGGTGACAGTGGTCAGTGGTGGCACTCTCCAGGTGAGAGGGGCTAGGTGACAGTGGTCAGTGGTGGCACTCTCCAGGTGAGAGGGGCTAGGTGACAGTGGTCAGTGGTGGCACTCTCCAAGTGAGAGGGGCTAGGTGACAGTGGTCAGTGGTGGCACTCTCCAGGTGAGAGGGACGAGGTGACAGTGGTCAGTGGTGGCACTCTCCAAGTGAGAGGGGCGAGGTGACAGTGGACAGTGGTGGCCCTCTGCAGGTGAGAGTGGCGAGGTGACACTGGTCAGTGGTGGCACTCCCCAGGTGAGAGGGGCTAGGTGACAGTGGTCAGTGGTGGCACTCTCCAGGTGAGAGGGGCGAGGTGACAGTGGTCAGTGGTGGCACTCTCCAGGTGAGAGGGGCTTGGTGACAGTGGTCAGTGGTGGCACTATCCAGGTGAGAGGGGTTGGTGACAGTGGTCAGTGGTGGCACTCTCTAGGTGAGAGAGGCTAGGTGACAGTGGTCAGTGGTGGCACTCTCCAGGTGAGAGGGGCGAGGTGACAGTGGTCAGTGGTGGCACTCTCCAGGTGAGAGGGACGAGGTGACAGTGGTCAGTGGTGGCACTCTCTAGGTGAGAGGGGCTAGGTGACAGTGGTCAGCGGTGGCATTCTCCAGGTGAGAGGGGCGAGGTGACAGTGGTCAGTGGTGGCACTCTCCAGGTGAGAGGGGCTAGGTGACAGTGGTCAGTGGTGGCACTCTCCAGGTGAGAGGGGCGAGGTGACAGTGGTCAGTGGTGGCACTCTGCAGGTGAGAGGGGCTAGATGACAGTGGTCAGTGGTGGCACTCTCCAGGTCAGAGGGGCTAGGTGACAGTGGTCAGTGGTGGCACTCTCCAGGTGAGAGGGGCGAGGTGACAGTGGTCCGTGGTGGCACTCTCTAGGTGAGAGGGGCGAGGTGACAGTGGTCAGTGGGTAGCACTCTCCAGGTGAGAGGGGCGAGGTGACAGTGGTCAGTGGGTAGCACTCTCCAGGAGAGAGGGGCGAGGTGACAGTGGTCAGTGGTGACACTCTCCAGGTGAGAGGGGCTAGGTGACAGTGGTCAGTGGTGGCGCTCTCCAGGTGAGAGGGGCTAGGTGACAGTGGTCAGTGGTGGCACTCTCTAGGTGAGAGGGGCTAGGTGACAGTGGTCAGTGGTGGCACTCTCCAGGTGAGAGGGGCGAGGTGACAGTGGTCAGTGGTGACCCTCTCCAGGTGAGAGCGGCGAGGTGAGAGTGGTCAGTGGCGGCACTCTCCAGGTGAGAGGGGCGAGGTGACAGTGGTCAGTGGTGGCACTGTCCAGGTGAGAGTGGCGAGTTGACAGTGGTCAGTGGTTGCACTCTCCAAGTGAGAGGGGCTAGGTGACAGTGGTCAGTGGTGGCACTCTCGAGGTGAGAGGGGCTAGGTGACAGTGGTCAGTGGTGGCACTCTCCAGGTGAGAGGGACGAGGTGACAGTGGTCAGTGGTGGCACTCTCTAGGTGAGAGGGGCTAGGTGACAGTGGTCAGCGGTGGCATTCTCCAGGTGAGAGGGGCGAGGTGACAGTGGTCAGTGGTGGCACTCTCCAGGTGAGAGGGGCTAGGTGACAGTGGTCAGTGGTGGCACTCTCCAGGTGAGAGGGGCGAGGTGACAGTGGTCAGTGGTGGCACTCTGCAGGTGAGAGGGGCTAGATGACAGTGGTCAGTGGTGGCACTCTCCAGGTCAGAGGGGCTAGGTGACAGTGGTCAGTGGTGGCACTCTCCAGGTGAGAGGGGCGAGGTGACAGTGGTCAGTGGTGGCACTCTCTAGGTGAGAGGGGCGAGGTGACAGTGGTCAGTGGGTAGCACTCTCCAGGTGAGAGGGGCGAGGTGACAGTGGTCAGTGGGTAGCACTCTCCAGGAGAGAGGGGCGAGGTGACAGTGGTCAGTGGTGACACTCTCCAGGTGAGAGGGGCTAGGTGACAGTGGTCAGTGGTGGCGCTCTCCAGGTGAGAGGGGCTAGGTGACAGTGGTCAGTGGTGGCACTCTCTAGGTGAGAGGGGCTAGGTGACAGTGGTCAGTGGTGGCACTCTCCAGGTGAGAGGGGCGAGGTGACAGTGGTCAGTGGTGACCCTCTCCAGGTGAGAGCGGCGAGGTGAGAGTGGTCAGTGGCGGCACTCTCCAGGTGAGAGGGGCGAGGTGACAGTGGTCAGTGGTGGCACTGTCCAGGTGAGAGTGGCGAGTTGACAGTGGTCAGTGGTTGCACTCTCCAAGTGAGAGGGGCTAGGTGACAGTGGTCAGTGGTGGCACTCTCGAGGTGAGAGGGGCTAGGTGACAGTGGTCAGTGGTGGCACTCTCCAGGTGAGAGGGGCTAGATGACAATGGTCAGTGGTGGCACTCTCCAGGTGAGAGGGGCGAGGTGACAGTGGTCAGTGGTGGCACTCTCCAAGTGAGAGGGGCTAGGTGACAGTGGTCAGTGGTGGCACTCTCCAGGTGAGATGGGCTAGGTGACAATGGTCAGTGGTGGCACTCTCCAGGTGAGAGTGGCGAGGTGACAGTGGTCAGTGGTTGCACTCTCCAAGTGAGAGGGGCTAGGTGACAGTGGTCAGTGGTGGCACTCTCCAGGTGAGAGGGGCGAGGTGACAGTGGTCAGTGGTGGCACTCTCCAGGTGAGAGGGGCTAGGTGACAGTGGTCAGTGGTGGCACTCTCCAGGTGAGAGGGGCGAGGTGACAGTGGTCAGTGGTGGCACTCTCCAGGTGAGAGGGGCGAGGTGACAGTGGTCAGTGGTGGCACTCTCCAGGTGCGAGGGGCGAGGTGACAGTCGTCAGTGGTGGCACTCTCCAGGTGAGAGGGGCGAGGTGACAGTGGTCAGTGGTGGCACTCTCCAGGTGAGAGGGGCTAGGTGACAGTGGTCAGTGGTGGCACTCTCCAGGTGAGAGGGGCGAGGTGACAGTGGTCAGTGGTGGCACTCTCTAGGTGAGAGGCGTGAGGTGACAGTGGTCAGTGATGGCACTCTCCAAGTGAGAGGGGCTAGGTGACAGTGGTCAGTGGTGGCACTCTCTAGGTGAGAGGGGCTAGGTGACAGTGGTCAGTGGTGGCACTCTCCAGGTGAGAGGGGCGAGGTGACAGTGGTCAGTGGTGGCACTCTCCAGGTGAGAGGGACGAGGTGACAGTGGTCAGTGGTGGCACTCTCTAGGTGAGAGGGGCTAGGTGACAGTGGTCAGCGGTGGCATTCTCCAGGTGAGAGGGGCGAGGTGACAGTGGTCAGTGGTGGCACTCTCCAGGTGAGAGGGGCTAGGTGACAGTGGTCAGTGGTGGCACTCTCCAGGTGAGAGGGACGAGGTGACAGTGGTCAGTGGTGGCACTCTGCAGGTGAGAGGGGCTAGATGACAGTGGTCAGTGGTGGCACTCTCCAGGTGAGAGGGGCTAGGTGACAGTGGTCAGTGGTGGCACTCTCCAGGTGAGAGGGGCGAGGTGACAGTGGTCAGTGGTGGCACTCTCTAGGTGAGAGGGGCGAGGTGACAGTGGTCAGTGGGTAGCACTCTCCAGGTGAGAGGGGCGAGGTGACAGTGGTCACTGGCGGCACTCTCCAGGTGAGAGGGGCGAGGTGACAGTGGTCAGTGGGTAGCACTCTCCAGGAGAGAGGGGCGAGGTGACAGTGGTCAGTGGTGACACTCTCCAGGTGAGAGGGGCTAGGTGACAGTCGTCAGTGGTGGCGCTCTCCAGGTGAGAGGGGCTAGGTGGCAGTGGTCAGTGGTGGCACTCTCCAGGTGAGAGGGGCGAGGTGACAGTGGTCAGTCGTGGCACTCTCCAGGTGCGAGGGGCGAGGTGGCAGTGGTCAGTGGTGGCACTCTCCAGGTGAGAGGGGCGAGGTGACAGTGTTCAGTCGTGGCACTCTCCAGGTCAGAGGGGCGAGGTGGCAGTGGTCAGTGGTGGCACTCTCCAGGTGAGACGGGCGAGGTGACAGTGGTCAGTGGTGGCACTCTCCAAGTGAGAGGGGCTAGGTGACAGTGGTCAGTGGTGGCACTCTCCAGTTGAGAGGGGCGAGGTGACAGTTTTCAGTGGTGGCACTCTCAAGGTGAGAGGGGCTAAGTGACAGTGGTCAGTGGTGGCACTCTCCAGCTGAGAGGGGCTAGGTGACAGTGTTCAGTGGTGGCAGTCTCCAGGTGAGAGGGGCTAGGTGACAATGGTCAGTGGTGGCACTCTCCAGGTGAGAGGGGCTAGGTGAAAGTTTTCAGTGGTGGCACTCTCCAGGTGAGAGGGGCGAGGTGACAGTGGTCAGTGATGGCACTCTCCAGGTGAGAGGGGCTAGGTGACAGTGGTCAGTGGTGGCACTCTCCAGGTGAGAGGGGCTAGGTGACAGTGGTCAGTGGTGGCACTCTCCAGGTGAGAGGGGCTAGGTGACAGTGGTCAGTGGTGGCACTCTCCAAGTGAGAGGGGCTAGGTGACAGTGGTCAGTGGTGGCACTCTCCAGGTGAGAGGGACGAGGTGACAGTGGTCAGTGGTGGCACTCTCCAGGTGAGAGGGATGAGGTGACAGTGGTCAGTGGTGGCACTCTCCAGGTGAGAGGGGCGAGGTGACAGTGTTCAGTGTGGCACTCTCCAGATGAGAGGAGCGAGGTGACAGTGGTCAGTGGTGGCACTCTCCAGGTGAGAGGGGCTAGGTGACAGTGGTCAGTGGTGGCACTCTCCAGGTGAGAGGGGCTAGGTGACAGTGGTCAGTGGTGGCACTCTCCAGGTGCGAGGGGCTAGGTGACAGTGGTCAGTGTGTAGCACTCTCCAGGTGTGAGGGGCTAGGTGACAGTGGACAGTGGTGGCACTCTCCAGGTGCGAGGGGCGAGGTGACAGTGGTCAATGGTGGCACTCTGCAGGTGCGAGGGACTAGGTGACAGTGGTCAGTGGTGGCACTCTCCAGGTGAGAGGGGCGAGGTGACAGTGGTCAGTCGTGGCACTCTCTAGGTGAGAGGGGCGAGGTGGCAGTGGTCAGTGGTGGTACTCTCCAGGTGAGAGGGGCTAGGTGACAGTGGTCAGTGGTGGCACTCTCTAGGTGAGAGGGGCTAGGTGACAGTGGTCAGTGGTGGCACTCTCCAGTTGAGAGGGGCGAGGTGACAGTGGTCAGTGGTGGCAATCTCTATGTGAGAGGGGAGGGGTGACAGTGGTCAGTGGTGGCACTCTCCAGGTGAGAGTGGCGAGGTGACAGTGGTCAGTGGTGGCACTCTCCAAGTGAGAGGGGCGAGGTGACAGTGGACAGTTTTGGCCCTCTGCAGGTGAGAGTGGCGAGGTGACACTGGTCAGTGGTGGCACTCCCCAGGTGAGAGGGGCTAGGTGAAAGTGGTCAGTGGTGGCACTCTCCAGGTGAGAGGGGCGAGGTGACAGTGGTCAGTGGTGGCACTCTCCAGGTGAGAGGGGCTAGTTGACAGTGGTCAGTGGTGGCACTCTCCAGGTGAGAGGGGTTGGTGACAGTGGTCAGTGGTGGCACTCTCTAGGTGAGAGGGGCTAGGTGACAGTGGTCAGTGGTAGCACTCTCCAGGTGAGAGGGGCGAGGTGACAGTGGTCAGTGGTGGCACTCTCCAGGTGAGAGGGACGAGGTGACAGTGGTCAGTGGTGGCACTCTCTAGGTGAGAGGGGCTAGGTGACAGTGGTCAGCGGTGGCATTCTCCAGGTGAGAGGGGCGAGGTGACAGTGGTCAGTGTTGGCACTCTCCAGGTGAGAGGGGCTAGGTGACAGTGGTCAGTGGTGGCACTCTCCAGGTGAGAGGGGCGAGGTGACAGTGGTCAGTGGTGGCACTCTGCAGGTGAGAGGGGCTAGATGACAGTGGTCAGTGGTGGCACTCTCCAGGTGAGAGGGGCTAGGTGACAGTGGTCAGTGGTGGCACTCTCTGGGTCAGAGGGGCGAGGTGACAGTGGTCAGTGGGTAGCACTCTCCAGGTGAGAGGGGCGAGGTGACAGTGGTCACTGGCGGCACTCTCCAGGTGAGAGGGGCGAGGTGACAGTGGTCAGTGGGTAGCACTCTCCAGGAGAGAGGGGCGAGGTGACAGTGGTCAGTGGTGACACTCTCCAGGTGAGAGGGGCTAGGTGACAGTGGTCAGTGGTGGCGCTCTCCAGGTGAGAGGGGCTAGGTGACAGTGGTCAGTAGTGGCACTCTCTAGGTGAGAGGGGCTAGGTGACAGTGGTCAGTGGTGGCACTCTCCAGGTGAGAGGGGCGAGGTGACAGTGGTCAGTGGTGACCCTCTCCAGGTGAGAGCGGCGAGGTGAGAGTGGTCAGTGGTGGCACTCTCCAGGTGAGAGGGGCGAGGTGACAGTGGTCAGTGGTGGCACTGTCCAGGTGAGAGTGGCGAGGTGACAGTGGACAGTGGTGGCACTCTCCAAGTGAGAGGGGATAGGTGACAGTGGTCAGTGGTGGCACTCTCCAGGTGAGAGGGGCTAGATGACAATGGTCAGTGGTGGCACTCTCCAGGTGAGAGGGGCGAGGTGACAGTGGTCAGTGGTGGCACTCTCCAAGTGAGAGGGGCGAGGTGACAGTGGTCAGTGGTGGCACTCTCCAGGTGAGAGGGGCTAGGTGACAGTGGTCAGTGGTGGCACTCTCCAGGTGAGAGGGGCGAGGTGACAGTGGTCAGTGGTGGCACTCTCCAGGTGAGAGGGGCGAGGTGACAGTGGTCAGTGGTGGCACTCTCCAGGTGCGAGGGGCGAGGTGACAGTCGTCAGTGGTGGCACTCTCCAGGTGAGAGGGGCGAGGTGACAGTGGTCAGTGGTGGCACTCTCCAGGTGAGAGGGGCTAGGTGACAGTGGTCAGTGGTGGCACTCTCCAGGTGAGAGGGGCGAGGTGACAGTGGTCAGTGGTGGCACTCTGTAGGTGAGAGGCGTGAGGTGACAGTGGTCAGTGATGGCACTCTCCAAGTGAGAGGGGCTAGGTGACAGTGGTCAGTGGTGGCACTCTCTAGGTGAGAGGGGCTAGGTGACAGTGGTCAGTGGTGGCACTCTCCAGGTGAGAGGGGCGAGGTGACAGTGGTCAGTGGTGGCACTCTCCAGGTGAGAGGGACGAGGTGACAGTGGTCAGTGGTGGCACTCTCTAGGTGAGAGGGGCTAGGTGACAGTGGTCAGCGGTGGCATTCTCCAGGTGAGAGGGGCGAGGTGACAGTGCTCAGTGGTGGTACTCTCCAGGTGAGAGGGGCTAGGTGACAGTGGTCAGTGGTGGCACTCTCCAGGTGAGAGGGGCGAGGTGACAGTGGTCAGTGGTGGCACTCTGCAGGTGAGAGCGGCTAGATGACAGTGGTCAGTGGTGGCACTCTCCAGGTGAGAGGGGCTAGCTGACAGTGGTCAGTGGTGGCACTCTCCAGGTGAGAGGGGCGAGGTGACAGTGGTCAGTGGTGGCACTCTCTAGGTGAGAGGGGCGAGGTGACAGTGGTCAGTGGGTAGCACTCTCCAGGTGAGAGGGGCGAGGTGACAGTGGTCACTGGCGGCACTCTCCAGGTGAGAGGGGCGAGGTGACAGTGGTCAGTGAGTAGCACTCTCCAGGAGAGAGGGGCGAGGTGACAGTGGTCAGTGGTGACACTCTCCAGGTGAGAGGGGCTAGGTGACAGTGGTCAGTGGTGGCGCTCTCCAGGTGAGAGGGGCTAGGTGACAGTGGTCAGTGGTGGCACTCTCTAGGTGAGAGGGGCTAGGTGACAGTGGTCAGTGGTGGCACTCTCCAGGTGAGAGGGGCGAGGTGACAGTGGTCAGTGGTGACCCTCTCCAGGTGAGAGCGGCGAGGTGACAGTGGTCAGTGGTTGCACTCTCCAAGTGAGAGGGGCTAGGTGACAGTGGTCAGTGGTGGCACTCTCGAGGTGAGAGGGGCTAGGTGACAGTGGTCAGTGGTGGCACTCTCCAGGTGAGAGGGGCTAGATGACAATGCTCAGTGGTGGCACTCTCCAGGTGAGAGGGGCGAGGTGACAGTGGTCAGTGGTGGCACTCTCCAAGTGAGAGGGGCTAGGTGACAGTGGTCAGTGGTGGCACTCTCCAGGTGAGAGGGGCTCGGTGACAATGGTCAGTGGTGGCACTCTCCAGGTGAGAGTGGCGAGGTGACAGTGGTCAGTGGTTGGACTCTCCAAGTGAGAGGGGCTAGTTGACAGTGGTCAGTGGTGGCACTCTCCAGGTGAGAGGGGCGAGGTGACAGTGGTCAGTGGTGGCACTCTCCAGGTGAGAGGGGCTAGGTGACAGTGGTCAGTGGTGGCACTCTCTAGGTGAGAGGGGCTAGGTGACAGTGGTCAGCGGTGGCATTCTCCAGGTGAGAGGGGCGAGGTGACAGTGGTCAGTGGTGGTACTCTCCAGGTGAGAGGGGCTAGTTGACAGTGGTCAGTGGTGGCACTCTCCAGCTGAGTGGGGCGAGGTGACAGTGGTCAGTGGTGGCACTCTGCAGGTGAGAGGGGCTAGATGACAGTGGTCAGTGGTGGCACTCTCCAGGTGAGAGGGGCTAGGTGACAGTGGTCAGTGGTGGCACTCTCCAGGTGAGAGGGGCGAGGTGACAGTGGTCAGTGGTGGCACTCTCTAGGTGAGAGGGGCGAGGTGACAGTGGTCAGTGGGTAGCACTCTCCAGGTGAGAGGGGCGAGGTGACAGTGGTCACTGGCGGCACTCTCCAGGTGAGAGGGGCGAGGTGACAGTGGTCAGTGGGTAGCACTCTCCAGGAGAGAGGGGCGAGGTGACAGTGGTCAGTGGTGACACTCTCCAGGTGAGAGGGGCTAGGTGACAGTGGTCAGTGGTGGCGCTCTCCAGGTGAGAGGGGCTAGGTGACAGTGGTCAGTGGTGGCACTCTCTAGGTGAGAGGGGCTAGGTGACAGTGGTCAGTGGTGGCACTCTCCAGGTGAGAGGGGTGAGGTGACAGTGGTCAGTGGTGACCCTCTCCAGGTGAGAGCGGCGAGGTGAGAGTGGTCAGTGGTGGCACTCTCCAGGTGAGAGGGGCGAGGTGCCAGTGGTCAGTGGTGGCACTCTCGAGGTGAGAGGGGCTAGGTGACAGTGGTCAGTGGTGGCACTCTCCAGGTGAGAGGGGCTAGATGACAATGCTCAGTGGTGGCACTCTCCAGGTGAGAGGGGCGAGGTGACAGTGGTCAGTGGTGGCACTCTCCAAGTGAGAGGGGCTAGGTGACAGTGGTCAGTGGTGGCACTCTCCAAGTGAGAGGGGCGAGGTGACAGTGGTCAGTGGTGGCACTCTCCAGGTGAGAGGGGCTAGGTGACAGTGGTCAGTGGTGGCACTCTCCAGGTGAGAGGGGCGAGGTGACAGTGGTCAGTGGTGGCACTCTCCAGGTGAGAGGGGCGAGGTGACAGTGGTCAGTGGTGGCACTCTCCAGGTGAGAGGGGCTAGGTGACAGTGGTCAGTGGTGGCACTCTCTAGGTGAGAGGGGCTAGGTGACAGTGGTCAGTGGTGGCACTCTCCAGGTGAGAGGGGTGAGGTGACAGTGGTCAGTGGTGACCCTCTCCAGGTGAGAGCGGCGAGGTGAGAGTGGTCAGTGGTGGCACTCTCCAGGTGAGAGGGGCGAGGTGCCAGTGGTCAGTGGTGGCACTCTCGAGGTGAGAGGGGCGAGGTGACAGTGGACAGTGGTGGCACTCTCCAAGTGAGAGGGGATAGGTGACAGTGGTCAGTGGTGGCACTCTCCAGGTGAGAGGGGCTAGATGACAATGGTCAGTGGTGGCACTCTCCAGGTGAGAGGGGCGAGGTGACAGTGGTCAGTGGTGGCACTCTCCAAGTGAGAGGGGCGAGGTGACAGTGGTCAGTGGTGGCACTCTCTAGGTGAGAGGGGCGAGGTGACAGTGGTCAGTGGGTAGCACTCTCCAGGTGAGAGGGGCGAGGTGACAGTGGTCACTGGCGGCACTCTCCAGGTGAGAGGGGCGAGGTGACAGTGGTCAGTGGGTAGCACTCTCCAGGAGAGAGGGGCGAGGTGACAGTGGTCAGTGGTGACACTCTCCAGGTGAGAGGGGCTAGGTGACAGTGGTCAGTGGTGGCGCTCTCCAGGTGAGAGGGGCTAGGTGACAGTGGTCAGTGGTGGCACTCTCTAGGTGAGAGGGGCTAGGTGACAGTGGTCAGTGGTGGCACTCTCCAGGTGAGAGGGGCGAGGTGACAGTGGTCAGTGGTGGCACTCTCCAGGTGAGAGGGGCTATGTGACAGTGATCAGTGGTGGCACTCTCCAGGTGAGAGGGGCGAGGTGACAGTGGTCAGTGGTGGCACTCTCCAGGTGAGAGGGGCGAGGTGACAGTGGTCAGTGGTGGCACTCTCCAGGTGCGAGGGGCGAGGTGACAGTGGTCAGTGGTGGCACTCTCCAGGTGAGAGGGGCGAGGTGACAGTGGTCAGTGGTGGCACTCTCCAGGTGAGAGGGGCTAGGTGACAGTGGTCAGTGGTGGCACTCTCCAGGTGAGAGGGGCGAGGTGACAGTGGTCAGTGGTGGCACTCTCTAGGTGAGAGGCGTGAGGTGACAGTGGTCAGTGATGGCACTCTCCAAGTGAGAGGGGCTAGGTGACAGTGGTCAGTGGTGGCACTCTCCAGGTGAGAGGGGCGAGGTGACAGTGGTCAGTGTTGGCACTCTCCAGGTGAGAGGGGTGAGGTGACAGTGGTCAGTGGTGGCACTCTCCAAGTGAGAGGGGCTAGGTGACAGTGGTCAGTGGTGGCACTCTCCAGGTGAGAGGGACGAGGTGACAGTGGTCAGTGGTGGCACTCCCAGGTGAGAGGGGCGAGGTGACAGTGTTCAGTGTGGCACTCTCCAGGTGAGAGGGGCGAGTTGCCAGTTGTCAGTGGTGGCACTCTCCAGATGAGAGGGGCGAGGTGACAGTGGTCAGTGGTGGCAATCTCCAGGTGAGAGGGGCTAGGTGACATTGGTCAGTGATGGCACTCTCCAAGTGAGAGGGGCGAGGTGACAGTGGTCAGTGGTGGCACTCTCCAGGTGAGAGGGGCTAGGTGACAGTGGTCAGTGGTATCACTCTCCAGGTGAGAGGGGCGAGGTGACAGTGGTCAGTGGTAGCACTCTCCAGGTGAGAGGGGCGAGGTGACAGTGGTCAGTGAAACCACTCTCCAGGTGAGAGGGGCGAGGTGACAGTGGTCAGTGGTGGCACTCTCTAGGTGAGAGGGGCGAGGTGACAGTGGTCAGTGGTGGCACTCTCTAGGTGAGAGGGGCGAGGTGACAGTGGTCAGTGGTGGCACTCTCCAGGTGAGAGGGGCGAGGTGACAGTGATCACTGGCGGCACTCTCCAGGTGAGAGGGGCGAGGTGACAGTGGTCAGTGGGTAGCACTCTCCAGGAGAGAGGGGCGAGGTGACAGTGGTCAGTGGTGACACTCTCCAGGTGAGAGGGGCTAGGTGACAGTGGTCAGTGGTGGCGTTCTCCAGGTGAGAGGGGCTAGGTGGCAGTGGTCAGTGGTGGCACTCTCCAGGTGAGAGGGGCGAGGTGACAGTGGTCAGTCGTGGCACTCTCCAGGTGCGAGGGGCGAGGTGGCAGTGGTCAGTGGTGGCACTCTCCAGGTGAGAGGGGCGAGGTGACAGTGGTCAGTCGTGGCACTCTCCAGGTCAGAGGGGCGAGGTGGCAGTGGTCAGTGGTGGCACTCTCCAGGTGAGACGGGCGAGGTGACAGTGGTCAGTGGTGGCACTCTCCAAGTGAGAGGGGCTAGGTGACAGTGGTCAGTGGTGGCACTCTCCAGTTGAGAGGGGCGAGGTGACAGTTTTCAGTGGTGGCACTCTCAAGGTGAGAGGGGCTAAGTGACAGTGGTCAGTGGTGGCACTCTCCAGCTCAAAGGGGCTAGGTGACAGTGTTCAGTGGTGGCAGTCTCCAGGTGAGAGGGGCTAGGTGACAATGGTCAGTGGTGGCACTCTCCAGGTGAGAGGGGCTAGGTGAAAGTTTTCAGTGGTGGCACTCTCCAGGTGAGAGGGGCGAGGTGACAGTGGTCAGTGATGGCACTCTCCAGGTGAGAGGGGCTAGGTGACAGTGGTCAGTGGTGGCACTCTCCGGGTGAGAGGGGCTAGGTGACAGTGGTCAGTGGTGGCACTCTCCAGGTGAGAGGGGCTAGGTGACAGTGGTCAGTGGTGGCACTCTCCAAGTGAGAGGGGCTAGGTGACAGTGGTCAGTGGTGGCACTCTCCAGGTGAGAGGGACGAGGTGACAGTGGTCAGTGGTGGCACTCTCCAGGTGAGAGGGACGAGGTGACAGTGGTCAGTGGTGGCACTCTCCAGGTGAGAGGGGCGAGGTGACAGTGTTCAGTGTGGCACTCTCCAGATGAGAGGAGCGAGGTGACAGTGGTCAGTGGTGGCACTCTCCAGGTGAGAGGGGCTAGGTGACAGTGGTCAGTGGTGGCACTCTCCAGGTGAGAGGGGCAAGGTGACAGTGGTCAGTGGTGGCACTCTCCAGGTGCGAGGGGCTAGGTGACAGTGGTCAGTGTGTAGCACTCTCCAGGTGTGAGGGGCTAGGTGACAGTGGACAGTGGTGGCAATCTCCAGGTGCGAGGGGCGAGGTGACAGTGGTCAATGGTGGCACTCTGCAGGTGCGAGGGACGAGGTGACAGTGGTCAGTGGTGGCACTCTCCAGGTGAGAGGGGCGAGGTGACAGTGGTCAATCGTGGCACTCTCTAGGTGAGAGGGGCGAGGTGGCAGTGGTCAGTGGTGGTACTCTCCAGGTGAGAGGGGCTAGGTGACAGTGGTCAGTGGTGGCACTCTCTAGGTGAGAGGGGCTAGGTGACAGTGGTCAGTGGTGGCACTCTCCAGGTGAGAGGGGCGAGGTGACAGTGGTCAGTGGTGGCAATCTCTAGGTGAGAGGGGAGGGGTGACAGTGGTCAGTGGTGGCACTCTCCAGGTGAGAGTGGCGAGGTGACAGTGGTCAGTGGTGGCACTCTCCAAGTGAGAGGGGCGAGGTGACAGTGGACAGTGGTGGCCCTCTGCAGGTGAGAGTGGCGAGGTGACACTGGTCAGTGGTGGCACTCCCCAGGTGAGAGGGGCTAGGTGAAAGTGGTCAGTGGTGGCACTCTCCAGGTGAGAGGGGCGAGGTGACAGTGGTCAGTGGTGGCACTCTCCAGGTGAGAGGGGCTAGGTGACAGTGGTCAGTGGTGGCACTCTCCAGGTGAGAGGGGTTGGTGACAGTGGTCAGTGGTGGCACTCTCTAGGTGAGAGGGGCTAGGTGACAGTGGTCAGTGGTAGCACTCTCCAGGTGAGAGGGGCGAGGTGACAGTGGTCAGTGGTGGCACTCTCCAGGTGAGAGGGACGAGGTGACAGTGGTCAGTGGTGGCACTCTCTAGGTGAGAGGGGCTAGGTGACAGTGGTCAGCGGTGGCATTCTCCAGGTGAGACGGGCGAGGTGACAGTGGTCAGTGGTGGCACTCTCCAGGTGAGAGGGGCTAGGTGACAGTGGTCAGTGGTGGCACTCTCCAGGTGAGAGGGGCGAGGTGACAGTGGTCAGTGGTGGCACTCTGCAGGTGAGAGGGGCTAGATGACAGTGGTCAGTGGTGGCACTCTCCAGGTGAGAGGGTCCAGGTGACAGTGGTCAGTGGTGGCACTCTCCAGATGAGAGGGGCGAGGTGACAGTGGTCAGTGGTGGCACTCTCCAGGTGAGAGGGGCGAGGTGACAGTGGTCAGTGGTGGCACTCTCCAGGTGAGAGGGGCGAGGTGACAGTGGTCAGTGGTGGCACTCTCTAGGTGAGAGGGGCGAGGTGACTGTGGTCAGTGGGTAGCACTCTCCAGGTGAGAGGGGCGAGGTGACAGTGGTCACTGGCGGCACTCTCCAGGTGAGAGGGGCGAGGTGACACTGGTCAGTTGGTAGCACTCTCCAGGAGAGAGGGGCGAGGTGACAGTGGTCAGTGGTGACACTCTCCAGGTGAGAGGGGCTAGGTGACAGTGGTCAGTGGTGGCGCTCTCCAGGTGAGAGGGGCTAGGTGACAGTGGTCAGTGGTGGCACTCTCTAGGTGAGAGGGGCTAGGTGACAGTGGTCAGTGGTGGCACTCTCCAGGTGAGAGGGGCGAGGTGACAGTGGTCAGTGGTGACCCTCTCCAGGTGAGAGCGGCGAGGTGAGAGTGGTCAGTGGTGGCACTCTCCAGGTGAGAGGGGCGAGGTGACAGTCGTCAGTGGTGGCACTGTCCAGGTGAGAGTGGCGAGGTGACAGTGGTCAGTGGTTGCACTCTCCAAGTGAGAGGGGCTAGGTGACAGTGGTCAGTGGTGGCACTCTCCAGGTGAGAGGGGCTAGATGACAATGGTCAGTGGTGGCACTCTCCACGTGAGAGGGGCGAGGTGACAGTGGTCAGTGGTGGCACTCTCCAAGTGAGAGGGGCTAGGTGACAGTGGTCAGTGGTGGCACTCTCCAGGTGAGAGGGGCTAGGTGACAATGGTCAGTGGTGGCACTATCCAGGTGAGAGTGGCGAGGTGACAGTGGTCAGTGGTTGCACTCTCCAAGTGAGAGGGGCTAGGTGACAGTGATCAGTGGTGGCACTCTCCAGGTGAGAGGGGCGAGGTGACAGTGGTCAGTGGTGGCACTCTCCAGGTGAGAGGGGCTAGGTGACAGTGGTCAGTGGTGGCACTCTCCAGGTGAGAGGGGCGAGGTGACAGTGGTCAGTGGTGGCACTCTCCAGGTGAGAGGGGCGAGGTGACAGTGGTCAGTGGTGGCACTCTCCAGGTGCGAGGGGCGAGGTGACAGTCGTCAGTGGTGGCACTCTCCAGGTGAGAGGGGCGAGGTGACAGTGGTCAGTGGTGGCACTCTCCAGGTGAGAGGGGCTAGGTGACAGTGGTCAGTGGTGGCACTCTCCAGGTGAGAGGGGCGAGGTGACAGTGGTCAGTGGTGGCACTCTCTAGGTGAGAGGCGTGAGGTGACAGTGGTCAGTGATGGCACTCTCCAAGTGAGAGGGGCTAGGTGACAGTGGTCAGTGGTGGCACTCTCTAGGTGAGAGGGGCTAGGTGACAGTGGTCAGTGGTGGCACTCTCCAGGTGAGAGGGGCGAGGTGACAGTGGTCAGTGGTGGCACTCTCCAGGTGAGAGGGGCTCGGTGACAATGGTCAGTGGTGGCACTCTCCAGGTGAGAGTGGCGAGGTGACAGTGGTCAGTGGTTGGACTCTCCAAGTGAGAGGGGCTAGTTGACAGTGGTCAGTGGTGGCACTCTCCAGGTGAGAGGGGCGAGGTGACAGTGGTCAGTGGTGGCACTCTCCAGGTGAGAGGGGCTAGGTGACAGTGGTCAGTGGTGGCACTCTCTAGGTGAGAGGGGCTAGGTGACAGTGGTCAGCGGTGGCATTCTCCAGGTGAGAGGGGCGAGGTGACAGTGGTCAGTGGTGGTACTCTCCAGGTGAGAGGGGCTAGTTGACAGTGGTCAGTGGTGGCACTCTCCAGCTGAGTGGGGCGAGGTGACAGTGGTCAGTGGTGGCACTCTGCAGGTGAGAGGGGCTAGATGACAGTGGTCAGTGGTGGCACTCTCCAGGTGAGAGGGGCTAGGTGACAGTGGTCAGTGGTGGCACTCTCCAGGTGAGAGGGGCGAGGTAACAGTGGTCAGTGGTGGCACTCTCTAGGTGAGAGGGGCGAGGTGACAGTGGTCAGTGGGTAGCACTCTCCAGGTGAGAGGGGCGAGGTGACAGTGGTCACTGGCGGCACTCTCCAGGTGAGAGGGGCGAGGTGACAGTGGTCAGTGGGTAGCACTCTCCAGGAGAGAGGGGCGAGGTGACAGTGGTCAGTGGTGACACTCTCCAGGTGAGAGGGGCTAGGTGACAGTGGTCAGTGGTGGCGCTCTCCAGGTGAGAGGGGCTAGGTGACAGTGGTCAGTGGTGGCACTCTCTAGGTGAGAGGGGCTAGGTGACAGTGGTCAGTGGTGGCACTCTCCAGGTGAGAGGGGTGAGGTGACAGTGGTCAGTGGTGACCCTCTCCAGGTGAGAGCGGCGAGGTGAGAGTGGTCAGTGGTGGCACTCTCCAGGTGAGAGGGGCGAGGTGCCAGTGGTCAGTGGTGGCACTCTTGAGGTGAGAGGGGCTAGGTGACAGTGGTCAGTGGTGGCACTCTCCAGGTGAGAGGGGCTAGATGACAATGCTCAGTGGTGGCACTCTCCAGGTGAGAGGGGCGAGGTGACAGTGGTCAGTGGTGGCACTCTCCAAGTGAGAGGGGCTAGGTGACAGTGGTCAGTGGTGGCACTCTCCAGGTGAGAGGGGCTCGGTGACAATGGTCAGTGGTGGCACTCTCCAGGTGAGAGTGGCGAGGTGACAGTGGTCAGTGGTTGCACTCTCCAAGTGAGAGGGGCTAGTTGACAGTGGTCAGTGGTGGCACTCTCCAGGTGAGAGGGGCGAGGTGACAGTGGTCAGTGGTGGCACTCTCCAGGTGAGAGGGGCTATGTGACAGTGATCAGTGGTGGCACTCTCCAGGTGAGAGGGGCGAGGTGACAGTGGTCAGTGGTGGCACTCTCCAGGTGAGAGGGGCGAGGTGACAGTGGTCAGTGGTGGCACTCTCCAGGTGCGAGGGGCGAGGTGACAGTGGTCAGTGGTGGCACTCTCCAGGTGAGAGGGGCGAGGTGACAGTGGTCAGTGGTGGCACTCTCCAGGTGAGAGGGGCTAGGTGACAGTGGTCAGTGGTGGCACTCTCCAGGTGAGAGGGGCGAGGTGACAGTGGTCAGTGGTGGCACTCTCTAGGTGAGAGGCGTGAGGTGACAGTGGTCAGTGATGGCACTCTCCAAGTGAGAGGGGCTAGGTGACAGTGGTCAGTGGTGGCACTCTCCAGGTGAGAGGGGCGAGGTGACAGTGGTCAGTGGTGGCACTCTCCAGGTGAGAGGGGTGAGGTGACAGTGGTCAGTGGTGGCACTCTCCAAGTGAGAGGGGCTAGGTGACAGTGGTCAGTGGTGGCACTCTCCAGGTGAGAGGGACGAGGTGACAGTGGTCAGTGGTGGCACTCCCAGGTGAGAGGGGCGAGGTGACAGTGTTCAGTGTGGCACTCTCCAGGTGAGAGGGGCGAGTTGACAGTTGTCAGTGGTGGCACTCTCCAGATGAGAGGGGCGAGGTGACAGTGGTCAGTGGTGGCAATCTCCAGGTGAGAGGGGCTAGGTGACATTGGTCAGTGATGGCACTCTCCAAGTGAGAGGGGCGAGGTGACAGTGGTCAGTGGTGGCACTCTCCAGGTGAGAGGGGCTAGGTGACAGTGGTCAGTGGTATCACTCTCCAGGTGAGAGGGGCGAGGTGACAGTGGTCAGTGGTAGCACTCTCCAGGTGAGAGGGGCGAGGTGACAGTGGTCAGTGAAAGCACTCTCCAGGTGAGAGGGGCGAGGTGACAGTGGTCAGTGGTGGCACTCTCTAGGTGAGAGGGGCGAGGTGACAGTGGTCAGTGGTGGCACTCTCTAGGTGAGAGGGGCGAGGTGACAGTGGTCAGTGGTGGCACTCTCCAGGTGAGAGGGGCGAGGTGACAGTGATCACTGGCGGCACTCTCCAGGTGAGAGGGGCGAGGTGACAGTGGTCAGTGGGTAGCACTCTCCAGGAGAGAGGGGCGAGGTGACAGTGGTCAGTGGTGACACTCTCCAGGTGAGAGGGGCTAGGTGACAGCGGTCAGTGGTGGCGCTCTCCAGGTGAGAGGGGCTAGGTGGCAGTGGTCAGTGGTGGCACTCTCCAGGTGAGAGGGGCGAGGTGACAGTGGTCAGTCGTGGCACTCTCCAGGTGCGAGGGGCGAGGTGGCAGTGGTCAGTGGTGGCACTCTCCAGGTGAGAGGGGCGAGGTGACAGTGGTCAGTCGTGGCACTCTCCAGGTCAGAGGGGCGAGGTGGCAGTGGTCAGTGGTGGCACTCTCCAGGTGAGACGGGCGAGGTGACAGTGGTCAGTGGTGGCACTCTCCAAGTGAGAGGGGCTAGGTGACAGTGGTCAGTGGTGGCACTCTCCAGTTGAGAGGGGCGAGGTGACAGTTTTCAGTGGTGGCACTCTCAAGGTGAGAGGGGCTAAGTGACAGTGGTCAGTGGTGGCACTCTCCAGCTGAGAGGGGCTAGGTGACAGTGTTCAGTGGTGGCAGTCTCCAGGTGAGAGGGGCTAGGTGACAATGGTCAGTGGTGGCACTCTCCAGGTGAGAGGGGCTAGGTGAAAGTTTTCAGTGGTGGCACTCTCCAGGTGAGAGGGGCGAGGTGACAGTGGTCAGTGATGGCACTCTCCAGGTGAGAGGGGCTAGGTGACAGTGGTCAGTGGTGGCACTCTCCAGGTGAGAGGGGCTAGGTGACAGTGGTCAGTGGTGGCACTCTCCAGGTGAGAGGGGCTAGGTGACAGTGGTCAGTGGTGGCACTCTCCAAGTGAGAGGGGCTAGGTGACAGTGGTCAGTGGTGGCACTCTCCAGGTGAGAGGGACGAGGTGACAGTGGTCAGTGGTGGCACTCTCCAGGTGAGAGGGACGAGGTGACAGTGGTCAGTGGTGGCACTCTCCAGGTGAGAGGGGCGAGGTGACAGTGTTCAGTGTGGCACTCTCCAGATGAGAGGAGCGAGGTGACAGTGGTCAGTGGTGGCACTCTCCAGGTGAGAGGGGCTAGGTGACAGTGGTCAGTGGTGGCACTCTCCAGGTGAGAGGGGCAAGGTGACAGTGGTCAGTGGTGGCACTCTCCAGGTGCGAGGGGCTAGGTGACAGTGGTCAGTGTGTAGCACTCTCCAGGTGTGAGGGGCTAGGTGACAGTGGACAGTGGTGGCAATCTCCAGGTGCGAGGGGCGAGGTGACAGTGGTCAATGGTGGCACTCTCCAGGTGAGAGGGGCGAGGTGACAGTGGTCAGTGGTGGCACTCTCCAGGTGAGAGGGACGAGGTGACAGTGGTCAGTGGTGGCACTCTCCAGGTGAGAGGGACGAGGTGACAGTGGTCAGTGGTGGCACTCTCCAGGTGAGAGGGGCGAGGTGACAGTGTTCAGTGTGGCACTCTCCAGATGAGAGGAGCGAGGTGACAGTGGTCAGTGGTGGCACTCTCCAGGTGAGAGGGGCTAGGTGACAGTGGTCAGTGGTGGCACTCTCCAGGTGAGAGGGGCAAGGTGACAGTGGTCAGTGGTGGCACTCTCCAGGTGCGAGGGGCTAGGTGACAGTGGTCAGTGTGTAGCACTCTCCAGGTGTGAGGGGCTAGGTGACAGTGGACAGTGGTGGCAATCTCCAGGTGCGAGGGGCGAGGTGACAGTGGTCAATGGTGGCACTCTGCAGGTGCGAGGGACGAGGTGACAGTGGTCAGTGGTGGCACTCTCCAGGTGAGAGGGGCGAGGTGACAGTGGTCAATCGTGGCACTCTCTAGGTGAGAGGGGCGAGGTGGCAGTGGTCAGTGGTGGTACTCTCCAGGTGAGAGGGGCTAGGTGACAGTGGTCAGTGGTGGCACTCTCTAGGTGAGAGGGGCTAGGTGACAGTGGTCAGTGGTGGCACTCTCCAGGTGAGAGGGGCGAGGTGACAGTGGTCAGTGGTGGCAATCTCTAGGTGAGAGGGGAGGGGTGACAGTGGTCAGTGGTGGCACTCTCCAGGTGAGAGTGGCGAGGTGACAGTGGTCAGTGGTGGCACTCTCCAAGTGAGAGGGGCGAGGTGACAGTGGACAGTGGTGGCCCTCTGCAGGTGAGAGTGGCGAGGTGACACTGGTCAGTGGTGGCACTCCCCAGGTGAGAGGGGCTAGGTGAAAGTGGTCAGTGGTGGCACTCTCCAGGTGAGAGGGGCGAGGTGACAGTGGTCAGTGGTGGCACTCTCCAGGTGAGAGGGGCTAGGTGACAGTGGTCAGTGGTGGCACTCTCCAGGTGAGAGGGGTTGGTGACAGTGGTCAGTGGTGGCACTCTCTAGGTGAGAGGGGCTAGGTGACAGTGGTCAGTGGTAGCACTCTCCAGGTGAGAGGGGCGAGGTGACAGTGGTCAGTGGTGGCACTCTCCAGGTGAGAGGGACGAGGTGACAGTGGTCAGTGGTGGCACTCTCTAGGTGAGAGGGGCTAGGTGACAGTGGTCAGCGGTGGCATTCTCCAGGTGAGACGGGCGAGGTGACAGTGGTCAGTGGTGGCACTCTCCAGGTGAGAGGGGCTAGGTGACAGTGGTCAGTGGTGGCACTCTCCAGGTGAGAGGGGCGAGGTGACAGTGGTCAGTGGTGGCACTCTGCAGGTGAGAGGGGCTAGATGACAGTGGTCAGTGGTGGCACTCTCCAGGTGAGAGGGTCCAGGTGACAGTGGTCAGTGGTGGCACTCTCCAGATGAGAGGGGCGAGGTGACAGTGGTCAGTGGTGGCACTCTCCAGGTGAGAGGGGCGAGGTGACAGTGGTCAGTGGTGGCACTCTCCAGGTGAGAGGGGCGAGGTGACAGTGGTCAGTGGTGGCACTCTCTAGGTGAGAGGGGCGAGGTGACTGTGGTCAGTGGGTAGCACTCTCCAGGTGAGAGGGGCGAGGTGACAGTGGTCACTGGCGGCACTCTCCAGGTGAGAGGGGCGAGGTGACACTGGTCAGTTGGTAGCACTCTCCAGGAGAGAGGGGCGAGGTGACAGTGGTCAGTGGTGACACTCTCCAGGTGAGAGGGGCTAGGTGACAGTGGTCAGTGGTGGCGCTCTCCAGGTGAGAGGGGCTAGGTGACAGTGGTCAGTGGTGGCACTCTCTAGGTGAGAGGGGCTAGGTGACAGTGGTCAGTGGTGGCACTCTCCAGGTGAGAGGGGCGAGGTGACAGTGGTCAGTGGTGACCCTCTCCAGGTGAGAGCGGCGAGGTGAGAGTGGTCAGTGGTGGCACTCTCCAGGTGAGAGGGGCGAGGTGACAGTCGTCAGTGGTGGCACTGTCCAGGTGAGAGTGGCGAGGTGACAGTGGTCAGTGGTTGCACTCTCCAAGTGAGAGGGGCTAGGTGACAGTGGTCAGTGGTGGCACTCTCCAGGTGAGAGGGGCTAGATGACAATGGTCAGTGGTGGCACTCTCCACGTGAGAGGGGCGAGGTGACAGTGGTCAGTGGTGGCACTCTCCAAGTGAGAGGGGCTAGGTGACAGTGGTCAGTGGTGGCACTCTCCAGGTGAGAGGGGCTAGGTGACAATGGTCAGTGGTGGCACTATCCAGGTGAGAGTGGCGAGGTGACAGTGGTCAGTGGTTGCACTCTCCAAGTGAGAGGGGCTAGGTGACAGTGATCAGTGGTGGCACTCTCCAGGTGAGAGGGGCGAGGTGACAGTGGTCAGTGGTGGCACTCTCCAGGTGAGAGGGGCTAGGTGACAGTGGTCAGTGGTGGCACTCTCCAGGTGAGAGGGGCGAGGTGACAGTGGTCAGTGGTGGCACTCTCCAGGTGAGAGGGGCGAGGTGACAGTGGTCAGTGGTGGCACTCTCCAGGTGCGAGGGGCGAGGTGACAGTCGTCAGTGGTGGCACTCTCCAGGTGAGAGGGGCGAGGTGACAGTGGTCAGTGGTGGCACTCTCCAGGTGAGAGGGGCTAGGTGACAGTGGTCAGTGGTGGCACTCTCCAGGTGAGAGGGGCGAGGTGACAGTGGTCAGTGGTGGCACTCTCTAGGTGAGAGGCGTGAGGTGACAGTGGTCAGTGATGGCACTCTCCAAGTGAGAGGGGCTAGGTGACAGTGGTCAGTGGTGGCACTCTCTAGGTGAGAGGGGCTAGGTGACAGTGGTCAGTGGTGGCACTCTCCAGGTGAGAGGGGCGAGGTGACAGTGGTCAGTGGTGGCACTCTCCAGGTGAGAGGGGCTCGGTGACAATGGTCAGTGGTGGCACTCTCCAGGTGAGAGTGGCGAGGTGACAGTGGTCAGTGGTTGGACTCTCCAAGTGAGAGGGGCTAGTTGACAGTGGTCAGTGGTGGCACTCTCCAGGTGAGAGGGGCGAGGTGACAGTGGTCAGTGGTGGCACTCTCCAGGTGAGAGGGGCTAGGTGACAGTGGTCAGTGGTGGCACTCTCTAGGTGAGAGGGGCTAGGTGACAGTGGTCAGCGGTGGCATTCTCCAGGTGAGAGGGGCGAGGTGACAGTGGTCAGTGGTGGTACTCTCCAGGTGAGAGGGGCTAGTTGACAGTGGTCAGTGGTGGCACTCTCCAGCTGAGTGGGGCGAGGTGACAGTGGTCAGTGGTGGCACTCTGCAGGTGAGAGGGGCTAGATGACAGTGGTCAGTGGTGGCACTCTCCAGGTGAGAGGGGCTAGGTGACAGTGGTCAGTGGTGGCACTCTCCAGGTGAGAGGGGCGAGGTAACAGTGGTCAGTGGTGGCACTCTCTAGGTGAGAGGGGCGAGGTGACAGTGGTCAGTGGGTAGCACTCTCCAGGTGAGAGGGGCGAGGTGACAGTGGTCACTGGCGGCACTCTCCAGGTGAGAGGGGCGAGGTGACAGTGGTCAGTGGGTAGCACTCTCCAGGAGAGAGGGGCGAGGTGACAGTGGTCAGTGGTGACACTCTCCAGGTGAGAGGGGCTAGGTGACAGTGGTCAGTGGTGGCGCTCTCCAGGTGAGAGGGGCTAGGTGACAGTGGTCAGTGGTGGCACTCTCTAGGTGAGAGGGGCTAGGTGACAGTGGTCAGTGGTGGCACTCTCCAGGTGAGAGGGGTGAGGTGACAGTGGTCAGTGGTGACCCTCTCCAGGTGAGAGCGGCGAGGTGAGAGTGGTCAGTGGTGGCACTCTCCAGGTGAGAGGGGCGAGGTGCCAGTGGTCAGTGGTGGCACTCTTGAGGTGAGAGGGGCTAGGTGACAGTGGTCAGTGGTGGCACTCTCCAGGTGAGAGGGGCTAGATGACAATGCTCAGTGGTGGCACTCTCCAGGTGAGAGGGGCGAGGTGACAGTGGTCAGTGGTGGCACTCTCCAAGTGAGAGGGGCTAGGTGACAGTGGTCAGTGGTGGCACTCTCCAGGTGAGAGGGGCTCGGTGACAATGGTCAGTGGTGGCACTCTCCAGGTGAGAGTGGCGAGGTGACAGTGGTCAGTGGTTGCACTCTCCAAGTGAGAGGGGCTAGTTGACAGTGGTCAGTGGTGGCACTCTCCAGGTGAGAGGGGCGAGGTGACAGTGGTCAGTGGTGGCACTCTCCAGGTGAGAGGGGCTATGTGACAGTGATCAGTGGTGGCACTCTCCAGGTGAGAGGGGCGAGGTGACAGTGGTCAGTGGTGGCACTCTCCAGGTGAGAGGGGCGAGGTGACAGTGGTCAGTGGTGGCACTCTCCAGGTGCGAGGGGCGAGGTGACAGTGGTCAGTGGTGGCACTCTCCAGGTGAGAGGGGCGAGGTGACAGTGGTCAGTGGTGGCACTCTCCAGGTGAGAGGGGCTAGGTGACAGTGGTCAGTGGTGGCACTCTCCAGGTGAGAGGGGCGAGGTGACAGTGGTCAGTGGTGGCACTCTCTAGGTGAGAGGCGTGAGGTGACAGTGGTCAGTGATGGCACTCTCCAAGTGAGAGGGGCTAGGTGACAGTGGTCAGTGGTGGCACTCTCCAGGTGAGAGGGGCGAGGTGACAGTGGTCAGTGGTGGCACTCTCCAGGTGAGAGGGGTGAGGTGACAGTGGTCAGTGGTGGCACTCTCCAAGTGAGAGGGGCTAGGTGACAGTGGTCAGTGGTGGCACTCTCCAGGTGAGAGGGACGAGGTGACAGTGGTCAGTGGTGGCACTCCCAGGTGAGAGGGGCGAGGTGACAGTGTTCAGTGTGGCACTCTCCAGGTGAGAGGGGCGAGTTGACAGTTGTCAGTGGTGGCACTCTCCAGATGAGAGGGGCGAGGTGACAGTGGTCAGTGGTGGCAATCTCCAGGTGAGAGGGGCTAGGTGACATTGGTCAGTGATGGCACTCTCCAAGTGAGAGGGGCGAGGTGACAGTGGTCAGTGGTGGCACTCTCCAGGTGAGAGGGGCTAGGTGACAGTGGTCAGTGGTATCACTCTCCAGGTGAGAGGGGCGAGGTGACAGTGGTCAGTGGTAGCACTCTCCAGGTGAGAGGGGCGAGGTGACAGTGGTCAGTGAAAGCACTCTCCAGGTGAGAGGGGCGAGGTGACAGTGGTCAGTGGTGGCACTCTCTAGGTGAGAGGGGCGAGGTGACAGTGGTCAGTGGTGGCACTCTCTAGGTGAGAGGGGCGAGGTGACAGTGGTCAGTGGTGGCACTCTCCAGGTGAGAGGGGCGAGGTGACAGTGATCACTGGCGGCACTCTCCAGGTGAGAGGGGCGAGGTGACAGTGGTCAGTGGGTAGCACTCTCCAGGAGAGAGGGGCGAGGTGACAGTGGTCAGTGGTGACACTCTCCAGGTGAGAGGGGCTAGGTGACAGCGGTCAGTGGTGGCGCTCTCCAGGTGAGAGGGGCTAGGTGGCAGTGGTCAGTGGTGGCACTCTCCAGGTGAGAGGGGCGAGGTGACAGTGGTCAGTCGTGGCACTCTCCAGGTGCGAGGGGCGAGGTGGCAGTGGTCAGTGGTGGCACTCTCCAGGTGAGAGGGGCGAGGTGACAGTGGTCAGTCGTGGCACTCTCCAGGTCAGAGGGGCGAGGTGGCAGTGGTCAGTGGTGGCACTCTCCAGGTGAGACGGGCGAGGTGACAGTGGTCAGTGGTGGCACTCTCCAAGTGAGAGGGGCTAGGTGACAGTGGTCAGTGGTGGCACTCTCCAGTTGAGAGGGGCGAGGTGACAGTTTTCAGTGGTGGCACTCTCAAGGTGAGAGGGGCTAAGTGACAGTGGTCAGTGGTGGCACTCTCCAGCTGAGAGGGGCTAGGTGACAGTGTTCAGTGGTGGCAGTCTCCAGGTGAGAGGGGCTAGGTGACAATGGTCAGTGGTGGCACTCTCCAGGTGAGAGGGGCTAGGTGAAAGTTTTCAGTGGTGGCACTCTCCAGGTGAGAGGGGCGAGGTGACAGTGGTCAGTGATGGCACTCTCCAGGTGAGAGGGGCTAGGTGACAGTGGTCAGTGGTGGCACTCTCCAGGTGAGAGGGGCTAGGTGACAGTGGTCAGTGGTGGCACTCTCCAGGTGAGAGGGGCTAGGTGACAGTGGTCAGTGGTGGCACTCTCCAAGTGAGAGGGGCTAGGTGACAGTGGTCAGTGGTGGCACTCTCCAGGTGAGAGGGACGAGGTGACAGTGGTCAGTGGTGGCACTCTCCAGGTGAGAGGGACGAGGTGACAGTGGTCAGTGGTGGCACTCTCCAGGTGAGAGGGGCGAGGTGACAGTGTTCAGTGTGGCACTCTCCAGATGAGAGGAGCGAGGTGACAGTGGTCAGTGGTGGCACTCTCCAGGTGAGAGGGGCTAGGTGACAGTGGTCAGTGGTGGCACTCTCCAGGTGAGAGGGGCAAGGTGACAGTGGTCAGTGGTGGCACTCTCCAGGTGCGAGGGGCTAGGTGACAGTGGTCAGTGTGTAGCACTCTCCAGGTGTGAGGGGCTAGGTGACAGTGGACAGTGGTGGCAATCTCCAGGTGCGAGGGGCGAGGTGACAGTGGTCAATGGTGGCACTCTCCAGGTGAGAGGGGCGAGGTGACAGTGGTCAGTCGTGGCACTCTCTAGGTGAGAGGGGCGAGGTGGCAGTGGTCAGTGGTGGTACTCTCCAGGTGAGAGGGGCTAGGTGACAGTGGTCAGTGGTGGCACTCTCTAGGTGAGAGGGGCTAGGTGACAGTGGTCAGTGGTGGCACTCTCCAGGTGAGAGGGGCGAGGTGACAGTGGTCAGTGGTGGCAATCTCTAGGTGAGAGGGGAGGGGTGACAGTGGTCAGTGGTGGCACTCTCCAGGTGAGAGTGGCGAGGTGACAGTGGTCAGTGGTGGCACTCTCCAAGTGAGAGGGGCGAGGTGACAGTGGACAGTGGTGGCCCTCTGCAGGTGAGAGTGGCGAGGTGACACTGGTCAGTGGTGGCACTCCCCAGGTGAGAGGGGCTAGGTGAAAGTGGTCAGTGGTGGCACTCTCCAGGTGAGAGGGGCGAGGTGACAGTGGTCAGTGGTGGCACTCTCCAGGTGAGAGGGGCTAGGTGACAGTGGTCAGTGGTGGCACTCTCCAGGTGAGAGGGGTTGGTGACAGTGGTCAGTGGTGGCACTCTCTAGGTGAGAGGGGCTAGGTGACAGTGGTCAGTGGTGGCACTCTCCAGGTGAGAGGGGCGAGGTGACAGTGGTCAGTGGTGGCACTCTCCAGGTGAGAGGGACGAGGTGACAGTGGTCAGTGGTGGCACTCTCTAGGTGAGAGGGGCTAGGTGACAGTGGTCAGCGGTGGCATTCTCCAGGTGAGACGGGCGAGGTGACAGTGGTCAGTGGTGGCACTCTCCAGGTGAGAGGGGCTAGGTGACAGTGGTCAGTGGTGGCACTCTCCAGGTGAGAGGGGCGAGGTGACAGTGGTCAGTGGTGGCACTCTGCAGGTGAGAGGGGCTAGATGACAGTGGTCAGTGGTGGCACTCTCCAGGTGAGAGGGTCTAGGTGACAGTGGTCAGTGGTGGCACTCTCCAGATGAGAGGGGCGAGGTGACAGTGGTCAGTGGTGGCACTCTCCAGGTGAGAGGGGCGAGGTGACAGTGGTCAGTGGTGGCACTCTCCAGGTGAGAGGGGCGAGGTGACAGTGGTCAGTGGTGGCACTCTCTAGGTGAGAGGGGCGAGGTGACAGTGGTCAGTGGGTAGCACTCTCCAGGTGAGAGGGGCGAGGTGACAGTGGTCACTGGCGGCACTCTCCAGGTGAGAGGGGCGAGGTGACACTGGTCAGTTGGTAGCACTTTCCAGGAGAGAGGGGCGAGGTGACAGTGGTCAGTGGTGACACTCTCCAGGTGAGAGGGGCTAGGTGACAGTGGTCAGTGGTGGCGCTCTCCAGGTGAGAGGGGCTAGGTGACAGTGGTCAGTGGTGGCACTCTCTAGGTGAGAGGGGCTAGGTGACAGTGGTCAGTGGTGGCACTCTCCAGGTGAGAGGGGCGAGGTGACAGTGGTCAGTGGTGACCCTCTCCAGGTGAGAGCGGCGAGGTGAGAGTGGTCAGTGGTGGCACTCTCCAGGTGAGAGGGGCGAGGTGACAGTCGTCAGTGGTGGCACTGTCCAGGTGAGAGTGGCGAGGTGACAGTGGTCAGTGGTTGCACTCTCCAAGTGAGAGGGGCTAGGTGACAGTGGTCAGTGGTGGCACTCTCCAGGTGAGAGGGGCTAGATGACAATGGTCAGTGGTGGCACTCTCCACGTGAGAGGGGCGAGGTGACAGTGGTCAGTGGTGGCACTCTCCAAGTGAGAGGGGCTAGGTGACAGTGGTCAGTGGTGGCCCTCTCCAGGTGAGAGGGGCTAGGTGACAATGGTCAGTGGTGGCACTATCCAGGTGAGAGTGGCGAGGTGACAGTGGTCAGTGGTTGCACTCTCCAAGTGAGAGGGGCTAGGTGACAGTGATCAGTGGTGGCACTCTCCAGGTGAGAGGGGCGAGGTGACAGTGGTCAGTGGTGGCACTCTCCAGGTGAGAGGGGCTAGGTGACAGTGGTCAGTGGTGGCACTCTCCAGGTGAGAGGGGCGAGGTGACAGTGGTCAGTGGTGGCACTCTCCAGGTGAGAGGGGCGAGGTGACAGTGGTCAGTGGTGGCACTCTCCAGGTGCGAGGGGCGAGGTGACAGTCGTCAGTGGTGGCACTCTCCAGGTGAGAGGGGCGAGGTGACAGTGGTCAGTGGTGGCACTCTCCAGGTGAGAGGGGCTAGGTGACAGTGGTCAGTGGTGGCACTCTCCAGGTGAGAGGGGCGAGGTGACAGTGGTCAGTGGTGGCACTCTCTAGGTGAGAGGCGTGAGGTGACAGTGGTCAGTGATGGCACTCTCCAAGTGAGAGGGGCTAGGTGACAGTGGTCAGTGGTGGCACTCTCTAGGTGAGAGGGGCTAGGTGACAGTGGTCAGTGGTGGCACTCTCCAGGTGAGAGGGCGAGGTGACAGTGGTCAGTGGTGGCACTCTCCAGGTGAGAGGGACGAGGTGACAGTGGTCAGTGGTGGCACTCTCTAGGTGAGAGGGGCTAGGTGACAGTGGTCAGCGGTGGCATTCTCCAGGTGAGAGGGGCGAGGTGACAGTGGTCAGTGGTAGCACTCTCCAGGTGAGAGTGGCGAGGTGACAGTGGTCAGTGGTGGCACTCTCCAAGTGAGAGGGGCGAGGTGACAGTGGACAGTGGTGGCCCTCTGCAGGTGAGAGTGGCGAGGTGACACTGGTCAGTGGTGGCACTCCCCAGGTGAGAGGGGCTAGGTGAAAGTGGTCAGTGGTGGCACTCTCCAGGTGAGAGGGGCGAGGTGACAGTGGTCAGTGGTGGCACTCTCCAGGTGAGAGGGGCTAGGTGACAGTGGTCAGTGGTGGCACTCTCCAGGTGAGAGGGGTTGGTGACAGTGGTCAGTGGTGGCACTCTCTAGGTGAGAGGGGCTAGGTGACAGTGGTCAGTGGTGGCACTCTCCAGGTGAGAGGGGCGAGGTGACAGTGGTCAGTGGTGGCACTCTCCAGGTGAGAGGGACGAGGTGACAGTGGTCAGTGGTGGCACTCTCTAGGTGAGAGGGGCTAGGTGACAGTGGTCAGCGGTGGCATTCTCCAGGTGAGAGGGGCGAGGTGACAGTGGTCAGTGGTGGCACTCTCCAGGTGAGAGGGGCGAGGTGACAGTGGTCAGTGGTGGCACTCTGCAGGTGAGAGGGGCTAGATGACAGTGGTCAGTGGTGGCACTCTCCAGGTGAGAGGGGCTAGGAAACAGTGGTCAATGGTGGCACTCTCCAGGTGAGAGGGGCGAGGTGACAGTGGTCAGTGGTGGCACTCTCTAGGTGAGAGGGGCGAGGTGACAGTGGTCAGTGGGTAGCACTCTCCAGGTGAGAGGGGCGAGGTGACAGTGGTCACTGGCGGCACTCTCCAGGTGAGAGGGGCGAGGTGACAGTGGTCAGTTGGTAGCACTCTCCAGGAGAGAGGGGCGAGGTGACAGTGGTCAGTGGTGACACTCTCCAGGTGAGAGGGGCTAGGTGACAGTGGTCAGTGGTGGCGCTCTCCAGGTGAGAGGGGCTAGGTGACAGTGGTCAGTGGTGGCACTCTCTAGGTGAGAGGGGCTAGGTGACAGTGGTCAGTGGTGGCACTCTCCAGGTGAGAGGGGCGAGGTGACAGTGGTCAGTGGTGACCCTCTCCAGGTGAGAGCGGCGAGGTGAGAGTGGTCAGTGGTGGCACTCTCCAGGTGAGAGGGGCGAGGTGACAGTGGTCAGTGGTGGCACTGTCCAGGTGAGAGTGGCGAGGTGACAGTGGTCAGTGGTTGCACTCTCCAAGTGAGAGGGGCTAGGTGACAGTGGTCAGTGGTGGCACTCTCCAGGTGAGAGGGGCTAGATGACAATGGTCAGTGGTGGCACTCTCCAGGTGAGAGGGGCGAGGTGACAGTGGTCAGTGGTGGCACTCACCAAGTGAGAGGGGCTAGGTGACAGTGGTCAGTGGTGGCACTCTCCAGGTGAGAGGGGCTAGGTGACAATGGTCAGTGGGGGCACTATCCAGGTGAGAGTGGCGAGGTGACAGTGGTCAGTGGTTGCACTCTCCAAGTGAGAGGGGCTAGGTGACAGTGATCAGTGGTGGCACTCTCCAGGTGAGAGGGGCGAGGTGACAGTGGTCAGTGGTGGCACTCTCCAGGTGAGAGGGGCTAGGTGACAGTGGTCAGTGGTGGCACTCTCCAGGTGAGAGGGGCGAGGTGACAGTGGTCAGTGGTGGCACTCTCCAGGTGAGAGGGGCGAGGTGACAGTGGTCAGTGGTGGCACTCTCCAGGTGCGAGGGGCGAGGTGACAGTCGTCAGTGGTGGCACTCTCCAGGTGAGAGGGGCGAGGTGACAGTGGTCAGTGGTGGCACTCTCCAGGTGAGAGGGGCTAGGTGACAGTGGTCAGTGGTGGCACTCTCCAGGTGAGAGGGGCGAGGTGACAGTGGTCAGTGGTGGCACTCTCTAGGTGAGAGGCGTGAGGTGACAGTGGTCAGTGATGGCACTCTCCAAGTGAGAGGGGCTAGGTGACAGTGGTCAGTGGTGGCACTCTCTAGGTGAGAGGGGCTAGGTGACAGTGGTCAGTGGTGGCACTCTCCAGGTGAGAGGGGCGAGGTGACAGTGGTCAGTGGTGGCACTCTCCAGGTGAGAGGGACGAGGTGACAGTGGTCAGTGGTGGCACTCTCTAGGTGAGAGGGGCTAGGTGACAGTGGTCAGCGGTGGCATTCTCCAGGTGAGAGGCGCGAGGTGACAGTGGTCAGTGGTGGCACTCTCCAGGTGAGAGGGGCTAGGTGACAGTGGTCAGTGGTGGCACTCTCCAGGTGAGAGGGGCGAGGTGACAGTGGTCAGTGGTGGCACTCTGCAGGTGAGAGGGGCTAGATGACAGTGGTCAGTGGTGGCACTCTCCAGGTGAGAGGGGCTAGGTGACAGTGGTCAGTGGTGGCACTCTCCAGGTGAGAGGGGCGAGGTGACAGTGGTCAGTGGTGGCACTCTCTAGGTGAGAGGGGCGAGGTGACAGTGGTCAGTGGGTAGCACTCTCCAGGTGAGAGGGGCGAGGTGACAGTGGTCACTGGCGGCACTCTCCAGGTGAGAGGGGCGAGGTGACAGTGGTCAGTGGGTAGCACTCTCCAGGAGAGAGGGGCGAGGTGACAGTGGTCAGTGGTGACACTCTCCAGGTGAGAGGGGCTAGGTGACAGTGGTCAGTGGTGGCGCTCTCCAGGTGAGAGGGGCTAGGTGACAGTGGTCAGTGGTGGCACTCTCTAGGTGAGAGGGGCTAGGTGACAGTGGTCAGTGGTGGCACTCTCCAGGTGAGAGGGGCGAGGTGACAGTGGTCAGTGGTGACCCTCTCCAGGTGAGAGCGGCGAGGTGAGAGTGGTCAGTGGTGGCACTCTCCAGGTGAGAGGGGCGAGGTGACAGTGGTCAGTGGTGGCACTGTCCAGGTGAGAGTGGCGAGGTGACAGTGGTCAGTGGTTGCACTCTCCAAGTGAGAGGGGCTAGGTGACAGTGGTCAGTGGTGGCACTCTCGAGGTGAGAGGGGCTAGGTGACAGTGGTCAGTGGTGGCACTCTCCAGGTGAGAGGGGCTAGATGACAATGCTCAGTGGTGGCACTCTCCAGGTGAGAGGGGCGAGGTGACAGTGGTCAGTGGTGGCACTCTCCAAGTGAGAGGGGCTAGGTGACAGTGGTCAGTGGTGGCACTCTCCAGGTGAGAGGGGCTAGGTGACAATGGTCAGTGGTGGCACTCTCCAGGTGAGAGTGGCGAGGTGACAGTGGTCAGTGGTTGCACTCTCCAAGTGAGAGGGGCTAGGTGACAGTGGTCAGTGGTGGCACTCTCCAGGTGAGAGGGGCGAGGTGACAGTGGTCAGTGGTGGCACTCTCCAGGTGAGAGGGGCTAGGTGACAGTGATCAGTGGTGGCACTCTCCAGGTGAGAGGGGCGAGGTGACAGTGGTCAGTGGTGGCACTCTCCAGGTGAGAGGGGCGAGGTGACAGTGGTCAGTGGTGGCACCCTCCAGGTGCGAGGGGCGAGGTGACAGTGGTCAGTGGTGGCACTTTCCAGGTGAGAGGGGCGAGGTGACAGTGGTCAGTGGTGGCACTCTCCAGGTGAGAGGGGCTAGGTGACAGTGGTCAGTGGTGGCACTCTCCAGGTGAGAGGGGCGAGGTGACAGTGGTCAGTGGTGGCACTCTCTAGGTGAGAGGCGTGAGGTGACAGTGGTCAGTGATGGCACTCTCCAAGTGAGAGGGGCTAGGTGACAGTGGTCAGTGGTGGCACTCTCCAGGTGAGAGGGGCGAGGTGACAGTGGTCAGTGGTGGCACTCTCCAGGTGAGAGGGGTGAGGTGACAGTGGTCAGTGGTGGCACTCTCCAAGTGAGAGGGGCTAGGTGACAGTGGTCAGTGGTGGCACTCTCCAGGTGAGAGGGACGAGGTGACAGTGGTCAGTGGTGGCACTCCCAGGTGAGAGGGGCGAGGTGACAGTGTTCAGTGTGGCACTCTCCAGGTAAGAGGGGCGAGGTGACAGTGGTCAGTGGTGGCACTCTCCAGATGAGAGGGGCTAGGTGACAGTGGTCAGTGGTGGCAATCTCCAGGTGAGAGGGGCTAGGTGACATTGGTCAGTGATGGCACTCTCCAAGTGAGAGGGGCGAGGTGACAGTGGTCAGTGGTGGCACTCTCCAGGTGAGAGGGGCTAGGTGACAGTGGTCAGTGGTATCACTCTCCAGGTGAGAGGGGCGAGGTGACAGTGGTCAGTGGTAGCACTCTCCAGGTGAGAGGGGCGAGGTGACAGTGGTCAGTGGAAGCACTCTCCAGGTGAGAGGGGCGAGGTGACAGTGGTCAGTGGTGGCACTTTCTAGGTGAGAGGGGCGAGGTGACAGTGGTCAGTGGTGGCACTCTCCAGGTGAGAGGGGCGAGGTGACAGTGGTCAGTGGTGGCACTCTCCAGGTGAGAGGGGTGAGGTGAAAGTGGTCAGTGGTGGCACTCTCCAGGTGAGAGGGGCGAGGTGACAGTGGTCAGTGGTGGCACTCTCTAGGTGAGAGGGGCGAGGTGACAGTGGTCAGTGGGTAGCACTCTCCAGGTGAGAGGGGCGAGGTGACAGTGGTCACTGGCGGCACTCTCCAGGTGAGAGGGGCGAGGTGACAGTGGTCAGTGGGTAGCACTCTCCAGGAGAGAGGGGCGAGGTGACAGTGGTCAGTGGTGGCGCTCTCCAGGTGAGAGGGGCTAGGTGACAGTGGTCAGTGGTGGCACTCTCTAGGTGAGAGGGGCTAGGTGACAGTGGTCAGTGGTGGCACTCTCCAGGTGAGAGGGGCGAGGTGACAGTGGTCAGTGGTGACCCTCTCCAGGTGAGAGCGGCGAGGTGAGAGTGGTCAGTGGTGGCACTCTCCAGGTGAGAGGGGCGAGGTGACAGTGGTCAGTGGTGGCACTGTCCAGGTGAGAGTGGCGAGGTGACAGTGGTCAGTGGTTGCACTCTCCAAGTGAGAGGGGCTAGGTGACAGTGGTCAGTGGTGGCACTCTCAAGGTGAGAGGGGCTAGGTGACAGTGGTCAGTGGTGGCACTCTCCAGGTGAGAGGGGCTAGATGACAATGGTCAGTGGTGGCACTCTCCAGGTGAGAGGGGTGAGGTGAAAGTGGTCAGTGGTGGCACTCTCCAAGTGAGAGGGGCTAGGTGACAGTGGTCAGTGGTGGCACTCTCCAGGTGAGAGGGACGAGGTGAGAGTGGTCAGTGGTGGCACTCTCCAGGTGAGAGGGGCGAGGTGACAGTGTTCAGTGTGGCACTCTCCAGGTGAGAGGGGCTAGGTGACATTGGTCAGTGGTATCACTCTCCAGGTGAGAGGGGCGAGGTGACAGTGGTCAGTGATAGCACTCTCCAGGTGAGAGGGGCGAGGTGACAGTGGTCAGTGGTAGCACTCTCCAGGTGAGAGGGGCGAGGTGACAGTGGTCAGTGGTGGCACTCTCTAGGTGAGAGGGGCGAGGTGACAGTGGTCAGTGGTGGCACTCTCCAGGTGAGAGGGGCGAGGTGACAGTGGTCAGTGGTGGCACTCTCCAGGTGAGAGGGGTGAGGTGAAAGTGGTCAGTGGTGGCACTCTCCAGGTGAGAGCGGCGAGGTGACAGTGGTCAGTGGTGGCACTCTCTAGGTGAGAGGGGCGAGGTGACAGTAGTCAGTGGTGGCACTCTCCAGGTGAGAGGGGCGAGGTGACAGTGGTCAGTGGTGGCACTCTCCAGGTGAGAGGGGCGAGGTGTCAGTGGTCAGTGGTGGCACTCTCCAAGTGAGAGAGGCTAGGTGACAGTGGTCAGTGGTGGCACTCTCCAGGTGAGAGGGGCGAGGTGACAGTGGTCAGTGGTGGCACTCTCTAGGTGAGAGGGGCGAGGTGGCAGTGGTCAGTGGTGGCACTCTCCAGGTGAGAGGGGCTAGGTGACAGTGGTCAGTGGTGGCACTCTCTAGGTGAGAGGGGCTAGGTGACAGTGGTCAGTGGTGGCACTCTCCAGGTGAGAGGGGCGAGGTGACAGTGGTCAGTGGTGGCACTCTCCAGGTGAGAGGGGCTAGGTGACAGTGGTCAGTGGTGGCACTCTCCAGGTGAGAGGGGCGAGGTGACAGTGGTCAGTGGTGGCACTCTGCAGGTGAGAGGGGCGAGGTGACAGTGGTCAGTGGTGGCACTCTCCAGGTGAGAGGGGCGAGGTAATAGTGGTCAGTGGTGGCACTCTCCAGGTGAGAGGCGCGAGGTGACAGTGGTCACTGGCGGCACTCTCCAGGTGAGAGGGGCGAGGTGACAGTGGTCAGTGGGTAGCACTCTCCAGGAGAGAGGGGCGAGGTGACAGTGGTCAGTGGTGACACTCTCCAGGTGAGAGCGGCGAGGTGAGAGTGGTCAGTGGTGGCACTCTCCAGGTGAGAGGGGCGAGGTGACAGTGGTCAGTGGTGGCACTGTCCAGGTGAGAGTGGCGAGGTGACAGTGGTCAGAGGTTGCACTCTCCAAGTGAGAGGGGCTAGGTGACAGTGGTCAGTGGTTGCACTCTCGAGGTGAGAGGGGCTAGGTGACAGTGGTCAGTGGTGGCACTCTCCAGGTGAGAGGGGCTAGATGACAATGCTCAGTGGTGGCACTCTCCAGGTGAGAGGGGCGAGGAGACAGTGGTCAGTGGTGGCACTCTCCAAGTGAGAGGGGCTAGGTGACAGTGGTCAGTGGTGGCACTCTCCAGGTGAGAGGGGCTAGGTGACAATGGTCAGTGGTGGCACTCTCCAGGTGAGAGTGGCGAGGTGACAGTGGTCAGTGGTTGCACTCTCCAAGTGAGAGGGGCTAGGTGACAGTGGTCAGTGGTGGCACTCTCCAGGTGAGAGGGGCGAGGTGACAGTGGTCAGTGGTGGCACTCTCCAGGTGAGAGGGGCTAGGTGACAGTGATCAGTGGTGGCACTCTCCAGGTGAGAGGGGCGAGGTGACAGTGGTCAGTGGTGGCACTCTCCAGGTGAGAGGGGTGAGGTGACAGTGGTCAGTGGTGGCACTCTCCAAGTGAGAGGGGCTAGGTGACAGTGGTCAGTGGTGGCACTCTCCAGGTGAGAGGGACGAGGTGACAGTGGTCAGTGGTGGCACTCCCAGGTGAGAGGGGCGAGGTGACAGTGTTCAGTGTGGCACTCTCCAGGTGAGAGGGGAGAGGTGACAGTGGTCAGTGGTGGCACTCTCCAGATGAGAGGGGCTAGGTGACAGTGGTCAGTGGTGGCAATCTCCAGGTGAGAGTGGCTAGGTGACATTGGTCAGTGATGGCACTCTCCAAGTGAGAGGGGCGAGGTGACAGTGGTCAGTGGTGGCACTCTCCAGGTGAGAGGGGCTAGGTGACAGTGGTCAGTGGTATCACTCTCCAGGTGAGAGGGGCGAGGTGACAGTGGTCAGTGGTAGCACTCTCCAGGTGAGAGGGGCGAGGTGACAGTGGTCAGTGGAAGCACTCTCCAGGTGAGAGGGGCGAGGTGACAGTGGTCAGTGGTGGCACTCTCTAGGTGAGAGGGGCGAGGTGACAGTGGTCAGTGGTGGCACTCTCCAGGTGAGAGGGGCGAGGTGACAGTGGTCAGTGGTGGCACTCTCCAGGTGAGAGGGGTGAGGTGAAAGTGGTCAGTGGTGGCACTCTCCAGGTGAGAGGGGCGATGTGACAGTGGTCAGTGGTGGCACTCTCTAGGTGAGAGGGGCGAGGTGACAGTGGTCAGTGGGTAGCACTCTCCAGGTGAGAGGGGCGAGGTGACAGTGGTCACTGGCGGCACTCTCCAGGTGAGAGGGGCGAGGTGACAGTGGTCAGTGGGTAGCACTCTCCAGGAGAGAGGGGCGAGGTGACAGTGGTCAGTGGTGGCGCTCTCCAGGTGAGAGGGGCTAGGTGACAGTGGTCAGTGGTGGCACTCTCCAGGTGAGAGGGGCTAGGTGACAGTGGTCAGTGGTGACCCTCTCCAGGTGAGAGGGGCGAGGTGACAGTGGTCAGTGGTGGCACTGTCCAGGTGAGAGTGGCGAGGTGACAGTGGTCAGTGGTTGCACTCTCCAAGTGAGAGGGGCTAGGTGACAGTGGTCAGTGGTGGCACTCTCGAGGTGAGAGGGGCTAGGTGACAGTGGTCAGTGGTGGCACTCTCCAGGTGAGAGGGGCGAGGTGACAGTGGTCAGTGGTGGCACTCTCCAGGTGAGAGGGGCGAGGTGACAGTGGCCAGTGGTGGCACTCTCTCGGTGAGAGGGGCTAGGTGACAGTGGTCAGTGGTGGCCCTCTCCAGATGAGAGGGGCTAGGTGACAGTGGTCAGTGGTGGCACTCTCCAGGTGAGAGGGGCGAGGTGACAGTGTTCAGTGGTAGCACTCTCCAGGTGAGAAGGGCTAGGTGACAATGGGCAGTGGTGGCACTCTCCAGGTGAGAGGGGCAAGGTGACAGTGTTCAGTGGTGGCACTCTCCAGGTGAGAGGGGCGAGGGGCAAGTGGTCAGTGGTGGCACTCTCCAGGTGAGAGAGGCTAGGTGACAGTGGTCAGTGGTGGCACTGTCCAGGTGAGAGGGGCGAGGTGCAAGTGGTCAGTGGTGGCACTCTCCAGGTGAGAGAGGCTAGGTGACAGCGGTCAGTGGTGGCACTGTCCAGGTGAGAGGGGCGAGGTGTCAGTGGTCAGTGGTGGCACTCTCCAGGTGAGAGGGGCGAGGTGACAGTGTTCAGTGGTGGCACTCTCCAGGTGAGAGGGGCTAGGTGACAGTGGTCAGTGGTGGCACTCTCCAGGTGAGAGGGGCGAGGTGACAGTGGTCTATGGGTAGCACTCTCCAGGTGAGAGGGGCTAGGTGACAGTGGTCACTGGTGGCACTCAACAGGTGAGAGGGGCGAGGTGACAGTGGTCAGTGGGTAGCACTCTCCAGGTGAGAGGGGCGAGGTGACAGTGGTCAGTGGTGACACTCTCCAGGTGAGAGGGGGTAGGTGACAGTGGTCAGTGGTGGCACTCTCCAGGTGAGAGGGGCGAGGTGACAGTGGTCAGTGGTGGCACTCTCCAGGTGAGAGGGTCGAGGTGACAGTGTTCAGTGGTAGCACTCTCCAGGTGAGAGGGGCTATGTGACAGTGGTCAGTGGTGGCACTCTCCAGGTGAGAGGGGCTAGGTGACAGTGGTCAGTGGTGGCACTCTCCAGGTGAGAGGGGCAAGGTGACAGTGGTCAGTGGTGACCCTCTCCAGGTGAGAGGGGCTAGGTGACAGTGGTCAGTGGTGGCACTCTCCAGGTGAAAGGGGCGAGGTGACAGTGGACAGTGGTGACCCTCTCCAGGTGAGAGGGGCTAGGTGACAGTGGTCAGTGGGTCCGTGGTGGCACTCTCCAGGTGAGAGGGGCTAGGTGACAGTGGTCAGTGGTGGCACTCTCCAGGTGAGAGGGGCGAGGTGCAAGTGGTCAGTGGTGGCACTCTCCAGGTGAGAGAGGCTAGGTGAAAGTGGTCAGTGGTGGCACTGTCCAGGTGAGAGGGGCGAGGTGCAAGTGGTCAGTGGTGGCACTCTCCAGGTGAGAGAGGCTAGGTGACAGTGGTCAGTGGTGGCACTGTCCAGGTGAGAGGGGCGAGGTGTCAGTGGTCAGTGGTGGCACTCTCCAGGTGAGAGGGGCGAGGTGACAGTGTTCAGTGGTGGCACTCTCCAGGTGAGAGGGGCTAGGTGACAGTGGTCAGTGGTGGCACTCTCCAGGTGAGAGGGGCTAGGTGACAGTGGTCAGTGGTGGCACTCTCCGGGTGATAGGGGCTAGGTGACAGTGGTCAGTGGTGGCACTCTCCAGGTGAGAGGGGCGAGGTGACAGTGGTCAATGGGTAGCACTCTCCAGGTGAGAGGGGCTAGGTGACAGTGGTCACTGGTGGCACTCTCCAGGTGAGAGGGGCGAGGTGACAGTGGTCAGTGGGTAGCACTCTCCAGGTGAGAGGGGCGAGGTGACAGTGGTCAGTGGTGACACTCTCCAGGTGAGAGGGGCTAGGTGACAGTGGTCAGTGGTGGCACTCTCCAGGTGAGAGGGGCTAGGTGACAGTGGTCAGTGGTGGCACTCTCTAGGTGAGAGGGGCTAGGTGACAGTGGTCAGTGGTGGCACTCTCCTGGTGAGAGGGTCGAGGTGACAGTGTTCAGTGGTAGCACTCTCCAGGTGAGAGGGGCTATGTGACAGTGGTCAGTGGTGGCACTCTCCAGGTGAGAGGGGCTAGGTGACAGTGGTCAGTGGTGGCACTCTCCAGGTGAGAGGGGCTAGGTGACAGTGGTCAGTGGTGACCCTCTCCAGGTGAGAGGGGCTAGGTGACAGTGGTCAGTGGTGGCACTCTCCAGGTGAAAGGGGCGAGGTGACAGTGGTCAGTGGTGACCCTCTCCAGGTGAGAGGGGCTAGGTGACAGTGGTCAGTGGGTCAGTGGTGGCACTCTCCAGGTGAGAGGGGCTAGGTGACAGTGGTCAGTGGTGGCACTCTCCAGGTGAGAGGGGCTAGATGACAATGGTCAGTGGTGGCACTCTCCAGGTGAGAGGGGCGAGGTGACAGTGGTCAGTGGTGGCGCTCTGCAGGTGAGAGGGGCGAGGTGACAGTGGTCAGTGGTGGCACTCTCCAGGTGAGAGGGGCGAGGTGACACTGGTCAGTGGTAGCGCTCTCCAGGTCAGAGGGGCGAGGTGACAGTGGTCAGTGGTGGCGCTCTCCAGGTGAGAGGGGCGAGGTGACAGTGGTCAGTGGTGGCACTCTCCAGGTGAGAGGGGCGAGGTGACAGTGGTCAGTGGTGGCACTCTCCAGGTGAGAGGGGCGAGGTGACAGTGTTCAGTGGTGGCACTCTCCAGGTGAGACAGGCTAGGTGACAGTGGTCAGTGGTGGCACTCTCCAGGTGAGAGGGGCTAGGTGACAGTGGTCAGTGGTGGCACTCTCCAGGTGAGAGGGGCTAGGTGACAGTGGTCTGTGGTGGCACTCTCCAGGTGAGAGGGGCGTGGTGACAGTGGTCAGTGATGGCACTCTCCAGGTGAGAGGGGCTAGGTGACAGTGGTCAGTGGTGGCACTCTCCAGGTGAGTGGGGCGAGGTGACAGTGGTCAGTGGTGGCACTCTCCAGGTGAGTGGGGCGAGGTGACAGTGTTCAGTGGTGGCACTCTCTAGGTGAGAGGGGCTAGGTGACAGTTGTCAGTGGGTAGCACTCTCCAGGTGCGAGGGGCGAGGTGACAGTGGTCAGTGGTGGCACTCCCCAGGTGAGAGGGGCTAGGTGACAGTGGTCAATGGGTAGCACTCTCAAGGCGAGGGGGCGAGGTGACAGTGGTCAGTGTTAGCACTCTCCAGGTGAGCGGGGCGAGGTGACAGTTGTCAGTGGTGGCACTCTCCAGGTGAGAGGGGCTAGGTGACAGTGGTCAGAGGTGGCCCTCTCCAGGTGAGAGGGGCTAGGTGACAGTGGTCAGTGGTAGCACTCTCCAGGTGAGAGGGGCTAGGTGACAGTGGTCAGTGGTGGCACTCTCCAGGTGAGAGGGGCTAGGTGACAGTGGTCAGTGGTGGCACTCTCCAGGTGAGAGGGGCTAGGTGACAGTGGTCATTGGTAGCACTCTCCAGGTGAGAGGGGCTAGGTGACAGTGGTCAGTGGTGGCACTCTCCAGGTGAGAGGGGCGAGGTGACAGTGGTCAGTGGTGGCACTCTCCAGGTGAGAGGGGCGAGGTGATGGTGTTCAGTGGTGGCTCTCTCTAGGTGAGAGGGGCTAGGTGACAGTGGTCAGTGGTAGCACTCTCCAGGTGAGAGGGGCGAGGTGACAGTGGTCAGTGGTGGCACTCTCCAGGTGAGAGGGGCGAGGTGACAGTGGTCAGTGTTAGCACTCTCCAGGTGAGAGGGGCGAGGTGACAGTGGTCTGTGGTGGCACTCCCCAGGTGAGAGGGGCTAGGTGACAGTGGTCAGTGGGTAGCACTCTCCAGGCGAGGGGGCGAGGTGACAGTGGTCAGTGGTAGCACTCTCCAGGTGAGAGGGGCTAGGTGACAGTGGTCAGTGGGTAGCACTCTCCAGGCGAGGGGGCGAGGTGACAGTGGTCAGTGGTGGCACTCTCCAGGTGAGAGCGGCTAGGTGACAGTGGTCAGTGGTGGCACTCTCTAGGTGAGAGGGGCTCGATGACAGTGGTCAGTGGTGGCACTCTCCAGGTGAGAGGGGCTAGGTGACAGTGGTCAGTGGTGGCACTCTCCAGGTGAGAGGGGCTAGGTGACAGTGGTCAGTGGTGGCACTCTCCAGGCGAGGGGGCGAGGTGACAGTGGTCAGTGGTCGCACTCTCCGGGTGAGAGGGGCTAAGTGACAGTGGTCAGTGGTGGCACTCTCCAGGTGAGAGGGGCGAGGTGACAGTGGTCAGTGGTGGCACTCTCCAGGTGAGAGGGGCTAGGTGACAATGGTCAGTGGTAGCACTCCCCAGGCGAGGGGGCAAGGTGACGGTGGTCAGTGGTGCCACTCTCCAGGTGAGAGGGGCTAGGTGACAGTGGTCAGTGGTAGCACTCTCCAGGTGAGGGGGGCGAGGTGACATTGGTCAGTGGTAGCACTCTCCAGGCGAGGGGGCGAAGTGACAGTGGTCAGTGGTGGCACTCTCCAGGTGAGAGGGGCGAGGTGACAGTGGTCAGTGGTAGCACTCTCCAGGCGAGGGGGCGAAGTGACAGTGGTCAGTGGTAGCACTCTCCAGGTGAGGGGGGCGAGGTGACAGTGGTCAGTGGTAGCACTCTCCAGGCGAGGGGGCGAAGTGACAGTGGTCAGTGGTAGCACTCTCCAGGTGAGAGGGGCTAAGTGACAGTGGCCAGTGGTGGCACTCTCCAGGTGAGAGGGGCTAGGTGACAGTGGTCAGTGGTGGCACTCTCCGGGTGATAGGGGCTAGGTGACAGTGGTCAGTGGTGGCACTCTCCAGGTGAGAGGGGCGAGGTGACAGTGGTCTATGGGTAGTACTCTCCAGGTGAGAGGGGCTAGGTGACAGTGGTCACTGGTGGCACTCTCCAGGTGAGAGGGGCGAGGTGACACTGGTCAGTGGGTAGCACTCTCCAGGTGAGAGGGGCGAGGTGACAGTGGTCAGTGGTGACACTCTCCAGGTGAGAGGGGGTAGGTGACAGTGGTCAGTGGTGGCACTCACCAGGTGAGAGGGGCTAGGTGACAGTGGTCAGTGGTAGCACTCTCTAGGTGAGAGGGGCTAGGTGACAGTGGTCAGTGGTGGCACTCTCCAGGTGAGAGGGTCGAGGTGACAGTGTTCAGTGGTAGCACTCTCCAGGTGAGAGGGGCTATGTGACAGTGGTCAGTGGTGGCACTCTCCAGGTGAGAGGGGCTAGGTGACAGTGGTCAGTGGTGGCACTCTCCAGGTGAGAGGGGCAAGGTGACAGTGGTCAGTGGTGACCCTCTCCAGGTGAGAGGGGCTAGGTGACAGTGGTCAGTGGTGGCACTCTCCAGGTGAAAGGGGCGAGGTGACAGTGGTCAGTGGTGACCCTCTCCAGGTGAGAGGGGCTAGGTGACAGTGGTCAGTGGGTCCGTGGTGGCACTCTCCAGGTGAGAGGGGCTAGGTGATAGTGGTCAGTGGTGGCACTCTCCAGGTGAGAGGGGCGAGGTGCAAGTGGTCAGTGGTGGCACTCTCCAGGTGAGAGAGGCTAGTTGACAGTGGTCAGTGGTGACACTGTCCAGGTGAGAGGGGCGAGGTGCAAGTGGTCAGTGGTGGCACTCTCCAGGTGAGAGAGGCTAGGTGACAGTGGTCAGTGGTGGCACTGTCCAGGTGAGAGGGGCGAGGTGTCAGTGGTCAGTGGTGGCACTCTCCAGGTGAGAGGGGCGAGGTGACAGTGTTCAGTGGTGGCACTCTCCAGGTGAGAGGGGCTAGGTGACAGTGGTCAGTGGTGGCACTCTCCAGGTGAGAGGGGCTATGGGACAGTGGTCAGTGGTGGCATTCTCCGGGTGATAGGGGCTAGGTGACTGTGGTCAGTGGTGGCACTCTCCAGGTGAGAGGGGCGAGGTGACAGTGGTCAATGGGTAGCACTCTCCAGGTGAGAGGGGCTAGGTGACAGTGGTCACTGGTGGCACTCTCCAGGTGAGAGGGGCGAGGTGACAGTGGTCAGTGGGTAGCACTCTCCAGGTGAGAGGGGCTATGTGACAGTGGTCAGTGGTGGCACTCTCCAGGTAAGAGGGGCTAGGTGACAGTGGTCAGTGGTGGCACTCTCCAGGTGAAAGGGGCGAGGTGACAGTGGTCAGTGGTGACCCTCTCCAGGTGAGAGGGGCTAGGTGACAGTGGTCAGTGGGTCCGTGGTGGCACTCTCCAGGTGAGAGGGGCTAGGTGATAGTGGTCAGTGGTGGCACTCTCCAGGTGAGAGGGGCGAGGTGCAAGTGGTCAGTGGTGGCACTCTCCAGGTGAGAGAGGCTAGTTGACAGTGGTCAGTGGTGGCACTGTCCAGGTGAGAGGGGCGAGGTGCAAGTGGTCAGTGGTGGCACTCTCCAGGTGAGAGAGGCTAGGTGACAGTGGTCAGTGGTGGCACTGTCCAGGTGAGAGGGGCGAGGTGTCAGTGGTCAGTGGTGGCACTCTCCAGGTGAGAGGGGCGAGGTGACAGTGTTCAGTGGTGGCACTCTCCAGGTGAGAGGGGCTAGGTGACAGTGGTCAGTGGTGGCACTCTCCAGGTGAGAGGGGCTAGGTGACAGTGGTCAGTGGTGGCACTCTCCGGGTGATAGGGGCTAGGTGACAGTGGTCAGTGGTGGCACTCTCCAGGTGAGAGGGGCGAGGTGACAGTGGTCAATGGGTAGCACTCTCCAGGTGAGAGGGGCTAGGTGACAGTGGTCACTGGTGGCACTCTCCAGGTGAGAGGGGCGAGGTGACAGTGGTCAGTGGGTAGCACTCTCCAGGTGAGAGGGGCGAGGTGACAGTGGTCAGTGGTGACACTCTCCAGGTGAGAGGGGCTAGGTGACAGTGGTCAGTGGTGGCACTCTCCAGGTGAGAGGGGCTAGGTGACAGTGGTCAGTGGTGGCACTCTCTAGGTGAGAGGGGCTAGGTGACAGTGGTCAGTGGTGGCACTCTCCTGGTGAGAGAGTCGAGGTGACAGTGTTCAGTGGTAGCACTCTCCAGGTGAGAGGGGCTATGTGACAGTGGTCAGTGGTGGCACTCTCCAGGTGAGAGGGGCTAGGTGACAGTGGTCAGTGGTGGCACTCTCCAGGTGAGAGGGGCTAGGTGACAGTGGTCAGTGGTGACCCTCTCCAGGTGAGAGGGGCTAGGTGACAGTGGTCAGTGGTGGCACTCTCCAGGTGAAAGGGGCGAGGTGACAGTGGTCAGTGGTGACCCTCTCCAGGTGAGAGGGGCTAGGTGACAGTGGTCAGTGGGTCAGTGGTGGCACTCTCCAGGTGAGAGGGGCTAGGTGACAGTGGTCAGTGGTGGCACTCTCCAGGTGAGAGGGGCTAGATGACAATGGTCAGTGGTGGCACTCTCCAGGTGAGAGGGGCGAGGTGACAGTGGTCAGTGGTGGCACTCTCCAGGTGAGAGGGGCGAGGTGACAGTGGTCAGTGGTGGCACTCTCCAGGTGAGAGGGGCGAGGTGACACTGGTCAGTGGTAGCGCTCTCCAGGTGAGAGGGGCGAGGTGACAGTGGTCAGTGGTGGCGCTCTCCAGGTGAGAGGGGCGAGGTGACAGTGGTCAGTGGTGGCACTCTCCAGGTGAGAGGGGCGAGGTGACAGTGGTCAGTGGTGGCACTCTCCAGGTGAGAGGGGCGAGGTGACAGTGGTCAGTGGTAGCACTCTCCAGGTGAGACGGGCTAGGTGACAGTGGTCAGTGGTGGCGCTCTCCAGGTGAGAGGGGCTAGGTGACAGTGGTCAGTGGTGGCACCCTCCAGGTGAGAGGGGCTAGGTGACAGTGGTCTCTGGTGGCACTCTCCAGGTGAGAAGGGCATGGTGACAGTGGTCAGTGATGGCACTCTCCAGGTGAGTGGGGCTAGGTGACAGTGGTCAGTGGTGGCACTCTCCAGGTGAGTGGGGCGAGGTGACAGTGGTCAGTGGTGGCACTCTCCAGGTGAGAGGGGCGAGGTGACAGTGTTCAGTGGTGGCACTCTCTAGGTGAGAGGGGCTAGGTGACAGTTGTCAGTGGGTAGCACTCTCCAGGTGCGAGGGGCGAGGTGACAGTGGTCAGTGGTGGCACTCCCCAGGTGAGAGGGGCTAGGTGACAGTGGTCAATGGGTAGCACTCTCAAGGCGAGGGGGCGAGGTGACAGTGGTCAGTGTTAGCACTCTCCAGGTGAGCGGGGCGAGGTGACAGTTGTCAGTGGTGGCACTCTCCAGGTGAGAGGGGCTAGTTGACAGTGGTCAGTGGTGGCCCTCTCCAGGTGAGAGGGGCTAGGTGACAGTGGTCAGTGGTAGCACTCTCCAGGTGAGAGGGGCTAGGTGACAGTGGTCAGTGGTGGCACTCTCCAGGTGAGAGGGGCTAGGTGACAGTGGTCAGTGGTGGCACTCTCCAGGTGAGAGGGGCGAGGTGATGGTGTTCAGTGGTGGCTCTCTCTAGGTGAGAGGGGCTAGGTGACAGTGGTCAGTGGTAGCACTCTCCAGGTGAGAGGGGCGAGGTGACAGTGGTCAGTGGTGGCACTCTCCAGGTGAGAGGGGCGAGGTGACAGTGGTCAGTGTTAGCACTCTCCAGGTGAGAGGGGCGAGGTGACAGTGGTCAGTGGTGGCACTCCCCAGGTGAGAGGGGCTAGGTGACAGTGGTCAGTGGGTAGCACTCTCCAGGCGAGGGGGCGAGGTGACAGTGGTCAGTGGTAGCACTCTCCAGGTGAGAGGGGCTAGGTGACAGTGGTCAGTGGGTAGCACTCTCCAGGCGAGGGGGCGAGGTGACAGTGGTCAGTGGTGGCACTCTCCAGGTGAGAGGGGCTAGGTGACAGTGGTCAGTGGTGGCACTCTCTAGGTGAGAGGGGCTCGATGACAGTGGTCAGTGGTGGCACTCTCCAGGTGAGAGGGGCTAGGTGACAGTGCTCAGTGGTGGCACTCTCCAGGTGAGAGGGGCTAGGTGACAGTGGTCAGTGGTGGCACTCTCCAGGCGAGGGGGCGAGGTGACAGTGGTCAGTGGTAGCACTCTCCAGGTGAGAGGGGCTAAGTGACAGTGGTCAGTGGTGGCACTCTCCAGGTGAGAGGGGCGAGGTGACAGTGGTCAGTGGTGGCACTCTCCACGTGAGAGGGGCTAGGTGACAATGGTCAGTGGTAGCACTCCCCAGGCGAGGGGGCAAGGTGACGGTGGTCAGTGGTGCCACTCTCCAGGTGAGAGGGGCTAGGTGACAGTGGTCAGTGGTAGCACTCTCCAGATGAGGGGGGCGAGGTGACAGTGGTCAGTGGTAGCACTCTCCAGGCGAGGGGGCGAAGTGACAGTGGTCAGTGGTGGCACTCTCCAGGTGAGAGGGGCGAGGTGACAGTGGTCAGTGGTAGCACTCTCCAGGCGAGGGGGCGAAGTGACAGTGGTCAGTGGTAGCACTCTCCAGGTGAGGGGGGCGAGGTGACAGTGGTCAGTGGTAGCACTCTCCAGGCGAGGGGGCGAAGTGACAGTGGTCAGTGGTGGCACTCTCCAGGTGAGAGGGGCTAGGTGACAGTGGTCAGTGGTGGCACTCTCCAGGCGAGGGGGCGAGGTGACAGTGGTCAGTGGTAGCACTCTCCAGGTGAGGGGGGCGAGGTGACAGTGGTCAGTGGTAGCACTCTCCAGGCGAGGGGGCGAAGTGACAGTGGTCAGTGGTGGCACTCTCCAGGTGAGAGGGGCGAGGTGACAGTGGTCAGTGGTAGCACTCTCCAGGTGAGAGGGACGAGGTGACAGTGGTCAGTGGTGGCACTCTCCAGGTGAGAGGGGCTAGGTGACAGTGATCAGTGGTGGCACTCTCCAGGCGAGGGGGCGAGGTGACAGTGGTCAGTGGTAGCACTCTCTAGGTGAGGGGGGCGAGGTGACAGTGGTCAGTGGTGGCACTCTCCAGGTGAGAGGGGCGAGGTGACAGTGGTCAGTGGTAGCACTCTCCAGGCGAGGGGGCGAAGTGACAGTGGTCAGTGGTGGCACTCTCCAGGTGAGAGGGGCGAGGAGTGAGCAGGTGCTGCTGGGTGCTTGATTACTGCAGGGAGTTGGAGTGAGTTTGTAAAAAGTTGGTGGTGGGTTTTAATTTTTTTTTCAGGTTTTAGGGCCTTTTTGGTCCTGAGGAGCCCAGAGAGGACTATATTCCCAGGATGAATTTAATCAGGGGAGAAAATGTTGGAGGAAGGGAGAAAAAAAGGCCCAAAGATTTGGGCCGGAACCCCCGGAGGTTTGGAAAAGAAAACACGGTGATGGTTCAGTGCGAGGATAAGGAGATACGAGCTTGGGATCTTATCTAGGCGGTACATGAGGACTGTGGTGTGGGAAGCTGCTTTGCCTGCCGACCAAAGCCGAATGTTGGGTTTGAGGTGACAGTCAGTGGCCGAGAGGAGGTGGAAAGATGTTTACTAAGTTTGAAGGTTGGAGATAAGTTGTTGGAGGTATCTCTGCTATATTCTGAAGAGGTGGTTGTTTCGTTCTTAAACCTGTCGGTTTATGTTGTGGATGATGTGTTAATCAAAAAGTTGGAGTCATGGGACATTAAAATTTGCTCAGCAATAAAGAGGAGATACTATCCAGGAACATGGGCAACAGATGGAACCCGTTATGTAAAGGTGCGGTTCCCAGAGTGGGTGATGTCATTGCCATATAACATGAAACTCGAGACAATGGAAGGAGTGCAGTACTTCCGGGTATTGCATGATAACCAGGTGAAGGTTTGTTATTAATGTCTTGGACATGACCATCTTGTAAGAAGCTGTCCAGACTTGTAATGTTGTAATTGTGGCGAGTCTGGACACATTGCTTGGAGCTGCAGGGCGGAGAGCTGTGGGGTGTGTCACAAAGGCCCCACCCGCTGTGAGTGTGAGTGTGAGGCAGAAGGAAGCCCTTGAGTGATAAGGAGATGGGAGAAGGGGCAGGAGGTGTGAGTGGAGCGGCCAGAGGAGCGGAGCAGGTGGACGACACAGCTGGTGAATGGAAGAAGAAAAGAGTGCAGGAAGAGGCAGAAAATTGCAGAGCAGAGAACAGGATGGAGATGGTGGAAAACATACCAAGCACGGTGGAAAAGGACAAGGACAGCAGGGGCCAGCACAGATCGAGGGCAGAGTTGAGCCATAATACGGCTCGGCACTCCCTAAATAATCTGGTGCCTATGGGGGGAGAGGAGATGGGAGTGGTGTGCAGGGTAAGTGTAAGTACTCCAAAGAAAGACGGGGAGTCGAACATCTTGGGGAGCAGGAGGAGGAAAGACAAGGAGAGGGTGCAAGAGGCAGGAGCCTTAAAGGGGCAGCAGGACGAGAGTGGGGAGACAAAGATGCCAGAAGGGAGCAAGATAGGTGCAAATGTGCCATTATCCCAGAGAGAGAAGAAACAGGGAGCAAGGGTCGGCAGTGGAGTTGAGGCCGAAGGGAGTGGCATTGTTGGAGAAACCATGATAGCAGGAAGACTCTCTAAAGGAGATTTATGTATCTGACAGGGAGCAGGGACAGGAGGTTACAGAAGAGCTCGAGAGAGAGGAATCAGAGGGGGACAGCAACATGGAAGTTGGGGGGGGGTGGGTGGGGAGGCATCGTGTGGAAAGGGAAAGGTCAGTGAGGGGCAGAAGGAGGGAGAAGGGGCAGCTCCTCAGCCCATACCTAATTTAAGGAAGAGGCTGAAACTGCAGGGAAGGTTCAAACAGATGGGGAAAAAGAGCCGGAGGCTGCAGGAGAAAGAAACAGTTCCCGAAAAGTTGGGAAGGAGCATGAAAGGAGGAATGATGGGGGGGATTATCAGGCACACTTCCCTTATTCGGAGCCATGTTTACATTGGTCTCGATTAATGTGAATGGACTGAAGGGTGAGAAGAAATTGCAGCATTTGTTGCAGTGTTTTAAAAGCACTGGGGGAAAAATTCGGTATCGCCCCATTTGGGGCGCTATTATTGGCGGTGCACAAAGTTTACCGCCTGGCGCTAATTATCGCCTCCGACAGCAAACTTGGCTTTTATCGCCCCTGGAGGTGATTGGAGCGCTAAATCAGGCGCTACACACTTCTCTTAAGGCGCTAAGGCCGAGGAGCGAGGCGCTACCTCACGGCGCTGGCGAAGCTCATGTGATTTAAATCAGCAATGGAACACAGACACACTGGCACCGTCCAATTCTTAAAGGGGAGTTCTGAAGAATGGTCATAGACCTGAAACATTAAATCTGTTTGTCTCTTCACAGATGCTGCTTGACATGCTGAGTTTCTCCTGCATTTTCTGTTTTTATCTTAAAGGGGAGGGTTGATCTTGCTCTCCATCCACACCCTGCTCATTGCAGCCTTGAATCTCAGCCTGAATCTCAGCCTGGAGAGACCTGTACATCAAATCTGCTGGAAAGAACAATGGAGAGAACCAGGGGAAGAGCTCAGAGTGCAGACCCCATAGTCTCTCCTAAATCGATACAAGGAAGGGCAAATCAAAGCCAACCTGCAAAGTGCTGCTCAGTACCCAAAATTCCTTCACACAGCGTTGAATCTCTCCAGAGGTATCTCTCTCTCTCTCAGAATGCATGGGGCAAAAATGCCACAGACAAAAAAAGGCAGGAAGTGGTCGCCTTTAAATAGCGCTCCCCTAGTCCCTTTCTGACAGCATAACGCTCACCTCAACCTGTCGTTGCTAGCGGCAGGTGGTAAGGCAGGGGGCGCCACTCAATTTCCGGTCCGGGGCACTAACAGGGCGTTGCGCACTCGACTGACGTCACGATCTGCCAGCGCAGGAGATCGTGGCGGTATTGTTTAGCGCCGCCGCAAAATGTCCGGCCAATTTCGCGAGAGGCGCAGATATCGCCGCGCCCGGGCGCTAGTTGCTTTGCACCCCACTTAGCGCCCTCTTAAGGTGCTAACGGTTGGCGCTATGAACTGAATTTTTCCTCCACTGACTTGTTGTGTCTGCAAGAAACCTTTTGGGAAGAGGATATCCTAGAAAGAATTCAGAAGGTTTGGAAGGGAGAGGTGTTTGGAAGTTGTGCAAATAATAACCGTTGGCTGTTTTGGTGAGTCTGTCCATAAAAGAGAAGATTGCCTTGGTAGAGATTTTTACAGCTAAAGGTAAAAATGGAGGAATTTAATTGCGATCTCTTTAATATCTATGCACCAAACGACCATTGCAAGCATCGCAAGTTTTTTTAGTGGTTATTCATTGAAGTGGCAGAGGCGGAAAACTCTTGTATAGTGGGGGATTTCAATGTATTTTTTTATCTCAGATGGACATTTCAGCCCAGATGACCTTTAAGGATGATAACTCCAGAGGGATGATTATAAAAATGATGGCAAATTTCAATTTGAGAGACTTATGGAGGGATCGGAATCCCATAAAAAGGGAGTGGACCCTTTCTCCCGCTTTCAGAATTCTCGTTCTACCTGGACCCCTCCCTATGGCTAACTGCCGGTGTGCCATCGGCCGTCTCAATTTCTCTGCTCCCCTCACTCACTCCAACCTACCTCCCTCTGGACTTGCAGCACTCCGTTCTCTCCGATCCAACCCAACATTGTCATTAAACCTGCTGACAAGGGTGGTGCTGTTGTTGTTTGGCGAACTGATCTCTACTGTGCGGCCACTGAAGGCCAACTCAATGATACCTCCTCCTACCTCCCCCTGGACCATGGCCCCACTACAAAACATCAAGCCATTGTTTCCAAGACTGTCAATTACCTCATCTCCTCTGGAGATCTTCCCTCCATGGCTATCAACCTCATAATCCCCCAGCCCAGCACAGCCCGCTTCTACTTCCTTCCCAAGATCCATGAATAGGACTGCCATGGTAGACCCATCGTTTCAGCCTGTTCTTGCCCCATGGAACTGATTTCTTCCTGTCTCGACTCTATTTTTTTTCCACTTGTCTAGTCTCTTCCCATCTACATTCGCAACTCTTCCGACGCCCTCCTCCACTTTATCAGTTTCCTGGCCCCAACCGTCACCTTTTCACCATGGACGCCCAATCTCTCTACACCTCCATCCCCCACCAGGATGGCCTGAGGGCACTCTGCTTCTTCCTTGAACAGAGGCCCAACCACCACCCTCCCCCGCCTGGCTGAACTTGTTCTTACATTGAACAACTTCTCCTTTGACTCCACTCACTTCCTCCAAATTAAAGGTGTTGCTATGGGAACCTGCATGGGTCCTAGCTATGCCTAACTTTTTGTGGGATATGTGGAACATTCTTTGTTCCAGTCCTACTCAGGTCCCCTCCCTCACTTCTTTTTCCGGTACATTGATGACTGTATCGGTGCTGTTTCCTGCTCTCGCCCTGAACTAGAAAATTTCATTCACTTTGCTTCCAATTTCCACCCTTCCCTCACCTTCACATGGTCCATCTTCGACTCTTCCCTTCCCTTCCTCGACTTCTCCATGTCCATCTCTGGGGATAGGCTATTGACAAACATTCACTATAAGCCCACTGACTCCCATAGCTACCTGGACTACACTTCCTCCCACCCCGCCTCCTGTAAGGACTCTATTCCATTCTCCCAGTATCTCCGTCTCCGCCGCAACTGTTCTGACGATGCCACCTTCCATACATATATGTCTTCCTTTTTCCTCAACCGAGGATTCGCCTCTATTGTGGTTGACACGGCCCTTGACCGTGTCCATTCTATTTCCCGCACTTCTACTCTCACCCCTTCCCCTCCCTCCCAGAACCACAATAGGGTTTCACCCCACCAGCCTCCACATTCAACGGATCATCCTCCGCCATTTCTGCCCACCAAACACATCTTTCCCTCCCCCCACTTTCTGCATTCCAAAGGGACTGCTCCCTCCGCGACACCCTGGTTCACTCCTCTATCGCCCCAACACCCCCTCCCCTTCCCATGGCACCTTCCCATGCAAACGCAGGAGATGCAACACCTGCCCCTTTACCTCCTCCCTTCCCACTGTCCAGGGCGCCAAACGCTACTTCCAGCTGAAACAGCGATTTACTTGTACTTCTTGCAATTTAGTACAGGAAACTCTCATTTAAACAGCACCTAATTATCCGGAATTCTCTAATAACCAGCAAAATTCAGGAGTAGGTTTTGAGGCTTCTGTGGTGTATGTGCCTTTAAGAGCCCCCTGTGTACTGTAATGCCGGTAATGGCCACTCGGGCTATATAAGCCTGTATAGTGTCTTGTATCTGTTAGTCCACCTCCAGACCTTGTTCAGTAAACACCTGTGAAACCAACTCCTGCATTCCGTGTCTCCATTAACACACGGATACAACAGTGGCGACGAATTGGAAACGGACTTAACTGCAATTCGGCAGCACCTCAAGGAGATCGATTACTCAGACGAAAGTCGAAGAAAAACAAGAAAGAAAAAAAAACTGTGGTTTCACCAGCTAGCCTAGCTGGTGGCAGGTACTGCAATAATCCTTCCTGGGCGGCGGGCTAGGGCTCCATCGGCTGGCTCTGCAGCGGGGCCGAGCAGCGAAGGCGGAGGCAAACAGAGACAGAGGATGGAACACTCGGGAGACGGCCGGCGCTGCAAAGCAGGTCGGCGTTTGGACCAGGCAGAGGGAGGGAAAAGTCCCAGAGAGTCCGGCGGGAACGAGTCTCCACCTATTAAAAATACCTATGTAAATAAAAACCGCGGAGAACAGCGTTGTCAGCAGCGGCAGCGGCGGGAAAGCGCGGGAGGCGCCATTTTTTTCTGCGGGGAAGAAAGGAAAGCGCGGGAGGCGCCATTTTTTTCAGGATGCCTAAGACTGGCAATATTACTGCTTTCGATAGCGATATAGAGGATTGGACCATATATGTGGAAAGAGTGGAGGTATATTGCACAGCAAATGAAATAGAGGATGATAAAAAGGCATCAGTACTTCGAAATCTAATGGGCGCAAGGACATACGGGCTGTTACGAAACTTAATCACTCCAGCCAAACCGAAGGACAAGAATTTTAAGGAGATTGTTGATACCCTACAGGAGCACTTAAACCCAACACCACTGCTGATAGCGGAACAATTCAAATTCTTCAGGAGGAATCAGCACAAGAATGAAAGTAACGCTGATTACCTCACCGAATTAAGGGAGCTGTCAAAGCACTGCCAATTCGTGGCAGGACTGGCAGATTCTCTTCGAGACAAATTCATCTGCGGTCTCCTAAGTGAGGGAACACAGAAAAGGCTACTTTTTGAGAAAGATTTGACACTGGACAAGGCTTTCAGTGTGGCTGTATCATACGAAGCAGCTGCAAGAGGAGCTGCAGAGATACAGCAAAAGCCACAGGACTTCGGCACCCATGAAATGACACAGGGTTTCGAGAGATGTTATCGCTGCGGCAGATACACCCATGACCAGATGGAAATGCTGGTTCAAGGACAAAGCATGCAGGCAATGCAGAAAAATTGGACATATTGCACGTGTATGCCGATCTGGAAGCAAAAAATCCACAGACAGGAAAAAAATCAATAAAGAAAAGTACAGAAAGGTACAAATGATGACGGACAGTAGCTCCGAAGACCAGAAGAATGATAGCGACTCCGGAAACAAGAGACTAAGCTGTCTCAAATTACAGAATGTAATTGCCAAAGAAGATTACCAGACCATTTGGGTTACCCTCACGATAGCGGGGTCCTCAGTTAAAATGGAGCTAGATACAGGATCAGCTCTGACCGTCATAAGTCGACGGGATTACGAGCGGCTATTTCCGCATATACCTTTGAAAGACACATCCATTATCTTGAAAACATATACGGGGCAGAAAGTATACCCCAAAGGGAAAATAAGGGTGCCTGTTGTATACAACGGCAAGGAAATACAGAAGTTGTATTTATACGTTCTGCAAGATGGTGGTCCACCGCTGTTGGGACGTGAATGGATCAGGAAGATACGTTTAGACTGGCACTCCATTCAGGCACTGACGGTGACCAGTAAGAAAAAAAATGATGATGACGTCATACCTGAATGATTAAAAGACATCTTGGCCAACGCCACGGAAGTGTTTCAACAGGAACTAGGAACCTTGAAAGGCGTCACCGCCTCAATAAAAGTGGAAGATGCGGCAATTCCCAAGTTTTTTAAGGCAAGGCCGGTGCCATACGCAATTCGTCCAGCAGTCGAGGCAGAGCTGGAGAATTTGGAAAAGGCAGGCGTATTATCCAAGATAGATTGGAGCGAGTGGGCAACACCCATCGTCCCGGTGATGAAGAAAACGTTGAATAATAATAAATCTGAAGAACAGAGAAAAATTTGCATCTGTGGGGTCTTCAAGGTGACTGTAAACCCAGGCCTGCACACAGTACAGTATCCTCTTCTGAGGATAGAAGATATTTTCGCCTCACTATCCAGAGGGAAACGTTTTACCAAAATTGACTTGGCACAGGCATATCTACAGATGGAAGTTGAAGAGGCCTCTAAAAAGTATCTCACGATAAATACACACAAAGGCCTGTACCAGTACAATCGACTGGTTTTCGGAGTAGCATCAGCTCCAGCTATCTGGCAAAGAGCTATGGAGCAAGTCCGCCAAGGGATTCCGGGGACTCAATGCTACCTAGACGACATCCTTGTAACAGGAGAAAACGACAACGAGCACCTTGCCAATTTGGAGCAGGTGCGCGCTAGGCTGAGAGAATGGGGCCTACGAGCAAATCGCCCCAAGTGCGAATTTTTCCAGAAGCAAATATCATATTGTGGCCACATAATTAACGAGGAAGGGTTGCATAAGTCACCTGATAAAATTGAAGCGGTCATAAAAGCCCCAGCACCGGAAAATGTCTCACAATTAAGATCGTTCCTGGGATTGATAAATTACTATCATAAATTTTTACCGAACTTGTCAACTCTTCTGCACCCTCTTAATGAACTGCTACAAACGGGAATAATTTGGAAATGGAGCGAAGGCTGTAAACGTGCCTTCCATAAATGCAAAGGCTTGATCACGTCCAGATAGGTCAACGAGTTTTGGCCCGGGACTACCGTACCGAGAAATGGCAGCCTGGAACTATCTGCACACGACTAGGACTGCTGATGTATACCGTAGACATCGGAGAAAGCATAATAAGGCGCCATGCTGATCAAATCATAGAGTCATCCGAAAAGGGACAACCTACACCACAACTCTATATGCCTAATGATGAAGTAGAGATACCCATATCTACCTCCGATCTGGGGATACTGGAACCCGATGAGCCCGACACTGGCATTCAAGCCGAATCAGCCTTGCCAAAAGAACCTACTACACCACCAGAAACTACTACACCACCGAGGCGTTATCCGGACCGAGTCAGGAAGCCTCCAGAGAGACTGACTTATAATTAATTAACTGCCGCAATGTTTAGATTATTTTTCTTGTAACATGTAACTAATGATTACTTAAAATATTATGTGCTGGTTGGCTAAAAGGGGAGGAATTGTAGTGTATGTGCCTTTAAGAGCCCCATGTGTACTGTAATGCCGGTAATGGCCACTCGGGCTATATAAGCCTGTATATTGTGTTGTATCAGTTAGTTCCCCTCCAGACTTTGTTTAGTAAACACCTATAAAACCAACTCCTGTCTTCAGTGTCTCTATCAACACACAGACACAACAGTTTGCCTGTTACAAACGCAAGTATTGAGAAGGAAACCCGAAATGACCCAACACTCTCTCGGGTCTATGATTTGACGGTGAAGGGATGGCCAGCATATGGCGACTCACTGTTGCCAGCATTCTCGCCAAGGAGGGAACAGCTGTCAATGTGCCGGGGAACCTTGATGTGTGGATCCCGAGTGGTAATTCCACCCAAGTTGAGAGATAGAGTACTCAATGAGCTTCACGAGGGTCATCTGGGAGGGGTAAAAATGAAGAGCCTAGCCAGGGAGTTTGTGCGGTGGCCGGGAATCGATAAAGAAATCGAGGATATGACCAAGAGATGCACAGGATGCCAGAAGGTCCAAAACGCTCCACCACAGGCCCCGCTACATCCATGGGAGTGGCCCTCATCTCCATGGCAACAGGTACACATTGATTTCACTGGTCCATTTATGGACTCAATGTTTCTAATCGCTGTGGACGCCCATTCGAAATGGCCAGAGGTCATTAAAATGTCCTCCACCACCACGGAGAAAACTATTGCAGTCCTAAGGACCATCTTCACCAGGAATGGGTTGCCAGAACAGATCTGTTCCGACAATGGCCTAAAGTTTGTGTCTGAGGATTTCCGAAGGTTCCTGAAGAATAATGGGGTGAAACATTACACATCTGCCCCATATCATCCAGCCACAAATAGATTGGCTGAGAGGTTTGTTCAGACCTTTAAAAAGGCCATAAAGGCAATGTATAATGACGACATACTACTGCAACACAAGATGGATAACTTCCTGTTTGCTTACCGGAATGTGACACATGCAGTAACCAACCAAACTCCAGCCGTACTGTTTTTCAACCAGAGACTAAGATGTCGCTTGGATTTGCTCAAACCAAACATAAGACGAGATGTGGAGGATAAGCAGTTCCAGCACATAAATGAGAAGCCAACAAGGAGCTTCAAGATAGGGCAACCAGTCTTGGCCCGCGACTACCGAACAGAAAAATGGCAGCCAGGCACGATATGCACACAGCAGGGACCACTAATGTACACAGTGGACGTTGGAGAGAGCATCATGAGACGCCATGCTGACCAGATTCTAGAGTCACAGGAACAAGCCAAACCTCTACCACAAGCATGTGCACCTGGTAATGAGCCCGAAGTACAGATTGCGTCTACCTCAGAAGCAGGGGTATTGGAAGCTGACGAACCAACCAATGACAATGAGCCAGAATTGACTCCACCGCCAGAACAGGATACTCGAGAAAGGCGCTATCCAGTCCGGATCAGGAAGCCTCCTCAAAGACTGAACTTATAAATGACTATTTCAGTTGATGTATATATTACTGAGAAAATTGTAATTGTAATTAGTTATTATTTAGTTGTTAAATGAATGTTATGTACTGTTTATCTAAAAGGGGAGGAATTGTTGTGTATGTACCTTTAAGGGAATAACTGGTCTTAGACTGCAGTACTGGCAGTGACCACCCCTGTATAAAAGGCCCTAGCAGGCTTCTGTAGTTTCAGTTTCAAGCTGCCTCTTGTTCAGTAAAGTACCTGTTAAACTGTTCTCCCGAAGTCCGTGTATTATTGAGGCGCGGACTTTACAACTACACTCAAAGTACTTCATTGGTTATAAAGCACTTTGAGACGTCCGGTGGTCATGAAATGCAAGTATTTCTTTCTTTCTTTATCTAAAGAAATTAAAGATAGTCTTAGATTAAAAGAAGAGCCTTATAATGTTGTGAAGAATAGTAGCACGTCTGAGGATTGGGAGAGCTTTAGAAACCTGCAATGGGTGACGAACAAATTGATAAAAAAGGGAGAAAATAGAAATGAGAGTAAACTAGCAAGGAATATAAGATTGTAAGAGATTGTAAGATCTACAAGGCACAAGTAAGGAGTGTGATGGAATACTCTCCACTTGCCTGGATGAGTGCAGCTCCAACAACACTCAAGAAGCTCAACACCATCCAGGACAAAGCAGCCCGCTTGATTGGCACCCCATCCACCACCTTAAACATTCACTCCCTCCACCACCAACGCACCATGGCTGCAGTGTGTACCATCTACAAGATGCATTGCAGCAACTCACCAAGGCTTCTTCAGCAGCACCTCCTAAACTCAGGACCTCTTCCACCTAGAAGGACAAGGGCAGCAGGCACATGGGAACACCACCACCTCCAAGTTCCTCTCCATGTCAAACACCATCCTGACTTGGAAATATATCGCCGATCCTTCATCGTCGCTGGGACAAAATCCTGGAACTCCCTCCATAACAGCACTGTGGGAGCACCTTCACCTCACAGACTGCAGCAGTTCAAGAAGGCGGCTCACCACCACTTTCTGGAGGGCAATTAGGGATGGGCAATAAATGCTGGCCTTGCCAGCCACGCCTACATCCCAGGAATGAATAAACAAATAGATTGGCCAGTTGCTACCATCGCAGGTGGCCCTCAGGTAACTGAAGCCAAGGGTTGGGTGCTAGGATACCGGAGGGGGATCATTGGAGGGCGGTTCTGAGGCATCAGAGGCAAGGGGGAGCATCAGAGGCTGGGTGAGGGGGAGCGGTGGCCTGCAATCTTTAAATGTGGGATTGGGAGGAGCATTCCTGCTCTGCTGGGCTCAACATTCAGGTAAGTAAATTTCAAAAACTTATCTTGAAGGCTGCAGACGGTCCCAAGGTTTACCATTGCCAAACCAATCTTGAAGTGGAAGACTCAAGCAGGCATTTGTACCCTTACTTCCATATGCAAAGGGCGAATGCCTGTTTCAGACATAGGCCCTGGACACTGTAAGGCTTGAAAAATTCTACAGATATCCCCAAACCAAGAAAGAAGAGATTTTGGACTGTTTAAAAGAATATTGGGCCAAAAGGGGCTTAAAATCAAAACCCCAGGATTTTGGCTTTTTTAAAAAGGCATGTCCAGGCCTGTGGAAGGCTGCAACAAAGGAGTTGGGATGGGCACTGTAAAACAAACAGTTTGAGTATTTGGCACAGGCCAGATTGTCTGGGAATGTTCTGAACCATCTCAGTCATTCTACATAAAGACAACAGGCCTACGGAAGGACAGTTCCCGCCAGAGATACAGGGCCATCAAAAATATGAATAATACAGTATATGCCACTAATCAACAAAAGAGACCCCGACCCCAGCAGGAGAAGACAATCGAACAACAGTTTAAACCACTCAGAGAGATTTCCAAAACCACTTCACACACTTAAACTGATTTTGAAGCAACCCTGAAACTAGTTAAAAGTCAATTAAAGATAGATGGGACCAGCCAGGACCCCATTAAATAATTTAAAACTATTAAAGTCAACGAGCCCGCCAAAATTAACAAAAAGCCAGAGAAGATTTGGCGGGCAGATAAGCAAGGCCTCAAAATGGTATAATTGAGGCCTGCTTTGTTCAGTTCAACACACACAGCCTTTCGGAACAACAACACGGGAGAAGTCACAGTTCATCCAGCATCATCGAACATCCATCATCACAGCAGCCGGAGAATCAGAGACTCGCAGAAAGAAAAGGGAATCGCGGCAACCAAGGGCCCCAAGAAACAAACAACCAACGATATTACCAACAACTAGGTAATATTGGGCCACCGCGACCAACAAGAAACCAACCTGGAAGAAACCGAAGATTCGCAAGTTTGTTTCCACTCTACAAACTATCCTGACTTACCCCTGGGTAAGATTTAATGTAAAAGACTCTAAACCCTATACCTAACCAAAGGAAATTGGGTACTTGCCAGATAAATCCAAATACGCACCCAGCCACATCAGCGGACACGCGAAGGCTGAAAACCCAACGCAGGTGAAGTCTTCCACCACGTCCGGGGTACGGCAGGCCCCAACCACCACACCTAAAGAGAACCCCGAAATCGTGAACCTCTACAACTGTCAAGAAAGTCGTTTGGTGAGCATTTCCCTGGTCCTTTGGAATCCAACCTAGTTAGTGTAGTGGGATTGGGAGGGATGAAGTATTTTGTCTACTGTCATTCTCCCTCGCATATTCTGAAGTGTTCCCCCTTTTAGAGTGATAAGATTATTGTGTTGTGTATATTTTTCTGTCTCAATAAAAATCCAAGTTCTTTTAACCAACTCAGTTGTCTGTTGCAATTTCATTGTAACCCCCAAATAAGTCCAAAGTCTAGAACCAAGGGAGTGGGAGCGATTCGAACTGCTCAGGGAGTCAGAGGTGAAGCTGACCACACACACCACCCCTTACAGAAAATGGCGACCGTGGCAGGACTTAGGCAAAAGGGATGTAATGCAATAAACCCTGTGTTTGATGAAAGAACGAAGATGGAGGAGAGGATTTCCTCTTATGTTTTTGAGAAGGTGAATATCACCAAGAAATGGGTGACCAGTCTGTTGCACGCTGGGCGTCCTATGCACGCTGCAGCCAAATGGACTGAGAGCAAGGATCATAAGAAGTTGGTGGAGAAGGCCATCTGGTTGGTCTGCGCCCTACGACAGATCCAGCTTTTAGATCAGCACATTAAAGCGTTGACAAGAGCTGCAGGAGGTAGCCAAACTGTCTCAAGCAAGAGCTATAGCAGGGGAAGGATTATTGCAGGAATTACAGGCCCAAAGTCAGGAGAAGTTACAGCTAGCGGAGAAACACAGGAGCAGACATGAGTATTTTCGGTGTCAAGTCACTGAGGCTAAAAGCAATGAGTTAGTATTGAAAGAGGAGAATGCTCGCCTAACCAGACAGTTAAAAGAACAGGAGGAAAAGTTCAGAGACATGAAGGCAGCTTATAAAGTAGCAAGCACTAGGGATTTTGAAGCGGGAGATCACGGCCCCTGCCAAAAGCAGATCAATGGTTTAAAACTTGCACTGTCCAGGGCAAAAGGCATGGTATGCCTAGTGAGCCCAGGTGCAGCCCGGGTGGACCTGGAAGTAGAAGGAGAAACTGTTCAGGCGTCAACTGTGGCACCGGGGAACAACCCGGTTGGGCAGCAGGAGGGACAAGCAATCTGTAGGGAGGACAGGGAGGAGCGCACACCACCACCACCTGTGGTGCCAGGTTTTGATTCGGTTTGGAAGCAGGCAGAAGTGTGCAAACAAATGCAGGAAATGTCGGAGCCGGGGCCGATGTGCCCGGCTCGGCAGCAGAAGTTTGGCCCACCCAGGGGTGGTGGGGGCCAGGGGCCCCTTGAAAGCCAATTCGTGATTCCCCACGGTACCCAACAGCTTAGGGCTATGGTAAGTCACCTGAACAAACTCACCCAAAAGGAAGACCCGTCAGTCCACTTCATGGAAGTGGAACAGCAGCAGACATCAATGAGTGCGATGACTCAGAGATGGCCAAGATGCTTCTGTTCACCTTGGATGGTAAGGTGTACCAGTCCCTCTCTGCCGAGAGCAAGAAGGGACAGGGTGGGGACGCTGCCATTCGGGATCAAGTTCTGGAGGCGATGGGGATGAATGATGGTAGTCCGTTCTCCCGGGTGGAGAAGACTACCCAGTTAGCAGGGGAGACCCCACAGGCTTTCGCAGACAAGCTGTGGCCTGTGTACAGGAGTGCCTGTAATGGGGATCTTGACTGGACTAATTTGAACCAGGATGAGCTGGCCCACTGGCTCCGGAGTCTGGTGGCAAACAGCTTGCCACAGATCAGAGCCAAGGCCAAGCTGTGGTTTGACCCAAAGGGCCCCCAAGTCACTGGGGAGACAATGGTCAGACAACTGACTCTGGCTTATCGGAACGGTAGAGGGGCAGAAGAATCACAGACAAAAGGAAAGGTTCACGAGTTAAAACCAAGCCAAAGTAAAAAGGAATGGCACCAGGAAGGGGGTAACCCTTCCGACATGAGGCGTAACTGCTTCGGATGCGGGAAAAGTGGGCATTGGAGAAGGGACTGTAGAAATCCTTGGAAGGATAGTGTGGGGAAAAACTCCCCAGCTCCTGCCACAAAGACAGAAACACCGAGTTTTGTTGGCTGGCCCAGGGAGGGTAGCCACAGCCATGGGTGTTTTAACTCCATCTGCCCCACCTAACACAAACTTATGACTAGAGCCAGCGCAGCCTGTCTATCTGTGTCCCCTCGAGTACGATGCATGGAAGAGACCGCTTGTTAAGATGTAGGTAGAAAAGATGAAAGGGACCTATCTGTTGGACACGAGAGCATCGAGCACCATAGTCTATTCAGATAACCCCACCGCCTCACCTCTGCCGAACGGGGTCCCATACAGCTTAGTGGGGTTCACAGGTAACGAGCAGGTCGGCTCATTCTCTATCCCGCTGTCCATTCATTTAGGAGCACTCCACACCAAGTGGACTTGTGTTTTAATGAAGTGGGAGCAGGAAGGGAAAGGGATCTTGAGGGCTGATTTTATTATAGGCCACAGGATTCAAGTGGAACTTAAGAACCACTGTCTGTGGAGAGCATGCACCGGCAAAGAGAGTGAAGTGGCAGTTATCCCAGAGAAACAGGGCAAGGGGACCTTGTGTACCCTAAAACCCAAGGAGTGTTACGACCTCGAGCAAATGGCCAGTAACACTCCAGTGGAGTACCAGGCATTTGTGCAAGCACAGCTCGGCGCATTTGCCACTCACAAGCATGATTGTGGGAGGGTGAACGGGGTCGGAGTAAGTGTAGACGGGGACCCCATGACCCGACCACAAAAGCAGTATAATTTCCCCAAAGAGGCAGAGAAAGGCATGGAAATGGCCATGACCTATCTGGTCAAACAGGGGGTATTGAGACCGATAGCCACCCATGTAAACTCTCCACTGTGGCTGGTTAGAAAACCGGACAACTCCTGGAGAGCCACAGTGGACTATCGGGTACTCAATAGAAACATCCCCACCTGTGCACCCACGGTCGCAGCTGTCGCCGACCTCATTGGAAGTATTTCAGCCTCCGCGACCACCTTCATGGTGCTGGATATTTCCAACGGGTTTTGGTCCATCCCTCTAAGGAAAGAGGACCAGTACAAGTTCGCCTTCACGTTTAAAGGCCAACAGTACGCCTGGAACTGCCTACCTCAGGGCTTCCACAATAGCCCCAGTATTTTCCATCAGTGTATGGCAGATTGTTTAAAAGGCTTCAGCCGGCCCCGACAGTTAGACCAGTATGTGGGTGACTTGCTCCTATTCACCGATGAAGGAGAGGAACACGGTCCACTACTGGCTGAACTGCTGGAGTTGCTCAGGAAGGAAAGCTTTAAAGTAAACCCCAAGAAAGTACAGATCGGCCAACAGGAAGTAAAATTCCTTGGGCTGGCTGTACGAGCAGGGGAAAGGGCCATCGACAAAGCCAGAAGGGAAGCAGTGCAGGAGTTACCAACCCCCAATACAGTGACAGGAGTGAGATCTTTTCTAGGGCTAACCGGGTACTGCAGGGATTTTATTGAGGATTACGCAGCCACAGCAGCCCCTCTGCTCCGACTCCTACACAAGGGAGTGGAGTGGGTTTGGGATGAGGGTTACGAGGCAGCATTTGTAAAACTCAAGCAAAATCTGCAGACCATGCCAGCTCTAGGGGCCATTGATGGGGAAAAGGAGTTTTTCCTGGAGTTAGCAGCCAGCGGGGACAGTCTGAGTGCAGTGCTGCTCTAGGAGCGGCACAGTCAGCTGAGACTGGTGGTTTACTCCTCCAGGATATTCACGGATGTGGAGAAGGGCTATTCCAACTGTGAGAGGCACCTCCTCGCCACTCACTGGGCTGTGAAAAGATCACTGATCTTCACAGGCACCTCGCCCATCACCCTCCTCACCCATCACATGCCAACCCAGATGCTCCTGGATGGGAGAATTAAAGATGGGACAGTGAGCAGTGCCCGCATTGCTCGCTGGACCCTGCTTCTCTCCCAGATGGACATAAGGGTGAAAGGTCTCTGCGAGCCGAAGCTCGCAGCCATCATGATTTATCCAAGGACGGCCCACCAGTGTTACATTGAAGGAGTATGGGAAGTCAACATAGGTTTTCGGGCCGGGATACACCCCACAGGCCGCGAAATCTATGTGGACGGTTCGAGCACAGTATCTGCTGGGAAACGACTCACAGGGTGTGGAGTTTATGACCCAGGGGCAGACATTGCCCTGTGTAGGGGGTGGTGTGGGGTGGCGCGTGCGCCCAGCCAGTTCTGTTTGTGAGCGATTCGAATCGCTCCCACGCCCCTGGGTTCTAGACACCGGACTTAGGTACAGGCAGCGATACAGAAAACTCGGGTAGACAGGTGGTTTGGATGCAAGCAAAACCAAGATTTTATTGAACAGAGAAATTAATACAGTCTTAAAAGGAAGTTATCATCATAACATTACAGGCAAATACCAATAACTACACTTATGCAGGGAATGGGGAACACACGGCACATCGAGGGAAAACAACTATCTTAACAATCCCCTTATCCTTATCCCACCCCTATACCTAACTAGATTAAGCTATGAGGGGTCAGAATTCATGCTCACCAATCCAAAGATAAAAGCCAACTGTTACCGAGTGCGAATTTTGAAGTCTGGGTTTTGGTCCTTCTAGGTACCTCGTCGTCACGTGGTCCTCAGGGGTGCGGTGCTGGGTCAGCTACTGCGACACACCTTCTCCCCTCCGCTACCATCGTCGTCTCGTCTCGATGGGTTCTCCTCTTCTTCTCCCTCGAGCAGTCGTCGGCGGTAACGTTACGTCGATGAGACGATTAGCAGTTTTTACTGCTTAGATTTTACTACCCATCCTTCGAACACCAGCATATTCATTATGGCGTGGACACCTGCGTTTATTTGCAGTGTTCAACGTGTTTGCCCCCACCGTCCTCAAGGACTTTCTTCCCCAAGCGTCAGTTTATAACTAGGCGCTTGGTTTAATTATCGCTACGTTTTTTGCTGCCCTGCTCTGCCCTTATCGAGTTATTATCGTCTTCTTCGTCTCCACTCGTCGGACTACTATACGAGTCCTGGGCTACCTGCTCAACCTTGTCTCACCCCTTTTTGCAGTCTGGGCGTCCTGGATGGCTGTGGACTTGGGATTTGCTCCCCTTCCTAGCAGTTGGTATGGTGTCTTTGGCTACTGAAAATCTGCTCCGGGGAGAGAACCCGCCATGAGGCCAGGGCACGAGTACGAGCGGCAGCCCAAGAGGCCGGAGCCACGAGAGCAGGATCAAAGGCAAGAGCAAGAGAGAGAGATCGCTACCCGGGGCCTTCAGTTATACCTTTTCGGAAAATCCTTATCTTCGCGCCAAATCAGGTTAGCTCTTTGTCTTAAACTTGGTGGGCTAGTTTAAACAATGGTAGCAATCTATACTGATGTTTTTTTTAGATGGCCGGTAATCGCATTTACTGGACAGGTCATGCAAGAGACCCTCATGGTACTCGGCATTGAGGGGAAATGGCACATCACATACAACCCACAGTCATTGGGTCCTGTCGAGCGTTTAAACCGCACCATAAAAGAAAGGCTATGCAAGGAGACGGGAGACTCACCCAAGAAGTGGGTAGAAGTCTTACCGTTGGTCCTAATGGGGATCCGAGCCAGATAGTCAAAAAGCACGGGGTATTCCCCACACGAGTTGATGACTGGTAGTGTTATGCGGACCCCCACCCATGTGCTAGCCCCGGTGCTCACGGAGGGTCAGCTCAGAGAGGTGAACTGGGAAAGCTTTGTCAGGAATCTGTTTGAGCACCTTAAACAGATTCACTGGCAGGCTGCTAGCAACATGGGAAAACAGCATCGGAGTAACCGATTGCTGCTAGAACCCAACAGGCACCACGAGTGGGAGGTAGGGGATCAGGTCATGGTGAGGAGCTTGGCCCGGTTGGGAAGTTTCGATGGGGCTGTACAGCATTGTGGATAAGGCAAGCCCCATGGTCTATGCCATAAAGATGCCCCGCCGCACAAAGTAGTTCCACATTAATCAGTGCAAGCTGTTCAAGACTGAGAGTGGAGAACGACCAGCAAGGGCGAACCGTGTGAAAGCTGGAGAGCAGCAGCCTGCAGCTGTGGCAGACTCACAGACCGCAAAGGTGGGGGCAGTGACGTGTGTGACTGGAGAGGCCCGCCCACCAATTAAGTGGGATTCAGGTACACCCCCAGTAGCCAGAGCCTTAAGAAGGTCTCCTCGCATACCACAGCCTAAACTACCATGGTCACCCGAGTATCAATTTAAACAGTACAGCCCCAGGACAGCCCTTACCAGAAAGGGAAAAAACCAAGGTCAGGGACCAGTCTAAGGACACAGATCCCCAGCCTGCCACCTCCAAAGGTGAGGGACTCACAGGTGAGGTAGCGTTGAGCAGAGAGAGAGACAAGGGTCCCCAGCCTGCGGCATCAGGCTGCGGGGAACCCACAGGGCAGGATAGGAACTCGGCAGCCACACAGAAGGGGGTAGTGTGCTGCAGCACAGGAGGGCACACTCCTCCGATTAACTGGGATTCAGGAAAGCTCCCAGTTCTCTTAAGAAGGTCTCTGGGTCCGGTGGCACAGCTCACCTTACGCCCAGGCGTACAAGCTGCCCATATTCCACAAAAGGCAGAGGCCTAACAGGAATTAGCTTGGCCATCCGGAGACGAGCGGCGGATGTATATAACTTTTAGTTTAAGGGTGTTTTATTCTTCCTTAGGTTTTGGAATTTTAGTAGTCTAATTTTAGTTGTGATAAGTTCAAGTTTTTGAAAATGTTGGTAACTGTGTCAGGCCAGAGAACCTTCTCGGGAGATGGCTATTTTATTTATGTGCCCCTACAGAAAGGATATTCGGCATGGGAAAGGTTCTGCTCCTGCTCGCCCTGGTAGGGGTGAGCATCGGTGACCGAGGAGATGTGGAGGACTCCCACATCTATGGGTGCTCGGGAGAGAGAGCACCGATCATTACTGCTGGGGGAGGCGAATGGGGTGTGGAGGAGCTCGCCATTTACTTCCACAAGGGAAGGTGGCCAGGGTGGCTGGGGTCTAACTCCACTCAGTACTCCAGCCAGACTGGGTTCACGTATGGGGAGGCCTCCATCCAGTGCCCCAGGGTACAGATCGTTGCCACAAGGGTCAGCGTCACCGAGGGGAAAGGTGAGTGTTTAACATGCAATGGACAGGTTCCCCTGGATAGGTGGTGGTGGCTCAGAAAGCTGAGCAAGGATATAGGAGGCCCCGCAGTCGATTGGGAACGATTGGGGAACAATACCCATCGGACGATTACAGGGACCCGAGGGGGATTGAGTGTGTGTTGGGACAAGTGGTGAGAGCTGGATCAGGAGATTTATGTTTGTATGTGGGGGTCAGAAAAGGTCTGCCCCACAGGCATATCCATCATCTTCCACCGGCAATGGCAAATGCCGGGGAGGGGATGGAGTGGGATTCCAGCCTGCATGCGTGCGCAATCCCACACTCCCCGACCCCAGTCAATGCCACCAAACTCGTAACCCGCCCCCAGAAGCCCCTGCCCATGACCATGACATCACAGACTATAGTGCAGAGGTGTCCTACCAGCACCAAGGGACCAGGGAATGGGTTAGTCCTAGTGCCAACCGATAAGTTACTGTACCAGGGGGTACACTATGCAGTGGCCTCAGTGATCCTAAACCTGACCGAGGTGCACTTACCTGAATGGTGTCCTAAGGAGACAGAACAATTGTACCAAGCCCTGCTGAGGGAAATGTTTAAGAAATTTTATGAATTCGACTTTGCCAGTGTAGACAAAGCGAAACTGTACAGTTTACATCCTGAGCATAATATGGGCGTGGGGAGACAAAGAAGGGGGACCTGGAATGATATTTTCACTGCCTATAATACAGGATCCTCAGTAATAAACAGCCCAGATGATATAGAGTTACAAACTCAGATAAATGGTTTAAAGACCCAATTAATAAAAATCCTAACAGAGGACAACACTGTCGTCAGCTCAGAGCTACACGAGGACCAGGATATGATGGACCATTTAAAATAAATAATAACTAAGCTGGAAAGACACGCCAAAACAGTAAATGCACTCATACGGGAGGATAGGAATGCTTCGGATCAAGCTGCATGGAATGAGGTGTGTGTGCTATACGGGGCATGGTTGCTAGGCGAGGGCCGTAGCAAGCTGCAGGATTTAAAATAAGGTTTAGCCCCCTCCTGGATTAGCAACAAGCACCTCGCAGCCCACCACCCATTTAGTAATTCGCTGAGCCCGTGTCAGCTCCGCCTAGCCTCTGAAGCCTAACCTGTCCCAATGGATTGTGGACGTTCCAATCACACTATCATGGGGAAAGTAGTGAGGACGCCGGTCATCGTGGGACAGCCTGACCTGCACCGGTATACAGGGTGGAGAACATTGGGATCATTCAAGGGGGCGCACACGTCCGTTTCGCAGAGGTCCCACTTTATGTCATAAAGTGGGAGCATGCTATGACAGGTACAGACCTCTCTGGGTGCCGGAGCCAGGGAGCACACATAATACTGTGTCCCCAGCACTTGAATGCCTATTCGAGACCACAGTGCGGGTTTAAAGCTGCTGGCGCACAACCTGTGTACTGTACCATGGAGGTAATGGCACAAGGCCATGTTTCCCTACAGGTAGCATTCATAGCGGGTGGGACATATTGTGTCACCACAAGTGCGCCCCACTACTGGCATGGACAGCACATCTGGTGTCCGGTGAGTGACATCAGTTTCTGTTTTAAACCCAAGGCAGAAGTTCAAGTGGACCAGGAATGGATTGTACCCATCCCTGAACCCTCAACTGTTCACCTCACTGTCAGGGAAAACATTACCAACCTGCAAAATTATGTAACACATTTCGGCTATGAAATTCCCCCTCTACCCAAACATCTTACCGCCCTATTAAAAGCAGTGGTCATCTCACAGAAACATTTCTATACATTAGAACAGAAAACAGTCGAGATAGGGGCCAAGATCTTGGATATCCTAGTTCCACCCTGGTGGGACATTTTTGAAAATATAGAGGTCCCTTCTTGGATTCGACTAGCTTCACATCTTTTAGTGGTTTGCCAGCTCAGTATAGTTTTCTACTTGTTGTGCACAAAGTGCAACGGAAGGGACAGGATGCTCCACTCTCAACATGAGGGAGCATGGGACAAAAATAAAGTCTATGACCAGGTATAAAACCAACCTTGACCGTTATTAAAAATAAAGTTTGATGAGTGCCATTATTTTTTCCTATATCTGTGTAATTTTTCCAAGTGGTGCAGGGGTGTTGGACCCCCTCCGTGCTTGGCTGTGAATGTAATCAAATTTTTTGTACCTTGTATATCTGTTAAACACTACACCTAAAGGGGAACGGGAGAGTGTTTTGTTTTTGGGTATTAGTTTGGATAATACAGGGGAAGGTTGGCTCCCAGGGATCAGAATTTCGCTCACCCAGTATGATACTATAGTGTTTAAAGTATCACAGGGGGGTGTGTAAGGCTCACAAAATTCAACAGATTCCCCCAAACCAAGAAAGAAGAGATTTTGGACTGTTTAAAAGAATATTGGGCCAAAAGGGGCTTAAAATCAAAACCGCAGGATTTTGGCTATTTTAAAAAGGCATGTCCAGGCCTGTGGAAGGCTGTGACAAAGGAGTTGGGATGGGCACTGTAAAACAAATAGTTTGAGTATTTGGCACAGTCCAGATTGTCTGGGAATGTCCTGAACCATCTCAGTCATTCTACATAAAGACAATAGGCCTACGGAAGGACAGTTCCCGCCAGCGATACAAGGCCATCAAAAATATGAATAATACATATTATTATGTGTATTATGTCACTAATCAACAAAAGAGACCCCGACCCCAGCAGGAGAAGACAATCGAACAACAGTTTAAACCACTCAGAGAGATTTCCAAAACCACTTCACACACTTAAACTGATTTTGAAGCAACCCTGAAACTAATTAAAAGTCAATTAAAGATAGATGGGACCAGCCAGGAACCCATTAAAGAATTTAAAACTATTAAAGTCAAAGATCTACCAAAATTAACAAAGAGCCAGAGAAGATTTGGCGGGCAGATAAGCAAGGCCTCAAAACATTATTTTTGAGGCCTGCTTTGTTCAGTTCAACACACACAGCCTTTCGGAACAACAACACGGGAGAAGTCACAGTTCATCCACTATCATCGAACATCCATCATCACAGCAGCCGGAGAATCAGAGACTCGCGGAAAGAAAAGGGAATCGCGGCAACCAAGGGCCCCAAGAAACAAACAACCAACGATATTACCAACAACTAGGTAATATTGGGCCACCGCGACCAACAAGAAACCAACCTGGAAGAAACCGAAGAGTCGCAAGTTTGTTTCCACTCTACAAGCTATCCTGACTTACCCCTGGGTAAGATTTCATGTAAAAGACTCTAAACCCTATACCTAACCAAAGGAGATTGTGTACTTGCCAGATAAATCCAAATACGCACCCGACCGCATTAGCGGACACGCGAAGACTGAAAACCCAATGCAAGTGAAGTCTTCCACCACGTCCGGGGTATGGCAGGCCCCAACCACCACACCTAAAGAGACCCCCGAAATTGCGAACCTCTACAACTGTCAAGAAAGTCGTTTGGTGAGCATTTCCCTGGAATCCAACCTAGTTAGTGTCGTGGGATTGGGAAGGGTGAAGTATTTTGTCTACTGTCATTCTCCCTCGCATATTCCGAAGTGTTCCCCCTTTTAGAGTGATAAGATTATTGTGTTGTGTATATTTTCCTGTCTCAATAAAAATCCAAGTTCTTTTAACCAACTCAGTTGTCTGTTGCAATTTCATTGCAACCCCCAAATAAGTCCAAAGTCTAGAACCAAGGGAGTGGGAGCGATTCGAACCGCTCAGGGAGTCAGAGGCAAAGCTGACCACACACACCACCCCTTACAACACCTGTTTTCTTTTCTGTACTAACCTGTCAGGCCGCACACTGCTGGCTGGAAATGTGTACGCGCTTCCTGCCTGCCAAATTGGGGGCTGAGTAGGCCGATTAGTGACTGAAGAACGGGTGCTGCATGGCCCAATTTAATGATCAAGAGGTCTGTGTCATCAATTATTCTTCACAACATCTGGAACTGAGCATGCCCCAATGCAACAAAAAGGATAATCTGTCCCTCATTCCATTTATGCCTATGTCCAAAACATTTATATAAATGGAAAACAAAGGAGGTTCCAATGCAGATCCCTGGGGCACAACACTACTTATATTCTGTCAAGCTGTAAAACATCCACTCATTGGTTTCTGTTACCCAGGATCTGCCCATTCATGCACCTACATTCCCTTTAATATCCCGTTCCTCAATCTTTGCAGAGAGTCTCTTATGTGGCAGCTTGTCAAATGCCTTCTGCCTTCTTATACAGCATCCAGCAGATTTCCTTTACCTATACACTCCGTGATTTCCTTGACAAATGTAATTAAGTTGATTAAGCATGACCTGCCCTTTACAATTCCAAGTTGACTGTCCCTGATTAGCCCATACCTTTCTAGGTTTACTAATTCTATCACATATTATGGACTCCAAAAACCCAAAAATATACAAGGGGATGCATCGCGGTGTAAGTGCTTTGATGCTCAGGTATATCCTGTCCACAAAAAGCAGGACAAATCTAATGCAGCCATTTACCGCCCCATCAATCTACTCTCAATCATCAGCAAAGGGATGGAAGATTCCATCGACGGTGCTATCAAGCAGCACTTACTCACCAATAAACTGCTCACTGATGCTCAGTTTGGGTTCCGCCCGGACCACTCAACTCCAGAAATCAATACAGCCTTGGTCTGAACGTGGACAAAAGGGCTGAATTCCAGAGGTGAGGTGAGAGCAACTGCCCTTGACATCAAGGACATATTGCATAATTTGCAACAAACATATATTCCTCTAGGGCATAAAAGCCCAAAAGGAAAAGTGATCCAACCATGACTAATAAAAGAAATTAAAGCTAGTATTAAGTCAAAGGAGGAAGCTTATAAAGTTGCCAGAAAAAGCGGTCAGCCTGAGGATTGGGGTCTTTTTAGAAATCAGCTAAGGGGGACCAAGAAATTGATAAAGAAAGGGAAAATGCAATATGAGCAATATGAGCATAAACTAGCAAAAAATATCAAAACGGATTGTAAAAGCTTCTATAAGCATGTAAAAAAGAAAAGACTGGCGAAGGTAAATGTAGGTTCTTTATAGTCAGAGACAGGAGAATTTTTAATGGGGAATGAGGAAATGGCTGAGAAATTAAATAAATACTTTGTTTCTGTCTTCACGGAGGAAGACACAAAAAACCTCCCAGAAATATGAGAAAACCAAGGATGTGACTAGAATGAGGAACTTAAAGAAATTATTATTCGTAAAAAAACAGTACTAGCAAAATTAATGGGACTAAAAGTTGATAAATCCCAAGGACCGGATGACCTACATCCTAGGGTTTTGAAAGAGGTGGCCATTGGAATAGTGGACGCATTGGTTGTCATCTTCCAAAATTCTATAGATTCTGGAACAGTTCCTGCAGATTGCAGGATAGAAAATGTAAGGAGGGAGAGAGAAAACGGGGAACTACAGACCTGTTAGCCTCACATCAGTAGTTGGGGAAATGCTGGAATCTATTATAAAGGATGCAATAACTGGGCACTTAGAAACTAATAGTAAGATTGGGCAGAGTCAACATGGATTTATGAAAGGGAAATCCTGTTTGACAAACCTATTGGAGTTCTTTGAGGATGTAACTAATGGAGTAGACAAAGGGGAAATGGTAAATGTGGTGTATCTGGATTTCCAGAAGGCCTTCGATAAGGTCCCACACAAGAGGTTGGTGAACAAAATTAGGGCACATGGAATTGGGGTAATATACTAGCATGGATTGAGAATTGGTTAACAGACAGAAAACAAAGGGCTGGATTTTCCTAAGCCCCTGGAGTCGGGTTGGAGGCGTGCGGGCGATAAAAATCGGAGATCCGGGGGTCCCGACCCCATCCCGCCTCCAACCCGCCTCCATGTCAATTTCATAGGAGTCGGGTTCCCGACAAGTGCTGGAACCCGACTCCCAGAAGCGGGAAGGGATTAAAGGCAATTAAACTGCCTGTTAACAGGTAGTTAACAGGTAGTTTTTTGCCTATTCGCGATTTTTATTGCTGGTTTGTGGGCTTCCCGACAGCTCCAAACCACGAAAAGTTTTCGAGGCGGGACGTGGGTCTGAGGTCTTGGAGGGCTCGAGATGCCCAGTGTTCAGGTGAGTGAGGGGTGCAGGAGTGCAAAGGTAAGTGTTTTGCAAGTGTTTAAAGTGTTTAAATAAGTTTAACTTACTTTTACTTACCTTTACAGGAGTCCTGCATTCCGGTGTCGGGAGTCGGCTGCAAGAACCACAGAAGCTCCGATTTTAAAAAAAAAATCAGCTTCTTGGTTTCTGCAGCAAAATGATTTTAAAGTTATCCTGAGAAAGGACTGAGGCTGAATTAGCAGTTTTTCAGTGCTTGACAGCTTCAAACAGCTGTTAAACACTGATATTTCATCTGCCAAAAGCTTTTGACAGATGAAATGTCAATCTCTGACGTCACCTGTTGCCGGGTGGCCCTTAATTGGCCTGCTGAGCCCACAGGGCGGGCTCAACAAGGTCAATCAGAGGAAAATCCAGTGGGTTGGCCACATCTCCATGGAGGCGGGACAACAAGCCCGAATGTGGGTTTCCCACCTCCAACCCGCCCCCGTAGCAAAATCCAGCCCATTGAGTGGGGTTAAACGGGTCTTTTTCAGGATGACAGGCTATGGCTAATGGAGTACCGCAAGGATCGGTGCATGGGCCTAGCTATTCACAATCTATATCAATGATTTGGATGAGGGGACTAAATGTAACATTTCCAAATTTGCTGATGATGCAAAGCTAGGTGGCAGTGTCAGTTGTGAAGAGGATGTGAAGAGGCTTCAAGGGGATCTCGACAGGCTCAGTGAGTGGGCAAGAACATGGCAGATGGAATATAATGTGGATAAATGTTATCCACATTGGTAGAAAAAACAGAAAGGCAGAGTATTTCCTAAATGGTGAAAGATTGGGGAAAGCAGTTGCTCAAAGGGACTTGGGTGTCCTTGTACGTGAGTCACTGAAAGTGAATGTGCAGGTGCACATGGTATGCTGGCCTTCATTACAAGAGGATTTGAGTACAAGGAGTAAAGAAGTCTTACTCCAATTATATAGGGCCTTGGTGAGACCACACCTGGAGTACTGTGTACAATTTTGGTCTCCTTACCTAAGGAAGGATATACTTGCCATAGAGGGAGTGCAACGAAGGTTCATGAGATTGATTCCTGGGATGGCGGGATTGTCGTATGAGAAGAGATTGTGTAAACTAGGCCTGTATTCTCTTGAATTCAGAAGAATGAGAGGGGATCTCATTGAAGCATACAAAATTTTTACAGGGCTTGATAGGATGGCTGCTGGGAGAATATTTCCCTTGGCTGGGGAGTCTAGAACCAGGGGCCACAGCCTTAGGATAAAGGGTAGGCCATTCAGGACTGAGATGAGAAGAAATTTCTTCACACAGAGGGTGGTGAATCTTTGGAATTCTCTACCCCAGAGGGCTGTGGAGGCTGAGTCATTGGGTATATTCAAAACAGAAGTCAATAGATTTCTGACTATTAAGGGCATCAAAGGATATGGCGAAAGGGCCGGTGAATGGTGTTGAGGCAGAAGATCAGCCATGATTTAATTGAAAGGCGGAGCAGGCTCGAAGGGCCAAATGGCCTACTCCTGCTCTTATTTCTTATGTTCTTATGTTCTTAACTTATTGGAGTAATGGCTTGGTGTAAGACTTTTAAAAAGTTGTTCAAGTGTGCAGGGAGTGCTGCTGAATGTTTGCAAGGTTTGCCCTTTAAAAGAAGGCCACTGAGAACACTACTTGCTCTCAGTCCTGGGGGCTCAAGTTGCAGTCCCCCTTAGGCTGTAGCATGACATGGAGATGGAGCAGAGGCAGCAAAGGGAGCAAGCTGGTCACAGAGGGAGGAGAAGGAGGAAGAGGAGGAGGAGTAAGATGAAGAAGCTGCCTCACTAGCAAACATCAAGCCATTGTTTCCAAGTGCGTCACTGACCTCATCTCCACTGGGGATCTTCACTCCATGGCCGCCAACCTCATAGTCCCCCAACCCCGCACAGCCTGCTTCTACCTCCTTCCCAAGATCCACAAACAGGACTGCCCTGGTAGACCCATCGTTTCAGCCTGTTCTTGCCCCACGGAACTTATCTCTTCCTATCTCGACTCTCTTTTTTCTCCCCTTGTCCAGTCTCTTCCCACCTACATTCGCGACTCTTCCGACGCCCTCCGTCACTTTAACAGTTTCCAGTTTCCTGGCCCCAACCGTCTCCTTTTCACTATGGACGTCCAATCCCTCTACACCTCCATCCCCCACCAGGACGGCCTTCGGCGCTCCGTTTCTTCCTTGAACAGAGGCCCAACCAGTCCCCATCCACCACCACCCTCCTCCGCCTGGCTGAACTTGTTCTCACATTGAACAACTTCTCCTTTGACTCCACTCACTTCCTCCAAATTAAAGGTGTTGCTATGGGAACCTGCATGGGCCCTAGCTATGCCTGCCTGTTCATGGGATATGTGGAACATTCTTTGTTCCAGTCCTAATCGGGTCCCCTCCCTCACCTCTTTTTCCGGTATATCGATGACTGTATTGTTGCCGTTTCCTGCTCTCGCCCTGAACTAGATAAGTTCATTCACTTTACTTCCATTTCTACCCTTCCCTCACCTTCACATGGTCCATCTCCGACTCTTCCCTTCCCTTCCTTGACTTCTCCATCTCCATTTCTGGCGATCGGCTTTCGACTAACATCCATTACAAGCCCACCGACTCCCACAGCTACCTGGACTACACTTCCTCCCACCTCGCTTCCTGTAAGGACTCTATTCCATTCTCCCAGTTTCTCCGTCTCCGCCGCGTCTGTTCTGACGATGCCACCTTCCATACCAGTGCTTCCGGCATGTCTTCCTTTTTCCTCAACCGAGGATTCCCCTCTACTATGGTTGACATGGCCCTTGACCGTGTCCATTCTATTTCCCGCACGTCTGCTCTCACCCCTTCCCCTCCCTCCCAGAACCATGACAGGGTTCCCCTTGTCCTCACCTTTCACCCCACCAGCCTTCACATTCAACGGATCATCCTCCACCATTTCCGCCACCTCCAATGTGACCCCACCACCAAACACATCTTCCCCTCACCTCCCCTTTCAGCATTCCAAAGGGACCGCTCCCTCCGCGACACCCTGGTCCACTCCTCTATCACCCCCAACAGCCCTTCTCCTTCACCTGGCACCTTCCCGTGCAAGTGCAGGAGATGCAACACATGCCCTTTTACCTCCTCCCTTCCCACTGTCCAGGGCCCCAAACACCTCTTCCAGGTGAAACAGCGATTTACTTGTACTTCTTGCAATTTAGTATACTGTATTCGCTGCTCACGATGCGGTCTCCTCTACATTGGGGAGACCAAATGCAGATTGGGCGACTGCTTTGCGGAACACCTCCGTTCAGTCCGTAAGGGTGACCCTGAGCTTCCGGTCGCCTGTCATTTTAATTCACCGCTTCACTCCCACTCTGATCTCTCTGTCCTCGGGCTATTGCATTGTTCAATGAAGCTCAACGTAAGCTCGAGGAACAGCACCTCATCTTTCGATTGGGCACTTTGCAGCCTGCCGGACTCAACATGGAGTTCAACAATTTCAGATAATAATCCCTGCCCCCATTTTTCATGCAGTATGATTTTGCCATTCCCATTTGCAACATTTTCATAGCATGTTCTTTCAATTCCTTCCTCCCCTCCTAAACCCCTCCCCCCCTGTCTCTGCACCTGCTTAATATCTGTTACATTTCCAGCTTTTTCCAGTTCTGATGAAGGGTCCCAGACCTGAAACGTTAACCCTGTTTCTCTCTCCACGGATGCTGCCTGGCCTGCTGAGTATTTCCAGCATTTTCTGTTGTTATTCCAGACAACCCCTTTCTGGTCGAGATATCTGGGATCGAATCAGCTACCTGGGGCACCAGTGAACACAACCACAATTCCCCTTTCAACATTTGTCCCACACCTTACCTTCCCTCTGATATGTCCATCACAGTGTCCTCTTGGCCACAATGCTGAAATAAAAGACACCACAAAGCAAACTTTCCAATCCAATTTTATCCATATATTACATCAAAAAATCAACTAATCACCCATGTGCATTCGCTTAGTGACATTCTTGTGTGTGCCTTTGCATACCTTAGTGCTCCTGTGCAGTGCTACCCCAATGACAGCAGCATGGCTGGCGGAACGCTGCTCACTTTCAGTGGGGGTGACTGCTGATGGCCCTGCAGGATGACCTCGAGGAGCTGGTGGTTGGGAGTGTGAAATCAAGTGACAGTGTTTCTTCTTCTTCTTCACTTTCCTCTCCCTCTTCTTGTTCAACCACTGCTGGGCAGGCTGGATTTCTTGGGTGTCTGAAATGAGAAAGGCACAAGGGTGGAGTTGTGGTGAGAGGCAGGGGGGTGGTTAGTGGAAAAGCAAGAGGTGCATGCTTACACCATGTGCAGCTTGTACATCAGAAGAGATTGTGAGATGAGGAGGAAGTGGGATGTGAGAAGGAGGAAAACGTATGAGGATACCGGAAACTTGTATTCTTTCCGTTCTGCCACTGGCCACGGGCTCAGCCATGCCCCTGCCAAGAATGGCCAGCACCATCTCCTCCAAGGTGGTGAAGTGAAGCTCGGAATGTGAGGTGTGCCTCGTGTTTGGTAGAGATTGTTGGTAGGTGAGTGATGGGGGGAGGGGTCGTGCTTTGAGCAGTGTGTGAGGCTAGTGGTGCAGTGGAACAGCTAAACAAAAGGGAAGACCTTTGATAAGGTGGAAGACAGGAGAGATTAAAAGACAAAAGGGATAATGGTGTGAGGCTAAAGCAGATTTTATTGGGACAAGTCAAGAAACAAAAAATGGGTCCATAGGAGATGTAAATGGGAATAGCAGAATCATCAACAGCTACCACCCAAAAAAATGGGGACTGAAGTTGTTTAACAAGGCTGTAAAGTGCCTACTTGAAAGTTGAGGTGCTGTTCCTCAAGCTTACATTGAGTTGGAATAAACGGGCCGTTTTCCGAGTGGCAGGCAGTGACTCGTGGGGTAGCGCAAGGATCGGTCCTAGGACCCCAGCTGTTCACAATATATATTAATGATCTGGATGAGGGAATTGGATGTAATATCTCCAAATTTGCAGACGACACAAAGCTGGGCGGGAGGGTAAGCTGCGAGGAGGATGTCGGGAAACTCCAGTACGATTTGGACAGGTTGGGTGATTGGGCAGAAACATGGCAAATGCACTATAATGTGGATAAATGTGAGGTTATCCACTTTGGTGGCAAAAACAGGAAGGCAGATTATTATTTGAATGGCAATAGATTGGGAGAAGGGGAAGTGCAAAGAGACCTCGGTGTCCTTGTGCACCAGTCGCTGAAGGTAAGCATGCAGGTGCAGCAGGCGGTTAAGAAGGCAAATGGTATGTTGGCCTTCGTAGCAAGAGGGTTCGAGTACAGGAACAAGGATGTCTTGCTACAGTTGTACAGGGCCTTGGTGAGACCGCACCTTGAGTATTGTGTGCAGTTTTGGTCACCTTACCTGAGGAAGGACGTTCTTGCCATGGAGGGAGTGCAGCGAAGATTCACCAGGCTGATACCTGGGATGGCAGGAATGACGTATGAGGAGAGATTGTGTCGATTGGGCTTATACTCACTGGAGTTTAGAAGATTGAGAGGGGATCTCATCGAAACCTATAAAATTCTGTCAGGTCTGGACAGACTAGATGCAGGAAGGATGTTTCTGATGGCCGGGGAGTCCAGAACCAGGGGTCATAGTCTAAGGATAAGGGGTAAGCCATTTAGGACTGAAATGAGGAGGAATTTCTTCACCCAGAGAGTGGTGAACCTGTGGAATTCTCTGCCACAGAGGGTGGTGGAGGCCAGTTCATTAAATATATTCAAGAAAGAGTTGGATATATTTCTTAAGGCTAAAGGGACCAAGGGATATGGGGAAAAGGCAGGGACAGGGTACTGAATTTGGATGATCAGCCATGATCACATTGAATGGCGGAGCAGGCTCGAAGGGCCGAATGGCCTACTCCTACTCCTATCTTCTATGTTTCATTGGAACAGTGTAGGAGGCCAAAGGCAGAGAGGTCAGAGTGGGAATGGAGCAGAGAATTAACGTGACAGACAACCAGAGTGGGGTCACACTTGTGGACTGAACGGATGTGTTCTGCAAAACAGTCACCCAATCTGTGTTTGGTCTCCCCATTGTAGAGGAGACCGCATCGTGAGAAGCGAATACAGTATACTAAACCGAAAGAAGTACAAGTAAATCACTGTTTCACCTGGAAGGAGTGTTTGGGCCACTGGACAGTGGGACGGGAAGAAATAAAAGGACAGGTGTTGTATCTCCTGCACTTGCATAAGAAGGTGCTGTGGGAAGGGGAGGAGGTGTTGGTGGTGATTGAGAAGTGGACCAGGGAGTCACGGAGAGAACGGTCCCTTTGGAATGCTGAAAGGGGAGGGGAAGATGTGTTTGGTGGGATCATGCTGGAGGTGGCAGAAATGGCGGAGGATGATCTGTTGAATGTGGAGGCTGGTGGAGTGGAAGGTGAGGACAAGAGGACAAGGGGAACCCTATTGTGGTTCTGGGAGGGAGGGGAAGGGGTGAGGGCAGAAGTGTGGGAAATGAAACAGACACGGTCAAAGGGTATGTAAACCACAGTGGAGGGGCTTCCTCGGTTGAGGAAAAAGGAAGACATATCGGAAGTACTGGTGTAGAAGGTGGCATCATCAGAACAGATGCAACGGAGATGGAGAAACTGGGAAGATGGAATAGTGTCCTTACAAGAAGCAGGGTGGGAGGAAGTGTCATCAAAATAGCTGTGGGAGTCAGTGGGCTTATAGTGAATATTGGTCGATAGCCTATTCTCAGAAATGGAGACAGGAAAGTCGAGTAAGGGAAGGGAAGAGTTAGAGATGGACCGTGTGAAGATGAGAGAAGGGTGGAAATTGGAAGCAAAGTGAATAAAATTTTCCAGTTCAGGGCGAGAACAGGAAACGGCACCGATACAGTCACCAATGTACAGGAAAAAAAGGTGAGGGAGGGGACCTGAGTAGGACTGGAACAAAGAATGTTCCACACATCCAACGAAAAGATAGGCATAGCTAGGACCCATGTAGGGTCCCATAGCAACACCTTTTATTTGGAGGAAGTGAGTGGAGTCAAAAGAGAAGTTGTTTAATGTGAGAACAAGTTCAGCCAGGCGGTGGAGGGTGGTGGTGGAAGGGGACTGGTTGGGCCTCTGTTCAAAGAAGAAGTGGAGCACCCTCAGGCCATCCTGGTGGGGGATGGAGGTGTGTAAGGATTGGACATCTATAGTGAAAAGGAGATGGTTAGGGCCAGGAAACTGGAAACTGTTAACGTGGAGAAGGGTGTCGGAAGAGTCGCAGATGTAGGTGGGAAGAGACCAGACAAGGCTCAATGCCTATAAGCATTATCAAGGGAGATGGACTAGTAATATTTTAAATAATGAGCAGGAAAAATTCGTCCCTTAGCACCGCCCGTTAGCGCCAGTAGATAGAGCTAATGCGGCGTTGAGAGCTGTAATGATAGCTCTTGTCGAATCCAGCGTCGCACGCCAGTTTGGGACCCCCCATAGCATTGTCGGTAACAGCAATCACCGGGGACTTCAACACTATGGAGATCGTGACGTCAGTGAGTGTGTGAAATAAAGAATAGATTTGCCTTTCTAATCTAGGCTTTATTAACTTAAAAAGCCTGTAGCACACCTTTCAACACCCAATCCCAACTAAAGGCTGGAAAGAACTGAATTTAAGATGGCCACCACAAATCACATGACAACTACCAATGAGATTACAGCATATATCCCAAGGCAGGAAACAAACAACCAATCACAATACTTCTTACTAAACATAAAGAATAATCACCACATTCACCCCTCCTTTTAAAATATACTCCAACCTAAATAACCTTTACAATTTATAATTAATTATTTACAACTAAAACTATGCACAGACAAAATAAAACTATTCAACATGACACAATACTAAGTGAGCAACAACAAATAGTAACATTGCACATAAGTATTAAGTATCTCTCAACTAAAACAATATAATATAATATTTCAACAATTTTAAAACATTACTATCAATTTAAAAGTCCATTTTCAATCGGTTGACCGGATATCTTGTTCGTGTCGACCTTCTTAACCTTGGTGAAATTCCTTGCCCTCCCACACCAGGAGACACAGAAGTATCTTCTGCGGGAAGGCTATCCATGTCCCGATTTTCAACGGTTTCCGGATTAGAAATCCCATCAGGAGGTAAACTGGGACGGTCATGAACATCCATCGAGGGCTGACTAATAGAAGTATAATTATCTGCAGTCAGATTGGAAATATTCGTAGTATCTGTAACAGCATCCACATTATCTGAATCATGACTATTGTTAATATCCTCAGAAGAGGGCTGGCCACCACAAGGAGCCAAGTCTTTAATTGAAACGGTACTTTCTTTCCCATCTTGGAATCGAATATGAGCATGTTGGGAATTTGCCTCCAACAGCTCCACCTCCTCCACTAAAGGATCATATTTTGACAATCTAACATGGCGTCGAAGCAGCACAGGTCCCTGCATAGTAAGCCATGAAGGTACCGAATATCCCATAGTAGATCTCCGCGGATAGTTAAAGAGCCTTTCATGGGGGGTCACATTAGTAGCCGTTGAAAGCAATGATCTAATGGAATGCAGGGCATCAGGCAGTACCATTTCCCACAGTGTATTCTTAAGGTTCCGGGATGTCAAAGCCAACATAACTGCCTTCCAGATCACCCCATTGTATCGTTCGCACTGTCCATTACCCTGGGGATTATACGGGGTAATTTTCCCAACTCTGAAGGTATTCCTTCAACTGGGAAGACATAAAAGAACTTCCCTGATCCGAATGGATATACGCAGGCATCCCAAAGATGACAAAAAGTTGAGTCAGACATTTGATAACTGTAGCAGCTGATACATCTGCGCAAGGAAAAGCAAAAGGGGACCTTGAAAACTCATCCACAACAGTAAATATATATCGGTTTTGAGTAGTTGAAGGAAGAGGCCCCTTAAAATCGACGCTCAAACGTTCAAAAGGAGAAGTAGCCTTTATAAGATGAGCTCGTTGAGGCTTAAAGAAATTCGGTTTACACCGAGCACAGATAGAACATGATGAAGTCATCCGCTTGACGTCTTCAACTGAAAAGGGCAAATTCTTACTGCGTACGAAGTGTATCATCCTCGTAACCCCAGGATGGCATAAGGCATTGTGAAGATTAATAAGCGTATCTCCGTGAATCACAGAACAATAAGCCCTTGACAGCGCATCAGCAGCAACATTATCCTTCCCCGGACGATAAATTATATCAAAATGGTAACATGCCAACTCAATCCTCCACCTCATTATTTTATCATTCTTAATCTTTCCAAAATGTTTGACATCAAACATAAAGGACACAGACTTTTGATCAGTTACCAACGTAAAATGTCGCCCCGATAAATAATGTCTCCATTTACGCAGTGCTTCTACTATTGCATACGCCTCTTTCTCTATTGAAGAATGCCTTTTTTCACTATTGTTCAAGGTACGTGAGAAAAAGGCCACAGGTCTTCCATTTTGGTTCAGAGTAGCCCCAATTGCAAAATCAGAAGCGTCCATCTCAATCACAAAAGGAACCTGCTCATCAATAGAATGCACAACTGCTCCAAGAATATCCTTTTTAAAATTATCAAAACACGTCCTGGCCTCCCATGATCGAGGATATGTCGTAACCTGAAAAAGAGGCCGGATCTTCTGTGAAAAATTTGCAATCCAATTAGAATAGTAAGAAAACAGTCCAACAACTCGTTGCAAAGTCTTAGAATTAGTAGGACAAGGTAAATCAATCAATGGTCGCAGACGTTCTGGGTCTGGTTTAATCTTGTTTCCCGAGATAATGTACCCCAGTAGATTTACCTCAGTGGTCGAAAAGGTACACTTCTCTTTATTGAAAGTTAAACCAACTTTTTCCGCAGTTTGAAGGAATCTTTCTAAATTAGAATCATGCTCCACCCTTGATTTGCCACACACCGTGATGTCATCTAAGTATGAAAAGGTGTCAGAGAGAGAGTTATCACTTATAAAAGCATCCATTGCCCGTTGAAAACAAGCAACACCATCAGTAACACCAAATGGTATTCGGCAAAACTGATACAGCTTTCCACCAGCCTCAAAGGCCGTATATGGTTGATCCTTCTTAACAATAGGAATCTGATGATAAGCACTCTTTAGGTCAATAGTGCTAAAAACCTTATACTGAGATACTTTATTGATAAGCTCATCAATCTTAGGCAAAGGGTACGCATCTAATTGAGTATACCTATTAATAGTTTGGGAATAGTCTATCACCATTCGTTTCTTATGTCTCTCGTTAGTCGTGACAACTACCTGTGCCCGCCAAGGTGAACAACTAGGTTCAATGATTCCTTCCAATAAGAGACGTTGAACTTCAGAATTAATAAATTCTCTATCCTGACTGCTATACCTTCTTGACTTGGTAGCAATTGGCTTACAATCCGGCATCAAATTGGAAAAAAGTGATAATGGAGAAATGGATAAAGAGGTTAATCCACAAATAGATAAAGGTGGCTTAGTCCCTCCAAATGAAAGACTGAGAGACTCGTGTAACTGAAGTACATCATGACCAATCAAAATATCCGTACAGAGATTAGGCAAAACAGATAGGCGTATATCAGTATACGTATTACCTAGAAGAATCAATTTCACAAGGCAACAACCAACTACTTGTGAAGTGAGAGTCGTCTGAGCCATACACACCTGATAGGAAACAGGCGAAATTTTCAAATGCTTCTCCTTTGCAAACTGAAGACTTATAAAACTCTCGGTACTGCCCGTATCTATAAGGGCCTTCACTTCCAACCCATTAACTTGGGCCGTAACTATAGCTTTGTTTAGGCCATGAGCAAATGCAGCAGAAATTGATGCAATAAACGCCCTATCTAAAGGCTGAATAGTCACAGAGGAGGTAATTGAACCTGATGATTTACACACACGTGCGTAATGACCTCTCTTGCCGCATTTACTACACACAGCCTCCCGAGCAGGACACTTCAGACGAGGGTGCCGGACGTTCCCACAAAAATAACACTTCTGAATCCTAGAGGCAACAGCCACTGAAGTAGAAACTGTTTCAGAATCTAGTAAACCACTCCTATTAAGTCCACATAATTCCTTTTCATCCGGAACTGCCGAAACCACAGTCACAGGCCGATTAAAAAGAGCATAAGAATCCGAACTTCTCTGAGCCACATCCAATGTAGAAGCTTGCTCAAAAGCACTCTTAAGATCCAAAGTCTTATTTTCTAACAACCGCTGACGAATTGATCTAGACAGTAATCCATTAATAAAAGCATCCCGTACCGATTCTTCCTTATATTCTTCAGCCGTCACGGCCTTATAATTACAGTTAACACTAAGGCACCAAAGTGCTTGTAAATAAGTATCCAAAGATTCTCCCACCTGCTGCCTACGGGCAGATAGAAGGTGACGTGCAAATACCTCATTCTTTGGTTTAACAAAAATCTTTTCCAATGTAGAAATAGCCACTTCGTAAGTTTTACAGTCCAAAATATACTTATACACATCCGGAGCAATGTAGTTGATCGGCATATTCAGCTTATTTAGAGACTCTTGATCCAACACGCCCAAAAAGTTTTTAAATGTACAATACCAGTGTTTCCATTTATCATCCACTCCTGCAGAATTAGGGTCAGCATTGAATCGTTCTGGTTGAAGATATCACTCCATTCTGACATAAAGTTAATAAATTGAAATAAAGAATAGATTTGCCTTTATAATCTAGGCTTTATTAACTTAAAAATCCTGTAGCACATCTTTCAACACCCAGTCCCAACTAAAGGCTGGAAAGAACTGAATTTAAGATGGCCACCACAAATCACATGACAACTACCAATGAGATTACAGCATATATCCCAAGGCAGGAAACAAACAACCAATCACAATACTTCTTACTAAACATAAAGAATAATCACCACAGTGTGTAATGCTCAAATTGCTTCTTACCACTTACCTCACTGCCTGGAGTAAACACCGACAGGAAGAGCTGGCATGCAGCACCAGGAAGCCGGCTCCAGGGACGTTATTTAAAAGAATCAGCCCCAATCACTCACACCTGACAGGTTAGTGAAGTTTCAGTGCCTGTGTGATAGTTCCTGATACTGCAAGTTTTATTTATTGATTTGAAGATTCTTCGGTATCAGGGGTGTAGTGGCAAGTAGAAAAGTGCAAAATTTATTCTTGAGAGATTCAACCTACAACAGTCGTGGGGGGTGTACTAGCAGTCCACCTCGCCCTCCAGGATCTACAGTGGAGGGAACGGAGGCAACGAGGAAGACGGGAACATGTGCGCAGAGGGAGGAGGAAGAAGATGAAGAGGAAAAAGATGAGGAGGAAGAAGATGAGGAACAGGAGGGAGGGAGGAGGCAGCTGGACAATTGGGCTTCCGGCCGGGCAGTCCGAAACCGGCTCATCAGACTCCGATTTGAATGAATGAAACCACAATTCCCCGTAGCTCACCACATCCCCATCATACCATCCCTGTGTCATGCCATATCATAGCATCCTCCTGGGTGCAACGGTGAAATGAGAGAGACCACAAAATATTCCAAACTCTATTAATAAATTTATGCATAAACATATCACACATATCACATGCATTCTAATAACTAATGGCGCTTGTGCCTGCCAAAGTTGAATAGCTGTCACTGTGTGCAAGGTGTGAGATGTGGGTGTGAGTGTTGGTAGGTAGAGATTGTTGGTGGGTGAGTGCTGGGTGTGTGGTGCATTGAGCAGTGTGTGAAGCTTGTGGTACAGATTGTGGTATGTAGCATTTGTTGAGGCCTTCACTCACCCTGCCCACCCATGTGAGCTTGTTAAAGTTATTCCTGTGCTGGGTGTGGGTCCTGGGGGCCACAGGGCTGTCCATAATGTGGTGTGCCACTTCCCTCCACATAGTGTGGCAGACTTGTGGTGAGGGCCTCCTGCCAGTTGGTGGGTACAGGACCAGCCGCCTTCTCTCCACTGTTAAAACCAATGCCTCCAAAGCTTCATGGGGCGGCAATCTGCCATCAAGATTTGTAAATAAGTGCTCTTTCTCCTTGCCCTTCTTCTTTTGCTTGTTGCGACAGCTGCACACCCAACAATACTGAGAATGAGGCGCTGCAGCATCAATGAACCTCCCCTTTAAGTAGTGAAAAAAGCCTGCGGTAATCATAACTTGCGATTAGACTGCGCTCAATATTGGTCCAGCCTTTAAGTGTAATGCCAATGAGCTTGGGTTTTTAGATTAGATATAAGACTGAAATCATTTTATTCAGCAGTGAGGACGAATTTTGCATGCAGTTTAAACCATTTTCAGCTGGCGCTAATTCAACATTTTTAGTCCTAACACCACCCATTCCTTGGTTATAACGAATTTCTAGCCCACATGTAAGTATTAGGTGGGCTGACATCTCAAAATCTTGGACATTCATGTTAAAGATGTGTTAGAAGCTATTTAGCTTCCTCTCCAATCACTCTATCTGTACTGCAGTTGATTGTCTGTCTCTTTTTCTATTTACCCTATAAATCCATTATCCTCTGAGACTCTCGGGAACCTTGCAAATAATGCAAGATTTCAAATACAAAGTTCAACTTATCACATCTACCGATGGATCTTGAAGCTCTATAGTCAATTACATGGCGTACAGCAAATGAAAGCTTGCATTTCACCAATATGCAAATAATTTGCTATATCTAGTGAATAATTCTCCACGCAATGCAAAATATTTGATCCTGATCTGAGCTTCTGATCCCATATGCTTTCCATCACCAAGACCACTTACTTCCACCTCTGTAATATCGCCTGTCTCCGCCCCTGCCTCAATCCATCTGCTGCTGTAACCCTCATCTATGCTTTTGTTATTTCCAGCCTTGACTATTCCAATGCTCTCCTGGCCGACCTCCCATCTTTCACCCTCTGTAAACTTCAACTCTTCCAAAACTGTGCTGCCCATGCCCTAGCTCGCACCAAGTCCCCTTCACCCATCACCCTTGTGCTCACTGACTTACATTGGCTCCCAGTCCAGCAATGCCTCAATTTTAAAATTCTCATCCTTGAGTTCAATCCCTCCATAGTCTCACCTCACCCTTTCTCTGTAATCTCCTCCAGCCTTACAATGCACTGAAATCTCTGTGTTGCTCCAATTCTGGCCTCTTGTGCTTCATGATTTCCTTCGCTCCAACATTAGTGGCCGTGCCTTCAGCTGCCGAGGCTGCCCTAAGCTCTGGAATTCCTTCATAAACCTCTCCACTTCTCCACCTCTCTCTTCCTTTCAGACACTCCTTAAAACTTACCTCTTTGACCAAGGTTTTGGTCAGCTCTCCTAATATCTCCTCATGTGGCTCGGTGTCAAATTTTGTTTGATAACGCTTCTGTGAAGCACCTTGGGATGTTTACTACGTTAAAGGCGCTACATAAACGCAAGATGCTGCTTTTTTAACTGGGTGAACAAATGATTTTTGCAGTCTTGACCAATCCTGTGTGCCAGGGTTGTTTAACAATGGAACAAAAAACAAAAATCAAAATACTGCAACTGCTGGAAATCTGAAACAAAAAATAGAAAATGCTGAAAACACTCAGCAAGATAAGTGACAAGTTAATGTTTCAGGCATAACCCTTTATCAGAACTAGCAACCCTTAGTTCTGATAAAGTGTTATGCCTGAAACATTAACTTGTCACTTCTCTCCACAGACGCTGTGCCTGACATGCGGAGTATTTCCAGCAATTTTTTAAAATTTAACAGTGGCTTTTGGGGATCATGGCAATGGTGTGAAACCACGGCTGTTGACCCTATTACACAACCAACCAATGCTGCAAAATCAGACACACAAAGTAACATGCTCCACCATAATAGCAACTGAGGGGAGGCAAGACAAGCTCAATGGGACAATTTTAAAGGGGGTGCAGGAACAGAGAGACCAGGGATGTACATACACAAATCTTTGAAAGTGACAGGACAAGTTGAGAAGGCTGTTGAATATCATATGGAATCTTTGGCTTTATAAATAGAGGCATAGGGCTCGATTTTGCCAATGGGGGCGGGCTGGGGCATGTCAAGTGGTCGTCGTGTCAGGATCCCGACTCCGGTATGAAGTGAGACAAAAGTGCGATTTTTCCCTAATTGTGCACTTGATTTCCAGCGTGTGGAAACCCTTGGCCCAATGAGGCTTTTCATACAGAAAGTCGCCTCCAGTGACATCATCAATGCTGCTGGATTTAAGGCCTGCAAGCAGCCTTGCTTCTTTTACAGCCTTTAAACTTTATTCCCATTGTTCTGAGCACTTCCTTCACCAATTATGTCCACCAGTAGACCAAAGTGTGCTCCAAGATTCTATGAGGCCTCCCTCCAAGCTCTAGTGGAGGGAGCAAGAGCAAATAAGGAGGTGCTCTTCCCTTCCTCAGGGAGGAAAAGTCTCCCCTGCAGACTAAAGCTGCTTGGCTGCAAGTGGCCCAAGAGGTAAACACAATTTCTATGTGCAGCAGAACCTGACTGCAGTGCAGAAAGAGAATTCATGACCTTCTCCACACAGGAAAAGTGAGTATGACATTCCCATCACCCTCAATCTGATCCCCATCGCCTCTCATCACCAGCAATCTGCTTTGCCTCCACATCCCACTTGACCCTTACATCCCTGCACCCTTACCCATTCCCTTTCTCTCTATGGTCACATTCACTTAACTATTCGACCATGCAGCCCTCACACTCCCTATCACTGCGATGCAATGACAACAACTTACAACACACAGGGAGGGCCCTTTGTCTCCTTCTAAGCATCTATGCTATGGATTCTCTACACTCACTCCTTCATTCTCACTCAAACTCCACTTGTGTCCCTCATTGCAGGAAAAGAGAGCCCACAATAAGAGGGAAAGGGCGAGGTCAGGAGGAGGGCCACCCTCAGTAGCCCAGCTCACCACTTTGGAGGAGGTGGCCCTGGAGATCGCCAGAGTGGAGGACAATTCGCAAGTGGGGGACGGACAGATGGGCGCATCACAGCAAGCTGTGACAGAAAAGTTTAGCATCTCTCTCATTGACATTGCATGAGTGACTGATAATGATTCTGATGCTCTAACAGATTGACTTATGATCATTTGCACAATTCAATGCACATGCAACCTTTACCTCACATCTCTAACACTTTCCTTTACTCCTCCACAGGACCATCGAAAGCCCCTGTTCCCACTATCCAGAAGGAACAGCCTGAGCCCCCAGAATCCTCAGAGGAAGCTGCAACCTCTGAGGGCGCAGCGTCAGCAGAGTTCAGCGCACCCAGCACCAGCGCAGACACTCACACCTCGGTGGGACCTTCGCGAGATAGAGTAGTGTTGTCACCTGGTGTCTCACAGATCACAAGTGAGCATCAGCAGATGGTGGAGACAGGGATTGCAATGGAGTGTCCTCATCGGAGGGCACAGGACTCTGCCAGCTTGGCTCAGCTGCATGTCGACCCTGTGCCTCCGGGTCTATCCAGAAGGAGAGCAGTGCTGGAACTCCAGGAACAGGTGCAGGAGTCTCTGGCAGGTTTTGTCTCCAGGGTCGCTGCGAGTGTGGAGCGAATGGAGGAGTCCATCGTGAACATGAGCAGAGCCTTTGTGGAGGCATTGGCGCATGAACGCTTCACCACAGAAAGGATGGCAACCTCCGTGGAAAGGATGGCTACCTCCGTGGTAAGGCTGGCTACCGTAGAGGCGAGATGGCTATGGTAGAGTAAAGGATGGCTATGGCCATGGAGGAGCTTAGTCGCCAGGGTATTGAAAATATGGTCATTGTTCAGAATAGACTGACATCTCTTGAGGAGCGATGGTCAGCTATTGAGCATAGAAACCAGACCTTCATGGAAGTCCGCTGGAGTAGGACTTCAAGTGCAGAAATGGGTCCTCATGGCCTGCACTCAAGTACAGCAAGGTGCTGTCAAGTCACTTACTAGCACTGAAGTGGGGCTGACCCATGAGAGGGATGTTGGTGGCAGACAACAAAGAAGTGGGGGCTCCTCTCCAAGCGCTCACACGACCATGCCACTGCAAAGCCCTCAGTCACAGCCCCACCAGAGTCCTCACCCAACTGAGATGGGTATCTCAGCCCCTGCACAGCTGCAGGAGCAGCACACTGTTGCCGAGCCCTCACAGGTGCGCATCCCCAGAGGACGGCCGCCAAAGATGTCGAGACAGGAGCAGCAAGAAAGTGAGCAATGGGCCTCCACATCTGCTGCAGCCACAGGGGAAGCACCACGTAGGAGCACGCGTAAGCGGAAGATAAAGCACAAGTAGTCACAAGGGTAGTCACTTGGGTGTTCTGTTGTATTGATTTTTGACAAGCCATCCTTGAATTGTTATGATAAACAGATTTGATGGCAAACTGTTGAAGTTGTGGCCTGTGTCATTTCGCAAATGGGACTTCTACATTGAGGGCTTAGGGTGATATGCAATTGTCAGTATGGCGGTCAGAGTGATAGGATTCCGTAGGTTCTTGTCCATTATCGATGCTCTGGTAAGAAGGTGTGAGGCAAAAGTATTTGATTGTGCAGGCTAAGCAAATCTGGCCAACATGAGTGCGTCCCTTGCATCCCGGGCAGCAATGTGGTCGTGCGCTGGCGCCTTCTGGCCTGTGCAGCTTCAGGTGGGTGAGCAGCAGCTTGGCGCTCCTATTGTTGCTCCTGCTGTTGGTGGTGCTGTTGTTCAGGGTTCTGCTGCTGCCGCGGCTGGTCTTCGTCTGAATCTGATGTCCAGGAGGAAAGGAAATAAATGGTTCCCATGCTTCTGGTATATACCTCAGTTGAGGAAGCGCTCAGTCAAGGTGGGGAGAGGGGTTTCCCAGGAGGTCACACTGGAGATGGGTGTCAGGCTCCAAACTTCCACAATAATGAGTAGACCTGCTAAAAGTTCCCCCAGACCTGAGACAACAAAGTTCTGCCACCTGCAAATGATCATTGGTGAAAACTCTTTTTTAATGGTGGAGCTGCAGCTGTTAGTAAGCAATCCACTTGTGAGGCTGCCAGGATTAACTGGCGTGTTCTAGAGGAGATGTGCAGGACAGGGGAAATGTGTTAAAATCAGAAAGGCCTCTCAAAATGGGATTATAGAGGCAATTAATTGGTTGTTAAGGGCCTTAAGGGCCTATCCCGACTCTTGGAGGCAGGATGGAAACGGGGTCTGAAACCACGAACGTGGGAAAATTGCTCAGAGGCGGGATGCATGTGGGATCAGACCCGCCTGCCAGTTCTTGCAATTTTGACAACTCACACGCCTCCAACCCCGCCTCCTCGGGCCTGGTAAAACTGAGCCCATAGAGTACAAAAGCAAGGAAGTTATTCTAAACCTGTTTAGGCCCTAGCTGGAGCACTGGGGGAATTTAAACCTCACAGGAAGGGTGGGAGAGGGGTGGGAATTCAAAAATCAGAAACCCGACCCCAACCCACCTCCAATTTTCAAAGGTTTTAATGGAGGCAGTTTGTGGGACAGATGACTAACCTGTTCTCCAGAGGCGGAACGTCATTCAAATAGTTTAATGAGGCTGCTTGCCCCCCTGCCCCCCCCACCCAGCCCCTGTAGACCTACTCATGGCCCGCGATCTCCACTGAGGCCTCCTCCCCACCCTCCCCCCATGTCCTCTCCAGCAACCACCCCACCCCCGATATCCTCTCCGGCCCACTACCTCTCCCTCCCTCTCTCCTCTCCGCTCCCTGGCTGCGGCCCAGTGCCACACGTCTTCCCACCCTACAGCTGCATGCTGGAAATGGATTCAAAAATTTAAATGAGGTCCTGCCATTAAATTCGGCAGGACCTCTGCGAAACCCACATTTCCCGGCCGATACACCCTCCCTACCTCGCTACCTCCCCATTAATATCGGGGCCAATGTGTCCCATTCTAGGCTCCACACTTTAGGAAGGATTTCAAGGCATTGGAGAGGGTGCAAAAGAGACTTACTAGAATGGTTCCAGGGATGAGGGACTTCAGTTATGTGGAGAGACTGGAGAAGCTGGGGTTGTTCTCCTTAGAGCAGAGAAGGTTAAGAGGAGATTTGATAGAGCTGTTCAAAATCATGAAAGGTTTTGATAGAGTAATTTAGGTGAAACTGTTGGTAACCAGAGGGTACAGATTTAAGGTAATGGGCAAAAGAACCAGAGTGGACATGAGGAAAAAAAATTTACATGGTAAGTTGTTATGTTCGGGAATGCGTTGGCTGAAAGGGTGATAGATGCAGATTCAATAGTAACCTTGAAGAGGGAATTGTATAAAATCTTGAATGGGGAAAAATTGACAGGGCTTTGGAGAAAGAGCAGGCGTGTGGGACTAATTGGATAGCTCTTCCAAATAGCCAGCACAGGCATGATGGGCCGAATGGCTTTCTTCTGTGCTATAAGATTCTATAATTATTTTCCTCAAGCAGCAAAATTTATGATGTTGATCACTTGGGGGAGAGGGTGATTTGCAACATGAGCCTTGCACATTTTCATGCTTCATATCCTGATCAGCCACAGTGGCCCCGATTTTCGGGCAGCTGTCGGGCGGCTTTTCAGGCGGCCATGGTCCGAAAATCGCAGAAAAAGCGGGTCGGGACCCCCCCCCCGCCTGATTCCCCGCCCCGTCCAACTTTCGGACCGCCGTTTCCACGCGCCCCGCTTCAGTCCCGCCCGCCGCTGGCGGGACTGCTCGTCAGCACACTAATCACCAATGATCACCTTGTTAAGGACGATTTTCCCGTGCCGTTGCAACTTTGGGGCTTTCCCCACCCGAAACCCACCTGCGGGGAACCCCGCCGATGAGAGCTGGCGTGAAAACAGCTGGCTTGCTTGCTTGCAGCAGCAGGTCGCTGAGGGCTGAAGATATTTAAAGAGGCAGCATTTGCAGGCTGCAGGACCTTGTTGATCAAGGCTTGGGGGAACTATTTGAAGCCTTAGGAGCAGCTGCAGAAAGTTGGAGCCTCACACACTTCTTCAGTGTGAACTCCTGGGAAGCCCCTCTCACCACCCTAACTCAGGACCTCCTCAACCGAGGCATCTGCTAGAAGCATGGGAGGCCTTTGACACCTTCCCTTCCTGGCATTAGAGGATCTCCAACAGCAGAGGTGGCAGCAGCAGAACCAGGAACAGCAGGATGATTACCAGGAGCACCAGGCTGCTGCTCACTCACCTGAAGCTGCACAAGCCAGAAGGGGCCAGCGCTTGGAAGTGGCTTGAGAGCACCTTGCTGCGCTTTAGGGGGCCAATGGGACCCGTTTCTGCACTGGCAGTCCTACTCAGAAGGACTTCCATGAGGATCTGGTTTCTCTGTTCAACAGATGGCCAACGCTCCTCAAGAGATGTCATTCTCTTATGAGCACTCACCATGTTTTCCGTATGCTGGCGAGTTATCTCCTCCATGGAGGTTGCCAACCTTTCCATGGTGCTGTGTTCATGCACCAATGACTCCACAAAGGCTCTGCTCATGGTCGCTATGGACTCCTCCATTCGCTCCACACTCGCAGCGACCCTGGAGACAAAACCTGCCAGAGACTCCTGCATCTGTGCATGGAGATCCATCACCTTTTCTCTTGCGGATGGACCCAGAGGCAGAGGGTCGAGATGCAGCGCAGCTGAGCTGAGCTGGCAGAGTCCTGCTCCCTCCGACGAGGACTCTCCACTGCTGTCCCTGTCTCCAGAATCTGCTGAGGCTCACTTGTCAGCTGTGAAACACCAGGTGACAACACTACTCTATGTCCCAAAGGTCCCCCCGAGGTGTGAGTGTCTGCGCTGGTGCTGGGTGCGCTTACTTCTGCTGACGCTGCACCCTCAGAGGTTGGAGCTTCCTCTGAGGAGTCTGGCTGCACAGCCTCTTCCTCCTCCACAGTGAGGACGGGGGCTCTGGATGGTACTGTGGGGGAGTAAAGGAAGGAGTTACAGATGTAATGCCAAGGTTCCTCTGGTGACTCCCAGCGAGTTGGCATCTGCTGACACCTGCATCCATGCAGCATTGGTCTCAGTGGGAGGCCTCTTCCTCCCTGACCTTGGGAAGAGGACCTCCCTGTGGGCCCTAACCCCATCCAAAAATGCCTGCAGTGAAACCTCGTCGAATTTGAAGGCAACTCGGGGTCTGGCACTGGCCACAGCTGCTGCAGGCTCCTCTGCCATCCTGTATGGTTCATTTGGAAGCCTTCAGAGGATGCAGTGCTTGCCATGGACCTTGAAAGCACCACGAATGATGACATCATACTGTGGGGATTTCTGACTCGATTTAGACAATTAGCAAGGCTTCCCACATGCTGGGAATTAATTGGCCAATTGAGGGAAAATTGCATGGGGCTGGCTGACACTTTTTTATGTGTGTCAGAAACCCCACATTCGGGGAAATCCGACCATTTCCCACACAAGCTGAAAATCGGGGCCAGTGTATTTCATCTTTCAATCAGTGAACAACAGTCCTGAGAACATAAGAACATAAGAATTAGGAGCAGGAGTAGGCCATACGGCCCTTCGAGCCTGCTCCGCCATTTAATAAGATCATGGCTGATCTTCCACCTCAACTCCACTTTCTTGGCCGATCCCCATATCCCTTGATTCCCTTAGAGTCCAAATATCTATCTCAGCCTTGAATATACTCAATGACTCAGAATTCCAAAGATTCACAACCCTCTGAGTGAAGAAATTCCTCCTTATCTCGGTCTTAAATGGCCGACCCCTTATCCTGAGACTATGCCCCCTAGTTCTAGACTCTCCAGCCAGGGGAAACAACCTCTCAGTGTCTACCCTGTCAATCCCCTTCAGAATCTTACATGTTACAATGAGATCACCTCTCATTCTTCTAAACTCCAGAGAGTATAGGCCCAATTTACTCAATCTCTCTTCATAGGACAACCCTCTCATCGCAGGGATCAATCTAGTGAACCTTCATTGCACTGCTTCTAAGGCATATATATCCTTTCTCAGATAAGGGGACCAAAACTGTGCACAGTACTCCAGGTGTGGTCTCACCAATTGTAGTAAGATTTCCTTACTCTTGTACTCCAACCCCCTTGCAATAAGGGTCAACATGCCATTTGCCTTCTTAATTTCTTGCTGTACCTGCACTAACTTTCTGTGTTTCTTGTATGAGGACACTTAAATCTCTCTGAACACCAGCATTTAATAGTTTCTCACCATTTCAAAAATATTCTGTTTTTCTATTCTCCCTACCAAAGTGAATAACCTCACATTTCCCCACATTATACTCCATCTGCCACCTTATTGCCCACTTAGTTAACCTGTCTATATCCCTTTGCAGGCTCTTTGTGTCCTCCTCACAGCTTACTTTCCCACCTAGCTTTGTATCGTCAGCAAACTTGGATACATTGCACTTGGTCCCTTCCTCTAAGTTATTAATATAGATGGTAAATAGCTTGAGGCTCAAGCACTGATCGTTGCGGCACTCCATTAGTTACAGCCTGTCAACCGGAAAATGACCCATTTATCCCTACTCTCTGTTTTCTGTCTGTTAACCAATCCTCTATCCATGCTAATATATTACCCCCAACCCCATGAACCCTTATCTTGCATAGCAACCTTTTATGTGGCACCTTATCGAATGTCTTTTGGAAATCCAAATATACTACATCCACTGGTTCCCCTGCTAGTTACATCCTAAAAAACTCTAATAAATTTGTTAAACACGAGTTCCCTTTCATAAAACCATAGACTCTGCCTAATCATATTATGATTTTCTAAGTGCTTCCTTAATAATGGATTCCAGCATTTTCCCGTCGACTGACGTCAGGCTAACTGGCCTGTAGTTCCCCGTTTTCTCTCTTTCATCTTTCTTGCACAGCGGGGTTACATTTGCTACCTTCCAATCCGCTGGGACCAGTCTAGAATCTATGGAATTTTGGAAGATCACAACCAATGCATCCACGATCTCTTCAGCCACCTCTTTTAGAACCCTAGGATGTAGGCTGTCAGGTCCAGGGGATTTGTTGGCTTTTAGTCCCATTAGTTTCTCTAGTACTTTTTCTCTACTTATATTAATTACGTTAAGTTCCTCACCCTCATTAGACCCTTGGTTCCCCACCATTTTTGGTATGCTTTTTGTGTCTTCTACTGTGAAGATAGATACAAAATATTTGTTTAACATTTCTGCCATTTCCTTATTCCCCATAATAATTTCTCCTGTCTCAGCCTCTAAGGGACCAACGTTTACTTTTGCTACTCTTTTCCTTTTTACTTACTTGTAGAAGCTCTTCCAATCTGTTTTTATATTTCTTGCTAGTTTACTCTCATTTCTATTTTCTCCTTTTTAAACAATTTTTTGGTCATCATTTGCTGGTTTCTAAAGCGTTCCCAATTCTCAGGCTTACTACTATTTTTCGCAACATTATAAGCCTCTACTTTTAATCTAATACTATCCTTAACTTTGTTACTTAGCCACGGATGGATCACTTTTCCCGTGGAGTTTTTATTTCTCAAGGTATGTATATTCATTGAGAATTTTGGAATATTTCTTTAAATGGTTGCCACTGCTTATCTACCATCATACCTTTTAATCTAATTTCCCAATTTACCTCAGCCAACTCACCCCTCATACCTATGTAATTGGCTTTATTTAAGTTTAAGACTCTCGTTTCCGACTGAAGTATTCCACTCTCAAACTCAATGTGAAATTCTATCATATTATGATCACTCCTCCCCAGAGGATGCTTTACTGTGAGATTACTAATTAACCCTGTCCCATTACACAATACAAGATCTAAAGTAGACTGCTCCCTGGTTGGTTCCATGACATATTGTTCTATGTCTCGAATGCATTCCATGAACTCACCCTGCAGACTACCTTTGCCAATTTGATTTGCCCAGTCTATATGTAGATTAAAGTCCCCCATGATTATTGTATTACCTTTGTTATAAGCTCCTATTATTTGTTGATTAATACTCTGTCCAATGGTATAGCTACTGCTTGGGGGCCTATAAACTACTCCCACCAGCGTTTTCTGCCCCTTGTTATTTCTTATCTCCACTTATACTGATTCTACTTCCTGATCTTCCAAGCCAAGATCCTATCTCGTTAATGTCCTTATGTCATCCTTTATTATCAGGCTAAGGTTATGTCAGACAAAGGATCCAATTAAGCTTGTCTCTGCAGAAGATGTAGCAGTGTAGGAATGGAGGTTCAAGAAAACTTCATTTACCCATTTCATTTAATGCCAGCTTCTTTAGCAATAGGTGGGGCTGGCTGACACTTTTTGTGAGAAACTAGCAATAAATTCAGAAGGTTACAGACTCCAATGAGGCCTGTCAGCATTTGAAAGATGAAGTAAATCCTTAAGGGGACCAAAGGAGGCTGCTCAAAAAACAGCTAGGAAAACTTTTAATGCTTTCATTTCTGTGGAGCCAGGAGGAGTGGAAACTGGCGTGAATAGAATTTCTTCCCCCATTGCCCTCTACAAATCCTGCAGGCAGAAGGTGAAGTGTTTCACTGGGATGAATAATGGACAGACAGATAGATGTTAAATGGATGTCAGAGAGCAAACAGTGACCTGGACAAAAGCATAACTGCAGATGTAAAACATGAGTAAAAAGTTCTGTCAGCACTATACAGGAAGAGGACAGTCAGGGAAGAGGTAAAACTGAGAAGCAATCAGAAATTGAAACAGTGTCCCCAAGTTACAATTGGAGTTACAGGTGAATTTCAACTCCCCTTGCCTGGTGGAATCTAGGCGGGGGAGCAGTTACACGATGGCAGGGCTTACCCACTCCATTCCTGGCCGACTGCGATTTTAAATTGTAGGCGGCAAGGACACCCGTCGGAAGCCGGGGGGCTCCTTCTTTAAATATACAGATCATGCTTTGATGATGTCATTGGGGTCAAACTGTAATTTTTACCTGAGGCCTGAGCAGGGGGGCAGTGGTGGCTTCTCCATCAAAAAGCTGCTGGGAACAGCATCAAGGGCCATAAGCAGCCCAGTAAGGTTTTAAATTTTATTTGAAATTTCCTCATCGGCAAGGAGGAGCAGGCGTGCCCAAGAAGTAAACTTGGGACCAATGTTTCCCCTACGGTGCGCAGCTGTGAACAATTGAAAGGTCCCCCACAAGCCGCTCACCAGGTGCTGCCACTGGAAGAGATACCGTGCAAATTTAAAGGACCCGCGCAGGAAAAAAAAATTAGAGGGAATATAGCTTGGCCCTCCCCTGTCCCGGCCTTCCACACCTCCCAACCATGATTCCCTGCCAAGCTCCTTCAATCCATTTACATAGTGCCGGGTCTCCAGCAGCGGCCTTTGAACTGCCCCTTTTTAACAGCCGAGCATCCATTTTCCATCAACTTCTTAGAATTTTGTGATGGCGACAAGAGGCAAGCGACTGAGGCCCAGCTGTTAAAATCGGCCGAGCCTCCCTACTACAGCGTGGTCCGGCTACTCACTAGCTGCATTCCTGCCCGGGAGTAATAATTGACCCCATAATCATTCTTAGACACTATGGGCTAGAAATTCGCCTCCTTTGCGCCTCCCGTTAGCACCTCCGGGGGGCGATAACAGGGCGCTACCAACTTTGCGACTGGCTGCGACGAGAGTACTGATGCCCATGAAATTCCCGTCGAGGTTTGCGGTGGCGGTAACCCCAAGCAACACGATCTCCTGCGCCCGGAGATCGTGATGTCATCGCGCTGCGCATCGCCCCGATAGTGCCCTGGACCCGAAATTCGGTTCTACCCCCTGCAGCATCGCCGGGCAACAACACCGACAGCTGCAGGAAGCGTTGTCAGGGAGGCCGGCCGCTTGGGGAGCGATATTTAAAGGTAATCATGGTTGCATAAAATAAAATCTTCCTAATGCCCTACGTGCATTTTTCAGCATTTTCTTCGGCCACAATTGATCAGCCCTGCACTCTGCGAGAGTACTTGGAGCTGATCGTGTCGAATCGCGGCTGCGAGGTGACGAGGGACCTCGAGATTGGGCAGTGCTGTAGCGCTACCACTCCTCTTGCCGGCTTTAGCATTCCAAGCGAAGTGGTAACGTTTGATTTAGCTCTCCACTTCCCTCTTGGAGCGCTACAACTGAATTTCGCAGGAGCCTCTCAGCATTAGCACCTGGCGCAAATTTTTCAGCTTTCGAAATTTTAATGCCCCAAACGGGGCTATAATGAATTTCTCCCCCTATGAATATTGTCAATAAAATCATAGTTGATGCAGTTGTACATCAGTAACAAGAAGATTGAAAGTGAAGGCCTTGTGGGGGCGATTTTCGCCAAATATTTTTTTTTAATTCGTTCATGAAATATGGGTGTCGCTGGCAAGGCATTTATTGTCCATCCCTAATTGCCCTTGAGAAGTTGGTGGTGAGCCGCCACCTTGAACCGCTGCAGTCCCTGTGGTGAAGGTACTCCCACAGTGCTGTGAGGAAGGGAGTTCCAGGATTTTGACCCAGCGACGATGAAGGAATGGCGATATATTTCCAAGTCAGGATGGTGTGTAAGTTGGAGGGGAACCTGCAGGAGATGGTGTTCCCACACGCCTGCTGCCCTTACCCTTCTAGGTGGTAGAGGTCGCGGGTTTGGGAGGTGCTACTGAAGAAGCCTTGGCGAGCTGCTGTAGTGCATCTTGTAGGTGGTACATACTTATGCCACATTACGCCGGTGGTGGAGGGAGTGAATGTTTAAGGTGGTAGATGGGGTGCCAATCAAGTGGGCTGCTTTGTCCTGGATGGTGTTGAGCTTCTTGAGTGCTGTTGGATCTGCACTCATCCAGGCAAGTGGAGATTATTCCATCACACTCCTTACTTGTGCCTTGTAGATGGTGGAAAGGCTTTGGGGAGTAAGGAGGTGAGACACTCACCACAGAACACCCAGCCTTTGACCTGCTCTTGTTGCCACAGTATCTATGTGGCTGGTCCAGTTAAGTTTCTGGTCATTGGTGACTCCCCAGGATGTTGATGGTGGGGGATTCAGCGATGGTAATGCTATTGAATGCCAAGGGGCGATGGTTAGACTCTCGCTTGTTGGAGATAGTCATTGCCTGGCACTTGAGTGGCTCGAATGTTACTTGCCACTTATCAGCCCAAGCCTAGATGTTGTCCTCATCTTGCTGCATGCGGGCATGGACTGCTTCATTATCTGAAGAATTGCGAATGGAACTGAACACTGTGCAATCATTAGCTAACACCCCCACTTCTTCTGCCCTTATGATGGAGGGATGGTCATTGATGAAGCAGCTGAAGATGGTGGATGTAGTGTATGTAACTGTCTACCTTTAAGAGACTATTGTATGTAACCGTTCACCTTTAAGAGAACTATTTTAGGTGTGGCACTACTTGTTTGGCTTCTGTATACGGTAATACCGACGGTGACCACACCGGTATATAAGTGCTGTGGCATGATTTATAGGGCAGATTCGCCCTGACCTTCAAATAGTAAAGTCCTGTTGTATGTTACTCCTGAAGTCTGTGTCGTAATTAACTGCACAACCCACAGACTTTACAGTGGCGACGAGTCCGATCGTACCCTGCGGCAACAATAATTTCAAAGCAACGAAAGAGCGTCGAAAAGAGGCAACCGCCCTCGTCATTCGGCTGGGAGAAAACTCAAGGCTGCAGCAATAGAAAGGAGGAAGACTTTAGCGACAAAAACTTCCATCAGCAACAGGCACTGACTGTCCCTTCTGCCACGGTGACTGTGAGTAAGGGAAAGTGAAAAGAATAGCCGGAGGATAAGGGCTGGGCACTCGACCACGGTCGAGGGGGAAAAGGAGCCGGACAAAAAGTCGGGTCCAACGGCGTCGTGAGAGACCGCGACCGGCGGGAAAAGCCGGGCGGTGACCGAAGCCACGAAGCGCTGCGACCGGGAGCGTAGGCGCGGGAAGAGAGAAACTCAGCCGCAGCCGGGGAGAGAAGCATCGGACTGCGAGAGGGCTGGGAGGCGCGATTGGGGTCCGAGCGAGCGGGAGAGGCAGAGCCGACCAAGAGAGACTGCGCGAGAGCCAGTCCAGCGGCTGAACTGTCCTCCGTCAACGGGGTGTAACCACCGCCGGTAGAGCCGAGCGAGCGGGAGAGAGGCAGAGCCGAGCAAGGGGAACTGTGCGAGAGCCAGTCCAGCGGCTGAACTGTCCTCCGTCAACGGGGTGTACCCAGCGCCGGTAGAGCTGAGCGAGCGGGAGAGAGACAGAGCCGAGCAAGGGGAACTGTGCGAGAGCCAGCCCAGCGGCTGAACCTGTTCGCCGTCAATGGGGTACCCAGAGCCGGTCGCCCTGCCATTAAAAAGGGAAAGCCTTGAAGCCGACGCGCAGGCTGTGAACCTGAAAGCCAGCGGCCGTCGCCCGTGGGGAAAGTGTACCCCTCCCACCAGGGAAGAAACGCGGGAAGCCGCCATTAGGCGGGGAAGAAGACAGAAGCGGGAAACCGCCATTGAAGTGGGCGGGGAGAGAAGATAAGCGCGGGAAACCGCCATTTTCGCGGGAAAACCGCCATCTTAGAAAAAAAAAGAAATAATAATTTAAAGAAATACTTGTGTTGTTCCCAAAGAGAGGAAGATGCCTAAGCGTGGTAACATCAATGATTTTAATTCCGAGGTAGAAGACTGGGCCACGTATGTGGAAAGCATTGAGATCTATTGTGAGGCCAATAAAATAGAAGAAGATGACAAAGCTATAACCTTGCTGAACTCGATGGGCGCAAAGACATACGGGCTCTTGAAGCATCTACTAGCACCAGCTAAACCGACGGATCAGACTTTCGATGATATTGTGGCTGTCCTGAAGGACCACTTGAACCCTACACTGTTGATGTTGGCAGAACGATTCAAATTCTATGCGAGAACGCAACGGAAAGACGAAAGCAACGCAGAATACTTGGTCTAACTGCGTAGACTAGCGAAATACTGCCAGTTTGGAGGGAATCTGACAGAGGCATTGCGAGACAAGTTCGTGTGCGGGTTGGCAAAGGAAGGAACGCAAAAGCGACTACTCGAAGAGAACGACCTTACACTTGACAGGGCTGTCCTTATTGCAGCATCGCACGAAGCCGCAGCGAAGGGAACTGCGGAAATGCAGCTAAAGACAGCAGCACTAAGTGTGGATCAAATTACCTCGACAACAATAAAATGCTATCGTTGTGGGAAGACAACACACAACCAGAACCAATGCTGGTTTAAGAACCAGGAATGTAGGAAATGTGGCAAACTGGGTCACATAGCTAAGGTATGCCGGTCAGGGAAGAAGACCAACAACCAAAGGACCAACAACCAAAGGAAGCCATCACAGGAAAAGTACAACAAGGTACACAAGGTGGCTGAGAAGAGTTCAGACGAACAGAATTCAGACTCAGACCCAAACGGCCAGGAGCTGGGTAGTCTGAGAATTCACAATGTGAGTAAGGAAGCTGACCTACAAACTATCTGGGTCATGCTAAAAATAGCTGGAATCCAAGTGAAAATGGAGTTGGACACTGGATCAGCTCTATCAGTCATAAATCGAAGGGATTACCACCGGCTATTCTCACATATACCCTTAAGAGATACCAAGTTCGTATTGCAGACATACACGGGGCATAAAGTATACCCCATGGGAAAGATAAGAGTCAAAGTGAGAGATAGGGGTAAAGAACACCCAAGAATGAACTTATACATACTACATGAGGGAGGACCACCACTTCTAGGACGGGAGTGGATCAAGAAAATAGACATGGAATGGCACTATCTAAAAGCCATAACGAGTGAGGACTCGGTGCAGACAATCAGCTCAGATTCTGAAACGGATGACGATAAGACCAACCCAAATATGAAAGACAAGGCTGAAATGGACTTGCCGACGAAGGTTGGAAAAACGAAGGCATGCATAAAGGCTTATGCTCCAGAGAAGAACAAAGTTTCAGAACAGAACTCCACCGAACAACGACAACCTAGTTCGACAGAAAATTCTGAGCCTGTTCAAGTTACGGACATATCCATGACGGAAGAACACCGAGCTCGGACTCAAACTTATTTCAAATTACGACAACAATTAGAACAATTGAGTTACCGTCTCGTACAAGAGATGAAAACAATGAAAAAGTTCTATGACACCGAATGGGAGAATCTGGAAAGACAACAGAAGCAGCTAGCTCAAGCAGAGAGCGACCATAGAGCCATCGTGACCAATTACCGATCACATCTCCCTTATGCTGTTCAGGAGTTAGAATATTTGCAGGAAGAAGCAAATGAAGAGGAATCTTCAGGAAGCCAGGATTTTATTCCAGTTCTTCTCTACGACTCCTTACAAGCAGAGTGTGAGAAGTTGAAAGAACAGTATGAACAGGCCCAGGCTACAATTCTGGAAGGGGTTAACTTGGCAACCTCCGAAAAGCTAGTTTCAGTGGAAGCATATGAGCAACTGAAGGTTGAACATGAGCAAGAAGTCCAAAGGCTGCAGGAAATTCTTGATGAGCTCAAGGCCAAGACAGACTCATCGGTAGAAGTTCCATCCATCGATGAGAAATTAGAGGTGAAAGACATGGCAGACCCTGAAAGACAAGATGTACAAGAACTCATAAAAATATTAAAGGAAACCCAAGACAAATATGGGGCGGCAATGACCGAGATTCAACAACTTGAAGAACAGATTCAACTGGGAATCCGTTCAGTGGAAGAAAAGGGAACTGTAAGAAACACAGAGACTGTAAGAATGGCCTCTGAACATGAGCTAGAGAGCATCAAGGCGCAACTTCTCCGAGCGCTGGAAGCCAAAGTACAAGAGGAAAAGAAGGTGAAAGCATTGGAGGAAAAGGTGGATGAAATGGAGAAGACTCTGACCCAGTGTTCCCATGGAAGAGTTAACAGTCAGCCAACTCCTTCATATGCTGAAGGACAAGACTCTACAATGGGAACAATCTGAACACGAGCTTCAATCTTCAAAGGGAAGGAGTTCGGAGCTCTCAAAAGTTATGGAAATAGCTGAGGTTGCAACACAGATTTTACAGGGATGCCAAAAGTACGCTGAATCACGTCAATGTGAACAGCAGAATGTTGAAACAGCTGCTCCAGTAGAAGGATTGAATAGCCTGATCAATCAATCCCCAAGGGAAGGGGAAGTATTGAAATCACAAACGAGGTCATTAGTGAAGGATTGGCAGGAAACCCAGGAAGAGCGGGATGAATATGAACGCATGAAGAAGTCTCTTCAGGGAAGATGTCTAGGGAGGGAACAACAGTCGGCTAACGTCCAGTTGGGTACGGAAGAAGTAGCAGGCCCTCTCGCTAGACTAGCTCAGGATGACACCGAATATTACCATGACCTGTTGAGTGACACTGAATATTACGAGGATCTGGTCTGCCCAGCTTGTGATGAAAACTCCCAAAGTGCAGAAATCAGGATGAAGCACTTAAAGTCTAAGGAACATAGAGAGATGGTGGCGCTACAGCTGGCAGCTGATAAGGGAGCCCCGAGAGTCTCCAAGAAGCAGAAAAGAAAAAGAAGAAGCAGAAGATGATAACCATCAAAATCATTATCACTCCTACCAGATCATGCACGTGGGCCCTACAAAGGGAGATAAATCAGTTGGAAAGTAAGGAAAATTACCAAGGCAATACAGCTGTTTGTAAAAGTCAGCATTGCTGGTTCAGGAGGACGGGAGTTCAAGCTGTTACGTCAAGGGGAAGACTAGTGGAGGAGTCACGCTAGCAATGTGAACCGGCTACAACACAGCGATGTTGTTCGGACCGAGTCAAGACTAGAGACTGAATCTATACACTGTTCCCACAGAGACTGAACCTGTGAACTGTTTCCCACAGAGACTATATCTGTAAATTGTTTACCTGAAGTTGAATATATGTATGTTAATGAGAAATAGTATGTTGTAAGCTAAAAAGGGAGGATTGTAGTGTATGTAACCGTCCACCTTTAAGAGACTATTGTATGTAACCGTTCACCTTTAAGAGAACTATTTTAGGTGTGGCACTACTTGTTTGGCTTCTGTATACGGTAATACCGACGGTGACCACACCGGTATATAAGTGCTGTGGCATGATTTATAGGGCAGATTCGCCCTGACCTTCGAATAGTAAAGTCCTGTTGTATGTTACTCCTGAAGTCTGTGTCGTAATTAACTGCACAACCCACAGACTTTACAGTGGAGCCTAAGACACTGCCCTGTGGAACTCCTGCAGCGATGTCCTGGGGCTGTGATGATTGACCTCCAACAACTGCAACGATCTTCCTTTGTGCCAGGTATGACTCCAGCCATTGGAGTTTTTCACCTGATTCCCATTGACTTCAATTTTACTAGGGCTCCTTGATGCCACACTCGGTCAAATGCTGCCTTGATGTCAAGGGCTGTCACTCTCACCTCACCTCTGGAATTCAGCTCTTTTGTCCATTTTGGAACCAAGGCTGTAATGCGGTCTGGAGCCGAGTGGTCCTGGCGGAACCCAAACTGAGCATCAGTGAGCAGGTTATTGGTGAGTAAGTGCCGCTTGATAGCACTGTCGATGACACTTTCCATCACTTTGTTGATGACTGAGAGCAGACTGATGGGGCGGTAATTGGCCGGATTGGATTTGTACTGTTTTTGTGGACAGGACATACCTGGGCAGTTTTCCACATTGTCGGCTAGATGCCAGTGTTGTAGCTGTACTGGAACAGCTTGGCTAGAGATGCGGCTAGTTCTGGAGCACCAGTCTTCAGCACGACAGCTGGGATGTTGTCGGGGCCCATAGCCTTTGCTGTATCCAGTGCGCTCAGCCGTTTTTTGATATTACGTGGAGTGAATCGAATTGGCTGAAGACTGGCTTCTGTGATGGTGGGGACCTCGGGAGGAGGCTGATATGTATCATCGACTCGGCACTTCTGGCTGAAGATGGTTGCTAAAGCTTCAGCCTTGACTTTTGCACTTGCGTGCTGGGCTCCGCCATCATTGAGGATGGGGATATTCATGAAGGCTCCTCCTCCCGTTAGTTGTTTAATTGTCCTCCACCATTCATGACTGGCTGTGGCAGGACTGCAGAGCTTTAATCTGATCTGTTGATTGTAGGATCGCTTAGCTCTGTCTATAGCATGCTGCTTCCACTGTTTAGCATGCATGTAGTCCTGTGTTCCCCAGGTTGGCACCTCATTTTTAGGTACACCTGGTGCTGCTCCTGGCATGCTCTTCTACACTCCTCATTGAACCAGGGTTGGTCCCCTGGCTTGATGGTAATGGTAGAGTGAGGGATATGCCGGCCCATGAGGTTACAGATTGTGGCGGAATTACAATTCTACTGCTGCTGATGGCCCACCGCGCCTCATGGATGCCTAGTTTTGAGCTAAAGAGGTGGCCAAGATCAGGCCTTAAGCTGAAATGCTGGTTTAGCTCATGCTTAGCGCAGGATGCCATCTTGGTAAAGGAGTTGAAGCCAGCACTATGAACGGCTGCCTGGAGACTTGTTAAACAGCTGATTGATACTTAAATTGCCTACTAGTGCTCATTAAAGAGGCTGCACAGCTTCAACTAACAGCCTCTCCTAACAACCTCTCTGAACAGTGACCAGCTGTTTGGGAGTAAACACTGAGTTGCTGTTGATTTCAAGTGTTACTTAAAGGGATACTCACAACTTAAAGGGATACTCACCATTTCATGTTCATTAGTGCTGGAGCTGTGCGGAGGACCTTTTAAACACATTGGGAGACTTTCTGGGACACTTTGTCAAGACTTCACCAACACGATCAACATTTATTCCAGAAATTCTCTGAGGACTTCACGTAAAAAGAGTAAGGCCTGGAAAGTTGATAAGGCTCAAAACCGGGCGCGGGCAGTGCAAAGCACGATGTGCCCCCGCCCCTTCATAGTGGTGCAGGGAGCACGCAAAATTCATGCTGCCTGCTCATTATAATGATTGCAGCATTGATCTTAGTGCTAAATGCGCTGCTGATTGGCTTAGTGCTGAACAGGGGGGCCAATATCGGATGCAGTCTACTGGCCAATAAAGTTTGGCCTAGGCTCTCCACTACTTACAGGGGAGGTGGTTTGTTGCAGAAGCACCTCATTGTCATTGTGAAGAAAGCCATGGCCCAACAGCCAAGAGAGAGGGCGAGGAGATTTGCCGATGTGGCACTGGAAGCCTTGGTCCTGGGGGCTCAAAGACGCCGTCAGGTCCTCTACCTGCAGGGGGGCAAAAGGCCTTCAAGGCAGAATAGCAGAAGGCTGTGGGAGGAGATCGCTGAAGCCGTCACTGAAATGAGTGTTGTCCCCAGGCCCTGGATCCAGTGCTGCAAGCAGTTTAATGACCTCACACGAGTGGTCAATGTGAGTGAATGCATCTTCAAATGCCACATCCCACATGCAATTGCACCACTAGCCTCACACACTGCTGAATGCACCAAACCTCCATCACTCACCTACCAACAATCTCTAGCAATCACCACTCATACCTCACAATCATAGCTTCACTTCACCCTCACACACTGTTGCATCTCACACCTTGCACATACTATTCAACCATGGCAGGCACATCACCCAAACACATTGAACCACATTCACTGATACACTTCCCTTTCTCTTGCAGGCAAAGGTGATGCTGGGAGCAGCAGCACACGGGTGGAGGGGAAGATGCCTGCAGAATCTGACAGAGCTGGAGGAGGCAATGCTGGAGATCATTGGAGCGGCTGTCACAGAGTCCGTAGTGATCGGTGAATTTGAAAGCATTGCTGATGACGATGGTATGCACATACCTAATCCTTCTTCTCACATCCCACTTCCCCCCTCATCCCACAATCTCTTCTCGCTTACAAGCTACACATGGTGTACGCATGGATATTTTGCTTTCCCCTCACCACAACCTGACCCTTGTGCCTTTCTCCTTTCAGGTACCAAGAAGTCCCACCAGCACAGCCTGCCCCCGAAGCCATGGAGAAGGAGAGTGAAGGAGAAGCAGACACACCGTCACTGTATCTGAGACTCCAGGCTCAGAAAATGGCACTGTGTGGACTTTAGAGGGTACTACAGAGGCAGGATCTACACGTGGTGAGTCACCGGGCACTAGTGGACTGCAGCCAGGCCAGGGGGAAAGAGTAGCTCGGGTTCCAGCTCCCCGGAGGGCGAGTGCGCGCACGGGTTCTGCTGCACAGGACTCAGATGATGACCTCAATGGGGTGGCTTTCAGAAGGAGGGTGATGGGCATGCACACAAAAATGCTAGGTTCAATGGCAAGCCTGCCAGAGAGCCTCTTGTCAGTGTCAAGGAGCATGGAGGAGTCCGGCTCCAACATTGCACGGGGCTTTGTGCAGAGTGTGGAGACCGTGATTTCCAGGATGGAAAGGATGGGCAACTCCATGAGAGACCTTTTGGACCCAGCCATGATGCTGCGTGTGATGAATGATGTCACTGCTTCCATTGTAGCACAGGTGGATGCGACCCAATGTCTCAGTGCTGCAGTGGAAGCTCAGGCTGCTGCCATCATAGCTGGGTTTACGAGTGTGGAAAGGGGCTTGCAGGGTCTCACAGCACTCCAGCAATCTCTCCTCCAACAGATAGCTAGGAATGCTGACGTACCACCCCGGGGGAGTGGAAGTAGCTCTGTGGAGCAAGAACCTGCTGTCCTCTCTCAGGAGGACAGCATATGTACTCCCATCACTGCCACTCCACCAGTGCCCTTGCTGCTGCCTGTCAGCCAGCCAGCCCAGACTGCTGCCACCGATGCCGAGGTGGTACAGTCTACAGCCGGGCCTTCTAGGCCCAGAGGTGCTCCAGGTCGTCCTGCAAGGCCATCTGCAGTGTCCCCCATGGGAAGTTAGCAGCCTTCCACCAGCCATGCTGTAGCCACTGGGGGAGCACTTCGTAGGAGCACAAGAGTGGGGAAAGCAAGACAAAAGACAGACACTAAGGGAATGCACATGGGTGATTAATTGACGTTGTTGTATAGTATTGGAATGGATACATTTATAAATTGTGTTTGGAATGTTTGTTTTGTGGTGGCTTTCACTTCAGCTTTGTGCCCAGGAGGACGCTGTGATGTTCTGTGACAGAAGGGTGCTAAGATGGGGAAGTGGTGAGCAATGAGGTTTCATTCATTGGATCTGGAGTCTGATGAGGTTCTCGCAGACAATCCCTGTCTGGAACGAGGATCTGCTGCTTGCTCCTCCCTTCCTCCTCCTCCTCCTCCTCTTCCTCCTTCTCCTCCTCTTCCTCCTCCTCCTCCTCCTCTTCCTCCTTCTCCTCCTCTCCCTCCTCCACCTCCTGAGGTCATCCCAGAATCTGTGGTGGCAAGGGCTGCACCTTCATGATGGCCAAGTTGTGGAGGATGCAGATGATCACCACAAATTGGGACAATCACTCCGGCATTTACTGGAGGGCTCCTCCTGAGCAGTCAAGGCTCGGAGTCATTGCTTCAGCGGTAGTCTGCTCGAAGAGGTGCCTCATGGCAGCATGGCTCTCATTATATGAATGCTGGCCACAAGTGGTGGGGTTGCGGAGGGGAGTCATCAGCCTGGTGTAGAGTGGATAGCCCTTGTCTCTGAGCAACGACCCTTGGGTTTGACGTGGTGGCTGGAAGATGGCTGGACTTGCACAGGATGAAGGCATCATGACTGCTGGAAGGATAGCAGGCGTTCACCATCATTATGTGTTGGGTGTGGTTGCACACCAACTGCACATTAAGTCAGTGGTACCTTTTGTGGTTATGAAACATCTCAGGATTGATATGCGGTGCATGCAAAGCCATATGTGTGCAGTCGATGGCTCCCTGCACCATGGGGTAGCTCAATATCCTGGCAAAGCCACATGCGCGCTCCTCCTGCTTCTCTCTGTTCAGGGAAAAGACAATGAAGTCCCTTCTCCTGCAGTGGAGAGCCTCTGTGACCTCCCGAATGAAGTGATGGTCAGTGAACTGGGAGATGTTAGCTATGTCTCCTGTTCCAGACTGAAAAGATCTGGTGGCAAAATAAATTGAGGGCCACAATGAACTTGAGGGCCACTGGCAACACCATCATCACCCTGCTCTGAGGCTGCAGGTCTGGTTGCAGGAGGTGACAGGGTTCTGTGACCACATCTTTTGTAAAATGGAACTTCCTAATACACTGCTTCTGGTTACTGTCACCTCACCAACTTTAAATAACCGTAGAAAGTCCCAAACTGTTGCACAAACTTACACAGACTCAGTAGAAATGAAAAAGCAAGTCAGCTGCAAGTTGTTGATGATCCCTTTTGTTGTATCCGTGTGTTAATAGAGACACGGAAGGCAGGAGTAGGTTTCACAGGTGTTTACTGAACAAAGTCTGGAGGTGAACTAAAAGATACAAAAAACTATACAGGCTTATATAGCCCGAGTGGCCATTACCGGCATTACAGTACACAGGGGCTCTTAAAGGCACATACACCACAATTCCTCCCCTTTTAGACAACCAGTACACAACATTTTAAGTAATTGTTATTTAACATGTTTACAAGAACAATAATATACATATTGCTGCAGTTAATCAATTATAAGTCAGTCTCTCTGGAGGCTTCCTGACTCGGTCCGGATAACGCCTCGGTGGTGTAGTAGTTTTCGGTGGTGCAGTAGGTTCTTTTGGCAAGGCTGATTCAGCTGGAATGCCAGTGTCGGGTTCATCTGGTTCTAGCATCACCGGATCGGAGGTAGATACTATGGGTATCTCTGCTTCATCATCAGGTGTATAGAGATGTGGTGTAGGTTGTCCCTTTTCGGATGACTCTATGATCTGGTCAGCATGGCGCCTTATTATGCTTTCTCCAATGTCCACGGTATACATCAGCGGTCCTAGTCGTGTGCAAATAGTTCCAGGCTGCCATTTCTCGGTACGGTAGTCCCAGGCCAAAACTTGTTGACCTATCTGGAAGGTTCTAGTTGGCCTTTCATTCATGCCTTGAAATTGCCGGTTCTCTACATCCCTTCTGATGTTTGGCTTGATCAAATCCAGCCGGAATCTTAGTCTTCTATTGAAAAACATCATGGCGGGAGTCTGGTTTGTAACCATATGTGTTGAATTCCTGTATGCAAACAAGAAGTTATCTACCTTATGCTGTAGATTTATGTCTTCATTACCCATGGCCTTTATGGCCTTCTTGAAGGTCTGGACAAACCTTTCAGCCAATCCATTGGTGGCGGGATGGTATGGGGCGGACATGTAGTGCTTAACCCCATTGTTTTTTAAGAACTTCCTGAATTCTTCGGACACAAATTGTGGTCCATTATCAGAACAGATCTGTTCAGGCAGCCCATTCCTGGCAAATATGGTCCATAATACTGTGATGGTTTTTTCCGTGGTGGTGGAGGGCATCTTTATTACCTCCGGCCACTTGGAGTGTGCATCAACCGCGATTAAGAACATTGAGTCCATAAATGGACCAGCAAAGTCGATGTGTACCCTTTGCCATGGAGATGAGGGCCACTCCCATGGATGTAGAGGGGCTTGTGGTGGGGCGTTTTGGACCTTCTGGCATCCTAGACAGCCCTTGGTCATTTCTTCGATGTCTCCATCGATACCTGGCCACCACACAAACGCTCTGGCTAGGTTCTTCATTTTCACTCCACCCAGATGCCCCTCGTGAAGCTCCTTTAGCACTTTATCCTGGAGTTTGGGTGGAATCACCACTCTGGATCCACACATCAAGGTTCCTCGGCACACTGACAGCTCTTCCCTTCTTTGCGAGAATGCTGGCAACAGTGGTTCGCCATGTGCTGGCCATCCCTTCACCGTTAAATCGTAGACTCGTGAGAGAGTCGGGTCATTTCTCGTTTCCTTTTCAATGGCAGAATTTGTTACTGGTAGACATTCTACTATGGTAGAGTGGAACATTTCCACTGGGTCCACTGTAGGTGCCTCTTCTACCGTTGGCAACGGTAGACGCGATAAACCGTCAGCATTTCCATGCTGTTTTGATCCTTTGTATTCTATGTCATATTGGTGTGCCCCTAGGAAAAGGGACCACCTCTGTAGCCTTTGTGCTGTCTTAATGGGAACGCCCTTTTTAGGGTTCAATATGGAGACGAGGGGTTGATGGTCAGTCAACAAGGTAAATTTTTGTCCGTGTAGGTAATGGTTGAATTTCTTCACTCCCCATACCAGGCTGAGTGCTTCCCTGTCGATCTGGGCATAGTTATGCTCAGCTGAGTTCAATGAGCGTGACGCAAAAGCTATCGGCCGTTCTGAGCCATCAGGGAATCTATGTGATAATACCACTCCTACGCCGTAAGGGGATGCATCGCACGCCAGTCTGATTGGCAGTGATGGGTTGTAATGAGCCTAAACTTCCTTGGACGTGATCAAGCCTTTACATTTATGGAAGGCACATTTACAGTCCTCGCTCCACTCCCAAATTATCCCGTTTGTAGCAGTTCGTTAAGAGGGTGCAGAACAGTTGACAAGTTCGGTAAAAATTTATGGTAGTAATTTATCAATCCCAGGAACGACCTTAATTGTGAGGCATTTTCAGGTGCTGGTGCTTTTATGACCGCTTCAATTTTCTCAGGGGACTTATGCAACCCTTCTTCATTAATTATGTGGCCACAATATGATATTTGTTTCTGGAAAAATTCGCATTTGGGGCGGTTTGCTCGTAGGCCCCGTTCTCTCAGCCTAGTGAGCACCTTCTCCAAATTGGCACTGTGTTCGTTGTCGTTTTCTCCTGTTACAAGGATGTCGTCTACGTAGCATTGAGTCCCAGGAATCCCTTGCAGGACTTGTTCCATAGCTCTTTGCCAGATAGCTGGAGCTGCTGCTATTCCGAAAACCAGTCGATTGTACTGGTACAGGCCTTTGTGTGTGTTTATTGTGAGATACTTTTTAGAGGCCTCCTCAACCTCCATCTGTAGATATGCCTGTTCCAAGTCAATTTTTGTGAAACGTTTCCCTCCGGATAGTGAGGCGAAAATATCTTCTATCCTCGGAAGAGGATACTGTACCGTGTGAAGGACTGGGTTCACTGTCACCTTAAAGTCCCCAGAGATGCAAACCTTCTTTGGTTCCCCAGGCGTATTACTCAACGACCTCTTCATTACAGGAACAATGGGTGTAGCCCACTCGCTCCAGTCCACTTTGGACAGTACTCCGGAATGTTCCAAACCTTCCAGCTCTGCTTTGACGGCTGGGCGGATCGCATAAGGTACCGGTCTGGCCTTTAAAACTTTGGGCTTGCATTTTCCTCTATTTTGATCGTCGCTGTTATGCCTTTTAGTGTTTTGAGTCCCTGCTGGAACACTTCTTGTGCGTCAGTTAGCATTTTTGACAGTCGTCCAGGTGTGACGTCGTCATCCTTTTTGGCATCTACAGTCAGTGCTTGTATGGAATGCCAATCTAACTGTATCTTCCGGATCCATTCACGTCCTAGTAGTGGTGGTCCTCCATCTGGCAATACATATAGGTCCATTTTTGGTGTTTCCTTGCCGTTATATATAACGTTCACCCTTATTTTTCCTTTGGGGTAGACTTTTTGCCCCGTGTACATCTTCAAGACAATCTTTGTATCTCTCAAGGGTATATGTGAGAATAGCTGCTTGTAGTCCCTTCGGTTTATGACTGTTAGAGCTGATCCTGTGTCCAATTCCATTTTCACTTGGACTCCTGCTATCTTGAGCATGACCCAGATAGTTTGGTGATCCTCCGTTTTGATCACATTATGTAGTTTCAGACAACCCAGTTCCTTGCTTCCGGAGTCTGTATCACTTTTCTGTTCGTCTGAACTACTCTTCGTCACCTTATGTACCTTCTTGTACTTCTCCTGTGGAGATTTCTTGCTGCTGGTTTTCTTTCCTGACCTGCAGACTCTTGCTATGTGTCATACTTTTCCACACTCTCTGCACACTTTGTCCTTGAGCCAGCAATCCTTATGGTCATGTGTTGTTCTGCCGCAGCAATAACACTTCACTGTTCCATATGACATTTCATTTGTGCCATATTCTTGCGGTCTCCGTTGTATCGCTGCCGCACCCCGTGCTGCTGCTTCGTGTGATACTGCAATGCTGAAAGCCTTGTCCAGCGTAAGATCCTTTTCTGATAGAAGCCATTTCTGGGTTTCTTCACTTTGAAGACCACACGTAAACTTGTCCCTTAAAGTATCTGCTAGTCCCATTCCAAACTGGCAGTGTTTCGATAGCTTGCGCAGTTCCTTTAACTACTCAGCATTACTTTCATCTTTATGCTGTTTCCTTTTGTGAAACTTAAATCTTTCCGCTATCAGCAGCAGTGTGGGGTCTAAGTGGTCCTGTAGGATTGACACTATGTTTTCAAAATCCTTTTCCACTGGCTTCTCTGGGGTTACTAGGTTTCGCAGTAAGCCATACGTTTTTGCACCCATTGAATTCAACAATACCAGCGCTTTCCTGTCATCTGGCACTTCATTCGCCTTGCAGTACACTTCTATGCGTTCGACATATGTCGTCCAATCTTCGACTTCATTGTCAAACGCTGTGACACTGCCACTCTTCAGCATCCGTGGGTGTGGTTAGACTGGCTCAAAATGGCGTCTCCCACGCTCTCCCTTCTTCCCCGCTGCGGCTAAAAATGGCGTCTCCCACGCTTTCCTTTCTTCCCCGCTGACGCTGCTCGGCCCTTGAACACCGGCTGTGCTCTGCGCGCCTCTCTCCCCCGTTGACGCTGCTCAGCCCTTGAACACCGGCTGCGCTCTGCTCTCTCTCGTTGACGCCGCTCGGTCCTGAACACCGGCTGCACCCTGTGCGCTCTACCCTCTCTCTCCCCCCCCCCGTCGACGTTGCTCAGCCTTTTTCTGTGCCATCGGTCGGCTCTAGCCGCCGCTGTCCGGGAAGGGTCTGTGCAGTACCTGTTGCCAGCCCGTTTTGCTGGACCACCGTGACTGGAGAACCAAGCCTGGCTCTCGACAGCCTCCCCTGCGATGCTCAAATCTCCGCTGGATGACTGGGGGGTTTCCCGTGGTCGACGCCCGTGCTTGTGGACTCGGCCTTCTTCCACTGTTCTCCAGGCGCGAATCCCTGGGAGGTGATGCAGAGTTGCAGGTAGGTTTGAATCTGCTCGTCGCCAATGTTAGATCCGTGTATCTTGATGTTGTGTCCTTCAATAATTAGACAAGAGACTGCAAGAATCAATCAACAGGTGTTTACTGAATGAGGGTTACTCTAAAACTAACTGTACAGATCCCTACTCAGGGTTTATATACAGGTGTGGTCACTGCCAGTACTACAGTATACAGGAGCTGTAAAAAGTAGTTCTCCCCTTAAAGGTACATACATTACAATTTGGAGAGGGCATTAAATGGAGTGGCGACGTCCAAAATGGCAGATTGTGCATCAAATCAGCGTTGCACACTCATTGACGTCACAATCTGCCTCATTTCCTAATCTGCAAAGAGCACAGGCAACAGCACTGCTGCCGACCTGCCTAAAATGGCTGCTGCCGCAGGACCTACCAAAAGTGGGTCAAAGCATGGCGGCCACCATTTTTTCTTCCAAACCGGCCTAAACGGCCCAATTTCTCGGCCTAAGTGTTGTGCTACTTCACCTTATTGGACACCTTATAGGAGTCACTAGGAGAAAGGGAGTGCTTCATCATGGTCATCTTGCTCGAGCTCACCCTTGGTCTGGGTGAGGAATGGGAGGAGAACATAAAGCCAAGCAGAGCAGCACCAGCTGCTGCAGGAGAGAGGGACAGGAGGGTGAGGTGGCTTCCTTCCTCCCTGCGGGTGCTGGATATCCCTCCTCCTCTGGATCTCCTCCACCAGGACCTCCAGTGCCGCACCCGAGAACCTTTGCGTGCTCTCTCTCAGTCCCTGAGCCAACCTGCAACGTGCCGTTATATGCCAGCCAGAGCACTCCACACTTTTTGTGGAAATGGTTGTGAGGAGCCGACATATGCTGCTCCATGAAAATTGTGTCTAATCAGCACTTGAGTGTTAAACCTGCAGGTATCTGGTTTAGCACCTCCAGGCAAGTTCAAATTATGGTAATCAGCTAGGACCAACATTGTGTGCTAAATCCAGACTCTCAAACAGGCTAGTCTTATTAGCACTGCACCCATTTAGTGCCGGTTTTCACCCCTTGTCCAAAATAATCCCCTTTCTCTGTTACTTTATTGTCAGCAATGCTCACAAATGCTCACATTTACTTTGGCAGAAAGTTTCCTGTAACTGTATTTCTCCTGAGAAAATAAATTCTGCTGGTACTGCTACTTTAACAACCAATAAAAATAATGGTGGCTGCAAATTGCAATACTTTGCTAGTGAGTTTCTTTATCTGCTGTGCTGAAATGTCAAAAACACCTTACAACTTGTCACAGAGACAGAGTAATGGTTAGGGAATAGCTTTTGCCACATATCTTGAATAATGTAAAAATAAATGGCTTGTGCAGATGATGAATAAAATTCTAAGCTTAAAGCACAGACTGCACTTCCTAGTCACATTTAAGTGTCAGCCATGTAATATGAACCATTCATCTTTTACTGAAGAAATTAAATTTTTACTTTAAGGACAGTTGTTTATTAGTAACAGCAATTTGTAATTATATAGCACCTTAATACAGTAAAACGTCCCAAGGCACTTCACAGGAGCAATATCAAGCAAAATTTGACACCGAGCCACATAAGGAGATATTAGGACAGATGAGGTAGGTTTTAAGGAGCGTCTTAAAGGAGGAAAGAGAGGTGGAGAGGTTTAGAGAGGGAATTCCAGAGCTTAGGGCCTAGGCTGCTGAAGGCACAGCCACCAATGGTGGAGCGATTATAATCAGGGATGCTCAAGAGGCCAGAATTGGAAGAATGCAGATATCTTGGCGGGTTGTGGGGCTGGAGGAGATTACAGAGATAGGAAGGGGCGAGGCCATGGAGGGATTTGAAAACAAGGATGAAAATTTTAAAAATGAGGCATTGCTGAACCGGGAGCCAATGTAGGTCAGTGAGCACTGGGGTGATGGGTGAACGGTGCCTTGGTGCGAGTTGGGGCACGGGCAGCAGAGTTTTGGATGACCTCAAGTTTAGGGATGGTAGAAAGTGGGAGGCCGGCCAGGAGTGCATTGGAATAGTCAAGTCTAGAGGCAACAAAGGCATGGATGAGGGTTTCAGCAGCAGATGAGCTGAGGCAGGGGCAGAGTCGGGCAATGTTCCAGAGGTGGAAATAGGCTGTCTTAGGTATGCCACGGATATGTAGTCAGAAACTCGTCTCAGGGTCAAATATTTAACCAAGGTTGCGAACAGTCTGGTTCAGCCTCAGAGAGATGCCAGTGAGAGCGATGGAGTTGGTGGCTAGGCAATGGAGTTTGTGGTGGGGATTGAAGACAATGGCTTTGGTCTTCCCAATATTTAGTTGGAGGAAATTTCTGCTCATCCAGTATTGGAAATTGGACAAGCAGTCTGACAGTTTAGAGACAGTGGAGGGGTCAAGAGAGGTGGTGGTGAGGTAGAGCTGGGTGTCGTCAGCGTACATGTGGAAACTGATATAAAAACAGAAATGCTGGGAATAGTCAGCAGGTCAGGCAGGATCTGTGGAGAGAGAAAAAGAGTTAATGTTTCAGGTCGATGACCTTGCGTCAGAACTGGAAAAAGTTAGAGATGTAATAGATTTTAAGCAAGTGCAGGGACAGGGAAAGGAGGGAGGGGAGGAAAGAACAAAATGGAAGGTCTATGATCGGATGGAAGGCAGGAGTGATTAAATGACAAAAGGGATGATTGTTCAGAGCAAAAGGGGACAAGTAAAGAAACAAAAGATGGGGCTAGAAGAAGTGTAAATTGGAATGGCAGAATCATCAACAGCTGCCATCTGAAAAAATGGGGGCAGAGGTTATGGTCTGAAATTGTTGAACTCGATGTTGAGTCCAGAAGGCTGTAAAGTGCCTAATCGAAAGATGAGGTGCTGTTCCTGGAGCTTACATTGAGCTTCATTGAAACAGTGTAAGCGCCCGAGGATGGAGAGGTCAGAGTGGGAGTGGAGCGGAGAATTAAAGTGACAGACGACCGGAAGCTCAGGGTCACGCTTGTGGACTGAACGGAGGTGTTCTGCAAAGCGGTCACCCAATCTGCGTTTGGTCTCCCCAATGTAGAGGAAACCGCATCGTGAGCAGCGAATACAGTATATTAAATTGCAAGAAGTACAAGTAAACCGCTGTTTCACCTGGAAGGGGTGTTTGGGGCCCTGGACAGTGGGAAGAGATGAGGTAAAAGGGCAGGTCTTGCATCTTCTGCGCTTGTACGGGAAGGTGCCGTGGAAAGGGGAGGGGGAGTTGGGGGGTAATTAGGGAGTGGACCGAGTGTCGCGGAGGGAGCAGTCCCTTTGGAATGCTGAAAGGGGAGGTGAGGGGAAGATGTGTTTGGTGGTGGGATCAGGCTAGAGGTGGCGGAAATGGCAGAGGATTATCCGTTGCATGTGAAGGCTGGCGGGGTGAAAGGTGAGGACAAAGGGAACCATATCGTGGTTCTGGGAGGGAGGGGAAGGGGTGAGAGCAGAAGTGCAGGAAATAGAACATACACAGTCAAGGGCCCTGTCAACCACTGCTGAGGGGAATCCTCGGTTGAGGAAAAAGGAAGACATATCGGAAGCACTAGTATGGAAGGTGGCATCGTCAGACCAGATCTGACGGAGACAAAGAAATTGGGAGAATGGAATAGAGTCCTTACAGGAAGCGGGGTGGGAGGAAGTGTAGTCCAGTTAGCTGTGGGAGTCAGTGGGCTTATAGTGGGTGTTTGTCGTTAGCCAATCCCAGAAATGGAGACAGAGGTGTCGAGGAAGGGAAGGGAAGAGTCGGAGATGGACCATGTGAAAGTGAGGAAAGGTGGAAATTGGAAGCAAAGTGAATGAAATCTTCCAGTTCAGGGCGAGAGCTGGAAATGGCACCGATACAGTCATCAATCTACAGGAAAAAGAGGTGAAGCAGGGGACCTGAGTAGAACTGGAACAAAGAATGTTCCACATATTGTGTGCAGTTTTGGTCGCCTTATCTGAGGAAGGATGTTCTTGCCATGGAAGGAGTGCAGCGAAGATTCACCAGGCTGATACCTGGGATGGCAGGAATGACGTATGAGGAGAGATTGGGTCGATTGGGCTTGTACTCGCTGGAGTTTAGAAGAATGAGAGGGGATCTCATTGAAACTTACAAAATTCTAACAGGGCTAGACAGACTAAATGCAGGAAGGATGTTCCCGATGGTCGGGGAGTCCAGAACCAGGGGTCACAGTCTAAGGATAAGGGGTAAGCCATTTAGGACAGAGATGAGGAGGAATTTCTTCACCCAGAGAGTGGTGAACCTGTGGAGTTCTCTACCACAGAAGGCAGTAGAGGCCAATTCATTAAATATATTCAAGAAGGAGTTAAATATATTTCTTAAGGCTAAAGGGATCAAGGGATGTGGAGAGAAGGCAGGAACAGGGTACTGAATTTCAACGATCAGCCATGATCTCATTGAATGGCGGAGCAGGCTCGAGGGGCTGAAAGGCCTACTCCTGCACCTATCTTCTATGTTTCTATCTCACGAAAAGACAGACATAGATAGGACCCCTGCGGGTTCCCATAACAACACAGTCAAAGGAGAAGTTGTTCAATATGTGAACAGGTTCAGCCAGGCGGAGGAGGGTGGTGGTGGATGGGGACTGGTTGGGCCTCCTTTCAAGGAAGAAGCGGAGAGACTCAGGCTGTCCTAGTGGGGGATGGTGGTGTAGAGGGATCGGACGTCCATAGTGAAAAGGAGATGGTTGGGGCCAGGAAACTGGAAACTATTAAGTCGGCGGAGGGCGTCAGAAGAGTCGCAGATGTAGGTGGTAAGAGACTAGACAAAGGGAGACAAAATAGAGTTGAGGTAGGAAGAAATCAGTTCCGTGGGGCAAGAACAAGCTGAAATGATGGATCTACCAGTGGAAACTGATGCTGTGTTTTCGAATGATGTCACCAAGGAGCAGCATAAAGATGAAAAATAGGGGGTTTAAGCACAAAATGTAATTCAAATGACCAATATTCGTATTGTATCTTTGACAACTGATGTTATGCCTTTACAAATATAACTTCCAATTCAATTAGTTTGCAAAGAGAATACTTCAAATCAATATTAGAGATACAATAAATGCCAAAGAGGAGCTACCAATTTTGTCAATTAATCTGATGAAAGGTCATCGACCTGAAACATTAACTCTGTTTCTCTCTCCACAGATGCTGTCTGACCTGCTGAGTGTTTCCAGCATTTTCTGTTTTTATTTGTCAATTAATCACTAAGTTCTGAAAAATGTTAACCAAGATGAATCTGCCATGACTTGACGAAACTATTAAGATTGCGGGTTGTTTGGCTTCTAACACCTTTGGAGATTATGGGATTTCAATATAACAGCTGGCAGCTCTCTATTGCTCTGTACTCTGTTTGATTTATCCATCCACGACTCATAACCTCAATTTGTTCGGTCCTGCTTCACTTGAAATTGTCGCCCCTGGGAGCAGCAGCAACTCATCAAGTATGGCCTTAAACCATAGATTTTGCTACATAACTTTAGTAATTAGAGGAGATAGGCAGTGTGCAAAATATCAGCAGCAATGCAACCCAAAGACAGGTTGGTTCTATTTCAGAGCAAGATGAAATATAGCACAGTGTGCAGTCGAAAGACACTGGGGTAATTTATAAATAAAACATTGTTTTACGCCTAGAGTTTAGTTCTCAAGGATGTTTTATATAATTCCTATGGCACAAAAAACTGAAAAATAAAAAAATGTTGCAAATTAGTATTGTGGAGGTTCTGGCCACAATCTTCCACTCCTCCATAGATGTGGGGATGGTGCCAAAGGATTGGAGGATTGCAAATGTTACAAAACTGTTTAAAAAGGGGAGAGGGATAAACCCGACAACTACAGGCCAGTTAGCCTAACATCGGTGGTGGGGAAAGTCTTAGAGACAATAATCCGGGACAACATTTATTGTCATTTGGTAGAGTATGTTAAAGGCAAATCATGTTTGACTAACTTGATTGAGTTCTTTGATGAAGTAAGAGTGGGTTTTTGAGGGTAGTGTGGTTGATGTTACGTATATGAACTTTCAAAAGGCATTTGACAACGCACCACATAATAGGCTTGTTAGGAAAATTAAAGCCCATGGCATTAAAGTTACAGTGGCAGCGTGGATCCAAAATTGGCTAAGGGGCAGAAAGCAGAGTAGTGGTGAACAGTTGTTCTTCAAACTGGAGGAAAATATACAGTGGTGTTCCCCAGTGGTTGCTATTCGGACCACTGCTCTTTTTGATATATAGTAATGACCTGGACCTGGGTATACAGGGCATATTTTCAAAGTATGCAGATGACACGAAATTCAGAAATGTAGTAAACAGTGAGGAGGATAGTAACAGACGTCTGGAGGACATAGACAGACTGGTGAAATGGGAAGACACATGGCAGATGAAATTTAACGCAGAGAAGTGTGAAGTGATAGATTTTGGTAGGAAGAATGAGGAGAGGCAATGTAAACTAAATGGTACAATGTTAAAGTGGGTGCAGTACCAGGGAGATCTGGGGGGTGTATGTACACAAGTCTTTGAAGGTGGCAACACAAGTTGAGAAAGCTGTTAAAAAAGCATATGGGATCCTTGCCTTTATTAAAAGAGGGATAGAGTACAAAAGCAAGGAGGTTATGCTAAACCTATATAAAACACTGGTTAGGCCTTAGCTGGAGTATTGTGTTCAATTTTGGGTACCACACTTTAGGAAGGACATGAAGGCCTTGGAGAAGGTGCAGAAGAGATTTACTGCAATGGTACCAGGGATGAGGGATTACAGTTATGTGGACAGACTGGATTGTTCTCCTTAGAGCAGAGAAGGTAAAGAGGAGATTTGATATAGGTGTTCAAAATCATGAATGGTTTTGATAGAATAAATAAGGGCAAACTGTTTCCAGTAGCAGAAGGGTCAGTAACCAGAGGACACAGATTTAAGATGATTGGCAAAACAACCAGAGGTGACATGAGGAAACATTTTTTTACGCAGCGAGTTGTTGTGATCTAGAATGCATTGCCTGAAAGGATGGTGGAAGCAGATTCAATAGTAACATTCAAAAAAGAATTGGATAAATATTTGAAGGGAAAACATTTAGAAGGCAATGGGGAAAGAGCTGGGGGTGGGACTAATTGGATAGCTCTACCAAAAAGATGACACAGGCATGATGGGCTGAATTGACTCCTTCAGTGCTGTGTTATTCTATGATTCTATGAAATCTTTAGTGGGAAAAGTTGGATAGCGACCATTTTGGGTCACTAACATTGCCTGGGTGCTAAATTTAGCGCCCAGCAAAATATAGCGCCGGCAAACGGTAAATTCAGTTTTAGTGCCCCAAGAGGGAGGTGGAACACTAATTCAAGCGCTCCACTTCCTTCTTAGAATGCTAACCCCGAATATCGGGGCGGTGCGTTCAGCAGCGCTACGCACTGCGCCACATAGTGCCTCCTGCCGCTCCATTCCTGCCCCCTAAATTGGTGCAGATTCAGGGGGCGTGGGCCAATTTTGCAGGCCGGGTGAAAACGGGGTGCTACGGTAATGATGTCATCATCGCCTGCGCAGCGGAGCGGGGTGCTACCGGTTACCGCCACCGCTAAACTCCTGCTGAATTTAACAGGAGTCGTTAGGGGTGCCGGGGGCACTAACGAGAGGTGCAAATGCATCAAATTTCGAGCCCATTATCTTTTAACCCATAGACCTGCACACAAGGATTATTGGACCAGTCCCCATTTAAAAGTCATACATGTGGTCCTTACCTTTCTATTTACCTTATAAATGTATATATCCACATTTATGACGGAGGTTGCCACTATAAACTTGTCACATTATAATTACACCCTCCCACAAGTGAAAAACGTTTATAGGAAATGGGCACAGACACAATATTTTGGCTGGGAAATTGGGCCTGTTTGCGTTAGCCATTGAGGCCGGTTTGGAAGAAAAAATGGCGGCCGCCTCGCTTCTGCCCGTTTCCGGCAGGTCCCACGGCGGCTGTCAATTTGGTCAGATCGGCAGCGTTACCATTGCCTGAACTCACTGCAGAAATGAAAATGAGGCAGATCGTGATGTCAATGAGTGTGTAACACTGATTTGACGCACAATCTGCCATTTTTGACGTCGCCGCTTCATTTAACACCCTCTCCTAATCACGTCCACTTGAACGTGCATTCAGCAGCAGGAAGGACCCCCCAGCAGCGCTATTTAAAATGATCATCAACAACTTGCAGCTGGTTTGCTTTATCATTTCTACTGGCTCTGTGCAAGTTTGTGCAACTGTTTGGAGCTTTCTAGAGTTGTCTAAAGTTGCTGAGATGACAGGGAGTCTTACTGCAAGTGGAGAAGGCCTTGCTTCTCATTTAAAGGGTTCTGCTCACACCACTTGCTCCCATTCATGGGGGCTCTACTTTCAGTCACCCTCATGCTCGAGTATGACAGGGAGATGGAGCGAAGGCAGCAAAGAAGAGGACAAGATACTCGCAGAAGGAGGAGGAAGAGGGGCAGGAGGCCTCTCAGCAGGAGGCCTACCCACCTAGGGACTTCCGAGAGCACTTCTCCTACCTGCACTTAAGCCAGGAGCAGTGTATTAGGAGTTTAGAAGCATGAGAGGTGATCTCATTGAAACACCTAGGCCTAGAAATTCAGTTGGGCGCGCCAGCCGTTAGCGCCTTAGGGGGAGTAGATCTCGAGCGCTAGGCACTTATCGCCCGGGCGCAGCGCGATCTGCGCCTCTCCCCAACTTCAGGACACATTTAGCACCGGCGCAAAGTCTTAGCGCGCGCCCTGCTGCGCGCGCAGATCATGACGTCATATAATGGTGCAACGCCCTTTGTGCGCCCCAAACCGGAACTTCACTCGCGCCGGCCCATTGTGCGCCGGGCGTCCCGAGCGACTGTGAAGTGGAACGGTACACAGGCCAGCCGGGCCGGGGGGAGCGCTAATTAAAGGGCACTTACCCAGCAGTATAAAGGCCAGCCATTTTGCAGCATTCACTCTTGTGCAACGGTTTTTTGGACAGAGACCAAGGAGGAGAGTTTACTGGTTTGGACCAACACTTGGACAGGTATTTTTGGCTCAGGCCAGAGCTTACCAATTATCTTAGCCTTCATTCAGAGCTCAGTGTTTGCCAGCATATAATGGGGGCTGCATTGGGTGGCAACGCTGAATTTCAGCCTTATGCCAGAAGGGCTTACAGACGCCATGAGAGAGTGGCAGCCCTGGCTAGACGCAGAGGGGGCAACAGGCGTCGCCAACTGAGGCCTTACCCACGCAGGGTATACCGCCAGCAGACCTCCTATCTGACCATGTCTGCCGCGATGTGTGTTAGGAGGCTGCGATTCCGAAGGGAGGTGGTTGCAGACATCTGCCGGCTGCTTCAGAGAGATCTGCAGCCACAGCTGATGCGCAGGACGTCTCTGTCGGTGGCAGTGAAGGTGACGGTGGCTCTCAACTTCTATGCCTCCGGCTCCTTCCAATCCGCTACTGGGGACATCGCTAACATCTCCCAGTTCGCCGTGCATTGCTGCATCCGCCAGGTGACCGAAGCCCTTTTCAGAAGGAGACATCAATTCATCTCCTTCCCCATGACCCTGGACAAGCAGCAGCAGCGTGCAGTGGGGTTTGCAAGAATAGCGGGCTTCCCCATGGTGCAGGGCGCCATTGACTGCACGCATGTGGCTTTGCGGGCACCTCTTGAGCATGCCGAGGATTACCGCAACCGGAAGGGCTACCATTCCCTCAATGTACAGCTGGTGTGTGACCACAGGCAGCGCATCCTAGCTGTCAATGCCCGCTTTCCAGCAGCAGCCACGATGCCTTTATCCTGCGACAGACAACTGTGGCTGACATGTTCCAGGCACAGCCTCCCCCAAGAGGATGGCTTATCGGGGACAAAGGCTATCCTTTGTGTACCTGGCTCATGACCCCGCTCCGCGCGCCCACGACCCCTGCTGAAGAGGCATACAACGAGAGCCATCAAGCGACGAGGAACCTCATAGAACAAACAATCGGCGTGCTCAAGCAACGGTTCCGCTGTCTCGATCGCTCCGGGGGAGCCCTCCAGTATTCGCAGGATCGAGTCTCCCAATTTATCGTCGTTTGCTGCATGCTGCACAACCTGGCTATCCGCAGGACTCAGGCACTGCCACCTCACGTTGGACCACCACCTCAGGAGGAGGAGCAGGAGGAGCATGAGGACGACGAGGGCGAGGAGCACCAGCCCAGGAGGGACGCACAAGGTCCAAGGGCCGCCCGTCGTCGGCTTATTGAACGTCACTTCTAGGCCCCCTGTCAGGGAATGGCTTGTGCCAATGATAGAACATGATTGCAGCCGCTCTGCAAGCCCTCAGCCGGTTAAGGCAACAAACACTTCAAAGATCAAACATGGACAATGTGAATAAATAAAATGCTTTATTGTACAAACTCTGGGCCCTTCCCACATGAAAACCAAAAACAGAGGAAACCCCCAAAAAACACTCAAACACATTACTCGCTCCCACAACCTGGGGAGGATTAACAAAATAGGGCAACTAAAATGGCCGTCATTGTCGGCCTTCGTCCAAAACAAACATCACATCATCGGCCTTCAAAAAACTAACATCCAATTCTCGGCCTCAAGAAACAAACACAAATGGCCACACATTCGAATATTTGGCCCGCTAGGGCGATGCCTTGGCCATCTTTGGGTGGCCCCTGCCCGCCCTGCTGCTCCGCCTCAAAGTAACGCCATTGGCTGCTGCAAGGCTGGGGGCAGGCTCCTGAGGGGCACATGTCGTGACGGCAGATGCCCTTGGGGGTCGGCCTAGTCGAGGTCTGGGCGTCAAGCGGCCGGCTGTTGATTGCAGCAGCTGTGGCTGGCCAGCATCAGTCGCTGCAGCAGCTCCTGGCAGCTCCACTGGGGGAGTGGCAGTGGCGGCTGGAGGAATGGCGGCAAGCTGGCGGATGGCAGGTGCTCGCTGGTCGCCTGAGACACTGGCACTCGCCTGGGCCAGCACTGCAGCATGCGCACCAATCTGCCGAGGGACAGACCGATGTGCTGCTGCAGCGCGCCGGGTGCCCTGGCGATGCCTGGCCGACACAGCGAGTGTGGCAGCAGTGAGTGCCCGTGTTGACCTGTTCACTGCCCGCAGCAGAGCAGCCAGTGACTGGACGGCACCACTAATCACCTGGCCAGTCGCTGCAAGATCTGCCTGGTATTCCGCCCGACTGGTCGCCTCTAAGGGCCCGAACTCGGCCACACTCCGAGAGAGGGAATCGATGGACTCAGGCAACCGTGACACTGCCGCCATGAGCTCCGTGTGCCGGCGCTCCGAGTCCGCGGACAAGTCTTCGAGGCCTTCCATCTCCTCGGCGAAGAGCATCTCCTGACTGGAGGCCGGACTCTCCCTCTGGGGAGAAGGCCGCCGAGCTGGCCGACCCTTCCTGCGTTGCTGGAGGCCACTGGGCCCAGCAATTGGACTCCCCTCCGACGCATCCCCCCTCTGGGGAGAAGGCCGCCGAGCTTCCACCCCCCTCCCGCCTTTCTGCAGCACGCAGGTCCCAGGAGCTCCCCTCCCCTTCGACACTTCCGCCACGCTGCCCTCCAGGGAAGACGTGTCCCCTACATTGGCCTGGGTGGCCGTGGCTGAGGGTTCCCCTGATGGGCCGCCTTCCTCTTGCTCCTCCTCCTGCTCCTCCTCGGAGGGTCTGTCACTGGCAAGTTGAGGGACCTCCTCTTGACCATCTGAAAGCAGGAAGGCACAAGAGTAGCTTTAGAGTGAGGAGAGGGCGTCAGTGCGGGATGCATTAGTGGTGGCATTCAGCGCATTGGTCGGACAGTGGCAAAGGATGTAGATCTGATGCACAAGTGGGACGAGAGAGGTGCAAAAGGTGATGTCCTTACCATTGCTTCCCAGAACAGGGTCGGCATCTCCACATGCAACGGGCCCAATCACCCGGCGACCCATGAGGCGCTCCACGCGATGTTGCAGGTCGGTGAGTGGCTGGATATGGGGTCGTCCTCCCCCGGTCGCAGTCTGGCTCCTGCGATTATTGGCCAGCTTGGCCTGCAAGAGAAAGGACGGCCTCTAAGTACAGTGTGTTGCCGTGATCTTGTGTGCACTGCCTCCCATGGTGGAATAGCCTGGCCAGTGTGTCGCCATGATCTGGTGTGCACTGCCTCCCATGGTGGAATAGCCTGGCCAGTATGTCGCCATGGTCTGGTGTGCACTGCCTCCCATGGTGGAATAGCCTGGCCAGTGTGTCGCCATGATCTGGTGTGCACTGCCTCCCATGGTGGAATAGCTTGGCCAGTGTGTTCAGTGCAGAATGTGCAATTGATGCTCATGCCTGTGCCATAGCTGCTGGATGAAGGCTGGCCATTAGAGCTTTCAGGTCCCTTTGCCCATAATGTGAGGTGCACATGCAAGGATGAGGAGGTCATTGGAAAGGGTACTCACCCTGACAATGCGTGTGAGGTCATTTATCTTTTTGCGGCATTGGGCACCGGTCCTGGGGACGTCGCTGTTGGCTGACAGCTTGCTGGCGACATGCCTCCAGGCTCTCCTGTAGACGCGGACCGTCGCCTTCTTGCCATTGTCCGGGTACAAAACATGGCGCCTCTTCTCCACAGCAGCAAGCAGCACACTCAGATCACGCTCTGAGAAGTGCTGCGCACGTTCACGGGCCTTCTCCATGTCTTCAGGCGCTATTTGGGTCCAGCAGCAGTGTTCAGGCCTAGCTGGAGGGCTCCACTATCCAGGGCGTGGCAGCACACACAGTCGACCCTTCCCCCTTAAGAGCTGGCCGGCGCCAGGGTGTCTACTGTCAGTCACGAGATGGCCGCACCTGCGCTGCGCCCGGCCTCGGCGCTATCGATCACCACCTCCGGCTTAGCGCCCAAAGAGAGGCGTCCAACAGCAGTTTTAGCGCTCGCCCCAACTAGTAGGGCGAAGCTAATGAATATCGGAGAAGTGGCCTAGATTTGGAGGCGGCCGCTAACTTTAGCGGACGCCCCACTTTAGCGCCCCAAAAGTGGCATCAATGAATTTCTAGGCCATAATATTCTGAGGGGGATTGACAGGGTAGATGCTGAGAGGTTGTTTCCCCTGACTGAGAGTCAAGAACTAGGGGGCATAGTCTCAGGATAAGGGGTCGGTCGTTTAAGACTGAGATGAGGAGGAATTTCTTCACTCAGAGGGTTGTGAATCCTTGAAATTCTCTATCCCAGTGGGTTGTGGATGCTCAGTCATTGAGTATATTCAAGGCTGAGACAGATAGAATTTTGGACTCTAGGGCAATGAAGGGATCTGAGGATCAACCAGGCAAGTGGAATTGAGGTCAAAGACCAGCCATGATATTATTGAATGGTGTAGCAGGTTTGAGAGGCTGTAAGGCCTACTCCTGCTGCTAATTCTTATGTTCTTATGCTCCACAACTTGGCCATCATGAGAGTGCAGCCCTTGCCACCACAGGATCCAGGAGCACCTCAGGAGGAGGAAGAGGAGGAAGTTGAGGAGGAGGAGGAAGAGAAGGAGGGTGAAGGAGGAGGCAGGCAGCAGATCCCCATTCCAGACGGGTTGTCCGTGAGCACTTCATCAGACTCCAGTTCCAATGAATGAAACCCCAGATCCCCGTTGCTCACCATTTCCCCATCTTACGATGCCTCTGTCACGGAACATCACAGTGTTCTCCTGGGTACAAAGCTGAAGTGAAAGTCACCACAAGACACACATTCCAAACATAATTTATAAATTTATCAAATGCAATCCAAATCAAAACAACAACATCAAGTAATCACCCTTGTGCATTTCCTTAATATCTGTCTTTCATTTTGCTTTTCCTACTCTAGTGCTCCTATGACATGCCACCCCAGTGCTGCAGCATGGCTGGTGGAAGGCTGCTGACTTTCAGTGGAGGAAACTGCAGGTGGCCTTGCAGAAGGCCCAGCTGTAGACTGCACCACCTCGGCATGGGCAACAGCAGTCTGGGCTGGCTGGATGACAGGCAGCAGAAAGTGCACTGGCGAAGTGGCAGTGGTGGGAGTACAAATGCTGTCATCTGTAGGGGTTTTTTTCCTGCTCTCTTGCCTGTTCTGGCCTCCTGCCAGGCTTTGTGCAAGAATTACCCTTGAGTGGTTCGACCCACTCCCCCTACGGTTCTAGACCTTGGACTTAGATGCAGAGAACAGTAGTGCAGAGAAAAGGACTCAATAGACCAGGCTGAATAGTACGAAATGGATGCTTTTATTTTTAAACAGTCTGAAGCATTACAAAATACATGTCATAGGCACAGATTAAAGTAACTACAATCATGCACAAATTTATGAACTTGATTCTATGGAAATGGGGAACACACGGCACATCGTAAAAGGGGAAACACATTACGATTTCCCTTAACTCCCTCCCCTATACCTAAACTAAGTTTCGACCTGGGGAACCTGGGATCATGCTCACCACTCTCGAAATCGCGAGAAAGGGGGTTCGCAGCCCTTTTGGCACCGCTTTCCGTCGTCACGTGGATTTGGAAACTTCTGGCGCAGTCGATATTCTCTCTCTCTCTCTCTCTCTCGAGGCGATGGGGTAGACACAGCCTCGATGAGCGCTCGTCATGGTTGAGATCCACTAAGCCTGTCGTGGATTTTTGTTCAAGGAGTAGAACAACAACCCAATGGGATGTTGAGACACGGAAGTGTCAGGCCCGGACTGTCCTTTTGTCTCCGGCCTGGTCGGTTCTCCAGAGGGTTTCTTCTCCGTCGGCCTGGGTCGTCGATGATCTCCCGACCCCAGTACCCGGGCCACCCTCGTCGTCTTCTCGTCGTGGCCGAGCCTTGTTTGGCTGAACACCGACCACGTTGTCCTTTTACCGAAACCGTCCGTCTTTAAAAAGACGAAAACGTTTTCATCGATTCTGCATCTGCCGAAGTGGAAGAGGCGCCGATCCTGGCCCCGTCCGAAGAAGTGGAAGAAGCAGCCGTCGTTCAGTCAAGCGAAGTTGCTCAAGTAACCCAAAGTCCGAAGTACCTTAGATGGACTTTCAATCCATAGTTATACTCTTTTGGGACAGTCTTATCTCCCGCCAAATCATAGTCCTGTCTTTGTATTAATTTTGGCGGGCAGAAATCTCTGCAGGGGCGCTTTGTCTTGTAACGGAGCCGGTGATAACTTAAACTGGCCTTCCTGGCTGATAATGTCTTTCAATGTCTTTTGCATTGTCACCGCGGCTCGGTTCGCATATTGATCGGTCCGGAGATTTTCCTTGATGGCTGCTAAACGGTTTTTCCTTTGTACAATAAATGGGTATGAGTGATTTTGCATTGTCCGCCCATATCTTGATGGGCCCCATCCTGTACTTGTAATCCATTGAATATGTATGCTGTTCCTCTGAGTTTCGGTTCCCAGATACTGGCTTTCGCGGGCTTACTGTCTTCAATCCACAAGCCTGTCTGGCTTGCAATAACAGAAATAAAATGGTTCAGAAACTGATCACGGGGCCTGGTGGCCATTTTATATGCCCTTGTATCAAAGGTTTTTCTGTGCAAGCTTACTTTGGTCAATAAACAGTCTTATTTTATCCAGTTTTCTTGCGTGATTTTTGCTGAAAATTGCGAATCTTACACATCCTGAGAGCGGACAGCAGGTTCTTGCTCCATGGAGCCACGGCCACTCCCCCAGGGCAGCACCTCAGCATTCCTAGCTAGCGGACAGATTGCTGGAGTGCTCTGAGGCCCTGCAAGCCCCTTTCCACACTTGTAAACCCAGCCATGATGGCAGCAGTCTGAGTTTCCACTGCAGCACTGAGACATTGGGACACTTCTGCCTGTGCTGCAACGGAAGCTGCGACATCACCCATCACACCCAGCATCATGGCTGGGTCGACACAGTCTCTCATGGAGTTGCCCATCATTTCCATCCTGGAAATTATGGGCTCCAAGCTCCGCACAAAGCCCTGTGTAATGTTGGAGCTGGACTCCTCCATGCTCCTTGACACTAACAAGAGGCTCTCTGGCAGGCCTGCCAATGCACCAAGCATTTCTGTGTGCATGCCCATCACCCTTCTACTGAAGGCCACCCCATTGAGGTCATCATCTCAGTCCTGTGCAGCAGAACTCATGCGTGAACTCGCTCTACGTGAAGCTGGCACCCGAGCTACCTTTTCCCCCTGGCTTGGCTGCAGCCCACTCGTGCCCGGTGACTCACCACGAGCAGACGCCACCTCTATAATACCCATTAACGTCCACGCAGTGCCATTTTCTGAGCTTGTGCCTGCGAGTGTCAGATGCAGTGCAGATGTGTTTTCTTCTTCTCTATCACTGTCCTTCTCAATTACTTCAGGGACTGGCTGGCCTGGTTGGAGTTCTTGGGTATCTGAAAGGAGAAATGCATAAGGGTCGGGTTGTGGTGAGGGGAGGGGGAAAAGCAAGATATCCATGCATACACCAGCAGCAGCTTGTAAGTGAGAAGAGATTGTGGGATAAGAGGGAAGTGGGATGTGAGAAGAAGGATTAGACATGAGCATACCGTCATCATCAGCAATGCTTTCAACTTCCCTGCTCACCACAGACTCAATGACTGCCCCTTCAATGATTTCCAGCACTGCTTCCTCCAGCTCCATCAGGTTCTGCAGGCGGGCTTCCCCTCCACCCGTCTGCTGGTGTTCCTGGTGGCTATGAAGGGCCTTTACCTGCAAGAGAAATGGAAGTGCGTCAGTGAATGTGGTGCAATGTGTTTGGATGATGTCCCTGCCATGGTTGAATAGCTGGCAGGGTGTGCAAGGTGTGAGATGTGGCCATGTATCCTGCAGCAGTGGTAAGTGTGTGAGAGTGAAGTGAAGTTATGATTGTGAGGTATGAATGGCAATTACTAGAGATTGTTGGTAGGTGAGTGATGGGGGTGTGGTGCATTGAGCAGTGTGTGAGGCTTGTGGTGCAGATGGTGGGATATGGCATTTGATGATGCATTCACTCAGCTTGACCACTCATGTGAGGTCATTAAACTCTTTGCGGCACTGGATCCAGGTCCTGGGGACAGCATGCATCACACTGACAGCTTCAGCTACCTCCTCCCACGGCCTTTTGCTGTTCTGCCTTGAAAGCCTCCTGCCCCCTGCGGGTAGAGGACCTGACGGCGTTGTTTAACCCCCAGGACCAAGGCCTCCAGTGCTTCATCTGAAAATCTCCTCGCCCTTTCTCTTGGCTGTTGGGCCATGGCTCTCTTCACAATGACAAACAAATCACCTCCCCTTTAAGTATTGCAGAGAGCCTAGGCCAAACTTTATTGTCCAGTAGATTGTACCCAATATTGGCCACTTTGTTCAGCACTAAGCCAATCAGCAACGTGTTTAGCCTTGAGATCAATGCTGTTTTACGTGCTGCCTGCACCACTTTGAACGGGCGCAAGCACGTAGCGCTTCACGCTGCCCGCGCCTGTTTATGGGTCTTATCAATTTCTAGGCCTTTGACTATATTAAAATATATATCAGGGTCTGATGAGAACCTCAAAGCATTTTTCTTTCATTCTTCAGGTTTATGGTGTCAGCTACTCCCCCACCCCATCCCGATTGGTGTTACTGTCTTATAACACAGTGAAATCCAAGCACATGTAACATTACATTTTAAATTATATCATTTTATGTAACATTATATTTTAAAGTATAAATATTTCTTCCCATATTATCAGAAGTAAAGTCAGATGTTGTTTAGCTTTCCTTGTAAATAAATCTGTTTAAAAACCAATATTAGTGCCAGCATAATCATATGCTGTAATTTGGAGGTATAGAATGTGCTTCAAAATGTTTCAATTAAATCTATTAGATAATGTTATAGAAGTAAGAAGACCCTGCAGAAACGTATAGCAACATTTGTTGTGTTTCATTTTCCCATTAACTGGGTGGTTAATACATTTTATCATCAATACATTAGAATTGGTGTTACACTCTTGAGCTGTACTGATTAATTTGCTGGGAACCATTCCTGTATTTTGCATTTACATGTTTCCTCTCATCATGTAAATCACTAATGTAACAAACTTCACTACATATTATCCACAAAATGCACTACAACAACTTACCAAGGTTACTCTGACAGCACCGTGACATCTACCACCAAAAAAGGCATGAGGAGCAATGCCATGGGAACACCATTGCCAACAAGCTCCCCTTCATATTGTAGTGTATGTGCCTTTAAGTCAGAACTACTTTTACAGCTCCTGTATACTATAGTACCGGCAGTGACCACACCTGTATATAAGCTTTGCGCATGCCTCTGTACCCCCAGTCTTGAGACTACCCTCCTCCAGTAAAGACCTGTTTATTGTTAATTTACAGCATCCGTGTGATTATTGAATAACAGCATATCCTCGGAATCACGGATCTAACAGTGGCGACGAGTGTCGATTCGAATCTACCTGCAACATTAAAAGAAAAGTCGAGGCCAGGAACACGGGCGTCAACCACGAACAACCGCCCAGCCATCAGGCAGAGAGTGAACATCGCAGGGGGGGCTGTGGAGAGCTGGGCTTGGTTCCCCAGCCACGATGATCAGCAAGAGGCCGACGACAGGTCCAGCACAGACCCTTCCCGAGCAGCGGCGGCTGGAGCCGACTGACGGCGGAGAGAAAGCTGAGCAGCGTCGACGGGGTAAGACAGAGGGTGAAGCACGCAGGGCGCAGCCGGGGGTGAACACTGAGCGGCGTTGAGAAAAAGAAAACAAACCGGAAAGAGAGAGGGTAAAGAAACAGCCAGGTTCAAGACTGAGCGGCGTCGAAATTTTTTTTTAAAAAGAGAAGAACGCGCAGAGCACAGCCAGGGCTCACAGGCTGAACAGGGTCCGCGGGGAGAAGAGGGAAGAGTGCGGGAGACGCCATTGAACCGCGGAGAAGGAAGAGCGCGGGAGACGCCATTTTTAGAAGCCGCAGCGGAGAAGAAGGGCGAGCGCGGGAAGGAAGGAAAGCACGGGAGACGCCATTTTGTGCCAGCGGAGAAGAAGGGGAAGCGCGGGAGATGCCATTTTTGACAGTTAACTCACATCCAGGGATGCCGAAGAGTGGCAGTATCTCTACGTTCGACAATGAAGTCGAAGATTGGGCAACATATGTGGAACATATTGAGGTGTACTGCAGGGCAAATGAAGTGCCAGGTGCTAATAAAGCACTGGTTTTGTTAAATTCCATGGGGGCAAAAACTTATGGGTTACTGCGAAATCTAATAACCCCAGAGAAGCCGGTGAACAAGAATTTCGAAAGCGTAGTAGAAATCCTACAGGACCACTTAAACCCCACACCGCTGCTGATAGCAGAACGATTTAAGTTCCATAAAAGGAACCAACACAAAAACGAAAGCAATGCTGAGTACCTAACGGAACTGCGCAAGCTATCGAAACACTGCCAGTTTGGAGCGGGACTGGCAGATACGTTAAGGGACAAGTTTGTGTGTGGGCTACAAAGTGAAGGAACCCAGAAACGGCTTCTATCAGAAAAGGATCTTACGCTGGAGAAAGCTTTCAGTATGGCAGTATCACACGAAGCAGCCGCAAGGGGCGCTGCAGAGATACAACAGAGATCAGAAGAATATGGCACCAATGAAATGTCCTATGGAACAGGGAAGTGCTATCGCTGTGGCAGAACAACACATGACCAGAAAGATTCAAGGACCAAGTGTGCAGACAGTGTGGGAAAGCAGGACACATAGCAAGAGTCTACAGGTCTGGGAAGAAAACCAACAGTAAGAAATCTCCACAGGAGAAGTACAAAAAGGTACACCAGGTGATGGACAGTGGTTCAGACGAACAGAAAAGTGACACAGACTCCGGAAGCAAGGAGCTGGGTTGTCTGAAACTACATAAGGTAACCGAAATGGAAGATCACCAGACTATCTGGGTTACACTCAAGATAGACGGAGTCCAAGTGAAAATGGAATTGGACACAGGATCAGCTCTAACAGTCTGTTCGCCCTCCTGCCATCTGGGAGATGCTACAGATGCATTCGCACCCGAACGACCAGATTTAGGAACAGCTTCTTTCCCAGGGCTGTCATCCTACTGAACTCCACAAATAAACTCTAAAGCCTGCACATCTGCCAATGCACTTTATTATGTTTATGTTAATGTATTACAAGCCAAATGAATGTTGAATGTTTAAATGTCTTAATCTAAATGTACACTCTCGGGAGCCGCAAGCCTACATTTCGTTGTACTGCACTTGTGCACTAACAATGACAATAAAGTTGATTATTATTATTATTATTATAAATCAAAGAGACTACAAGCGGCTATTTTCACACATACCTTTGAAAGCTACAGAGATTGTCTTGAAGACGTATACGGGGCAAAAAGTCTACCCCAAAGGCAAAATAAGAGTGAAAGTGATATATAAAGGCCAGGAAATACCTAAAATGGATATATATGCATTGCCAGATGGAGGACCACCACTGCTAGGACGTGAATGGATCCGGAAGATACAATTAGATTGGCATTCCATACAGGCACTGAAGGTTGAGGCCAAAAAGGATGACGACGTCACACCTGGACGACTGTCAAAAATGCTAACTGACGCAAACGAAGTGTTCCAGGAGGGACTAGGAACACTAAAAGGCATAACAGCAATGATTAAAATAGAGGAAAATGCAAGCCCAAAGTTTCTGAAGGCCAGACCAGTGCCTTATGCGATCAGACCAGCTGTTGAAGCAGAGCTGGAAGGGTTGGAATGTTCAGGAGTACTGTCCAAAGTGGACTGGAGCGAGTGGGCTACACCCATCGTTCCTGTAATGAAGAGGTCGTTGAGTAATACGCCTGGGGAACCAAAGAAGGTCCGCATCTGTGGGGATTTTAAGGTGACAGTGAACCCAGTCCTTCACATGGTACAATATCCGCTTCCACGAATTGAGGATATTTTCGCCTCGCTATCTGGAGGTAAACGCTTCACCAAAATTGATCAAGCCCAGGCGTACTTGCAAATGGAGGTAGAAGAAGCTTCGAAACAATACCTTACGATTAACACTCATAAAGGTCTCTATCAATACAACCGGCTGGTGTTTGGAGTAGCCTCGGCTCCAGCTATCTGGCAAAGGGCGATGGATCAGGTCCTGCAAGGGATTCCAGGGACCCAGTGTTATTTGGACGACATCTTGCCACGGGCGAAAATGACAGTGATCACCTCGCCAACTTGGAGAAGGTGCTCACCAGATTAAAGGAATATGGGCTACGAGCTAATCACCACAAGTGCGAGTTTTTCCAGAAACAGATCTCGTATTGTGGCCACGTCATCGATGAAGAGGGGTTACATAAGTCCCCTGACAAGATTGAGGCAGTAGTCAAGGCTCCAGCACCGGAAAATGTGTCACAACTGAGGTCGTTCCTCGGGCTGGTAAACTATTACCACAAGTTCTTACCAAATTTGTCCATGGTATTACACCCACAGAACACCCTACTGCAAACAGGGGTACCATGGAAGTGGGATGACGAACGTAGATGAGCTTTCCAGAAGTGTAAAGAATTGATCACATCAAAAGAGGTGTTGGCCCATTTCAACCCAGCACTATCAATTCGTTTGGCATGTGATGCATCACCCTATGGTATTGGAGCGGTGCTGTCGCACAAATTCCCAGACGGGTTGGAGAGGCGTCTCGGTCACTAACCTCAGCCGAGCGCAACTACGCCCAGATTGACAGGGAGGCCCTCAGACTAGTATGGGGAGTAAAAAAATTCAACCACTATCTGCATGGGCAGAAGTTCACCTTGCTGACTGACCACCAACCACTTGTCTCCATCTTTAATCCTAAGATGGGCGTTCCAGTGATGACTGCACAGCGGTTACAAAGATGGTCCCTGTTTCTAGGGGCGAATCAATATGAAATAGAATATAAAGGCACGAAACAGCATGGGAACGCTGATGGGCTATCGCGCCTGCCACTGCCTACTGTGGAGGAAGCACCAGCAGTCGACCCTATCGAGATATTTTATTCGTCAATAATTGAACGAATGCCAGTAACGAACGCGGATATAGAGAAGGAGACCCGCAATGATCCGACGCTGTCTCGGGTATATGATTTGACGGTGAGGGGATGGCCAACACATGGCGACTCACTGTTGCCAGCATTCTCATCCAGAAGAGAACAGCTGTCAGTATGCCAGGGGACAGTGATGTGTGGATCCAGAGTGGTGATTCCACCCAAGTTAAGGGAGAGAGTTCTAAATGAGCTACATGAAGGTCATCTGGGGGGAGTGAAAATGAAAAGCCTTGCTAGGGCTTATGTGTGGTGGCCGGGAATTGATCAACAAATCGAAGACCTAACTAAGAGCTGCTTAGGATGCCAGAAGGTCCAAAATGCACCACCACATGCCCCTCTACACCCATGGGAGTGGCCCTCCTCTCCATGGCAATGGGTGCATATTGATTTCGCTGGTCCATTCATGGACTCAATGTTCTTAATAGCAGTGGATGCTCATTCAAAGTGGCCTGAGGTGATAAAAATGTCTTCCACCACTACAGAGAAAACGATTGCAGTCCTACGGACCATATTTGCCAGAAACGGGTTGCCAGAGCAGATTTGTTCTGATAATGGACCACAGTTTGTGTCCGGCGAGTTTCAAAAATTTATGAGAAGGAATGGGGTAAGGCATTACACATCCGCCCCGTATCATCCAGCCACAAATGGATTGGCTGAGAGGTTCGTACAAACCTTTAAGAAGGCGATAAAGGCCATGTGCGATGAGGAAATTCCACTACAGCATAATATGGACAATTTCTTATTAGCTTACCGAAACGCGACACATGCAGTTACCAACCAGACCCCGGCCATGATGTTCTTTAACCGAAGGTTGAGATCTCGTCTGGACTTGCTCAGACCAAATGTGCGAAGAAATGTTGAGGACAAACAATTCCAGCACATTAATGAGAGGCCGACAAGGAGCTTCAATGTAGGGCAACCAGTCTTGGCCCGTGACTTTCGAACAGAGAAATGGCAACCCGGAACGATATGTACAAGGCAGGGGCCATTAATGTACACAGTGGATGTCGAGGAGAACATTGTGAGACGCCACGTCGATCAGATCTTAGCATCACAGGAACGCGTCAACCCCATGTCTCGAGTACCTGGGGATGAACCCGACATACCGGTAGCATCTACCTCAGACCCAGTAGCAGTGGAACCCGATGAACTACCCAATGAAAAGGGGTCAGAATCGCCTCTGCACCAAGAACAAGAACCTCCGGAAAGGCGCTATCCCGAAAGGGTCAGGAAGCCACCCCAAAGACTGAATCTATAAATGGACTTTTGTTGTTTAATGTACATGTTAAAATGTTAATTGTTATTTGAATATTAGGGGTACTACTAATCTAAAAGGGGAGGAATTGTAGTGTATGTGCCTTTAAGTCAGAACTACTTTTACAGCCCCTGTATACCGTAGTACCGGCAGTGACCACACCTGTATATAAGCTTTGCGCATGCCTCTGTACCCCCAGTCTTGAGACTACCCTCCTCCAGTAAAGACCTGTTTATTGTTAATTTACAGCATCCGTGTGATTATTGAATAACAGCATATCCTCGGAATCACGGATCTAACACATATCACACACTATTTTGACTTAGGCATTTGTTACTATTTCCCCATCACCGCTCATCAAAATCCTGAAATTCCCTACCTAACAACATCACCACAAGAACTGTAGCAGTTCAAAAAGAAGGCCCACCAGCATCTTCTCAGGGCCAGTAGGGATGAGCAATTAATACAACCTTGTCAAGTGTCCACGAACAAATAAAAATAAACTGTGCTGTTAGCTGATTGACTATTCTCATTAATTAATTGCAAATATTATTATTTGAAGTGCGTTAACTTCATTAATAATTAATCAACTAGCTGGTTGTTCATCTGATAGAATATTAAATATTTGCATGATAAATAATGCAAGTTGATATAACTTGCAAGAATGAATGCTGCACAGGCTGTTTCCATCATTTTCCCATATCTACTGTGCAGCAACCTGTTTTATACTCCGGGTGATTTTCTTTTCCAAAATGAAAAAGAAAATCGGGCAGAGTGTAAACCGGGTGGCAGATTCGCTATTGCCTATTTTGCACTACTGCCCAAGAAGAATTACTAGCCCCATGAATTTCCCTACATATTGAGTTCAAAGTTGGATGGCAAGACAAACCAGGCTTCACTTGCACACCTCTGAACAGGTATCTAGTGGGAGATTGCCTGTATGATTTCCCTGTCTATGAATGAGAACTAGCTTAGATGGACCTCCAAATGAGGACTGAGAAATGAGATCCAACAAAAGACATGAGTAGGATAAAGGGCCACATGGCTGTCTACTGTATTTGCTTCCATAAGAAAATCACACTCTACAAATTACTTTAACAATGGGAAACATCTCCTCCTCCTTCACCCCGTATTACAGTACCTGAAGAGCAATACAATGCTAATGTGCTGAAAACAACGAGGAAATTCCAGCTCACTTTTGATACTACATCATATGAATAGGCTGAGGCCTGATTTGTTTTTTAAACAGATTTATTTACAACAACTTGTACTGATATAGTGCCTTTAACATAATAAAAAGCCCTGCATTGCTGACAAAGACCCAGCATTGCTGACAAAGACCCGGCATTGCTGACAAAGACCCTGCATTGCTGACAAAGACCCTGCATTGCTGACAAAGAGCCAGCATTGCTGACAAAGACCCTGCATTGCTGACAAAGACTCTGCATTGCTGACAAAGACCCTGCATTGCTGACAAAGACCCGGCATTGCTGACAAAGACCCGGCATTGCTGACAAAGACCCGGCATTGCTGACAAAGACCCTGCATTGCTGACAAAGACCCTGCATTGCTGACAAAGACCCGGCATTGCTGACAAAGACCCTGCATTGCTGACAAAGACCCGGCATTGCTGACAAAGACCCTGCATTGCTGACAAAGAGCCGGCATTGCTGACAAAGACCCGGCATTGCTGACAAAGACCCTGCATTGCTGACAAAGACCCTGCATTGCTGACAAAGACCCTGCATTGCTGACAAAGACCCTGCATTGCTGACAAAGACTCTGCATTGCTGACAAAGACCCTGCATTGCTGACAAAGAGCCAGCATTGCTGACAAAGACCCGGCATTGCTGACAAAGACCCGGCATTGCTGACAAAGACCCGGCATTGCTGACAAAGACCCGGCATTGCTGACAAAGACCCGGCATGTCTGCCAATCCTGATGTGGTGATTGGAAGCGTGAGTGTAAAGTTGTAGCAAAACAACCAGATTGAAGTTTCATTGATGGTACAGATGGTTCTGCCCACAGGGGCAATTATTTTTGACACTGAAGTGAACCTAGCCCACAGCCCAAAGTATATGGCAGGAAGTTCATAAATACTTCCACAATCAGGAATGTAACTATAAAGGCCTTCAGCTGCCAAACCTGAAAGGCCACAGGTGGTGAACCACAGAAGGTGAAGAGCCAACAGAAACATAACACATAGCTGTCAAATGTTTTGGCCTCAAGTGTCAAGGAGATGACAGAGATTGAAATGGACTTCTGACTCCAGTAAGCGTTTTTCTTCTGTTAATGCTGTGATGAGAATGCATTTATTTGAAGAGATTTGTTGAAGAGTTATGTGACTAAGACGGGAATGATTACTGTTTACTCAAGCAGTTGCTAGATTCTGTGAGACGGTTGTAAGAAGTAAAGTCAACACTGTTTAGTTTCTCCTTTCCACCTCTTCACCTCTTTCACCTCCTTTAAGACACCCCTTTACAGCTACCTCTGATCAAGATTTTGATCACCTGTCCTAATGTCTCCTTCTTTGGCTCAGTGTCAATTTTTTTCTCTGATTATGCTCCTGTGAAGCGCCCTGGGACTTTTTATTATGTTAAAGGCACTATATCAATACAAGTTGTTGTAAATAAATCTGTTTAAAAAACAAATCAGGCCTCAACCTATTCACATGATGTAGTGTCAAAAGTGAGATAAAATGTACTGTGGAGAACAGAATTTCTTCTAAAGGTTCTATATTCGATCTGCCAGAAAGTTCTATCTTCAGCCATTTGTTGCTAGGGTCAACATGGAAAGAAGGGTTTTCATGGCTCCAAGCTACACAGAGAGGATGCTGATGTATATGTTAGCACTCCTGTTTATGGGATTGGGCAAGAAACAGAATACATTTTCACCTTTGAATCAGCAGATCACAAAAATAACTATAAAACAGCAATGCAAAAAATGTTTTAATGAGTACTTTGTTACAAAATGCAACTCTTCCACAGCTCAAACAGAGAGTGGGAGACACTGCCGAGATCATTTGCCCAAAAACTTTATGCAGTGGTGGAGAAAATGAGCAAATTCAGGACAAAATGGTTGATATACCTTAAATAACTACAGAGACTGGTAGTTATAACTCAAACAGTTGGCTTTTATTAGCTTAGAACTGGACAGAACAGAACACACATGTTAGCCTACTGACCAGCTTCTCAGAACTACTAGGAGGCGGAGCCAGGGGCGAAGTAACAGTATCAGGACAATCAATGGCACAGCAGAGTGGTATACAGTACATCAGCATTCCTGGCCAACCAAGAAAACAGCAGGGTTACAATAGATTACAATAGGAAACTATACACAGGTAGAATAAGATATATACTTATAAGACTTATTTCACCACAATGGTGATCGGCATTGCTGACAAAGACCTGTCAAAGGATCTGGAAATGAAATCGGAGCTGACATTTGTCAGAGCTATCTAAGTGGTGCGGCACTCAATAGTTGATGAAATGCCAGATAGCTGCAGAGCCATCTAAAGAGCTGCAAGGTGTTACATGGACATCATTAGGTGCGGGGAAAGAATGAAATTAAATCATCCTCACAAGACAAGAGATCCACAAAGCCAGCAATACTTGTCTTGTACATGGTGTAATCAAAGACAAGTGAAGAAGATAAGTGTATAGCATGTAATCATAGGTAAAGGCAATGTAACAGGCTGGGCATTTTAATAAATTGTGTCACACACCAAGGTTGTTACAGCGGTGATTACAGATGACAGATCACATGATCAGGATGCAATCTACCACATGTCACTTATATATATACTAGCTGAAGTGCCCGGCGGTGCCGAGGGTCTTTTGAGGGCATATTGTTGTTGGAAGAGAGAGAGAGAGCGACTGGGGGGGGGTGGGGGAAGAGAGAGAGCGACTGGGGGGGGGAAGAGAGAGAGCGACTGGGGGGGGAAGAGAGAGAGCGACTGGGGGGGAAGAGAGAGAGAGAGCGACTGGGGGGGAAGAGAGAGAGAGAGCGACTGGGGGGAAAGAGAGAGAGAGAATGACTGGGGGGGAAGAGAGAGAGAGAGCGACTGGGGTGGAAGAGAGAGAGCGACTGGGGGGAAGAGAGCGCGACTGGGGGGAAGAGAGAGAGCGACGGGGGGAAGAGAGAGAATGACGGGGGAAGAGAGAGAGCGACTGGGGGGATGAGAGAGAGTGACTGGGGGGAAGAGAGAGAGCGACTGGGGGAAGAGAGAGAGCGATGGGGGGAAGAGAGAGAGCAACTGGGGGGGAAGAGAGAGAGCGACTGGGGGGAAGAGAGAGAGTAACTGGGGGGGAAGAGAGAGAGCGACTGGGGGGAAGAGAGGGAGTGACTGGGGGGGGAGAGAGAGAGCGACTGGGGGGGAAGAGAGGGAGCGAATGGGGGGGAAGAGAGAGAGCAACTGGGGGGGAAGAGAGAGAGCGACTGGGGGGGAAGAGAGAGAGCGATGGGGGGGAAGAGAGAGCGACGGGGGGAAGAGAGAGAGCGATGGGGGAGGAAGAGAGAGAGCGACGGGGGGGAAGAGGGAGAGTGACGGGGGGGAAGAGTGAGAGCGACGGGGGGAAGAGTGAGAGCGACGGGGGAAGAGAGAGAGCAATGGGGGGGAAGAGAGAGAGCGACTGCGGGGGAAGAGAGAGAGCGACTGGGGGGGAAGAGAGAGAGCGACTGGGGGGGAAGAGAGAGAGCGACTGGGGGGGAAGAGAGAGAGCGACTGGAGGGAAGAGAGAGAGCAACTGGGGGGAAGAGAGCGAGCGACTGGGGGGGAAGAGAGGGAGCGACTGGGGGGGAAGAGAGGGAGCAACTGGGGGGGAAGAGAGAGAGCGACTGGGGGGGAAGAGAGGGAGCGACTGGGGGGAAGAGAGAGAGCGACTGTGGGGGAAGAGAGAGAGCGACTGGGGGGGAAGAGAGAGAGCGACTGGGGGGGAAGAGAGAGAGCGACTGGGGGGAAGAGAGATAGCGACTGGGGGGGAAGAGAGAGCATGACTGGGGGGGGAAGAGAGAGCGTGACTGGGGGGAAGAGAGAGAGCGACTGGGGGGAAAGAGAGAGAGCGACTGGGGGGAAGAGAGAGAGTGACTGGGGGGGAAGAGAGAGAGCGACTGGGGGGAAGAGAGAGAGAGAGAGAGCGGATGGGAAGGGGAGGGGGGAGGGGGGGAAGGGGAGGGGGAGGGGGGGAGGAGGGTGAGGGTGTGGGGGGGTGTGGGGGGGAAGGGGGTGTGTGGGGGTGTGGGGGGGTGTTGGGTGGTGGGGGGGAGGGGAAGGGTTGGGGGGGTGTGGGGGGGAAGGGGGTGTGTGGGGGGTGGGGGGGTGTGGGGGGGAGGGGGGGAGGGGGGAAGGGGGGCTGGGTGGAAGGGGAGGTGGGGGTGGAAGGGGGTGTGGGGGAAGGGGGGTGGGGGGGTGTGTGGAGGGGGGGTGGGGTGTGTGGAGGGGGGTGGGGTGTGGGGTGTGTGGGGGGGAAGGGGGGTGGGGGTGTGTGTGGGGGGTGCAGAGGGGTGCGTGGGGGGGGAGGGTGTGTGAGGGGGAAGGGGGGGTGGGGGTTGTGGGGGGGGTAGGGGGGGTGGGGGTTGTGGGGGGTGGAAAGGGAGAGGGGGGGAGATATACGTAAAGTACAGGAAACTTTGTGCTATCCGGCACCCACGGGACCGAGCTGCTGCCTTGCCTTAAAACTGCCCTACTCTCCAGAGTTAATGTTGAGAGATACGGAGATTCTTATCTCCGTATTTGACAACAAACACTGTTGCTTAGCAACAGCCTTGGGTGTGGCCCTAAACCTCTGCAGCTGAAGCTGTTGCTGTAGCTACAGACCTTGCACAGCTTGACTGTTCAAACAAAGGAAAATAAACAAACAAAGAATAAAAAACGGCTGCTGATTTTTGTGGTGGCTCCAGATTGCCGGATAGCTCACCTCCGGATAGTACAAAGTTTCCTGTACTTATAAAACATTTTTGGTAAATCTCTCTATAACATACACTTTACAACCTCACCAATCTTTTTATTAAAAAAGGGGTCCTCACCTCTCAGTGTTGTACCACAACCAATGGCCGCTGCTTGCTTATTAGTTGGAAAGATTAGGCCCCGCCCACACAGTCGATTGTCTGTCTCGGTCACCAGGACCCGATTTGGTGCACAGAAGCCCCACCCACTCTATGTTCCTGTATTAAGATGGCCGCGCAGGCACTCTGTTACACACTGAAACAAAATGGTGTCACACTGAAACTTTTCGCCCTCCTTGACAAAGATGGCTGCCGTTAATCTGGGGCTGTCAGCAGAAGAAATTTCCTCAGCTGCAAACACAGGATCTTCAGATTATTATTCGGGGCTTGCGACCTACCCCAGTTGCTTATGAAGCCTCCCCACCTACTGACCCTGGGAATGGAGCTGAGGCAGCACACCCTCTCTCCTCTGCCAGTGTTTTTCTCTGCCTAGGCCGGGAACCTGGGTCTAGATTTGCACTGCTGGCAGTTGGAGAAGCCTAGGCCCCGGGCCTGGAAAAAACAGTGAAAGAAGGAGAATTATAGAGGTTAGAGAAAAGATTTACAAATTAATTAACTTTTTTTAAAAACAATTTGTGTTTTAAAAGCAACTTTTTTTTTGCTGGAAATGTAGATTTGAAAAGAAACACGCAGAAAGCGGGAAAAAGAAATGAAAAGTTTAGAATCAAGATGGCGGCGACTCACCTCGGTTCAGAACGATAAGGCCCGCCCACACACGCACCGATTGGTCGACCGTCAGGTCACCAAAGCATAGGATTGGTCAATCGACCCATCACTCGACTGTAGGAGGGCCCACCCGCACGCACCAGGAATCCGGCGTACGATTGGTCGACCTCGAGGTCACTCTGTCGCTAATGAGCGGATAATGAGATGCTAATGAGCAGGATGTTGAACGTTTTTTGGATACCGCGGGCGCAATTTTTGTCCGGCCGAAACGTAAATATGCTTAGGACGGTTCTGGAATCGTCAGCTTTCTTTCGACGTAACGCACGTGTAGGTACGCTCTATAACTTTCGAGTTAAATCAAGACAGACAGACAGACAGAAAGACAGATGGAATGACAGACAGAAGTATCCTTTTATATATATAGATATATATTTTATTCGTTTATGGGATCAGGGCATCACTGGCAATGCCAGCATTTATTGCCCATCCCTAGTTGCCCTTGAGAAGGTGGTGGTGAGCCACCTTCTTGAACCACTGCAGTCCATGTGGTGATGGTACTCCCACAGTGCTGTTAGGTAGGGAGTTCCAGGATTTTGACCCAGCGATAATGAAGGATTGGCGATATACTTCTAAGTCAGGATGGTGCGTGACTTGGAGGGGAACTTGGAGGTGGTGGTGTTCCCATGCGCCTGCTGCCCTTGTCCTTCTAGGTGGAAGAGGTTGCGGGTTTGGGAGGTGCTGCCAAAGAAGCCTTGGCGAGGTGCTGCAGTGCATCTTGTAGATGGTACACACTGCAGCCATGTTACGCCGGTGGTGGAGGGAGCGAATGTTTAAGGCGGTGGATGGGGTGCCAATCAAGCGGGCTGCTTTGTCCTGGATGGTGTCGAGCTTCTTGAGTGTTGTTGGAGCTGCACTCATCCAGGCAAGTGGAGAGTTTTCCATCACACTCCTTACTTGTGCCTTGTAGATAGTGGAAAGGCTTTGGGGAGTCAGGAGGTGAGACACTCGCCGCAGAATACCCAGCCTCTGACCTGATCTTGTTGCCACAGTATTTATGTGGCTGGTCCAGTTAAGTTTCTGGTTAATGGTGACCCCCAGGATGTTGATAGTGGGGGATTCGGTGATGGTAATGCCATTGAATGTCAAGGGGAGGTGGTTAGACTCTCGCTTGTTGGAGATAGTCATTGTCTGGCACTTCTGTGGTGCGAATGTTACCTGCCACTTATCAGTCCAAGCCTGAACGTCATCCAGGTCTTGTTGCATGCGGGCATGGACTGCTTCATTATCTGTGGAGTTGCGAATGGCGCTGCATACTGTGCAGTCATCAGCGAACTTCCCCATTTCTGACCTTATGTTGAAGGGAAGGACATTAATGAAGCAGCTGAAGATGGTTGAGCCTTGGACACTGCCCTGAGGAACTCCTCCAACAATGTCCCGGAGTTGTGATGATTGACCTTCAACCACCACAACCATCTTCCTTTGTGCTAGGTATGACTCCAGCCAGTGAAGCATTTTCCCCCCTGATTCCCATTGACTTCAGTTTTACTAGGGCTCCTTGATGCCAGACTCGGTCAAATGCTTCCTTGATGTCAAGGGCAGTCACTCTCAGCTCACCTCTGGAGTTCAGTTCCTTTGTTCATGTTTGGACCAAGGCTGTAATGAGGTCGGCAGCCGAGTGGTCTTGGCGGAACCCAAACTAGGCACCAGTGAGCAGGTTATTGGTGAGTAAGTGCCGCTTGATAGCACTGTCGATGACACCTTCCATCACTTTGCTGATGATTGAGAGTAGACTGATGGGGCGGTAATTAGGGTTGCAAAGGGGTGGAAAGTTTCCGGTAAATTTCTGGAAATTTTCCATGGGAAGTTTAGCTTGGGAATTTTGGGAATTTTGCCCAAAAAAGCACATGCTAGCATAATATTGTTTTTTTTGTATTTCTTTCTTTTTTTTCCACAGGTCCTCTCTTAAAATTACTAACAGAGATGGAATCTTAATTATTAAGGAATTTCTTAATCAATATATATTTATCTTCTTGCTTGGCTTGTTTTAATAATTACAAGTTTTGTGTGTGACTGTGAACAAATGTGTCCTGATTGGTTGGATGAGTGGATGAGCGATTAGCTCCCTCTATTTGTAATATTTGCATATCGAATTGTGATTGGCCTGCAGGCATCTGTAAGACTGCTATAGTTTTTTTAAGATCCAGGTTAGGGGTCCTGAGAGAAGTCATTTTGTTTTCTGCTGATGTTGTGATGATGCAGTAAGTAAATCAGACTTTATACCAAATAAACCAGTTACTTGTTGAACTCTGTTGTCCTTCAATTTAAAATACACAAAATAATACACTATTGGTGATGTAGCGTCGTGTGTGTACAGGTCATGCTTCCATCACATGGAGCATCAGCAAAAATGTACTCACCCTGTTGCAATCGTGCTGATCGACCGCAGTTCGACACAGAGATGAATGCCCTTTATTTCTCTGCATAGAACAATGCCACGTTTACCGTCGGATGTGTGGAAGCATTTTACCCCAGGCATTAAAGGTGGGAAGACTGTGTACATGTGCAAACACTGTAGAAAGCCATATGTAAAGAATGCCACAAAGATGCAGCAGCATTTATCCAAATGCAACAACTTCACTCATATTACGTCTATTGGGTGCGCAGCTCATGGGCTTAACCTGCTCCTCAAGGACATCATGGGTTTGAGAATCATGGAAGCACTGTACAAGAGAGCCAAGCAAGTTGTTAAGTATGTCAGGGGAAAACAGATAGTTGCAGCAACCTACAACTCCAAGCAAATGACAAAGAACAAGAACACCACACTGAAGCTGCCCAACAACACTGGATGGGGTGGTGTTGTCATAATGTACAACAGCCTTCTGGAGGGTAAGGAGTCGCTGCAAGAAATGGCAATATCCCAGTCTGGGGATATGGAAACCACCATCAAGAAAATACTGCTGGATGATGTGTTTTGGGAGAGAGTGGTTAGCAGCCTTAAACTACTCTCACCAGTAGCATCTGCAATTGCTCAGATTGAAGGAGATGACGCTGTCTTGTCAGATGTTCTCAGGCTTTTTACTGATTTAAAAGAACAAATCAGCATTGCCCTACCCACATCCCTGCTGCTCAAAGCAGAGGAGAAGGCAATTGTTCAATTCATACAGACGCGTCAAGAATTTTGTGTCAAGCCGATTCATGCTGCAGCATACATGCTGGACCCAAAGCATGTTGGGAGACCAATACTTTCTGGAGAACAGATCAACAGCGCTTACAGTGTGATTTCTACCCTCTCACACCATCTCAATCTGGATGTGGGCAAAGTTCTGGGAAGTCTGGCAAAGTTCTCTACCAAGCAAGGTCTTTGGAATGGGGATGGGATATGGGAATCATGCAAGCATATCAGTGCACATACCTGGTGGAAGGGACTTTGTGCATCTGAGGCCCTGTCACCTATTGCATCGGTGATACTCCAAATCCTACCTTCATCAGCGGCCTCTGAGCGAAACTGGTCACTTTTTGGGAATACGCATACAAAGGTGCACAACAGGCTGACTAACAAGAGAGTGGAGAAACTGGTGGCTATCCGGGCGAACCTACAACTTATTGAGCCAGATACAGAAGTGTCCACCACACAGCTAGACACTGACACAGAGGAGGAAATGGACACGTCAGAGCCAGAGTCAGAGAATCAGGAGGAGCAATGAGGAGTAGAAAACTCAGAAGACTCATGAGTAGAAGACTCAAAGGGACAAAATAAGGACAAATTACAGGCTAAATAAGCTGACGCTCTTTTTATTTTATTTTAGATGGGTCTTTTTTGTGGGGGTTCAATAAAGTTCAAAATTATAACCTAAATAAAGTTTTGAAAGCCTGTTTTTATTTGTATGGAACAGTATGTCTATTTTGACAACAAAGATAATATAAGGGTCAGAGACAAAAACCATCAGTGTGCAAAAAAAACTCAAAATTCCCATAAATTCCCGAAAATTCCCATGGAAAGTTTCCTCTTTTAAAAATTCCCAGAATTTTGCAACCCTAGCGGTAATTGGCCAGAATGGATTTGTCCTGCTTTTTGTGAACAAGACATACCTGGGCAGTTTTCCACATTGTCGGATAGATGCCAGTGTTGTAGCTGTATTCGAACAGCATGGCTAGAAGCGCAACTAGTTCTGGAGCACAAGTCTTCAGCACGATAGCCGGGATGTTGTCGGGGCCCATAGCCTTTGCTGTATCCAGTGCGCTCAGCCATTTCTTGATATCACGTGGAGTGAATCGAATTGGCTGAAGACTGGCTTCTGTGATGGTGGGGACCTCAGCAGTAGGCTGATATGGATCATCCACTCGGCACTTCTGGCTGAAGATGATTGCAAATGCTTCAGCTTTGTCTTTTGCACTCAGGTGCTGGGCTCCACCATCATTGAGGATGGGGATATTCTTGGAGCCTCCTCCTCCCGTTAGTTGTTTAATGGTCCACTACCATTCATGACTGGATGTGGCAGGATTGCAGAGCTTTGATCCAATCCATTGATTGTGAGATCGCTTAGCCCTGTCTACAGCATGCTGCTTCCACTTTTTCACATGCATGTAGTCCTGTGTTGCAGCTTCCCCAGGTTGGCACCTCGTTTTTAGGTACGCCTGGTGCTGCTCCTGGCATGCTCTTCTACACTCGTTGTTGAACCAGGATTGGTCCCCTGGCTTGGTGGTAATGGTAGAAGTGAGGGATATGCTGGGCCATGATGTTACAGATTGTGGTGGAATACAATTCTGCTCCTGCCCCACAGCACCTCATGGATGCCCAGTTTTGAGCTGCTAGATCTGTTCTGAATCTATCCCACTTAGCACAGTGGTAGTGCCACACAACATGATGGAGGGTGTTCTCAGTGTGAAGACGGAACTTCGGCTCCACAATGACTGTGCGGTGGACACTGCTACCAATGCTGTCGTGGACAGATGCATCTGCGACAGGTAGATTGGTGAAGACGAGATCAAGTAGGTTTTTCCCTCATCACCTGCTGCAGGCCCAGTCTGCCAGCTATGTCCTTCAGGACTTGGCCAGCAGTGGTGCTACCGAGCCACTCTTGGTGATTGACATTGAAGTCCCCCACACAGAGTACATTCTGTGCCCTTGCTACACTCTTCCAAGTGGTGTTCAACATGGAGGAGTACTGATTCATCAGCTGAGGGAGGTCGGTAGTAATCAGCAGGAGGTTTCCTTGCCCATCCAGAGTCAATGTTGTGGACTCCCAGGGCCACTTCTTCCCGACTGGTGGGTCTGTCCTGCCAGTGGGACAGGTGATGGAGGAGTTCAGGACATAGGCTGAAAGGTATGATTATGTCAGGCTGTTGCTTGACTAGTTTGTGGGACAGCTCTCTCAATTTTGGCACAAGTCCCCAGATGTTGGTGAGGAGGACTTTGCAGGGTTGAACTGGGCCATTGTCGATGCCGGGTGGTCCGTCTGGTTTCATTCTTATTATTTTGTTTCGTAGTGATTAGTTACAACTGAGTGACTTGCTAGGCCATTTCAGAGTCAACCACATTGCTGTGTGTCTGGAGTCACATATAGGCCAGTATGACAGATTTCCTTCCCTAAAGGAATAATTTCATAGTTTCATGGGTACCATTACTGATACTAGCTTTCTATTTAATTAACTGAATTTAAATTCCCCAGCTGCCTTGGTGGGATTTGAATTCACATCTCTGGATCATTAGTCTAGGCCTACTGGATTACTAACCCAGTGACATTATCACTACGCTACCATTCCCGTGTGTGATAGCAACGCTGAAAAATCATGATAGTAAACCTGGTGAGTTCGCAAATTTATAAGATTGATAAGGGTGCACACATTACTGTCGTGTCACAGGAAATCATACTAACACTCGATCATACTGTCCCCTGTTAGAGCCATCAATTATTATACTGCACTGTTGAGTAGGGAAAAATGGATTGCACACTACATACAAGGCAAGATACTACAATCTACCTGGCAGAAGCTCAGCAGGTAACTAGATCTGGTAGAGTGAGCAGAAGAAAATGAATAAAACACGGGGAGTCTGGTGACACTGGGCTGCTGAAGTATAAGCCTGTAAAGACAGTTCTTAAGAATGATTCTATCCCTCATAGCACAAGTCCATCACATAGATGACTTGTTTCAATACTTCCTAAAGAGGAAGAGAAATTAAAGAGAATGAAAGTTTAAAAGGAGTAGCAAAAGCAAAGAGACTGAGGGATTCAGCAACACAAATCTTTAAAAATGGGAGGACGACCTGAAAAAAATATGTTGTTGCCATTTACACCTCCTCTGGTCCCATAATTATCCCATTATCACCCCCTTTTGCCTTGCACCATCATCTCTTTTATCATTTAATCACTCCTGCCCTCCACCTTCCCTTTTGTTCTTTCCTCCCCTGCACCCACACCGTTTTTCTTAGTTCTGTATTTGCTTGTAAACTGTTAAATCTCTGATTCTTCCAGTACTGATGAAAGGTCATCGACCTGAAACATTGGCCCTGACATTAACTCGGAGATGCGTTGGGAGAGGGGGGGCATCTGATATTGCATGGGAAACCCATAAGTGAAGTTCAGCATATCTATCATTGGCTTTTTAATACAGCCACCCCATTATCATTTTACTTCCGGGTTTGGTGTTGATTGCAAGGCAGCGGGTGTGATGAGGACCTGCATGACATGATCTCAACTCTAGTATTTAAAGGGTCAATCCAAAGATGGAATTTGCAGGAGCTTGGAGTTGGAAGCAACAGAGGAAGCACTCTCAGTATGGAATCAGGGCGATCAAAGGGTGAGGCCCGCTTTAATGTGCTGATGTGCTGCTGGGGCTGTAAGGAGCCGGGGAAATATACACTTCTCCAGCAACAGGAGGAAGAAACTTACTGCTAACACAAAGAAGGTATGACTGGAGGTGGCCCACGAGGTCAGCAACACAAGTATTTTGCCATGGTCCTGGATTCAGTGCAGGAAGCACTTTAATGACCTAATCAGGTCAGAAAAGGTGAGCACTGTTGCACATTCACCTACATACTGCTGTGTATGTCACCCCACCCCTCACTCTGCTTTGTCAAGCCTGCTCCATCATATCACTCATCACACCAACGTACCTTGCATGTGCACCCATCCTTTTCTTTATATGCAGTTCCTCACATCCTCATCTATCCATCCACCACTGCCACTCACCTTCATCCTTATGGAATTTCATGTCTCTCCCTGATAGTCACCCTCACAAAATGCACCTTGTCAAGCCTACTCCATCACATCACTCCACACCCATTTATCTTGCACGTGCACCCTTCCTTCTTTTTCTATGCAGTTCCTCACATCCTCATCTATCTATCCCACATTACATCAGTTTCCCACATTACAACAGTGACTACATTCCAAAAGTACTTAATTGGCTGTAAAGCTCTTTGAGACATCCAGTGGCTGTGAAGGGCGCTATATAAATGCAAGTCATATTTTTTATTTTATCCACCATTGCCACTCACCCTCATCCTTATGGAGTTTCATGCCTCTCACTGATAGTCACCCTCACCAAATGCATTGCATCCATCGGTAAACACCTGCCATTACAGTCACTCATAGGTCTGTTCTTTCCACATTGCAGGAGAAGAGAGCACAGAACACAAGGGAGAGGGAACTAACCTGAGGTGGCCCTCCACAAATCTTGCAGCTTAAAACTGCAGAGGAGGAGTTGTTGGCGAACAGTGCCTCTTCAGTGCCCCTGGCCGTCAGACTTGGGGAGGTGGGGACTTCCCAGCTACCTGATGACACAATTAAATATCAGCGACCCACATGTCATACAGCACTCAATCATGTTGACATGATTTCAGCAGCGAGTGAAATATGATCATCTTCAATGATACGTTGCAACATTCTTACCTTGCCAGTCCTAATTCATATCTTTTATCTCTGCCAGGTCATTCACGTGTGCAGCAGCAGTCAATGGAGCTCGCAGACGACGAATCCTCAGAGGAGCTGATTCCTTCTGAGAGTGCATCATCAAAGGACTCATGCTTACCATGCACCAGCTCAGATACTTGCACTTTGGTGGGACCAGTAAGACAGACAGTTGGGTTTTCACCTAGTGACTCACACGTCATAAATGAGCTAGAGCAGATGGTGGTGGCAGGGACAGCAGTGGAGAGTCCGTGTTAGAGGGCGCAGCCCTCTGCTCAGCCAGTCACAGATGCTGTACCCCCGGGGGCCATCGATGAAGAGGATAATCATTGAGCAGCAGCAGACAATGTGCAATGCACTGACAGGCCTTTTAAGCACACTGACCACAATTGCAAAGAGAACGGAGGAGTCCACCTCAAGCATGAGTGGGTTGATGTCGCAGGGCATTGCGATAATGTCTTCTTGTATGGGTAGAGTGGCCAACTCCATGGAACATCAAGAGTGGCAATCAAATGAGTCCATGCACACCTTGTCTATGGCTAAGCACACTCTGGATGCCAACGTGTCTGCCACCTTAAATTGGATAAAAAGTACCCTAGCCTTATCCTTAAAGCACTGCACCAAAGTGCTCTCAAGCAGAGTGGTAGCAGTGAAGTGCGGCTGGGCCATGAGCGGGAAAGGGGACATGGAAGTGGGAACTCCACTCAAAGCACTTCCAGTTCTCACCTGTTGCCCCCTCAGTCAGTAGCCAACATGCTGCCTCATGTCCCGATGGCCGAGTCTGTCCCTGCAAAGGTGCAGGAGGAGCAGACTTTGGCAGGGCCCTCATGCACTCCAAAACACAGAGGACGTCAGCCAAGAGCATCTCAGCAATCAGAGCAGGGATCTGAGCAGCCTGCCTCTACCTCTACTCAAAGTACAAGGGTTGCACCATGTAAGAGCGGTAGGAAAAGGAAGAGTAAAGCTTTGTAGTTGCACAAGGGTGTGTACATGGGTGTATGAGACAATGTCATGTTGTGAAGTTTCCATTCTTTATTTCAATCACATAAATGTTATTCTTTTGCACCACTTTCCCATTTTGCCCAATTTTGACTGCTGGGTAGCAAGTCGCCTTTTAACTTGTTTGATGATGAATGGGAAGGCATGAATTGATGGTGACCAATGGGGTGATGTGCAAGGAGTGGTTGGTAGTTTGCAGTGCTGCTTTGTGTCAGTGGCATTAGGGGAGGTGTAGGGGGTTTTGGTTTGGGGTTTGTGTCTGGCCAGTCAGGCGTATCTGAGCTGCTCCAGCCCCGTGCGGTTCGAATCGCTTCCCCTCTGGTTCTGACCACCGGACTTATTACGAGCAGCGATATAAACAAAACGAGACCAGTGGTTTAGTGCAAAGAAAACCAATGTTTATTAAAAATAGGGAAAAATAAACACTATACAGAGAAAATCACTATGTATGTAACACAATTACACTTAGCGGGGGAGGAGAAACGGACACATCGAGCGAAAATGACTAAAATTACAATTTTAGCAATCCCCTTAACTCCCACCCTTTACACCTATCTAAGTTGTCTTGCGATGGGCCAGAAAGTTTATGCTCACCAGTCTCGGATGTTAGAACTCCTGCTCCGTGCCCCATTGCCTGCCGATGTCTTTAGGGTTTTCACCGCCCAGAGCAGAGATACCCCAGTGATTTAAAATGTAACTGCGGGTATCCTGCTTCCCTTGGACGGGCTCTTCGTCGTCGATCTTCTTGATGGTAAGGCAGGGCACCGGAGTCCAGGCGAGAGAGAGAGAGAGAGATGGCTTCCCGAGGGACTATTTATACCCCTTTCTAGGAGCCCTTATCACTCGCCAGATCAGCCTGTTTCTTTGTCTGACCTGGACGTGTTGAAGTCTATACAAAGGAAACCGTTCTGGGCCCATCGACCTGGATGGCCAGTTAATCGGTTTTTAAACGTCCCATAAGTGTTTTCCTTTGTGTAACTGGTCTTGTGATGGGGCCATTCCAGTTTTAATGCCCCGTTGATCGTTTCCAAACAGTGTTGAAGTCAGCTAACGAAGATCTGAATACAGCTATTACCCGTTGATTATCTGTGCAAACGGCCTTGATGGGTTTTAATCAGAGGCCCGAATGTCACTGTTTGCTTCTCATTCATAAATGCAGAAGGCCTGTCTGCCTTCTAATTTCTGGAACATTCCTTCTTTGTCAGTCCAAACCTGAACTTTGCAGGCCTTGGCCATGAGGTTGACCGTAGCCATCTTGTTGGGCCCTGGAGCCCTGGATTTTAAACTCAGTCCAGCCAGGGTTTCTCCAATAAGCCAGAAGTAAATCTTCAGGGGAGACATGAAATTTGCGAATCCTTTCAGAGGTGGGAAGTGTGGCCGATGCATGTGCTTCTGACATCAGTCCACTGGTGCAACCTAGGCGAACGTTGCATTAATAAGGGCATCCCTGTCTACAACCACCTGACGTGACAACCTGAGCCTCCTGAGACACTGCTGTTCCTACATGTCAAGGAAACTCATCCTCTGCCTGTACACCCTGTGTCGCAGGTAGTGCCTCCAGCGAGCTGCATCCCTCTGCTGCCCCCTCTGATGTCCAGCTACAGGACTCTCAACAGCGGACTGGTTCTGGTCCCGCTGCTGGTGCTGGTCATATTGCTCCTTGTCTGAGGGCTAATCTAAGGCAGCCAAGGCGCCATCCATCCAGAGGTGATTCAGAAAACCTCTAAAGTGTAGAAAGTAAACTCTCAACAAAAGTACAGTGAACAAAACCTTTCCCACTAGTAGGTAAGAAAGCAGCTGTGAGTACTGAGTATTTTCTGCAGTATTTCCATGAGTTTTAATCAGCCCCCTCAATTGCCGTTATGTTCTTGCCTTGTTTTCACTGGCGAGTTTCAGGATGCACAGGCAACCCATGGATGCGCTGTTAATTTTGAAAGTCAGTTGAAATATCGCTCCAATTGAGCGATTAGCATATGTTAATAAGCAGCTTACCTCTCCCGAGGGGGTTGCACACAAGCATCCTAATGTGCTCCAGTTAAATGAGGAAGTCGGTAGGTTGGAGCCGGCATCCTAACTGTTGTGTATGTACCTTTAAGGGAATGACTGGTCTCAGACTGCAGTACCGGCAGTGACCACCCCTGTATAAAAGGCACTAGCAGGCTTCTGTAGTTTCAGTTTCCAGGTTGTCTCCATTCAGTAAAGACTTGTTATAATCAACTCCTGCAGTCCGTGTCTCAATTATACACGGACATAATACTGGCGACGAGCAGATACGAACTTACCTACAATCTGCACCACCTCATGGGGATCCATCCCTGAAGCGAAGTTATCAGAGGTCGAGGCCAGAAGGAAGAAAGAAACAGTAGAAACGGGCGTCGACCATGGGCATCCGCCTCTGAGTCAGCGGAGTTGAAGATTTGCAGGAGAGGCTGTTGAGAGCGGGGCTTGGTTATCCTGTCGATGGTGCTTCAGCTAATTGGGCTGGTGGCAGGTAGTACACTGATACTTCCTGGGCTGCGGCGGTCTAGAGTTTGAGCGGGTGTCCTGCAACGGGGCCGAGCAGCGTTGTCGGGAAGAGGAGAGAGAGAGAGGGTGGAGCACATTGGGCGCGGCCGGTGCTACGAAGCCGGGCAGCGTACAGACCCGAGAAGCGGGAGGCAAGAGTCCCGCAGGGTTGTTCCGACGACGGGGAAATAAAAAAAATTAAAATTAAACGCGCAAAAAGCCGCGAGGAACTGCAGTTGCCACAGAAACCGCGGAGAGCGGCGTTAGCAGCAGCGCGGGGGGAAGTGCGCGAAGACCATAGGGCGTCGCCATCAAGGCATAAAACGCCGGCAACAGCTGAGAAGACAAAAGCGCGGGAGGCGCCATTTTGTTAAATCGGGGAAGAAGGCAAAGCGCGGGAGGCGCCATCTTAGATTTTCAAGATGCCAAAGACTGGCGATATCACTGCCTTCGATAATGCAATAGAAGACTGGACCACGTATGTGGAAAGAGTCGAGGTATATTGCGAGGCAAATGAAATAGCCGATGAGAAAAAGGCATCGGTATTGCTAAATTTAATGGGCGCAAGAACGTATGGCCTATTGCGGGACCTGATTACTCCAGCCAAACCGAAGGCGAAGAGTTTTAATGAAATTGTTGCTATCCTACAGGAACACCTAAATCCTACACCGCTGCTGATAGCAGAAAGATTTAAATTCCACAGGAGAAATCAGCATAAAAATGAGAGCAATGCTGATTACCTTACGGAACTACGCAAGCTATCAAAGCACTGCTTGGGAGATGTATTGTTGTAGCAGCACAGAGGTACAGTTTAATTGTGTTTTGCTCCTAAACTTTGACAGAAGCAGAAAGAAGTTTGATTAAGTGTATTTTACAGGATTATGGGCTTTTGTGAGATTTTCCAGATACTTGTATGGGTTAGAGTCTTTCAAGTTATTTACTGATCACAAATCTTTGATACCATTAATCAACAGACAAACTTTGAACAATGCACCATTGAAATGTGTCAGCTGTGTTCAATTGGTAGCATACTTGCCTCTGAGGCAGAACCTTGTGGGTTCAAGCCCCATTCCAGAGACTTGAGACTCCAGTGCAGTAATGAGGAAGTGTTGCACTGTCAGAAGTGCTGCCTTTAGGATGAGATGTTAAACCGAGGCCCCATCTGCCCTCTCAAGTGGATGTAAAAGATCCCATGGCACTATTTGAAGAAAAGCAGGAGAGATCCCCCCAGTGTCCCGGTCAATGTTTATCCCTCAACCAACATCACTAAAAAAACAGATTATCTGGTCATTATCATATTGCTGTTTGTGGGACCTTGCTGTGTGTAAATTGGCAACATTAATTAATGAAGTTAAGATTTTCAAGGCGCTTCTGTCCCCATTAACATCGAATCCTCTCTCTGGCACTGCAGTGGTTGCCTTAAAACAGTCTAAAACTACAACAACAACAACAATTTGCATTTATATAGCGCCTTTAACATAGTAAAACGTCCCAAGGTGCTTCACAGGATGTGTTAAAAGACAAAATTTTACACCCAGCCACATAAGGAGAAATTAAAGTTAGGGTTAGTGTAATGTATGTACCTTTAAGGGGGGAACTACTTTCTACAGCTCATGTATACTGTAGTACCGGCAGTGACCACACCTGTATATAACGCTGAGTAGTAATCTGTTGTTTCAGTTGCAGTTTGAACCACGTTGAGTAAACACCTGTTGTACCATTCTCTGCAGTCCTTTTCTTATTATTACACGGACGTAACAGTGGCAACGAGCAAGTTCGAACCTACCTGCAACTCTGCATCACCTCCCAGGGATTCGCTCCTGGAGAACAGTGGAAGAAGGTCGAGTCCAGAAGCACGGGCGTCGACCACGGGCAACCGCCCAGCCATCCAGCGGAGATTTGAGCATCGCAGGGGAGGCTGTCAAGAGCCAGGCTTGGCTTTCCAGTCACGGTGGTCCAGGGAAATGGGCTGGCAACAGGTACTGCGCAGGCCCTTCCCAGACAGCGACGGGCTAGAGCCTGACCGAGCGGCACAGAAAAAGGCCGAGCAGCGTCGACAGGGGAGAGAGAGAGGGCAGAGCGCACAGGGCACAGCCGGTGTTCAGGACCGAGCGGCGTCAACGGGGGAGAGAGGCGAGAGAGAGCAGAGTGCAGCCGGTGGTCGAGGGCCGAGCAGCGTCAACGGGGGAGAGAGGCGCGCAGGAAAATGCAAGGCGCTGCCATTGCCACGAGGACCGCAGAGAGCGGCATTGGCAGCAGTGCAGGAGCAGCGCACGAAACCCACAGGGCGTCGCCATTTGCCACGAGGACTGCCGAGAGTGGCGTTGGCAGCAGCGTGGGAGACGCCATTTTAAGCCGCAGCGGGGAAGAAAGGAAAGCGCGGGAGATGCCATTTTAAGCCAGTCTAACCACACCCAAAAATGCCGAAGAGTGGCAGTATTACAGCGTTCGACAATGAAGTCGAAGATTGGACGACATATGTCGAACGCATAGAAGTATACTGCAAGGCGAATGAAGTGCCAGATGACAAGAAAGCACTGCTATTGTTGAATTCAATGGGTGCAAAGATGTATAGCTTACTACGAAACCTAGTAACCCCAGAGAAGCCAGTAGAAAAGGATTTTGAAAACATAGTGTCAATCCTACAGGACCACTTAAACCCCACACCGCTGCTGATAGCAGAAAGATTTAAGTTTCACAAAAGGAACCAGCATAAAGATGAAAGTAATGCTGAGTATTTAACGGAACTGCGCAAGCTATCGAAACACTACCAGTTTGGAACGGGACTAGCAGATACTTTAAGGGACAAGTTTGTGTGTGGGCTTCAAAGTGAAGGAACCCAGAAACAGCTTCTATCAGAAAAGGATCTTACACTGGACAAGGCTTTCAGCATTGCAGTATCACATGAAGCAGCAGTACGGGGAGCTGCAGAGATACAATGGAGACCGCAAGAATATGGCACAAATGAAATGTCATACGGAACAGTGAAGTGCTATCGCTGCGGCAGAACAACACACGACCATAATGATTGCTGGTTCAAGGACAAAGTGTGCAGACAGTGTGGAAAAGTAGAACACATAGCAAGAGTCTGCAGGTCGGGAAAGAAAACCAGCAGCAAGAAATCTCCACAGGAGAAGTACAAGAAGGTACATAAGGTGACAGAGAGTAGTTCAGACGAACAGAAGAGTGATACAGACTCCGGAAGCAAGGAGCTGGGTTGCCTGAAACTACATAATGTGATCAAAATGGAGGATCACCAAACTATCTGGGTCACGCTCAAGATAGGAGGAGTCCAAGTGAAAATGGAATTGGACACAGGATCAGCCCTAACAGTCATAAACCGAAGGGACTACAAACGGCTATTCTCACATATACCCTTGAGAGATACAAAGATTGTCTTGAAGACATACACGGGGCAAAAAGTCTACCCCAAAGGAAAAATAAGGGTGAACGTTATATATAATGGCAAGGAAACACCAAAAATGGACCTATATGTATTGCCAGATGGAGGACCACCACTACTAGGATGTGAGTGGATCCGGAAGATACAGCTAGATTGGCATTCCATACAAGCACTGACTGTAGATGCCAAAAAGGATGACGACGTCACACCTGGACGACTGTCAAAAATGCTAACTGATGCACAAGAAGTGTTCCAGCAGGGACTCGGAACACTAAAAGGCATAACAGCGACGATCAAAATAGAGGAAAATGCAAGCCCAAAGTTTTTAAGGCCAGACCGGTACCCTATGCGATCTGCCCAGCCGTCGAAGCAGAGCTGGAAGGTTTGGAACGTTCAGGAGTACTGTCCAAAGTGGAGTGGAGCGAGTGGGCTACACCCATCGTTCCTGTAATGAAGAGGTCGTTGAGTAATACACCTGGGGAACCAAAGAAGGTTCGCATCTGTGGGGACTTTAAGGTGACAGTGAACCCAGTCCTTCACACTGTACAATATCCGCTTCCGCGGATTGAAGATATTTTCGCCTCGCTATCTGGAGGGAAACGCTTCACTAAGATTGATCTGGCCCAGGCGTACCTGCAAATGGAGGTAGAAGAAGCATCGAAACAGTACCTCACGATCAACACTCATAAAGCTCTCTACCAATACAACCGGCTGGTGTTCGGCATAGCATTAGCTCCGGCTATTTGGCAAAGGGCAATGGAACAAGTCCTGCAAGGGATTCCAGGGACCCAGTGTTATTTGGACAACATCCTGGTCACGGGTGAACATGACAGCGATCACCTCGCCAACCTGGAGCAGGTGCTCACTAGATTGAAGGAATATGGGCTACGAGCTAATCGCCACAAATGCGAGTTTTTCCAGAAGCAGATCTCGTATTGTGGCCATGTCATCGATGAAGAGGGGTTACATAAGTCCCCTGAAAAGATTGAGGCAGTAGTCAAGGCTCCAGCACCGGAAAATGTGCCACAACTGAGGTCGTTCCTCGGGCTGGTGAACTACTACCATAAGTTCTTGCCGAATTTGTCTACAGTACTACACCCACTGAACACCCTACTGCAAACGGGGGTACCATGGAAGTGGAGTGACGAATGTAAAAGAGCTTTCCAGAAGTGCAAAGCATTGATCACATCAAAAGAGGTGTTGGCTCATTTCAACCCAGCACTACCAATTCGGTTGGCGTGTGATGCATCACCCTATGACATTGGAGCGGTGCTGTCACACAAATTCCCGGACGGCTCGGAGAGGCCAGTAGCCTTTGCGTCTCAGTCACTAACCTCAGCCGAGCGTAACTACGCCCAGATTGACAGGGAGGCCCTCAGCCTAGTGTGAGGAGTGAAAAAGTCCAATCACTATCTGCACGGGCAGAAGTTCATCTTGCTGACTGACCACCAACCACTTGTCTCCATCTTTAATCCAAAGAAGGGCGTTCCGGTGATGACTGCGCAACAGCTACAAAGATGGTCCCTTTTTCTAGGGGCGCACCAATATGAAATCGAGTATAAGGGCACGAAACAGCATGGAAACGCTGATGGGCTATCACGCCTGCCACTGCCTACTGCGGAGGAAGAACCAGCAGTCGATCCTGTCGAAATATTTCATTCGACTATAATTGAATGCTTGCCAGTAACTAACGCTGGTATAGAGAAGGAGACCTGAAATGACCCGACACTGTCTCGGGTATATGATTTGACGGTGAAGGGATGGCCAGCACATGGCAACTCACTGTTGCCAGCATTCTCATCCAGAAGAGAACAGCTGTCAGTATGTCAGGGGACCTTGATGTGTGGATCCCGAGTGGTAATTCCACCCAAGTTAAGGGGGAGAGTGCTCAATGAGCTTCACGAAGGTCATCTGGGAGGGGTGAAAATGAAAAGCCTTGCTAGGGCTTATGTGTGGTGGCTGGGGATCGATCAGCAAATCGAGGACCTGACAAAGAGCTGCTCAGGATGCCAGAAGGTCCAAAATGCACCACCACATGCCCCTCTACACCCATGGGAGTGGCCCTCATCTCGATGGCAACGGGTGCTTATTGATTTTGCTGGTCCATTTATGGACTCAATGTTTTTAATAGCCGTGGATGCGCACTCGAAATGGCCTGAGGTGATCAAAATGTCCTCCACCACCACGGAGAAAACTATTGCAGTCCTACGGACCATTTTTGCCAGGAACGGCTTGCCAGAGCAGATTTGCTCTGATAATGGACCACAGTTTGTGTCCGAAGAGTTTCGAAGATTTATGAAAAGGAATGGGGTAAGGCATTACACATCCGCCCCATATCATCCAGCCACAAATGGATTGGCTGAGAGGTTCGTACACACCTTTAAAAAAGCAGTAAAGGCCATGTGCGATGACGACATTCCACTGCAGCATAAGGTGGACAATTTCCTGTTAGCCTACAGAAATGCGACACATGCAGTCACCAACCAGGCCCCGGCCATGATGTTCTTTAACCAAAGGTTGAGATCTCATCTGGATTTGCTCAGACCAAATGTACGAAGAGATGTTGAGAGTAAGCAATTCCAGCACATCAATGAGAAGCCGACAAGGAGCTTCAATGTAGGGCAACCAGCCTTGGCCCGCGACTACCGAACAGAGAAATGGCAACCAGGAACGATATGCACACGGCAGGGGCCACTAATGTACACAGTGGATGTTGGGGAGAGCATCGTGAGACGCCATGCTGACCAGATCCTAGAGTCACAGGAACGAGTCAACCCCATGCCTCGCCCATACGTACCTGGTGATGAACCCGAAGTACAGGTAGCATCTACCCCAGAAACAGTAGCATCGGAAGCTGATGAACCAACCGACGACAGGGGGCCAGAATCGCCTCCGCACCAAGAGCAAGATACTCAGGAAAGGCGCTATCCAGAAAGGATCAGGAAGCCTCCCCAAAGACTGAATTTATAAATAGACTATTTTCAGCTAATGTTGCATGTTAAAAGTGTTAATTGTAATTAGTTTGATATTTAATTGTTAAACGAGTGTTATGGTACTGTTAATCTAAAAGGGGAGGAATTGTAATGTATGTACCTTTAAGGGGGGAACTACTTTCTACAGCTCATGTATACTGTAGTACCGGCAGTGACCACACCTGTATATAACGCTGAGTAGTAATCTGTTATTTCAGTTGCAGTTTGAACCACGTTGAGTAAACACCTGTTGTACCGTTCTCTGCAGTCCTTTTCTTATTATTACATGGACGTAACAGTTAGGGTTAGGGTTAAAGAGGTAGGTGTTAAGGAGCATCTTAAAGGAGGAAAGAGAGGTAGAGAGGCGGAGAGGTTTAGGCAGGGAATTCCAGAGCTTAGGGCCAAGGCAGCTGAAGGCATGGCCACCAATGTTTGACTGATTATAATCAGGGATGCTCAAGAGGGCAGAATTTGAGGAGCGCAGATATCTCTGGGGGGTTGTGGGGCTGGAGGAGATTACAGAAATATGGAGGAGTGAGGCAATGGAGGGATTTGAAAACAATTATGAGAATTTTGAAAACAAGGCGTTGCTTAACCGGGAGCCAACGTAGGTCAGCAAGCACAAGGATGATGGGCGAATGGGACTTGGTGCGAGTTAGGACACAGACAGCTGAGTTTTGGATGATCTCAAGTTTATGGTTCTCACAGTGGATAAAAATTTGTGGGTAAATTCTATCACTTTGCACTCCTAATATGTAATGAGAAATGATTAATTAGCAATCTTGTTGTGCGAGGCCCCTTGGGTCGGAACGATTATAAAATTATAGAATTCTTCATTAAGATGGAGCGTGAAGTAGTTGACTCAGAGACTAGGGTCCTGAATTTAAATAAAGGAAACTACGATGGTATGAGGTGTGAGTTGGGTAGGATTGATTGGGGAATGTCACTCAAAGGGTTGACAGTGGATAGGCAATGGCAAACATTCAAACATCGCATGGATGAACTGCAGAATTTGTTCATCCCTGTTTGGTATAAAAATAAAACAAAAAGGTGACTCAACCGTGGTTAACAAGGGAAATTAGGGATAGCATAAGATCCAAGGAGAGGACATATAAATTGGCCAGAAAAAGCAGTAAACCTGAGGATTGGGAGCAGTTTAAGATTCAGAAAAGGAGGACAAAGGGATTAATTAGGAGGGGGGAAATAGAGTATGAGAGTAAGCTTTCAGGGAACATAAAAACTGACTGTAAAAGCTTTTATAGATATGTGAAGAGAAAAAGATTGGTGAAGTCAAGCGTAGGTCCCTTGCAGTCAGAATCAGGGGAATATATAATGGGGAACAAAGAAATGGCCGACCAATTAAATACATACTTTGGTTCTGTCTTCACAAAGGAGGACACAAATAACCTCCCAGAGATGTTGGGGAACATAGGATCTAATGAGAGGGAGGAACTGAAAGAAATCAGTATTTGTAGGGAAATGGTGTTAGGGAAATTGATGGGATTGAAAACCGATAAATCCCCAGGGCCTGATCATCTACATCCTAGGGTACTTAAGGAAGTGGCCCTAGAAATAGTAGATGCATTGCTGGTCATCTTCCAAAATTCGATAGACTCTGGAACAGTACCCATGGATTGGAGGGTAGCTAATGTTACCCCACTATTCAAAAAAGGTGGTAGAGAGAAAACGAGGAATTATAGACTGGTAAGCCTGACATCGGTAGTGGGGAAAATGCTAGAGTCCATTATAAAAGATGTAACAGCAGAGCACTTGGAAAACAGTGACAGGATTAGACAAAGTCAACATGGATTTACAAAAGGTAAATCGTGCTTGGCTAATCTACTGGAATTTTTTGAGGATGTAACTGGTAGAATAGATAAGGGAGAACCAGTGGATGTGGTGTATTTGGACTTTCAGAAGGCTTTCGATAAGGTCCCGCATAAGAGATTAGCATGTAAAGTTAAGGCACATGGGATTGGGGGCAAGGCATTGACTTAGATAGTGAACTGGTTGGCAGACAGAAAGCAAAGAGTTGGAATAAATGGGTCTTTTTCCGAGTGGCAGGCAGTGACTAGTGGGGTACCGCAGGGACCGGTCCTAGGACCCCAGCTATTCACAATATATATTAATGATATATTAAGACGAGGGAACTAGATGTAATATCTCCAAGTTTGCAGACGACACAAAGCTGGGTGGGCGTGTTTGCTGTGAGGGGGATGCCGAGAAACTCCCATATGATTTGGACAGGTTGGGTGATTGGGCAGAAGCATGGCAGATGCAATATAATGTGCATAAATGCGAGGCTATCCACTTTGGTGTCAAAAACAGGAAGGCAGATTATTATCTGAATGGCAATAGATTGGGAGAAGGGGAAGTGCAACGAGACCTGGGTGTCCTTGTGCACCAGTCACTGAAGGTAAGCATGCAGGTGCAGCAGGTGGTTAAGAAGGCAATTGGTATGTTGGCCTTCGTAGCGAGAGGGTTTGAGTACAGGAACAAGGATGTCTTGCTGCAGTTGTACAGGGCCTTGGTGAGACCACATCTTGAGTATTGTGTGCAGTTTTGGTCGGCTTATCTGAGGAAGGATGTTCTTGCCATGGAGGGAGTGCAGCGAAGATTCACCAGGCTGATACCTGGGATGGCAGGAATGACGTATGAGGAGAGATTGGGTCGATTGGGCTTATACTCGCTGGAGTTTGGAAGAATGAGAGGGAATCTCATTGAAACTTATAAAATTCTAACAGGACTAGATAGACTAGATGCAGGAAGGATGTTCCCGAAGGCCGGGGAATCCAGAACCAGGGGTCACAGTCTAAGGATAAGGGTTAAGCCATTTAGGACAGAGATGAGGATGAATTTCTTCACCCAGAGAGTGGTGAACCTGTGGAATTCTCTACCACAGAAGGCAGTAGAGGCCAATTCATTAAATATGTTCAAGAAGGAGTTAGATATATTTCTTAAGGCTAAAGGGATCAAGGGATATGGAGAGAAGGCAGGGGACAGGGTACTGAATTTGGATGATCAGCCATGATCTTATTGAATAGCGGAGCAGGCTCGAGGGGCCAAATGGCCTACTCCTGCTCCTATCTTCTATGTTTCTATGTTAATACACACAGCAGAAACATCAAAGTCTGAAGTAAGAACTTTCAGTTCCAAGATTGTGAGAAAACCAATTTGTTATGTAGGCAATAACTAGATCGTAACAGTAAACCATTCAGGAGCAAAATAATCACCTTGCTTGTTTATAGACTGAAGGTAGGCTACTCCAAAGCCCAGTTAGGACATGTTTGTTTCATTCGCACAAAAGAAGGAAGATGTGATGGGAATATATTTCCACTTTAAGAGCATTAGTTAGAGTAATGTGACTAAGACTGAAAAGTTCAGTGTTTACTCAAGCAATTGCTTGATTCTATGAGATTCTCAGTTGTTAGAGCAAAATCAAACATTGTCTGGTTTCTTCCTGTAAATAAATCTGTTTAAAAACCAAGACAAGGCTCAAACTAGTTATATGATACATGTCTCACTGATGTGAAATAGATTCTGTAGGATTTGCAAAATTGAACATTGTCCTATAAGGGCCTATTGGCAGCAAAGGCCTTAATTTTTAAAAGACTGTTTTAAAAGAAGCCCAGAAAAAGGGCACACAAAATGGCCACCAGGCTCCGTGACCAGCTTTTTTTGGACATTTTAAAATGGTTCCTGCAGTCCACAGACAGATTTTGTGGATTCAGCCCACAGTAAATTCTGGAACACAGTTTCGGAGAAAACGAAACCAGACAGAACCCCATACATATGGATTGGATGCAGATCCAATCAGATCGGCCTGTAGATAAAGGCCATCAAAATGTTTACCCAGACAAAGGGAAACCGCTTCATATTCAAAGGGGAAACATCAAGACCCATTAAAGACAATACAAGGTCATTCCAGACCAGAGATGGCAGTTACCGGCCATCCCGAAGGTACTTTAAACACAAAGACTACCCCACTGTGCTACAAGCCCGCCAAAAGTTAAACAAAGACTAACCTTGATATGGCGGGAGATAAGGGCCTCCATGAAAAGTATAACTGGAGTCCTGGGGTAGCGTTGAGAAGGGAAGAATTCGGATCGGAGACCATCAGGTTTCGGTAGCCATTGAGGAGCATGAGCATCGGGAGAGACCAGTGCAGATCATTTTCGAGAGATTGCTCAGGGGTCCGAAGAAGGCCTTTTCGGACTCGGAAGTAGAAGACGAGACCTGGGGTAGTTATCGGGAGATTATCGACAAAAACCCCGGGCCGTTGACGAGACGATAAGACAGTTGACGAAGAGGAAGAAAATGAAACGCCTTACAGAACGGGTAGCCACCAGCGTCGTGGACAGGAGCACAGAGAAATCGAGACTGTGACCACCATCATTGTATGCAGGGGCACCAAGAAGGCAGCTGGTGGGCGAAACGATGGACGGCGAGTCCTGCTGAATTAAGGTGGCCGAGACGCCATTAGCTTGGGCAGCCCGCTGCGCCTACAGCCCAACGACCACGTGACGACGGCAGGCCCGAGAGAGAGCACCAAGTAAAGAACCCCAACCCAACTGCAGTTTTGGATTGGTGAGCATGTTTCTGGCCCCTCATAATCTAATCTAGCCAGGTTTAGGGGGTGGGCATTTTAGGGGATAATTAACAATGAGTTGTTGTCCCTCAATGTTCCGTGTGTTTCCCTATTTCATGGTGACCATTGTAAAGTATAATATGCCTGTATATATATTGGTTAGTACTGTATTATGATTTGTTTTTCCCTCCCATGTATCTTATTGGCTTACATTCAATCTTTCCTTTATGCAATAAAATTTCATTTTGTTTCATTAAACTTGGTCTATAGAGTATTCTCTGCATTGTAGTTCCTGCCTCAAAGTCCAGTGTATAGAACCTAAGGGGTGAGTGGGTCGAACCACTCGGTAAAATACTGTGCAAGAGAGAGAGGCCTCTAGAGCGAGAGAGAGAGAGAGACCTCGGCGATCAAAACCCCTTACAGAAAATGGCAACCGTGGCAGAACATTGGCAGCAGGATTGCAATGTATTAGACCCAGGTTTAAATGGACGAAATGTTATGGGTGAGAGGATAGCGGATTATGTTTTTGGTAAGGTAAATCTCACTGAGCAGTGGATTTCCGATCTCTTACTGGATGGGCGTCCGGTAGATGCAGCTGTCAGATGGACAGAGAGTAAAGAACATAAAAAGTCAGTAGAGAAGGCAGTGTGGCTGATGTGCTACAAAAGACAAGTCCAGATTTTGGACAGAGTTGTTGCAGCGCAGGCAGCCAAGATCAAAACCCAGGCTTCAGAAATAGAGGAAAAGGCCATGGGTGGGGAAAAGCTGATCGTAGCGCTTCACGCGCTGAATCAGGAACGCCAAACTATAGCCAGCCAACATCAGGCTAAAGTAGAGTACCTGGAATGTCAGGTCACTGAGGCAAAGTTTCAAGAAGCGAGAATACGGGAGAAAAATGCCCGCCTCGCACAACAGCTAAGAGCGCAGGAGGAGAGAGTAGTAGAGGTTAAGGCAGCTTTCAAGCTGACCATTGAGAACGGGTTTGAGAGCACAGACCACAGCCCCTGCCAGAAGGCATTAGAAGACCTAAGAACGGCCCTGGCGAAGGCAAAAGGCATGGTATGCCTCGTAAGCCCAAAAGCAAGTCACATAGATTTCCTGAAGGAATCCAAAAGACCGATTCCACGCGAAGTAGTTGTGGCACCAGCCACTGAACCCTCAGCACCGCCGAGCTATAGTGAGGTTTGGCCCGAAGCAGGGGTGGTAGAAGGGGAGTAAGCCGAGGTAGAACCGGAGGAAGAACAACCCCCGGTAGTGAAGCCGGAGCCGGCACCAATGTGTCCTACTCGGCACCAGAGGTACGGTCCCGTCGACGCAAATGGCGCTGACGGACCCCTCCTGAACCAGATCGTGTTGCCCCACGGTGCCCAACAACTCAGAGCGATGGTGAGCCACCTTCCAAAACTCTCCGAGAAGGGAGATCCCTCAGTCCATTTCAGGGAGATAGAGCAGACAGCCGCCGTCAATGACTGTGACGGTCCACAACAGGCTAAGATGTTGCTATTCTCCCTGGATAGCACAATCCTTCAGTGCCTCTCAGTCGGGAGTAAGAGGGGGCAGAGGGGGTATGAGGAACTCTGGGACGAGGTCCTGGAGGTTATGGGAGTGGACGATGGCAACCCGTTCCTCCGTGTGGAAGGGACTGTGCAGCTAACTGGAGAATCCTCACGGGTTTTCGCAGAAAGGCTGTGGCCAGTGTATCGGCGCAGCTGTCCAGGCATGCCTGAATGGGCCGCAATGAACAATGTCCAGCGGGTTCATTGGCTCCGCTGCCTGGTTGCCAACAGCTTACCGCAGATACAGGCCCAAGCCAAATCTTGGTTTGACCCCCAATGTCCCGGGATCATGGAGGAGACAGTGCTCCGACAGCTCACCATTGCATATAAGAATTGCAGGAGTCAGGAGGCACCTCCCTCTAAGGGAAAAGTGCATGAGGCAAAACCCGCAGCCCGAAGTAAAAAGGAGTGGCATCAGGAGGGGAATCGCCCTCCCCAAGCCAAGCTCAATTGCTACGGGTGTGGGAAGGATGGACATTGGCGCAGGGACTGTAAAAATCCGTGGAAGGATAATAAGGGAAGATCTCCCACAGCCCAAGCCCAAGCCCAGACTGCCACCCCAGCACAAGTCCAGGTCCAAGCTGCAGCCCCTGTCCCAGAAAAGGGAGCTGGTGCAGCTATGGATCCCGCTGCGATAGAGTCAATTTTAGAGACAATGCGGTCTCTTATGATCTCGCAGGGGAAGGTAGCAGTCACCACCGGTCCTGTCGTTCCCGCAGCCCCGACCGTTTCACCCCAATGACTGGAGCCCGTGCAGCCCGTTTACCTGTGTTCGCTGCGATATGATTTATGGAGACGACCCCTCGTGGAGATGGAGGTAGAGCAGGAAAAGGTGACCTATCTGTTGGATACGGGGGCATCGTGCACCGTGATCCACACAGCTAACCCTACCACCTCACCTCTGTCCACCGGGGTTCCATATATTCTGTCAGGCTTCACGGGCAAAGAACAGGCTGGCGCATTCTCCATCCCTCTCTCCATTCATTTAGGACCACTCCGCACCACGTGGAAGTGTGTACTGATGAAGTGGGCGGTGGAGGGTGGAAAAGGGATCCTTGGGTCGGATTTCTTAGTAGAACACGGGATTCTCGTGGATCTTAGAAATCACTGTCTCTGGGGAGCGAGTACAGGTGAGAAAGGAAAAAGGGGTTTCAAGGTGAAACCAGGGAAGGCACGGGTCGGCCAGCAGGAAGTAAAATTCCTGGGTCTGACCATCCGCGCTGGAGATAGAGCCATTGACAAGGCTAGACGGGAACCGGTGCAAGACCCACCGGTCCCCAGCACCTACGCAGTGAAGTTGCCCCGGCGCACTAAATGGTTTCACGTAAACCAGTGCAAACTATTTAAGCCGGGTGCAAAAGAGCCAACAACCGAGGCCAGGTCTGAGGGTAAAAATCCTCAGCCTGAGGCGTGCATAGAAACATAGAAACATAGAAGATAGGAGCAGGAGTAGGCCATTCGGCCCTTCGAGCCTGCTCCGCCATTCAATGAGATCATGGCTGATCATCCAAATTCAGTACCCTGTCCCTGCCTTCTCCCCATATCCCTTGATCCCTTTAGCCTCAAGAAATATATCCAACTCTTTCTTGAATATATTTAATGAACTGGCCTCCACCGCCCTCTGTGGCAGAGAATTCCACAGGTTCACCACTCTCTGGGTGAAGAAATTCCTCCTCATTACAGTCCTAAATGGCTTACCCCTTATCCTTATACTATGACCCCTGGTTCTGGACTCCCCGGCCATCAGAAGCAACCTTTCCGCATCTAGTCTGTCCAGACCTGCCAGAACCCCAACCTAACCGCAGTTTTGGATTGGTGAGCATGTTTCTGGCCCCTCATAATCTAATCTAGCTAGGTTTAGGGGGTGGGCATTTTAGGGGATAATTAACAATGAGTTGTTGTCCCTCAATGTTCCATGTGTTTCCCTATTTCATGGTGACCATTGTAAAGTATAATATGCCTGTATATATATTGGTTAGTACTGTATTATGATTTGTTTTTCCCTCCCATGTACCTTATTGGCTTACATTCAATCTTTCCTTTATGCAATAAAATTTCATTTCATTTCATTAAACTTGGTCTATAGAGTATTCTCTGCATTGTAGTTCCTGCCTCAAAGACCAGTGTATAGAACCTAAGGGGTGAGTGGGTCGAACCACTCGGTAAATTACTGTGCAAGAGAGAGAGACCTCTAGAGCGAGAGAGAGAGACCTCGGCGATCAAAACCCCTTACAATTTTATTATATGAAAAGTATAGGTTCCTCTCATGGCTCAGCAAGCTTATTCAGTGATAATGGAGCCATATAGACCAGGAAGAATTTAGGTTCAATTTTGATGTGAGCTGATGCAGCTAATCTCAGTTTAGGTGGTGGTAGGGGCATTACATTTGGTCAATATATTTTGTTTGTTCACAGTTGCTATAGTGCAGCCTGTAGATTATACATACTTCAGTCACAGTGAGCCAGTGATGAAGGGGTTGCCAATCAAGTGAACTTATCTGTCCTTGATGGTGTTGAGCTGCTTGAGTGTTGTTGGGCTGCACCCACCTAGGTGAGTATTCCATCAGACCCCTGGTATGAGCTTTGGAGATGGTGGATAGGTTTTAGGAGTCAAGAGGTGAGACACTTGTCACAGAATGTCCAGTCTCCATCCTGCTCATAGCCACAGTGTTGATTTGGTTGAATCGGTTCAGTATCTAGTCAATTGTGACCCCCAAGATGTTGATATTGGGTAAGCAAGCAATGGTAGTACCATTGAAGGTCAATAGGAGATGGCTGGACTTTCTCATGTTTAAAATGTTCATTACCTGGTATTTATGTGGTATGAATGTTACCTGCCACTTGTCAGCCCAAGCCTGGATGTTGTCCAGGTCCTGCTGTAGAGATTGCAAATGGAGCAGAACATGGAAAAATTCAGTCAACATCTCCATTTCTGACCTTATGACAGAGGGAAGATAATTGATGAAGCAGCTGAAGATGGTTAGGCTGAGGATGCTTCTCCTGCAGAAATGCCCTGAAGCTGTGATAAATGGTCTCTGACAACGACAACCATTTTATTTGTGTGCATTAAACATACGGCTTCGAACAATGACAAACAGATAAAGATCCTCTGGTCCATCTAGCCTGTCCCATACAATTGTGATACATTGTATATCAGAATATATATTCTCTCCACCTCACCCAAAACCATGTGCTCTCCTGGGAGAGGTGAAAAGCCAGGTAAAAACCCAGGCCAATTTGGTGGTGAAAAAATCTGGGAAATTCTTCCCCGACCCATCTAGGCGATCAACACTAGTCCAGGAGATCACATAAGAAATAGGAGCAGGAATAGGCCACTTGGCCCCTCGAGCCTGCTCCGCCATTCAATAAGATCATGGCTGATCTTGGGCTCAAAGCCACTTCCCAGCCCGCTCCCCATAACCCTTCACTCCCTTATCTTGCAAAAATTTGTCTATCTCCACTTTAAATGTATTTAATGAACCAGCCTCCACAGCTCTCTGCGGCAGAGAATTCCACAAATTTACGACCCTCTGAGAGAAGAAATTCCTCCTCATCTCAGTTCTAAAAGGCCGACCCTTTATTCTGAGACTGTGCCCCCTGAATTCACTGAAGTACCTACCTTTTGTAAGAGGTCATTCCACCCCAACCAGAAACAGGTCCAGCTCTTACTTGAAGGAATCCAGCAAACCGGCGTCCACCGCACAAGACAGTAGCCTATTCCTGAGGTCCACTATTCTCTGGGAAAAGAACAACCTCCTCACATCGACCCCAGATCTAGCCTTATATAACTTAAATTTGTGACCCCTGGTCCTCCCTAATCTATTTAATTGGAACAAACTGTTAGCTGGAACACAATCTATTCCCTTCATCATCTTATAAACCTCAATCAGATCACCTCAAAGCCTACACTTCTCTAAAATATAGAATCCCAACTCTTTTAACCTATCTTGATAACTAAGATGCTTTAGACTGGGAATTAGTCTAGTGGCCTTCCTCTGCATCCTCTCCAAAGCCTCAATATCACCCACCATGTGAGGAGACCAAAACTGGACACTGTATTCCAAGTGAGGCCTGACCAAGGTCTTGTACAAGGACAAACTAGTATGCCTCGTCTTATAATTAATTGTCCTTTGAATGCACCCCAACACCCTATTTGCTCTAGCTATTGCTTCATGGCATTGCTCATGCACCTTTAGAGATCTATGCACTAGAACACCCAGATCTCTTTCTTTCCCCACCTTCTTTAATGCTTTCAGCTTTCCTAGGGTCCAATCAGTCAAATGCTGCTTTGATGTTGAGGACAGTGACTCTCATCTCTCCTCTGGCATCCATGTCTGGATCAAGGCTGTAATGAAGTTAGGAGCTGAATGATTCTAGCAGAGCCATAACTTAGCATCAGTAAGCAGGCAATGGATAAGTAGATATTACTTGATGGTACTATTGATGACGCCTTCCATCACTTTACTGATGATTGAGAAGACGCTGATAGGTCAGTAGTTGGTTGAGTTAAACTTATCGGGGTAGAGTTTCTGCTTTGGGTGCAATCGACAATTCCAGTGAAAATTGCGCCCGTTTTGAAAAGTGTTTTTTTCACCCACGTTTCCGCTCAAACTCATTTGTATATCGGCAAATGCATGACATGAACTAGCGCAATCGGGCAGCATTTTAAAACGTCAATTTTTTACAAAAATGTTGCTTTAAAATATTCTCTTTGATATATTTAAGAGTGGTAACTTCATAAAGTTTGATTAATACAACTGAAAATGGGTTTATCACAAACAATTAGCATTTTAAATCACAGTGTCAGTCCACTACCCGTGAGTAACCCGATCTTAAATTACTGAAAATGACTTTTAATAAATATACAAAACTATTTTCTAGTTAGATTGAGGTACAGTAGTCAGTTCCTTAGCAATTTTTTAAAAAATGTATTCGGAAGCTTTCAAAACGTACCTATTAGTGTTCTTGTGCCTAAAAGTTTCAGCTTAATTTTTGGAGCCTTCTCAAAGGGCTGCAAACAAGCAAAATTAGCAGAAACTCCCAATGATGATTAATTCACCCTGGAGGCATGGCCAGTTTTGTGGGCGGGGCCTGCTTCTAGCACGATATTTTTAAAACTAGCGCAAAAGATCGCAGAAACTTGAGCTGCGTTGAACGCAATATGCGCTTAAAATTCCGCAATCTTTTGCGCCGGTTACACTGTTATCGGGGGAAATGCACCGAACAAACCAACGCAATCGAGTGGAATCTCCAGGACATCCTGTTTTTTGAGACTGGGACATAGCCGGGCAATTTCTACATTGTCAGGTAGATGTCAATGTCATAGCTGTATGAGAACAACCTGGCTCTGGGAACAAGGAGATCTGTTGCACAGGTCTTCAGTACCACTGTCAGGTGCCCTTAGCCTTTGCTGTGTAGGGAAACTCAGCCACTTCTTAAGTCACACGGAGTTAATTAAATTGGCTGGCTATTGGTTTCCATATTGGTGGAAACATTGGGAGAAGGCTGAGTAGGATCATCCACTCGGCACTTTTGGTGGAAGATACTTGCAATCGCTTCAGCCTCATCTCTTGCACTCACGTGTTGAAGATAGGGATGTTTGTGGAGCCTCCTCCTCCTATAAGTTGCCTAGTTCTCCACTACAATTCTCAACTGGATGTGGTAGGGCTACAGAGCTTCGTTTTGATCTGTTGTTTGTGGGACCACATATCTCTGTCTATAGCCTGCTGTTTTTTGTGTTTAGCTTACAGGTAACCCTGTGCAGTAGCTTCACTAAGTTCATACATCTTTCTAAGGTATGCGTGATGCTGTTCCTGGCATGTTGTCCAATGTTGTTACATTGAACTAAGGTTGATCTCATGGTTTATTGGTAATCAAGGAGTGTCTGGCTACAGATTGTAGTGGTATTGAATTCTGCTGCTGATGGCCCACAGTGTCTCATTGATGCCCAGTTTTGGGTGCTAGATCCATTCTTAGCCCATTAAGCACAGTAGTAGTGCCAAACTACACAATTAAGGATGTCCTCATGATGGAGATGAGACTTTTTCTACACAGAGATTGTGTGCTGGTGACCTCTACCAATTATATTGTGGACAGACATGTTTGTGGCAGGTAGTTTGGTGAGGAGAAAGTTAAGGAGGTTAATTCCTCATGTTAGTTCCCTCACCACCTGACACAAGTCAAATCTGGCACTTATGTCTTTCAGAAATTGTCTAGTTTGGTCAATGGTGGAAACAGCTTAGCCACTCTTAGTGGTGAACTATGAAGTATCTTCTTCCAGAGTATATTCTGTGACCTTGCTTCCATTAGACTTCCTCCAAGTGATGTTTAAAATGGAGGAGTACTGCCTTGTCAGTTCAGGTGTGAGGGCAGTAGATGGTGGTCAGCAAGGGGTTTCCTTGACAATCTTTGACCTGAAGCCACAAGGTTTAATGGGGTCCAGAGTAATTGGAGTCACGTGTTGACCTAACTGGGCAGGGGTGGTATGCTCTCTTCCCTGAGTCAGTTGGGATTTGTTTTGACAATCCAGAGGCTTTCAGTTATTTTTCCCTGGTACTAACTCACAGCTTACCAAATTTATTGATTTCTGTTTCACAACAGACTAAGGTAGGATTGTGAACTCACAAAGCATGGGTTACTAGTCCAGTAACATAACCATTAGATTACCATACCAAATTCCTAGGATAAAGAGAGAAAAATTAGCTAACATTGATGATCCTAATCACTATCATCCCTGCTGGAAATTTGCTCAGTTTATCCTATTAGCCTTAGGTCTGAGCTGGACTTATTGGCACCAGTTCCGGAGACCTCTTGGGTATGTGGAAACTGCAACAGGGCTCTTTTTTAATTGGATGCAACTCCCTCCTCCAATTAATCAGCTTAGTTGGTGTTTTACTGACAGCTTCATCAACTATTTCCAATGTCAGAAACAGGTGTTGAAACTTGTAGCCTTTGTCAAGTGGCTAGATGAACAGTTCAAACCACACAGCATGGTTATTTTTGGGCATCATTCAACTGCCAGAAAAATTTATGACATAAGGAAACTCACCACCAAAGTCTGAGGCAAGATGTTATTTTAAAATAAATGGAATGGTAGTCACAAGGAAAGGAAAAGGTTGTCACTTAACATCAGTGGAATTTCTCATGAGCAGCTGTCACCAAACTCCTTTCACATGTTTACTATAAAATTGATAATCTGATGGGTGCTTCAGCTTGGTGATACTGAATTTTAATTCTGAATTGTAATCATTAAACAATAATTGATTGTTAAGAATTAATTAATTGGTCTTGAAATTTGAAGTAAAATATTGTAATCTTCACTATACAAGTCTGAGTAAATGGATGTGTTTTGAAGTAGAACTGACTTTCCAGTGGGTAACAGATGATTACAAAGTTCAATTTGCTAGTAATCAAATAAAATAAGGTGGTGTAAGATCTCTGAGTTCTTGGACAAGACACCAATAGGCAGCAGCCAGTATGTTTGAGCAATAGATCAAAGTTTATTAAGCATACAACATAATATACTTAACATTAGGCGATAGTTTTAATGAGTAGCTCACAGCCCTTGATCTCTGGAACCTCTCGGACACAGATGATGTCATCTTAAGTCTGTTCCTTTGTTCTCGCAGTACGTCTGTGCAAAGTTGTTCTTTGAGTATCGAGGTTTTAACCCTTTTCTTATCAACAGTTCGTTTGGCCAGTGTCCATATATGGTCTTTAACAAAAATCACCTTTTTTAATTGGTTCTAATGGTCAAAATACCATTGTCACTCAGACTAAGGGTAGCATCTTGGCCACTTCTTTTTCAGTACTTTTCCACAACCCTATCCTGCTGTCTTGTTATCCTGTTTATATTTTTTCACCCCATTGGAATTTACCATATCTCTTTCATTTCTAGCTTCCCTGGTACAAGACCTTTATACCAAGGGCCCATATCAGCACTGTTTCACTAGTCTTGAGGTATCCAAACTATCTCACTTTAATCTACCAGATAAATACTCCATGATCTCTCTCTCATTTTATGTCCTTATACTAATTGGCCTAGAAATTCAGTTGTGTGCGCCAGCTGTTAGCGCCTTAGGAGGAGTAGATCTTGAGCGCTAGGCGCTTAGCGCCCGGGCGCAGTGCGATCTGCGCCTCGCCCCAACTTCAGTAGACATTTAGCGCCGGCGCAAAGTCTTTGCGCGCGCCCTGCTGCGCGCGCAGATTATGACGTCATTTCCTCGTGCAACGCCCTTTATGCGCCCCAAACTGGAACTTCAGTCGCGCCGGCCCATTGTGCGCCGGGCGGCCCTAACGACTGTGGAGTGGAACGGTGCACAGCCGAAGCGGGCCGCGGGGAGCGCAAATTAAAGGGCACTTACCCTGCACTATAAAGGGCAGCCATTTTGCAGCAATCACTCTTGTGCAACGGATTTTTTGAAAAAAAACAAGGAAGGGAGCTTACTGCTTTGGGCCAACATTAGGACAGGTATTTTTGGCTTCAGGCCAGAGCTTTGCAATTCGCCTTCACTGATATCTCATTGTTTGCCAGCATATTATGGGGGCTGCATGGGGTGCCAATGCTGAGTTTCAGGATTATGTCGGAAGGGCTCGCAGACGCTGTGTGAGAGGGGCAGCCCTGGCTAGATGCAGAGGGGGCAACAGGCATCGGCAACGTGGGCCTTACCCACTCAGGCAATACCGCCAGCAGGTCTCGTATCTCAACATGACTGGCGCGCAATGTGTTAGGAGGCTGCGATTCAGAAGGGAGGTGGTTGCAGAGATCTGCCATCTGCTTCACAGAGATCTGCGTCCACAGCTGAGTTGCAGGACGCCTCTGTCGGTGGAAGTGAAGGTGACGGTGGCTCTGAACTTCTATGCCACCGGCTCCTTCCAATCAGCTGCTGGGGACATTGCTAACATATCCCAGTTCGCCGTGCATTGCTGCATCCACCAGGTCACCAATGCCCTTTTCAGAAGGAGACGCCAATTCATCTCCTTCCCCATGACCCTGGAGAGGCAGCAGCAGCGTGCAGTGGGATTTGCAAGAATCGCGGACTTCCCCATGGTGCAGGGCGCCATTGACTGCACGCATGTGGCTTTGCGGGCACCTCTGGACCATCCCGAGGATTACCGCAACCGGAAGGGCTACCATTCCCTCAACGTACAGCTGGTGTGTGACCACAGGCAGTGCATCCTAGCTGTCAATGCCCGCTTTCCAGGCAGCAGCCACGATGCCTTTATCCTGCGACAGACTACTGTGGCTGACATCTTCCAGGCACAGCCTCACCCAAGAGGATGGCTTATCGGGGACAAAGGCTATCCTTTGTGTACCTGGCTCATGACCCCGCTCCGTGCGCCCAGGACCCCTGCTGAAGAGGCATACAACGAGAGCCATCAAGCAACTAGGAACATCATAGAACAAACAATTGGCGTCCTCAAGCAACGGTTCCACTGCCTGGATCGTTCCGGCGGATCTCTGCAGTATTCGCCGGAGCGAGTCTCCCAGTTCGCGATCGTTTGCTGCCTGCTGCACAACCTGGCTATCCGCAGGACTCAGGCACTGCCACCTCACGCTGGAGCACCACCTCAGGAGGAGGAGGAGGAGGAGGAGTACCAGGCCAGGAGGGAGGCACAAGGTCCAAGGGCCGCCCGTCGGCGGCTTATTGAACGTCACTTCTAGGCCCCCTGTCAGGGAATGGCTTGTGCCAATGAAAGAACATGAATGCAGCCGCTCCGCAAGCCCTCAGCCGCTTAAGGCAACAAACACTTCAAAGATCAAACATGGACAATATGAATAAATAAAATGCTTTATTGAACAAACTCAGGGCCCTTCCCACATGAAACCCAAAAACAGACAACACCCCCCAAAAAACAGTCACACACATGACTCACTCCCACAACCTGGGGAGGAATAACAAAACATTTAAACAAAAATGGCCTTCATCCTCGGCCTTAACAAAACAACTATCCCCAGAAACAAAACAACCATCCCAATATAAAAAAACATTTGTCCAGACCCTCTACTTTGTGGCCCGCGAGGGCAATTCCTTGTCCAGCCTTTGGCGGCCCCTGGCCGCCCTGCTGCTCCTCCTCAAACCGTGCCCAGTGGCTGCTGCAAGGCTGGGGGAAGGCTCCTGAGGGGGCACATGTCGTCACGGCAGATGCCCTTGGGGGTCGGCCTAGACGAGGTCTGGGCCTCGAGGGGCCGGCTGGTGAATGCAGCAGCTGTGGCTGGCCAGCATCAGTCGGACCAGCATCTTGTGGCAGCTCCACTGGGGGAGTGACAGTGGCGGCTGGAGGAATGGGGGCAAGCTGGCGTATGGCAGGCGGCCGCTGGTCAAGTGACACACTGGCACTCGCCCGGGCCCGCACTGCAGCATGCGCTGCAATGTGCCGAACGACAGACCGCTGTGCTGCTACAGCGTGGCGGGTGTCCTGGTGATGCCTGGCTGACACAGCGAGTGTGGCAGCAGTGAGTGCCCATGCTGCCCTGGTCTGTGACCGCATCAGACCAGCCAGTGACTGCACGGCACCACTGATCACCTGCCCACTCGCTGCGTGAGCTGCCCCGAATTCCACCCAACTCGCTGCCTGTGCTGCCCTGAATTCGACACGACTCGCGGCCTGTGCTGCCCCGAATTGCTCCAAACTCCTGGCCTGTGAGGCCCCGAACTCGGCCACACTATGAGCCAGGGACTCGATGGCCTCAGGCATCCGTGCCACAACCCCCATGAGCTCGGTGTGCCGGCGCTCCGAGTCCACGGACATTTGATCGAGGAGGCGCAGCTCCTCGGAGTTGACCGTCGCCGGACTGGAGGCCGGACTCTCCCTCTGGGGAGAAGGCCGCCGAGCTGGCCGACCCTTCCCGCGTTGCTGGATGCCACTGGGCCCAGCAACTACACCCCTCTGGGAAGAAGGCCGCTGAGCAACCGCACACCCCCTGCGTTGCTGCACGCCACTGGTCCCAGGAGCGACACTCCCCTCCGACACTTCCCCCAGGCTCTCCTCCAGGGAAGATGTGTCCCCTACATTGGCATCCCCTGGCGCGGGTGAGGGTTCCCCTGATGGGCCGCCTTCCTCTTCCTCTTCCTCCTCCTCCTCCTCCTCCTCTTCCGAGGGGCTGTCACTGGCAGCTTCAGGGACCTCCTCCTCACCATCTGAAAGCAGGAAGGGACAAGAGTAGCTTTAGATTGAGGAGAGGGCGTCAGCGAGGGAGGCATGAGTGGTGGCATTCAGCGCATTGGTCGGACAGTGGCAAAGGATGTAGATCTGATGCGCAAGTGGGACGAGAGAGGTCCAAAAGGTGATGTCCTTACCATTGGTGCCCAGAACAGGGTCGGCATCTCCACTGGCAACGGGCCCAATCACCCGGGCTCCCATGAGGCGACCCATGCGCTCTTCCAGGTCAGTGAGCTGCTGGATCTGGGGACCGCCTCCCCCGGTCTCAGTCCGGCTCTTCTGATTGTGGGCCAGCTTGGCCTGCAAGAGAAAGGACGGCCTCTAAGTACAGTGTGTAGCCCTTATCTGGTGTGCACTGCCTCCCATGGTCGAATAGCTTGGCCAGTGTGGAGCCCTGATCTGGTGTGCACTGCCTCCCATGGTCGAATAGCTTGGCCAGTGTGGAAAGTGCAGAATGTGCAATTGATGTTCATGCCAGTCCCATAGCTGCTGGATGAGGGCTGGCCATTAGGGCTTTCAGGTCCCTTTGCCCATAATGTGAGGTGCACATGCAAGGATGAGGACGACACTGGAAAGGGTACTCACCCTGACAATCCTGGTGAGGTCATTGAACTTTTTTCTGCATTGGACAGAGTTCCTGGGGACCTCACTATTGGCTGTCACCCTGATGGCGACCTCCCTCCAGGCTTTCCTGTAGACGCTGGTCGCAGGCTTCTTCCCACTGTCCGGGAACAGGACTTTGCGTCTCCTCTCCAAAGCCCCAACCAGCAGCTTCAAATCATGGCCAGAGAAGCGCTGCGCTCGTTCACGGGCCTTCTGCATCTTTCCCGGCGCTATTTCTGTTCAGCAGCAGTGTTTAGGCCTAGCTGGAGGGCTGCAGTGTCCAGGGTGTGGCAGCAGACGAACTTGACCCTTCCCCCTTTAAGAGCTGGCCGGCGCCAGGGTGTCTGCTGTCAATCAAGAAATGACCGCACCTGCGCTGCGCCCGGCCTCGGTGGTTTAGCTCAGCACCGCCGGCTTTGCGCCTAAAGATAGTTGTGGAACGCCAGTTTTAGCGCTCGAGCAAACTCTTAGGGCGAAGCTACTGAATATCGGCGAAGTGGCCTCGACTTTGTGCCGGGCGCAAACTTTAGCGGCCGCCCGACTTTTCCGCCCCAAAAGTGGCTATACTGAATTTCTAGGCCATTATTTTTAAAATATCATTGCAATTAGTTTTGGTAAGCGAATTCTAATTTCTACTTAGCATCATAATATGTATTTTTAGCAATTTAACCTACACTCGCAGTCTGTGGCTGTTTGTTATCAAAACTTAGTCAAAACTGCTTTTGCCTGTCCTTCACAGCTGCTTTTTCAACGAGTCTTAGCTTTTTAGTTACCCAGGAGTAATTATGGGTAATGTTGGCCCAGAAATTCGGGTCTCCACGGGTGAGTACGCGCTGGGTACTCACCCGTAGGCCTGATGGAAGTGCCGGTTTCCTGCATGCACTGCGCATGCGTGGGAAACCGGCACTTCCGTTCCTCTGAAAGCAGGGGTTCAGAGGTCGAATGTGTGCGTGGGGGAGTCTGCGTGTGCGCATTGAACTTACTTTTTTTTTTACAGGTTTTTCCGTGAGGGTAAGTCTGCAGCAGTTAGAAATTTAAAAAGCAGGCGTAAGTCCTGCTTTTTACAAGGTAAGTGGTGAATTAATTAAAATTAAAACATTTTTTCCACAGGTTTATTATTTTTAAATACTTTAAAGCAAGGTAAGTTTATTTTTAGCCCCGTTAGAATATAAAATTATTTTTTTCAAAAAATTAAATTATTGTTTAAAATAGTTATTTCATGTAATTTATAGTTTATTTTAAAAATGTGATTTTTTTTTCAATTTATTTGAAGGTTTAGTACTATTTTGGGGCCAATGGAGCATTCCCTGCTCCGATTGGCTCCCCATGGCCCACGTGATCCCAGGGGACGCATCGAACTAACTGCACCCCTGGGATACGCAAGCACTGCGTGCCGGCAGCTAGACCAGGCCCCGGATCGGAATTCCACGGGGCCCTACAGCTCAACTGCCGGCGCGCAAGGTAAGCACAGGTCGGGGGCTTGCACCCGCGGGAAGCCCCCGACCCGAATTTCTGGGCCATTGTTTGATCAATGGCTATATGAATCTCATCTACTAAATATCTCTAAAAATCAGCATGGTGGATAGGCAATGGCAAACATTCAAAGACCGCATGGATGAACTACAGAATTTGTTCATCCCAGCTTGGCATAAAAATAAAACAAAAAAGGTGACTCAACCGTGGCTAACAAGGGAAATTAGGGATAGTATAAGATCTAAGGAGAGAACAAATAAATTGGCCAGAAAAAGCAGTAAACCTGAGGATTGGGAGCAGTTTAGGATTCAACAAAGGAGGACAAAGGGATTAATTAAGAAAGGGAAAATAGAATATGAGAGTAAGCTTGCGGGGAACATAAAAACTGACTGTAAAAGCTTTTATAGATATGTGAAGAGAAAAAGATTGGTGAAGTCAAGCGTAGGTCCCTTGCAGTCAGAATCAGGGGAATTTATAATGGGGAACAAAGAAATGGCTGACCAATTAAATACATATTTTGGTTCTGTCTTCACAAAGGAGGACACAAATAACCTTCCAGAGATGTCGGGGAACATAGGGTCTGAGAAAAGGGAGGAACTGAAAGAAATCAGTATTTGTAGGGAAGTGGTGTTAGGGAAATTGATGGGATTGAAGGCCGATAAATCCCCAGGGCCAGATAATCTACATCCTACATACTTAAGGAAGTGGCCCTAGAAATAGTTGATGCTTTGCTGATCATCTTCCAGCATTCGATGGAATCTGGAACAGTACCCATGGATTGGAGGGTAGCTAATGTTACCCCACTATTCAAAAAAGGTGGTAGAGAGAAAACGGGGAATTACAGACCGGTAAGCCTGACATCGGTAGTGGGGAAAATGCTAGAGTCCATTATAAAAGATGTAATAGCAGAGCATTTGGAAAACAGTGACAGGATCGGACAAAGTCAACATGGATTTACAAAAGGTAAATCATGCTTGACTAATCTACTGGAATTTTTTGATGATGTAACTGATAAAATAGATAAGGGAGAACCAGTGGATCTGGTGTATTTGGACGTTCATTCTTTATAAATCAGGATTCATACATCACATTCCCAGGTTCACTTCACCCTCACACACTTAGCACTGCGGCAAGCCTCACACTCAAATTTCACACCTGGCATAAACTGCCAGCTATTCAACCATGACAGGTACATCACCCAAACACATTACGCCACACTCACTGACACATTTCCCTTTCTTTTGCAGGCCAAGGTGGCTCATAACAGGAGAAAGGAACAGCTAACCGGTGGTGGACAGGCACGGCTGCATATCCTGACACAGTTGGAGGAAACTCTGCTGGATATTATTGAAGGGGCCGTCATAAAGGCCGTGGCAATTGGTGAGACTGAAACCAGTAAAGTTGATGGTATGCTCATACCTAATCCTTCTTCTCACATCCCACTTCCTCCTCATCCCACAATCTCTTCTGATTTACAAGCTGCAGATGGTGTAAGCATGTCACTCACTGACACACTTTCGATCTCTTGAACATAAGAACGTAAGAAATAGGAGCAGGAGTAGGCCAATCGGCCCCTCGAGCCTGCTCCACCATTCAATAAGATCATGGCTGATCTGATCCTAACCTCAAATCTTCTATCACTGTGCATTCACCCGAACCCATGTGATCTCCCGGGAGAGGCGAAAAACCAGATAAAGACCCAATGGCCAATTTGGGAGAAAAAAATCTGGGAAATTCCTCTCCGACCCATCTAGGCGATCGAAATTCTTCCAGGAGATCACTCTGTCCCTATATTTTCTACAGTACTTACCTTCTGTAAAGGCGATCTCCAACCCAGCCAGGAACAGGAATAAAACCATCTCCTGAAATCTAACACAGAATTAGAACACAGTAGGAGCAGAACCAGGCTACACGGCCCCTGGGCCCACGCCACTATCCACAGGGCCATGACCATTCCGAACCTAGACTCATGTCCAATTTCCTGCCCGCTCCCCGTAACCCTTAATTCCCTTTACTTCTAGGAAACTATCTATTTCTGTTTTAAATTTATTGAATGATGTAGCTTCCACAGCTTTCTGGGGCAGCAAATTCCACAAACCTACCACCCTCTGAGTGAAGAAGTTTCTCCTCATCTCAGTTTTGAAAGAGCAGCCCCTTATTTTAAGATTATGCCCCCTAGTTCTAGTTTCACCCATCATTGGGAACATCCTCACCGCATCCACCCGATCAAGCCCCTTCACAATCTTATATGTTTCAATAAGATCGCCTCTCATTCTTCTGAACTCCAATGAGTAGAGTCCCAATCTACTCAACCTCTCCTCATATGACCACCCCCTCATCCCCGGGATTAACCGAGTGAACCTTCTTTGTACTGACTCGAGAGCAAGTATGTCTTTTCTTAAGTATGGACACCAAAACTGTATGCAGTATTCCAGGTGCGGTCTCACCAATACCTTGTACAACTGCAGCAATACCTCCCTGTTTTTATATTCCATCCCCCTAGCAATAAAAGCCAACATTCCATTGGCCTTCTTGATCACTTGCTGCACCTGCATACTAATTTTTTGAGTTTCGTGCACCAGGACCCCCAGATCCCTTTGTACTACAGTACTTTCCAGTTTCTTGCCATTAAGATAATAACTTGCTCTATGATTTTTCCTACCAAAGTGCATAACCTCACATTTTCCAGTATTGTATTCCATCTGCCAAATCTCTGCCCACTTAATTAGCCTGTCTATGTCCCTTTGCAGGTTTTTTATGTCCTCCTCACTCACTACTTTCCGTCCCATCTTTGTATCATCTGCAAACTTTGATATGTTACACTCGGTCCCCTCCTCCAAATCGTTAATATAGATTGTAAAGAGTTGGGGACCCAGCACTGACCCCTGCGGAACACCACTAGTTACTGGTTGCCAATCTGAGAACGAACCATTTATCCCAACTCTCTGCTTTCTGTTAGATAGCCAATCCTCCACCCACGCCAGAATATTACCCCCAATCCCGTGATTTTTTATCTTGAGCAATAATCTTTTGTGTGGCACCTTGTCAAATGCCTTTTGGAAGTCTAAATACACTACGTCCACTGGCTCCCCTTTATCCACCCTGTATGTTACTTCCTCAAAAAACTCCAGCAAATTTGTCAAACATGACTTCCCCTTCATGAAACCATGCTGAGTTTGTCCTATTAAATTATGTTTATCCAAATGTCCCGTTACTGTCTCCTTAATAATGGACTCTAACATTTTACCAACCACAGATGTTAGGCTAACTGGTCTATAGTTTCCAGCCTTCTGCCTACTACCCTTTTTAAATAAGGGTGTTACATTAGCAGTTTTCCAATCTGCCGGGACCTTTGCTGAGTCCAGTGAGTTTTGGAAAATTATTACCAATGCATCCACAATCCCTACCGTTACTTCCCTCAAGACCCTAGGATGCAAGCCATCAGGCCCAGGGGATTTATCCGCCTTGAGTCCCATTATTTTACCAAGTACCACTTCCTTAATGATTTTAATCGTATTTAGTTCCTCCCCCCCTAGAGCCCCCTGTTTGTCCAGTGTTGGGATATTCTTAGTATCCTCTACTGTAAAGACTGATACAAAATAATTGTTCAGTGTTTTTGCCATCTCCATGTTTCCCACCATTAATTTCCTGGTCTCATCCTCTAAGGGACCAACATTTACTTTAGCCACCCTTTTTCTTTTTATATAACTATAGAAACTTTTACTGTCTGTTTTTATATTTTTTGCTAATTTACTTTCATAATCTATCTTCCCTTTCTTAATCAATCTTTTAGTTATTTTTTGCTGTCTTTTAAAGACTTCCCAATCTTCCATCCTCCCACTAGATTTGGCTACCTTATATGCCCTTGTTTTTAGTCGGATACTATCTTTAATTACTTTACTTAGCCATGGATGGCTATCTTTTCTTTTACACCCTTTTTTTCTCAGTGGAATATATTTTTTTTGGAAGTTGTAAAATAACTCCTTAAATGTACACCACTGATCATGTACCGTCTTACCCTTTAATCTATTTTCCCAGTCCACTCTAATCAATTCCGCTCTCATACCTTCATAGTCTCCTTTATTCAAGCTCAGCACGCTTGTTTGAGATCCAACCTTCTCAACCTCTAATTGAATATGGAACTCAACCATATTATGGTCACTCATTCCAAGGGGATCCTTTACTAGGACATTTTTAATTAATCCTGTCTCATTACACAGGACCAAATCTAAAGTTGCTTGCCCCCTGGTCGGTTCAGTTACATATTGCTCAAGAAACCCATCCCGAATACACTCAATGAACTCATCCTCAAGGCTGCTCTGCCCAATTTGATTTGTCCAGTTAATATGATAATTAAAATCCCCCATAATTATAGCTGTTCCCTTATTACAAGCCTCAACTATTTCCTGATTAATACTCCGTCCAACAGAGTTGCAACTGTTCAGAGGCCTATAGACTACACCCACTAGAGTTTTTTTCCCCTTATTATTCCTTATCTCCACCCAAACTGTTTCACTACCCTGCTTCTTTGACCCAATGTCATTTCTCTGTATTATAGCGATTCCTTCCTTTATTAACATAGCCACCCCACCTCCTCTCCCTTCCTGCCTGTTCTTCCTGATTGTTAAATAACCTGGTATGTTTAATTCACAGTCATGGTCACCCTGCAGCCATGTTTCTGTAATGGCCACAAGATCATATCCATATGTCGTTATTTGTGCCGTTAACTCATTCATTTTGCTACAAATGCTACGTGCATTCAGATAACGAACTTTCAAATATGTTTTGTAACACTTAGTTCCTGTTTTTTCCCTTTTTAGTACTTTACTTTTTGCTCCATACCTTCTGTCCCTTCCTGACACATTCTGGCCTAGAAATTGAGTGGGGTTAGCGCCCAATTAGAGGCGCTAGAGGGCCTTGTGCCGGAATTATAGCCGCTTCGGAAATTGATTTGGGCCCTACCATCGGCGTTAGCCGGTAGCGCTGCGCCGGCACCGATGACATCATCGGTGTGCGCAGCGTCCCGGTTGCCGTGGTAACGCGGCTGGACGCCGAAATTCAGTTGCGGCCGCCTCGCCCGTGGCAGCCGCAACCAACGATTTTTCAAAAGTTTCTTGCTGGACTTAGTGCCGGCGCATTAAGGTGGCGCAGCGGCCGGCCGCTTTCCCGGCGGCCGCCTGCCCGCACCTCCCTCCCTGGACTCCTCCACCACCCCCCCGCGGCACAGATGTGTGTGGGCCTCGAGCCCGGCACTTCTCCGAGGTGCCGGGCTCATTTTTCGTGCGATTCCACCGGCCAGCGGTCGGCTGCAGGCAGCTCCTCCTTAACAGAAGGAGGAGGCCTGCAGTACCCCAGCCTGCCGCACCGCATCGGGTGCCGCAGCGGGGGATTAGCGCCGCAATCCTGCATTCAGTGCCCATTGCGAGGCACTGACACCCTCCATTAGCGCCCGCAGCCGTCTGGGCACAGCGCAGCTGAATTTTTAGCGGGCGCAGCGGCAATTAACGCTGGCGCTAAATTTCAGGCGCTACAGCCCTGGCGGAGGCAAACTCAATTTCTAGGCCTCTGTTTTTTAATTCCCCCACTGCTACCTAAGTCTATGACCTTCTCTGTTGTCATTTCTATTATTTGCTCTCTAGAAACCTCCCCCACACTAATTAGTTTAAAGCCCTCTCTACAGCCCTAGTTATATGATTCGCCAGGACTCTAGTCCCAGCACTGGCCAAGTGGAGTCCGTCCCAACGGAACAGCTCCCTCCTGTCCCAGTATTGGTGCCAGTGTCCCAAGAAGCAAAACCCATTTCTCCCACACCAGTCTTTGAGCCACGCATTTAACTCTTTAATTTTATTTATCCTAGCCATATTCGCTCGTGGCTCAGGTAATAACCCAGAGATTATTACCCTTGAGGTTCTGTTTTTTAATTTGACCCCTAGCTGCTCATACTCCTTTAACAGAACCGTCTTCCTTGTCCTATCTACGTCATTTGTACCAACATGGACCACGACAACTGGATCCTCCCCCTCCCACTCCAAGTTTCTTTCCAGCCCAGAAGAGATGTCCTTAACCCTCGCACCGGGCAGGCAACACAGCCTTCGGGACTCCCGCTCTTGACTGCAGAGAACCCTATTTATCCCCCTAATGATACTATCCCCTACCACTACAACATTTCTTTTTACTCCCTCCACTTGAATGGCCCCCTGTACCACGGTGCTGTGGCCAGGTTGCTCATCCTCCCTGCAGTCCCCGCTCCCGCCCTCACAGGGAGTAAGAACCTCGATCCTGCTGGACAAGAACAAGGGCTGCGTCTCCTTCAACACTACATCCTGGATCCCTGTACCTTCCTCACTCGTAGTCACACTGTCCTGTCCCTGACCACGGACTACATCTGCAGTAATTAACTTCATAGGTGTGACCATCTCCTGAAACATAGAGTCCAGGAACTTCTCCCCCTCCCTGATGTGTCGCAGTGTCTGAAGCTCGGTCTCAAGCTCCATAATATGGAGCTTGAGTTCCTCTAGCAGCAAACACTTGTCGCAGATGTAATCACCGTGAGCCTCAATGGGGACCACCGGCTCCCACATCTCACAACAGTAACACATCACCTGCTCCATTCTATATAATTAATTAAATTTCTTATTATTAGTTATGAAGACCCTGCCCGGATATAGATGATAATGTCACACCACTATTCAAAGGACTTACCAACTTAACGGTATAAAAGAGAAGAGAAGGAAGAAAACCAACCAACCAGCTGATCACCAACCTCCTCCTTGAATACTGTCTGTGGGGCCTGTTTGGTTGACTCGTCTCGCTGCTCCGCCTCCGCAGTGTTGTCCAAGCCTGGGAGTGGGGAACAAAACAGAGCAAAAAACATACCCTCACCTCCCACTTATCCGAACTCTCCCACTTAGCAAAACTCCAGCACCACTCAATGCACAAGGCACTCCGTGCACTGCACTAGCCCCTCCCCTTTTATACCTGGATTCTACTTCCAGTTTAAACTGCCCAAGAGTTTAAAAAACCCTTAAAAAATTAAACTTACTTCAAATAATTGACTTCTTAACACACTAAAATTCACAAAATACACTTAAATGATTTTTCTCCCACTTAGCAAAACTCCAGCACCACTCAATGCACAAGGCACTCCGTGCACTGCACTAGCCCCTCCCCTTTTATACCCGGATTCTACTTCCGGTTTAAACTGCCCAAGAGTTTAAAAAACCCTTAAAAAATTAAACTTACTTCAAATAATTGACTTCTTAACACACTAAAATTCACAAAATACACTTAAATGATTTTTCTCCCACTTAACAAAACTCCAGCACCACTCAATGCACAAGGACAAGGCAGCGCAAAACTGGAGGCAGCAGGAGCTCACTGGCAGGGGAACAGGTGCACCTACAGGTCCTAATCCCCATGGAGGAGATGGTGCTGGTCATTATTGGAACAGCCATTGCTGAGGCCGTGGCCAGAGGCGGGGCTGAAACCATCAAAGATGATGGTATCTGTAGTGTATGTACTTTGCAGAAGGAACTATATTCTGCAGCCCCTGTATACTGCAGTACCAGTAGTGACCACCCCTGTATATAAGCCTGTGTAGTAACTTTGCATAGTTAGTTCCAGTTTGTCTCCACTCAGTAAAGACCTGTTATAACCAACTCCTGCAGTCCGTGTCTCAATTACACACGGACATAATACTGGCGACGAGCAGATCCGAACTTACCTACAGTCTGCACCAGCTCATGGGGATCCATCCCTGAAGCGAAGTTGTCAGAGGCCGAGGCCAGAAGAAAGGAAGAAAAATAAATAAATAAAACGATCAGAAGAAACGGGCGTTGACCGTGGGGCAACTGCCTCTGATTCATCGGAGTGAAAGATTTGCAGGAGAGGCTGTCGAGAGCGGGGCTTGGTTATCCTGTCAATGGTGTTCCAGCTAATCGGGCTGGTGGCAGGTAGTACACTGATCCTTCCTGGGCTGCGGCGGGCTAGAGCTCGATCGGGTGGCTTTTCAACGGGGCCGAGCAGCGTTGTCGGGAAGAGGAGAGAGAGAGAGAGGGTGGAGCACACAGGGCGCGGCCGGTGCTACGAAGCCGGGCAGCGTACAGACCCGAGAAGAGGGAGGAAAGTGTCCCGCAGGGTTGCTCCGACGACGGGGAAATAAAAGAAATTAGAAGCGCAGAAAGCCGCAAGGAGCTGCCGTTTGCCACAGGAACCGCGGAGAGCGGCGTTAGCAGCAGCACGGGGGGAAGTGCGCGAAGACCATAGGGCGTCGCCATCAAGGCATAAAATGCCAGCAACAGCGCTAGCAGCAGCGGAGAAGACGGAAAGCGCGGGAGGCGCCATTTTGTTAAATCGGGGAAGAAGGCAATGCACGGGAGGCGCCATTTTGTTAAATCAGGGAAGAAGGCAAAGCGCGGGAGGCGCCATCTTAGATTTCCAAGATGCCAAAGACTGGCAATATCACTGCCTTCGATAATGCAATAGAAGACTGGACCACGTATGTGGAAAGAGTCGAAGTATATTGCGAGGCAAACGAAGTAGCCGATGAGAAAAAGGCATCGGTACTACTAAACTTAATTGGCGCAAGAATGTACGGCCTATTGCGGAACCTGATTACTCCAGCCAAACCGATGGCGAAGAGTTATAACGAAATTGTTGATATTCTACAGGAACACCTAAATCCTACACCGCTGCTGATAGCAGAAAGATTTAAATTCCACAGGAGAAATCAGCATAAAGATGAGAGCAATGCTGATTACCTTACGGAACTACGCAAGCTATCAAAGCACTGCCAGTTCAGAGCAGGACTGGCAGATACCCTACGGGACAAATTTGTCTGTGGACTCCTGAGTGAAGGAACCCAGAAGAGGTTACTCTCAGAGAAAGAACTGACGCTAGATAAGGCTTTCAGCGTGGCAGTATTGTATGAAGCAGCAGCAAGGGGAGCTGCGGAAATACAGCAAAAGCCACAGGAATACGGCACCCACGAAATGACACGGGGATTTGAAAAATGTTATTGCTGCGGCAGAACAAATCATGACCAGAAGGACTGCTGGTCCAAGGACAAAATATGCAGGCAATGCGGAAAGATGGGACACATTGCACGAGTTTGCAGGTCTGGGAAGAAGACTAACGACAACAAAAAGGCTACTAAGGAACAGTACAGGAAAGTACAAAAGATGACGGACAGTAGTTCCGAAGACCAGATGAGTGATAGTGAATCCGGGAACAAGAGACTAAGCTGTCTCAAACTTCACAACGTAATCGCAAAAGAGGATCACCGAACCATTTGGGTCACCCTCACGATAGCAGGGTCCCAAATCAAAATGGAATTGGATACAGGATCAGCCCTGACCATCATGAATCGACGAGACTACGAGCGGCTATTCTCACACATACCCTTGAAAGAGACATCCATTGTCTTGAAGACGTATACGGGGCAAAAAGTATACCCCAGAGGAAAAATAAGGGTGCCTGTCGAATACAACGGCAAGGAAATACAGAAATTGTATCTGTACATACTGCAGGATGGTGGACCACCGTTATTGGGACGTGAATGGATCAGAAAGATAAGTTTAGACTGGCACTCCATTCAGGCACTGACGGTGCCTGGTAAAAAGGATGACGACATCACACCTGGACGATTGTCAAAAATCTTAGCTAACGCCAAAGAAGTATTTCAACAAGAACTGGGAACTCTTAAAGGCGTAACCGCCTCGATAAAAATAGAAGAGAATGCAATTCCCAAGTTTTTCAAAGCAAGACCGGTACCATATGCAATTCGCCCAGCCGTCGAGGCAGAGCTGGAGAATCTGGAGAATGCAGGCGTGTTATCTAAGGTAGACTGGAGCGAGTGGGCGACACCCATTGTTCCTGTCATGAAGAAAACGTTAAACAATAAGTCTGAGGAGCCAAGGAAGGTTCGCATCTGTGGGGACTTCAAGGTGACGGTGAACCCAATCCTTCACACAGTACAATATCCTCTCCCGAGGATAGAAGATATTTTCACCTCACTATCTGGAGGGAAGCGTTTTACAAAAATTGACCTAGCACAAGCATATTTGCAGATGGAGGTTGAAGAATCCTCTAGGAAGTATCTCACGATAAACACTCACAAAGGTCTTTACCAGTATAATCGACTGGTATTTGGAGTAGCATCAGCTCCGGCGATATGGCAAAGAGCGATGGAACAAGTCCTGCAAGGGATTCCGGGGACTCAGTGTTACTTGGACGACATCCTAGTGACAGGTGAAGATGACAGTGAACACCTTGCCAACCTAGAGCAGGTGCTCACTAGACTAAGAGAACAGGGGCTACGAGCCAACCGCCCCAAGTGTGAGTTTTTTAAGAAACAGATACCGTATTGTGGCCACGTGATTGATGAAGAGGGGTTACATAAGTCCCCTGACAAAATTGAAGTGGTAGTTAAGGCTCCAGCGCCTGAAAATGTGTCGCAACTCAGGTCATTCCTCGAATTGGTGAATTACTACCATAAGTTTTTGCCGAATTTGTCCACAATTCTGCACCCACTGAATGCCCTACTACAAACTGGAGTAACATGGAAATGGAGCGATGAATGTAAGCGGGCCTTTCAGAAGAGTAAAGACCTAATCACTTCAAGAGAAGTATTGGCTCACTACAACCCATCACTACCGATAAGACTGGCGTGTGATGCGTCTCCCTACGGCATTGGAGCGGTACTGTCACATAAATTCCTTGATGGTTCAGAGAGGCCGATAGCTTTTGCGTCACGCTCGTTAACTTCAGCCGAGCGTAACTACGCCCACATTGACAGAGAGGCCCTCAGCCTGGTGTGGGGGGTGAAGAAGTTCAATCACTACCTGCACGGTCAGAAATTTACTCTACTAACTGATCATCAACCTCTTGTCTCCATTTTCAACCCTCAGAAGGGCGTCCCGATAATGACAGCACAACGGCTACAGAGGTGGTCCCTTTTCCTAGGGGCACACCAATATGACATCGAGTACAAAGGAACTAAACAGCATGGTAATGCTGATGGATTGTCGCGCCTACCGTTGCCGATGGTGGAAGAAGCACCTGCAGTGGATCCAGTGGAGATATTCCACTCGACCATAGTTGAATGTCTACCTGTGACGAATGCAAGCATAGAAAAGGAAACACGAAATGACCCGACACTCTCCTGGGTCTATGATTTAACGGTGAAGGGATGGCCAGCACATGGCGAACCACTGTTGCCAGCATTCTCGCTGAGAAGAGAACAGCTGTCAGTGTGCAGAGGAACCTTGATGTGTGGATCCAGAGTAGTAATTCCACCCAAATTGAAGGATAGAGTGCTCAATGAGCTTCATGAGGGTCATCTGGGAGGGGTAAAAATGAAGAACTTAGCCAGAGTGTTTGTGTGGTGGCCGGGAATCGATAGAGAAATCGAAGAGATGACCAAGAGCTGTACAGGATGCCAGAAGGTCCAAAACACCCCACCACAAGCCCCTCTACATCCATGGGAGTGGCCCTCATCTCCATGGCAAAGGGTGCACATTGATTTTGCTGGTCCATTTATGGACTCGATGTTTTTAATTGCTGTGGATGCACATTCAAAGTGGCCAGAGGTAATAAAAATGTCCTCAACCACCACAGAAAAAACTATCAATCTTACGAACCATATTCACCAGAAATGGGCTGCCTGAACAGATTTGCTCCGACAATGGACCACAGTTTGTGTCTGAAGAGTTCCAGAGGTTCTTAAAGAACAATGGTGTTAAGCATTACACATCCGCCCCATATCATCCAGCCACCAATGGATTGGCTGAGAGGTTCGTTCAAACATTCAAGAAGGCTATCAAGGCAATGTGTAATGAAGACATACCCCTACAACACAAGGTGGATAACTTCTTGTTTGCCTACCGGAATGCGACACATGCGGTTACCAACCAAACTCCAGCCATGATGTTCTTCAATCGAAGACTACGATGCCCCTTGGATTTGGTTAAGCCAAACATCAGAAGAGATGTGGAGAACAGGCAGTTTCAGAATATGAATGAAAGGCCGACCAGGAGTTTTAAGATAGGTCAACCAGTTTTGGCCCGGGACTACCGCACAGAGAAATGGCAGCCAGGAACGATCTGTACACGGCAAGGACCTCTAATGTATACCGTGGACGTTGGAGAGAGCATTGTAAGACGCCATGCTGACCAGATTCTAGAGTCACTGGAAAACGTCAATTCCACACCACGATCCGGTACACCTGGTGATAAAACCGAAGTACCAATTGCATCTACCTCAGAATCGGGAATATTGGAAGCAGACGAACCCAACAACGACGTTGATTCCGAATTAACTCTGCCAGAAGAACCTGATACCCCAAAGAGGCGTTATCCAGACAGAATCAGGAAGCCTCCTCAAAGACTGAACTTATAATTGCTTAACTTCAGCTAATGTATATGACAACTGTAATTGTAAATATGTTATTTAATTATTAATCGAATGTTATGTACTGTTTAGCTAAAAGGGGAGGAATTGTAGTGTGTGTACTTTGCAGAAGGAACTATATTCTGCAGCCCCTGTATACTGCAGTACCAGTAGTGACCACCCCTGTATATAAGCCTGTGCAGTAACTTTGCATAGTTAGTTCCAGTTTGTCTCCACTCAGTAAAGACCTGTTATAACCAACTCCTGCAGTCCGTGTCTCAATTACACACGGACATAATAGTATCCTTACATCTAATCCTCCTTCTCACATCCCACTTCCCCCTCATCCCACAATCTCTTCTGCATACTGCCTTCAAGAGGAGCAGGCTAGCTTTTAGTAAAGGCTAGCCTCGCTCCAGCAATGTGAACTTTGGCCCCTTGCTGAGTGCACAACCTGTCAGCAGCGGGTTCAGTGCTGCTCTGTGCGCTACGATCATCATAATTAGCAGGCAGCCCGAGGTTGGCGATGCGAGATACGCCCGTGCCTGTTTTCTGGCGTTATTGAATTTCCCGGCCAGAGTATTAAATCAAACACGGGATTATTTGGCATTAATAAACACTTCAAGATTTCTTCTCACTGTGATTTATGACTGGGAAATGTTGTAATAAAAGAGATGGAAATGTGAGAGGACATGAAACAAATTTGCTAAAGACTTTTTTCCTCACACAAATGCTATTTCACTGTGTTACAACATGGTGATCAGCTTAAATTGCAGATAAATAATGTATTCAAAATTATCACAAAAGCTTCTCTGTTCATTATTTTTTCATGAATTTGACCATTTTTGGAAATCTTTAATTATCCCCCGAGCTATGTGAAAGTCACTGGAGACATGGCTAACCTAAAAAAACAGATGTATAACCTTCTGGGGAAACGCTAATGGTTCCAAAACATTTGATGGAATTTGGAAAACTACATCGCCCACCACTCAAATACTCCCACAATGCCACTTCATCAAGGACCTTTGAGGATTATTAATGACGGCGGTCAACCAATAACAAATACTTTTCCATGGCAGTGAACTACTGCAATGAGATTTTGCTTTTTGTGCTTTATTATGCCATTTAATATTATTAACCTATGTTGTTCTAATGCAGGGGTTCGCAACCGGGAGTACGCGGCCCCCTAGGGGTACGCGAGAAGATTTCAAGGGGTCCGGGATTTAAAAAAATAAACAAGAAGAATATACCGTCACGTAAAGGTGGGATTGAGCTGAGCAAACTGGCGGCTCCGGCCCCGGCTCGGAGCTCTGTTTCCCCCCGCCTCTCCCCATTGTCTGTGCGGCAGCTGCCGCTGAGTTCAAGCTGCGCTCGCTGGCAAGGGGGAGAGGCGGCGCCCGCTGGTCGCTGAGCACAGAGCCCCGGCTCCAGCTCTCCGCCCTCCGCTCTCCTCGCGCCGGTTCCATTTCAGATTTGATTTTTTAAAATTCTATTTTTGTTATTCGTGTGGTCGCGATTGCCAGTCAAATGAAGAAGGGTCAAGGAAATAGTCGGCAGATGCAAGGAGGAAAGGAGCTGCTGGGGTCAAACAATGAGTCGCTGTCTTTGTGGAGGAAGAGGAGCGGAACATGTCAACATGAGGAAGCTATTAGGATTGACACTACCAGCAAAATTGAAACAATTTGCAAACTCATCTAAATATTCTGCACTCTCTAATTTCTCTCCCACCCGCCCCATTTTCTCTCTTGCTGTCCTCAGTGTATTCACTCATACTATAGTATAGTTACAAGGGTGCTGGCTGCTCTTTGGTGCCTAATCTCATTCATTCTTCACTTGCAAGCCTATAACTTGAGTGATTGCAGTCTCACTCTACCAAGGAGGGCATCACAGGCAGACTGATTGTTCACATCCAATGTTGGCCTTCAGCTAGGATTTCAACCTTCCAATACCGTCCTGCAGTTGCCAGGAATAAAACATTAATCTGGACACTGCTATGAGCAATTTGGGAGAAAAATCAAACGGGCATTAAAAAAATTGACCCTGAAATTTTGGTGTCTGCAATGGCGTACTCTCAGAGTACACCATCGTATTCCCTTTGAAGGTACGCCTTGGCAGACCATCCAAACCGCCTGAAAACTGAGCATTGCTGGCGCAGAGTTGCGCTATTTGCCCAGTGACTGGCCAGCAATTGCCCACGTAAGTCTTACAGTTGGAGTTATCTAAGGCATCAACAAGACATTTAAAAATGTAAAATTATGCACATACACTTAATTAAATGAGTTTATGCAAATATTGGCCCGGATTACAGTCTTAATGAGGTTTAAAATTATTATCAAAAGATTACATTTTTATTGAGTTTGGTGGAATGAAGGAACTTTATGAATAAAATTGCAATTCTGTACATTGTATAATTTTTACATTTCGGGATTCCATTGCATATCATTAGGGGATTCCCTTTCTAAATGATTGCAATGGAATTCTCCTTTGTCATTGGAGGACCGGCCCACGTGATCCCAGGAACGCTTCCGAACCATCTGCATCCCTGGGATCCGTGGGCCTTTCCGCTGCCGTCCGCCTGGATGCCTGAGACCACAACTCTTTGCAGCCTGCGCGCCAGGAGGTACTTTCAGAATTGTTTCGCGGGTCAGAGGCATGCTCCGGAGGTATGCCCCTGACCGCAATTTCTAGGTCATTGTGGTTTTTTTCATTTTCATTTTCATTGTACCCTTTGTTTATTAGTTACAAAAATATAGGAGATGGGGGGAAAAAGCGGCTGTTTGACTGTCAATTAAGCAGAGAACCGGAACCAGCTGATGTGGCGGGAACAGTCGGTGAGGGAGTCGGGGGTTGCATGGATAAGAGGGAGACTGGGGGGTCCGGTGATTTGGTCTCATGGGGAGGGAAAGAGGGAGTGAGATGTGTAGTGTATGTACCTTTAAGAGAGAACTACTTTTACAGCTCCCGTATACTGTAGTACTGGCAGTGACCACACCTGTATATAAGCCTTGAGCATGCCTCTGTATTGTTAGTCTTTAGACTACCCTCCTCCAGTAAACAACTGTTGATTGTTAAGTTACAGCCTCCGTCTAGTTATTGGAAAACATCATGCTTTAAGAATCACGGATTCAACAGTGGCAACGAGGTCGATTCGAATCTACCTGCAACTCTGCATTTCCTTTCAACGATTCGCTCCGGGAGGGCGGTGGAAGAAAGTCGAGGCCAGAAGCACGGGCGTCGAACACGAGCAACCGCCCAGTCGTCCGGCAGAGAGTGAACATCGCAGGGGAGGCTGTTGAGAGCCGGGCTTGGTTCCCCAGCCACGACGATCCAGCAACAGACTGGCAACAGGTTCAGCGCAGACCCTTCCCGGACAGCAGCGGCTGGAGCCGACCGACGGCACAGAAAAGGCCAAGCAGCATCGACGGGGTAAGAGAGAGGGTGAAGCGCACAGGGCACAGCCGGGGGTTGAAAACCGAGCGGCGTCGAGGAAAAACAACAACAAAAAAGAGAGGGTAAAGCAGCAGCCGGGTTCAGGACCGAGCGGCGGCAACGGGAGAGGCGCACAGGAGAACGCGCAGAGCACAGCCAGGGCTCAAGGGCTGAACAACGTCCGCGGGGGAAAGAAAGGAAGCGCGGGAGACGCCATTGAGCCGCGGAGAAGAAGGGAGAGCGCGGGAGACGCCATTTTAGAAGCTGCAGCGGAGAAGAAGGGCGAGCGCGGGAAGAAAGGAAAGCGCGGGAGACGCCATTTTGTGCCAGCGGAGAAGAAGGGAGAGCGCGGGAGACGCCATTTTAGACAGTTTAATCACACCCAGGGACGCCAAAGAGTGGCAGTATCACTGCGTTCGACAATGAAGTCGAAGATTGGGCGACATATGTGGAACGCATTGAGGTGTACTGCAGGACGAATGAAGTGCCAGATGCAAGGAAAGCACTGGTTTTGTTGAATTCCATGGGTGCAAAAACTTATGGCTTACTGCGAAACCTAATAACCCCAGAGAAGCCAGTGGATAAGAATTTCAAAAGCATAGTGGAAATCCTACAGGACCACTTAAACCCCACACCGCTGCTGATAGCAGAAAGATTTAAGTTCCACAAAATGAACCAGCATAAAGACGAAAGTAATGCTGAGTACTTAACGGAACTGCGCAAGCTATCGAAACACTGCCAGTTTGGATTGGGACTAGCAGATACGTTAAGGGACAAGTTTGTGTGTGGGCTTCAAAGTGAAGGAACCCAGAAACGGCTTCTATCAGAAAAGGATCTTACGCTGGACAAGGCTTTCAGCATGGCAGTATCACACGAAGCAGCCGCATGGGGCGCTGCAGAGATACAGCAGAGACCGCAGGAATATGGCACCAATGAAATGTCATATGGAGCAGGGAAGTGTTATCGCTGCGGCAGAACAACACACGACCAGAAGGATTGTTGGTTCAAGGACCAAGTGTGCAGACAGTGTGGAAAAGCAGGACACATAGCAAGAGTCTGCAGGTCAGGGAAGAAAACCAACAGCAAGAAATCTCCACAGGGGAAGTACAAAAAGGTACATAAGGTGATGGACAGTAGTTCAGACGAACAGAAAAGTGATACAGACTCCGGAAGCAAGGAGCTGGGTTGTCTGAAACTACATAAGGTAACCAAAATGGAGGATCACCAGACTATCTGGGTTACACTCAAGATAGACGGAGTCCAAGTGAAAACGGAATTGGACACAGGATCAGCCCTAACAGTCATAAACCAAAGGGACTAAAAGCGGCTATTTTCACATATACCCTTGAAAGCTACAGAGATTGTCTTGAATACGTACACGGGGCATAAAGTCTACCCCAAAGGAAAAATAAAGGTGAAAGTGATATACAAAGGCCAGGAAATACCTAAAATGGACCTTTTATGTATTGCCAGATGGAGGACCACCACTACTAGGATGTGAATGGATCCGGAAGATGCAATTAAATTGGCATTCCATACAGGCACTGAAGGTTGAGGCCAAAAAGGATGATGACGTCACATCTGGACGACTGTCAAAAATGCTAACTGGCGCAGAGGAAGTGTTCCAGGAGGGACTCGGAACACTAAAAGGCATAATAGCGACGATTAAAATAGAGGAAAATGCAAGCCCAAAGTTTTTTAAGGCCAGACCGGTGCCTTATGCGATCCGACCAGCCGTCGAAGCAGAGCTAGAAGGGTTGGAACGTTCAGGAGTACTTTCCAAAGCAGACTGGAGCGAGTGGGCTACACACATCGTTCCTGTAATGAAGAGGTCGTTGAGTAATACGCCTGGGAAACCAAAGAAGGTCCGCATCTGTGGGGATTTTAAGGTGACAGTGAACCCAATCCTTCACACGGTACAATATCCACTTCCACGGATTGAGGATATTTTCGCCTCACTATCTGGAGGTAAACGCTTCACCAAATTGATCTGGCCCAGGCGTACCTGCAAATGGAGGTAGAAGAAGTCTCGAAACAATACCTCACGATCAACACTCATAAAGATCTCTACCAATACAACTGGCTGGTGTTCGGGGTAGCATCGGCTCCGGCTATTTGGCAAAGGGCAATGGATCAAGTCTTGCAAGGGATTCCAGGGACCCAGTGTTATTTGGACGACATCCTGGTCACGGGCAAAAATGAAAGTGATCACCTCGCCAACCTGGAGAAGGTGCTCACTAGATTAAAGGAATATGGGCTGCAAGCTAATCGCCACAAGTGCGAGTTTTTCCAGAAGCAGATCTCATATTGTGGCCACGTTATTGATGAAGAGGGGTTACATAAGTCCCCTGAAAAGATTGAGGCAGTAGTTAAGGCTCCAGCACCGGAAAATGTGTCACAACTGAGGTCGTTCCTCGGGCTGGTGAACTACTACCATAAGTTCTTACCAAATTTGTCTACAGTATTACACCCACTGAACACCCTACTGCAAACGGGGGTACCATGGAAGTGGAATGACGAATGTAAATGAGATTTCCAGAAATGCAAAGAATTGATCACATCAAAAGAGGTGTTGGCCCATTTCAACCCAGCACTACCAATTCGGTTGGCATGTGATGCATCACCCTATGGTATTGGAGCGGTGCTGTCGCACAAATTCCCAGACGGGTTGGAGAGGCCAGTAGCCTTTGCGTCTCGGTCACTAACCTCAGCCGAGCGCAACTACACCCAGATCGACAGGGAGGCCCTCAGCCTAGTATGGGGAGTAAAAAAATTCAACCACTATCTGCATGGGCAGAAGTTCACCTTGCTGACTGACCACCAACCACTTGTCTCCATCTTTAATCCAAAGAAGGGCGTTCCGGTGATGACTGCACAACGGCTACAAAGATGGTCCCTTTTTCTAGGGGCGAACCAATATGAAATAGAGTATAAGGGCACGAAACAGCATGGAAACGCTGATGGGCTATCACGCCTGCCACTGCCTACTGTGGAGGAAGCACCAGCAGTGGATCCTATCGAAATATTTTATTCGTCGATAATTGAACGATTGCTAGTAACTAACGCGGATATAGAGAAGGAGACCCGCAATGATCCGACACTGTCTCGGGTATATGATTTGACGGTGAGGGGATGGCCAACACATGGCGACTCACTGTTGCCAGCATTCTCATCCAAAAGAGAACAGCTGTCAGTATGCCAGGGGACAGTGATGTGTGGATCTCGAGTGGTAATTCCACCCAAGTTAAGGGAGAGAGTGCTCAATGAGCTTCACGAAGGTCATCTGGGAGGGGTGAAAATGAAAAGCCTTGCTAGGGCTTATGTGTGGTGGCCGGGGATCGATCAACAAATCGAGGACCTAACGAAGAGCTGCTCAGGATGCCAGAAGGTCCAAAATGCACCACCACATGCTCCTCTACACCCATGGGAGTGGCCCTCCTCTCCATGGCAATGGGTGCATATTGATTTTGCTGGTCCATTCATGGACTCAATGTTGTTAATAGCAGTGGATGCGCACTCGAAATGGCCTGAGGTGATCAAAATGCCCTCCACCACTACAGAGAAAACGATTGCAGTCCTACGGACCATATTTGCCAGAAACGGCTTGCCAGAGCAGATTTGCTCTGATAATGGACCACAGTTTGTGTCCGAAGAGTTTCGGAAATTTATGAGACGGAATGGGGTAAGGCATTACACATCCGCCCCGTATCATTGAGCCACAAATGGATTGGCTGAGAGGTTTGTGCAAACCTTTAAAAAGGCGATAAGGGCCATGTGCGATGATGAAATTCCACTACAGCATAAGATGGACAATTTCCTGTTAGCTTACAGAAATACGACACATGCAGTTACCAACCAGACCCCAGCCATGATGTTCTTTAACCGAAGGTTGAGATCTCATCTGGATTTGCTTAGACCAAATGTGCGAAGAAATGTTGAGGATAAGCAATTCCAGCACATCAATGAGAAGCCGACAAGGAGCTTCAATGTAGGACAACCAGTCTTGGCCCGCGACTACCGAACAGAGAAATGGCAACCCGGAATGATATGCACACGGCAGGGGCCATTAATGTACACAGTGGATGTCGGGGAGAACATTGTGAGATGCCACGTCGACCAGATACTAGCGTCACAGGAACAAGTCAACCCCATGTCTCACGTACCTGGGGATGAACCCGACATACCGGTAGCATCTACCTCAGAAACAGTAGCAGCGGAAACTGATGAACTAACCGACGAAAGGGGGCCAGAATTGCCTCCGCACCAAGAACAAGAACCTCAGGAAAGGCGCTATCCAGAAAGGATCAGGAAGCCGCCCCATAGACTGAATCTATAAATGGACTATTTCAGTTTAATGTGCATGTTAAAGTGTTACCTGTTATTTGAATGTTATGGGTACTGTTAATCTAAAAGGGGAGGAATTGTAGTGTATGTACCTTTAAGAGAGAACTACTTTTACAGCTCCTGTATACTGTAGTACCGGCAGTGACCACACCTGTATATAAGCCTTGAGCATGCCTCTGTACTGTTAGTCTGTTATATCCCCAGGCCATAAAACTCATGAACGATTAATTTTTTATTATTTATTACTGTTGTTTTATTTATTATTACTGTCTTTCTATTAGTATTTCTATTAGTATTTTTATCATTGTTATGCCATATTTATTCCAATGTTGGGAGGACTCGTAAAAATCAACATTTCATTGTGCAGTACACACGTCTGCTGCATATATGACAAATAAAATTGAATTGAATTGAATTGAATTGAATTAGTCTTTAGACTACCCTCCTCCAGTAAACACCTGTTGATTATTAAGTTACAGCCTCCGTCTAGTTATTGGAAAACATCATACTTTAAGAATCACGGATTCAACAAGATGGAAGTGGGGAACAGTATTTTCTGTTGTGTTACAGGGGGTCCGTGGAATTTTTATAACACGGGACTGGGGGCCTCAGAAACAAAAAGGTTGAGAACCCCTGTTCTAATGCATTGACTGATGGATTTACAGTGTTTCCTTCTGTAAAACTCAACATTTTTAAAGTGTGATTTCTGTAATAGAAAACATGTTAAAAAGACTAAAGGAAATTGTTGTATATTTTGAATGTGTATTAGAATTGTCCCTCATGGGATACCGTAGTGGTGATTTGCAATGCACTATGGGAAATGTAGTGCATTGAGTGAAGAAGCACATTGTAAATAAAATGGCCGTTAACTAAACTCTCCACCCCGGAGTCCTCCTTAATTGTTTTATAGGTAAGGGTATAAAACCCCTTGAGACACAACAGAAATCCACAAAAATATTCTAAGATTTCTCCCAGATTGGAGCCACGCTCAAAGGAAAAGTGGGTCAAAGGATCAGTGCTGCAGTGTTACAGAGTTACGTAGGGTTGAATCTTAACTCCCAAAAACAGGAGGGTTGGGGGTTAGGTCAGAGGTTAAAATTAAAAAATTCAGAAACAGGAACCCAACCTGCCTCGAGTCCGCCCACTTTCGGTTTTAATGGAGGCAGAACGAGTGGCGGGTGGCCAACCCGCTTGCAGGAGGCGGGTTCGTCATTTAAATATTATAATGTGATTGCGAACCTTCATGTTAACGGTCATTCTATTTTTAACTCATGTCGGCTGGGTTTCTCTGGCCTCAGGAAACCCGGCAGGTGAAAGGAGGTGCGAAGGGATGAATCCATGAGGTAAGTGCCTTTACAGCACTGCTTATGGACCACGAGGAGCAGGAGTGTTTTCTCCGGGCCCAACAAGCTACTCAGTAAGCTCCCCATCCCCTGTCTGTTAATCCCCCATCATCGGACATCCCCCCCGACCACCATTGGACTCCCCGACCACCATCTGCCCCCTGATCACCATCAGTCCCGCCCAAATCAACATCAGAACCTCCCCCATGATCAGACCCCTCCCCCAACCACCATCTGGTCCTCCCCACTGGGATTGGACCTCACCCCCGCGATTGGACCCTCCCTGCAATTGGACCCCCACCCCCTCCCCCGCCCCACCACGATCTCTCCCACCCCACCACTAAATGTACCTGCTCTCAGGCCAGCTCGGCTGCAGCCTTGTGCTGGAAGAGTTCCCACCCAATAGGCCTCCAGCCTGTCAATCAGGCTGGCTGTGGGCGAGAAACCAGGAAAAAATTCAGTGACGTACTGCAGTTAAAAACTGCAGGACATTAACAAACCCCATACTTCTGGGTTTCCCGACCTCCAATCATCCTCCCGCTCCCTCCCTGTCTCCGAGCTAAAATCTAGGCCATAGAGCCTACAGCACAGAAACAGGCCATTCGACCCAACTGATCTATGCCGGCATTTATGCTCCACACAAACCTCCTCCCTCCCCTTTCACCTAATCCTAGCAGCATATCATTGTAGCAGTATCTCCGAGCAGCTTTCCTCTGAGAGGCCACGATTTTGCCAACCATTGTACCAGGTCATACTCTGCCTTTGACAAAATAGGATCAACTGAGAAAATTGTCCTGCAGTTGCTTAAACCTTTGACTGTAGAAATAAACAACAAACTGAAGTGATAACTAACATGACATGGGTTGTTTTGTCCATGGCCCAAATTAGATTTATTTGCACATGGCCCAGTTCAGCCCAGGTATAGTTTGGATATGCCTGTTCCTTTAATGGGCACGTGCAGAATCAAAAATGCTGCAGGTGTGATATCATTTTCATATTCTGCCACGAGTATTTTTGCTGTCATGACAGTTAGCTGTTGGTGATTGGTGGGTGAAGCAGTGACAAATGTAGATGGCTTTTTATTTTTTCTATTGTTGTAATTGACAGCTCAGCTTCGAGGTCTATTTGATAGGGAGGGATTTTTAAACAAGGATCCGGATTTTAAAGCCAAGGCATTGCAGTATAGGTAGGTAGTGCAGTTTGGCGAGGACAGAGTTGATAGGTGAGCAGGACATAGTATGGGATAGGATGCAAGTGGCGGCAGTTTGAACTGGTTGGATTTTATGTAGGACGGAGCTCAGAAGGACAACAAGGAACACGCTGGACAAACTGACCTTGGATGCGGCAAAGGCTGGTTTTAGCAGCAGAGATGGGGGAGTGAGGTATGGATGGAGGCAGGCAATATTTTGGATGTGGCAATAATCGCATTGGTGATAGAAAGCATATGAGCTTTGAAGCTCAGCAGCAATACTGAGGTTATATACCACTGGACTTAGCCTAAGTCAGCAGCAAGGAAGAGAGATCTAGGGTCTAGGATGCATGATTCCTGGTGGGTGCCAAGCAGGATGGCTTTGATCTAGCCAATGTTAAGCTGGAGAAAATTCTGGCTCCTTGATGTTGAACAAGTAGTCAGACAGCATGGTAACAGTCATGGAGTTGAGCGTGGTAGTGGAGAGATAAAGCTGGCTGGGAAGCTGACCATGTAATAAGAGATAAACATTATAGACTAAGAGATTGAATTTTTGTGGAGATTCTCCCAATCATCCACCATAACTCCAGCGGAAGATCGCAGGTACTTGGTGTAATTGTATAAATGGTGCAGCAATTGGATATCGAAACAGAAATTACTATGATGGTTTACACATATGGGGAGTGGAATGAAATGTTATTTTGTGTTGAAGATTGCACTGACCAGGGACTAGAATTTACTTTGTCTTCTCTGGGCAATGCCTGGGGTACTTTATATTTGCATTTACTTGACTATAATGTAGTACTGTTACACAATGCTGTGAAGTATATAATATTCAGCTTATTTTGACAGGTATAAATACATTGGGCCAGAAATTCGGGTCAGAGGCTTCCCGCGGGTGCAAGCTCCCGAGCTGCACTTACCTAGCACGCCGGCCGTTGTACTGTGGGCCCGCGTGGGATTCTGATCCTGGGCCTCCTCCAACAACCGGCACGCAGTGCTTGCGTATCCCAGGGGCGCAGTTAGTTCGAAGCGTCCCCGGAGATCACGTGGGCCATGGAGAGCCAATCGCAGCAGGGAATCTCCATTCATAGATTTGACAAGAAGACCTGTCAAATCTATGAAATAGAGATCGGCCCCAAAACATAACTAAAACTTCAAATAATTTTTTTTTTTAAATCACATTTTTAAAATAACTATAAATTACATAAAATAACTATTTTAAACAATAATTTAAATTTTTGAAAGAATTAATTACAGTTTTTAACAGGGCTAAAAATAAACTTACCTTTCTTTAAAGTATTTAAAAATAATGGCCTAGAAATTCAGTATAGCCACTTTTGGGGCGTTAAAGTCGGGCGGGCGCTAAAGTTTGGGCCCGCCGGAAAGTGGAGGCCACTTCGCCGATATTCAGTAGCTTTGGCCAAGGAGTTTGCTCGAGCGCTAAAACTGGCATTGCACGCCTATCTTTAGGCGCTAAGCCGGCAGTGCAGACTGATACCGCCGAGGCCGGGCGCAGCGCAGGTGCGGTCATGTTTTGATTGACAGCAGACACCCTGGCGCCGGCCAGCTCTTAAAGGGGGAAGGGTCGACTTGGTCTGCTGCCACGCCCTGGATACTGCAGCCCTCCAGCTAGGCCTAAACACTGCTGCTGGAGAGAAATAGCGCCAGCAAGGATGCAGAGGGCCCGTGAGCGAGCGCAGCGCTTCTCTGCCCATGATTTAAAGGTGCTGGTTAGGGCTTTGGAGAGGAGAAGCCATATCTTGTTCCCGGACAGTGGCAAGAAGCCTCCCAAGAGGGTGTACAGGAGAGCCTGGAGGGAAATCGCCCAGAGGGTCACAGCCAACAGCGATGTCCCCAGGACTGCTGACCAATGCCGGAAAAAGTTTAACGACCTCACTCGGGTTGTCAGGGTGAGTACCCCTTCCAGTGTCCTCCTCATCCTTGCATGTGCACCTCACATTATGGGCAAAGGGACCTCAAAGGCCTAATGGCCAGCCCTCATCCAGCAGCTATGGCACTGGCATGAACATCAATTGCACTTTCTGCACTTTACACACTGGCCAAGCTATTCGACCATGGGAGGCAGTGCACACAACAACAGGGCACCACACTGGCCAAGCTATTCGACCATGGGAGGCAGTGCACACAACAACAGGGCACCACACTGTACTTAGAGGCCGTCCTTTCTCTTGCAGGCCAAGCTGGCCCAGAATCTGAAGAGCCGGACTGACACCGGGGGAGGCCGTGCCCAGTTCCAGCAGCTCAGTGACCTGGAGGAGCACGTGGGTCGACTCATGGGTGCCCGGGTGATTGGCCCCGTTGCAATTGGAGATGCCGACCCTGTGCTGGGCCCCAATGGTAAGGACATGACCGTTTGGACCTCTCTCGTTCCCCTTGCGCTTCAGATCTACATCCTTTGCCACTGTCCGACCAATGCGCAGAATGCCACCACTCATGCCTCCCTCGCTGATGCCCTGTCCTCACTCTAAAGCTACTCTTGTGCCTTCCTGCTTTCAGCTGGTGAGGAGGAGGTCCCTGAAGCTGCGAGTGTCAGTCCCTCAGAAGAGCAGGACGAGGAGGAGCAAGAGGAAGGCGGCACATCGGGGGAACCCTCATCCGCGCCAGGGGATGGCAATGGAGGGGACACGTCTTCCCTGGAGGAGAGCCAGGGGGAAGTGTTGCAGGGGGGTGTAGCTCCTGTGCCCAGTGGCGTCCAGCCACGCGGGAAGGGTCGGGCAGCTCGGCGGCCTTCTCCCCAGAGGGGGGAAGTGTTGCAGGGGAGTGTAGCTCCTGGGCCCAGTGGCGTGCAGCCACACGGGAAGGGTCGGCCAGCTCGGCGGCCTTCTCCCCAGAGGGAGAGTCCGGCCTCCAGTCCGGAGACGGTCCTCGCCCAGGAGGTGCGCCTCCTTGATCAAATGCCCGCGGACTCGGATCGTCGGCACACCGAGTTCATGGGGGTTGTGGGACGGTTGCCTGAGGCCATTGAGTCCCTGGCTCATAGTGTGGCCGATTTCGGGGCCTCACAGGCCAGGGGTTTTGAAACTCGCGGCAGCACAGGCCAGGGGTCTCGAACAATTCGGGGCATCACAGGACGCGAGTCGGGCACAATTCGGGGCATCACAGGACGCGAGTCGGGCCGAATTCAGGGCATCACAGGACGCGAGTCGGGCCGAATTCATGGCAGCACAGGACGCGAGTCGGGACGACTTCAGGGCAGCACAGGCAGCGAGTGGAGAGTTGATCAGTGGTGCCGTGCAGTCACTGGCTGGTCTGATGCGGGCACAGACCAGGGCAGTACGGGCACTCACTGCTGCCACACTCGCTGTGTCACGCACGCATCGCCAGGGCACCCGCCGCGCTGCTGCAGCACAGCGGTCTGGCCTTCACCAGATTGCTGCGCTTGCTGCAGTGCCAGCCCGGCCGAGTGCCAGTGTCTCTGGCGACCAGCGAGCGCCTGGCATCAGCCAGCTTGCCCCCATTGCTGCAGCCGCCACTGCCACTCCCCCAGCAAAGCTGCAACGAGCTGCTGGAGAGACTGATGCTGCCCAGCCACAGCTGCAGCAGTCAGCAGCCGGCCCCTCGAGGGCCGGAGCTCGTCTAGGCCGACCCCCAAGGGCACCTGCCGTCACGCAATGTGCCCCTCAGGAGCCTTCCCCCAGCCTTGCAACACCCACAGGGCCCAGGTTGAGGCGGAGCAGCAGGTCGACCAGGGGCCGGAAAAGCCTGGACAAGGACTCGCCCTCTCGGCACACAAAGTAGAGGGTGTTGGCAAATGTTTTTTTATCTGGGGGTGTTTGTGTTCTTTATGGGGGGGTTTATCTTGGTAAGGCCGAGGATGAAGGCCATTGTTTTTTTATATGGGGGTGGTTGTGTTCTCTATGGGGGGGGGGTTCTTTTGGTAAGGCCGAGGATGAAGGCCATTTGGATGGACAAGTTTTGTTATTCCTCCCCAGGTTGTGGGAGTGAGATATGTTTTTGACTGTTTTTTGGGGGTGTTGTCTGTTTTTGGGTTTCATGTGGGAAGGGCCCTGAGTTTGTTCAATAAAGCTTTTTATTTATTCAGCTTGTCCATGTGTGATGTTTCAAGTGGTTGTTGCGTTAACCGGCTGAGGGCTTGCGGAGCGGCTGCATTCATGTGCCTTCATTGCCGCAAGCCATTCCCTGACAGGGGGCCTAGAAGTGTCGTTCAATAAGCCGCCAACGGACGGCCCTTGGACCTTGTGGCTCCCTCCTGGGCTGGTACTCCTCCTCCTCCTCCTCCTCCTCCTCATGGTCCTCCTGCTCATCCTCCTGAGGTGGTGGTCCAATGTGAGGTGGCAGTGCCTGAGTCCTGCGGATAGCCAGGTTGTGCAGCATGCAGCAAACGACGACGAACTGGGAGACTCTATCCGGCGAATACTGTAGAGATCCGCCGGAGCGATCCAGGTAGCGGAACCGTTGCTTGAGGACACCAATCGTTTGCTCTATGATGTTCCTTGTGGCTTGATGGCTTTCGTTGTATGCCTCCTCAGCAGGGGTCCTGGGCGCGCGGAGCGGGGTCATGAGCCATGTACACAAAGGATAGCCTTTGTCCCCGATAAGCCATCCTCTTGGGGGAGGCTGTGCCTGGAACATGTCAGCCACAGTAGTCTGGCGCAGGATAAATGCATCGTGGCTGCTGCCTGGAAAGCGGGCATTGACAGCTAGGATGCGCTGCCTGTGGTCACACACCAGCTGTACATTGAGGGAATGGTAGCCCTTCCGGTTGCGGTAATCCTCGGCATTGTCGATAGGTGCCCGCATAGCCACATGCGTGCAGTCAATGGCGCCCTGCACCATGGGGAAGTCGGCGATCCTCGCAAATCCGACTGCACGCTGCTCCTGCCTCTCTAGGGTCATGGGGAAGGAGATGAATTGGTGTCTCCTTGCGAAAAGGGCATCGGTGACCTGCCGGATGCAGCGATGCACGGCAAACTGGGAGATGTTCGCTATGTCCCCAGCAGCGGCTTGGAAGGAGCCGCTTGCATAAAAGTTCAGAGCCACCGTGACCTTCACTTCCACCGAGAGAGATGTCCTGCACATCAGCTGTGGACGCAGGTCTCTGTGAAGCAGCTGGCAGATCTCTGCAACCACCTCCCTTCTGAAGCGCAGCCTCTTAACACAATGCGCGGCAGTCATGGTGAGATAGGACACCTGCTGACGGTATTCCCTGAGTGGGTAAGGCCTACGTTGCCGACGCCTGATGGCCCCTCTGCGTCTAGGCATGGCTGCCCCTCTCACACAGCGTCTGCGAGCCCGTCGCACATAATGCTGGAACTGAGGGTTGGAACCCCATGCAGCCCCCATAATATACTTGCAAACAGTGAAATCACAATGAGTCAAATTTCCAAGCTCTGGCCAGAAGCCAAAAATACCTCTCCTATGTTGGCCCAAATCAGTAAGGTCTCTTCCTTGGTCTCTGTCCAGAAATCCGTAGCACTAAAGTCATTGCAGCAAAATGGCAGCCCTTTATAGTTCAATCTAAGTGCCCTTTAATTAGCGCTCCCCGAGGCCCGCAGGGCCTCTGCTGCGTTCCACCTCACAGTTCTTAACAGCGCCACGCCCACATTGGGCGGGCGCCACTGAAATTCCGGTTTGGGGCGCACAAACGGCGTTGCACGACGAAATGACGTCATAAGTTGCGCGCGCAGCTGAGCGCGCGCAAACACTTTGCGCCGGCGCTAAATGTCAACTGAAGTTAGGCGTAGGTGCAGATCATTCTGCGCCCGGCCGCTAAGTGCCTAGCGCTCGAGATCTACTCCTCTTATGGCGCTAACGGCTGGCGAACGCAACTGAATTTCTAGGCCAATAAACCTTGGAAAAAATGTTTTAATTTTACTTAATTCACCACTTACCTTGTTAAAAGCAGGCCTTGCGACTGCTTTTTAAAAGCATAGCTGCTGGAGACTTATCCTCCCGGAGATACCTGTAAAAGAACAGGAAGTTCCAGGCGTACGCGCTGCCTCTCCGGCACACGCGTTCGACCTGTGAACCCCTTCTTTCAACGGAATGGAAGTTCCGGTTTCCCGCGCATGCACAGTGCAAGCACAAAACTGGCACTTTCGTTGGCCCTACGCGTGAGTACCCTATGCGTACTCACCCGTGGGGACCCGAATTTCTGGCCCATTATATTGTGATGGACTACTGTAACATTTTTAATTCATTCAGTCTGGACTTCTGGAATTTTAGGTCATATATTAAAGAATTCTAAATTGATTTTTGGACCATTTCATGCAAAGTTTTAGTTATGGTCATCTTTTGACGAATACTGTATTTCTTTACTCATTTTAGGAAAGTATTAAATTCCATTATGAGCTAGAGTCTAGGGCAATACATGCCAACAATACTGGATAAATGATGGGGCTGCAGGCAGTGGAAATCTATTATATTGAAAATGTTAGCTTAGAGCAAAATTCCTATTAGACTATACCTACAGATGTTAAAGTCTGGATCTTTCGTGACAGAAGCTAAAAATTGGCCCACATGGTGCTTCAGCTAAAAGCTGCTAGCTGGCTCTGGGAATAAAGTGGCACTGTATTTGCAGAGAGTAAATATATGTTGCAGAAAATGCAAGATTCCATTCAAGCAGGAAATACATTTAGCTCCCCAAAACTGAGATTATAAGATTGTTTCTGCCCTAAAGCATTTAGCTCTCACACTGCCTCGATTTATGAGTCTACATATACCTCTAATAAACCAAATAAAAGGCTGCCTTGTCATTTAAATATCAAACCTAACAAATTAATATTTGGGGCCTCGGCATAGTTCTTTATACTAAACAAATGGCAAAATGTCTCCCAAAGCAGGAATCCTAGTTAATTGTTACAAACCATGACAAAAACTGCTGATATTAATTTTCAGGATCCATTCACTTCAAAAAGCTTGGGGAAAAAAAGGTAAAACTTATGACTTATTTCCAATATTTGTGACAAAACTGTTTGAGCCTAATGTAACTAAATCTAGTGTGATCAACTATCAGGCTAAGAATTGTTCCTGACAATCAAATGATCCAATTACTAAATCATAATTTATAGCTAACTCAATCAGTCAGCAGACAGAACCATCACCTTTACAGGAGGATGCTGATCCTTTTTATTTTTGGAACTTACATTACAAATATCTTATTAAGTATTTTTTTGTTCTGTTACATTATGTTACTTCATTGCAGTAAAAAATATAATGCAAAAATATTGAATGATGCCACAAGACTATCAATCAACGCCAATGTGATTTATTTTTCTAGCCAGCGCTGTCCCATCATGTGTGCTACTAATGCAATGCATTGTTCTGTATTTCATTGTTATTCCATTGTTAATAAATGTGATTGCTTTATTTTAGGGTAGATTTGATTATAATCTCACAAGCAGAATAGAGAGTTTGTGTTATTTGTTTGCAGCTGCAATATAATAATAGGATAAAAAATAACAGAAGTGCCATGTCAGATTATGATGTTTCAGGCCACGAGATATCTTATGACGTAATAGACATTAGGGATACAACTGGACCTGTTTTGGGTCAGACTAATTGGTTGCATCCCTGAATCTGTGTCAGTTCAGACACTCCTGGTTTGAGCTGCCACATCCTTTTAAAGGGTTGCTCTGCATTGCTATGCCTCAATTTTCATTATTCGTTCCTAATTTTACCTGACAGCACGGAAGGCAATAAATCAGTTTTGAATTAACAAATGACAAATGTGGCCTTTTAAATATTATTATTATTACCTGGTAGTCTAGTGTGTGTGAGTTTATCAAGGAGGTGATAGAGGAGGTGGTGATGGTATTTGGCTCTTTAAAAAATGATAAACTTTTAAAAATCTGATTCTGAATAGCAGGAAGAGAACTATTTGGCCTTGTAGATGTACATCACTATTGTTATATAGAGGAAGGGAGCAATCTGGCACTGTAATAAATATGCTTGCATCAGCTGCCTGGTAAATCAGTAGGCAGAGGGCAATAATGCAGCCTCATGGTAGTGATGTAGAATCCAATTAGTGATAGATGAACTAAATGGTGGCAATTCAAGTATTCCATTCGGCACAGTGATCCCTGTGTTGCTGGGCTGGGAGGGCAGGCTTTTGTTCTCCATGGAGAGCAGCAGACCAGGGATGAACAGTGAGATGTGGGAATAGATCAATATTCGGAAGCTTTGCTTCACTACCATTGAGGATCAGAAAGTGTTCATGCGGAACTTTCCCTCAGGAGATCAAATGAACAGGATTGAGTTCTTAATAGGGTAGGTTTTGAATGGTCTCTGGAAGAAATGGGTTTTGTGGGCTTTCTTATGTCCATATAACTAACCAGTTTTATTTGCTTTGTGTGAATTTTGCTGCTGCTTGGGAATGAAACATTTTCAAGGACTCCCAAGTGTAACAGTGTTAGATGTACAATCCGTGCAAGGATCAGTGATGGGACTTTTGATAATCGCACTGTCTATCAATGATGTGGAATTGGGGATAGCGGCAAAGCTGTCAAAATTTGCCAATGACATCAAGATGAAGGATTTGCAAGCAATTAAGAGCAGGCTGACCAATTGCAGAGGGATCTGATGCGCTATCAATTACTGAGAAAGACTGGAAGTTAAGAGAGTAACAAACAGGCTTTTATTAGCTAAAGAACGAAGGCATGCCTCTAGTGGTCGACCGGTCCTGAATGCCTGGGGAACTGCAGAGCAGCCGCCTTTATACCAGGGCATATGGGTGGAGCCAGGGGCAGAGCCAGCTGAGGTATGCACAGACAGGTACAACAATGGGCAAGAGTGAACAACAGTGAACAACAGTGAACAACAGTGGTTTACCACATTCACCCCTTGCTTAAAAAATGAGTCCGACGGGGTGAAGTGTATTAAAAGTTCGTATAATTAAGTCTTTCTGGGGGTCTTGTATGCCGTCGTGATCGTCGTGGCGACGGCTGAGGTGGTGCAGCTTTCGACGCCGAGTCCCGCGTGGGCCGGAGCACTGGCGTGTCGTCCTCATGGGTGTTGAGTTGGTTGGTGATCAATGACGGGTCACGGGGCCACGGCGTGCCGTCTACAGGGGTTAGGTATGGGTCCGTTGCCGCTGGTGCATTGTGGGTAGCGGTGAAGGGCAATGGTAGTGGGTAGTGGGTGATGTTGGTTTCAGGGGCCCCCGAGGGTGCGAGGTCTCGTATGGAGACTGTGTCCTCCCGCCCGTCCGGGTACGCAACGTAGGCATACTGAGGGTTGGCGTGGAGGAGGTTGACCGTCTCAACCAGGGGGGCTGTTTTATGGGTCCTCACGTGCTTCCGAAGTAGGACGGGCCCTGGAGACATCAGCCATGGTGGTAGCGAGGTCCCCGATGTGGACTTCCTAGGGAAGACGAGCATTTTTTCGTGAGGGGTGGCGTTAGTGGCAGTATACAGAGCAGTGACCGAATGGAGTGGAGCGCATCGGGGAGGACATCCTGCCAGCGGGAGGTTGGAAGGCCCTTAGATTTTAAGGCTAGCAGGGCGGCCTTCCAAACTGTCGCGTTCTCTCTTTCTACCTGTCCGTTCCCCCGGGGGTTGTAGCTGGTGGTCCTGCTCGTGGCAATACCTCTCACGAGCAGGTACTGGCGGAGTTCGTCGCTCATAAACGATGAGCCCCGGTCGCTATGGATATAGCTGGGGAAACCGAACAAGGCGAAGAGGTCGTTCAGGCATTTAATGACCGTAGCACTGGTCATGTCTGGGCAGGGGATGGCAAACGGAAAACGGGAGTACTCGTCGATGATAGTGAGGAAGTACGCGTTGCAGTCAGAGGAGGGGAGGGGCCCTTTAAAATCGACGCTCAGGCGCTCAAAGGGGCGAGTGGCTTTTATCAGGTGTGCTCTGTCTGGCCTATAAAAGTGCGGTTTGCACTCGGCACAGACTTGGCAGTTCCTGGTCATGGTCCTGACCTCCTCGATGGAGTAAGGCAGGTTGCGGGCCTTGATGAAATGGAAGAACCTGGTGACCCCCGGGTGGCAGAGGTCATTGTGGAGGGCCCGCAGTCTATCAACCTGTGCGTTGGCACATGTACCTCGCGATAGAGCATCCGGGGGCTCATTGAGTTTCCCGGGCCGGTACAAGATATCGTAATTGTAGGTGGAAAGTTCAATTCTCCACCTCAAAATCTTGTCGTTTTTGATTTTGCCCCTCTGCTTGTTATTAAACATAAAAGCAACTGAACGCTGGTCAGTGAGTAGGGTGAATCGTTTTCCGGCCAGGTAATGCCTCCAATGTCGCACAGCTTCCACAATGGCCTGGGCCTCCTTTTCGACAGAGGAGTGTCTGATTTCGGAGCCTTGGAGGGTTCGTGAAAAGAAGGCCACGGGCCTTCCCGCCTGGTTAAGGGTAGCGGCCAGGGCAAAGTCGGACGCATCGCTCTCCACCTGGAAAGGGATGGACTCGTCCACCGCGTGCATGGTGGCTTTAGCAATGTCCTCTTTGATACGGTGGAAGGCTAAGCGGGCCTCTGCCGCCAGGGGAAAAGAGGTGGACTTGATAAGTGGACGGGCTTTGTCCGCATAATTAGGGACCCACTGGGCATAGTAGGAGAAAAACCCCAGGCATCTCTTCAGGGCCTTGAGGCAGTGGGGCAGGGGAAGGTCCATAAGGGGACGCATCCGGTCGGGGTCGGGGCCAATGACTCCGTGTTCCACAACACAGCCAAGGATAGCGAGGCGGGTTGTGCGGAATATGCACTTCTCCTTGTTATACGTAAGGTTTAGGAGTTGGGCAGTGCGGAGGAATTTGTCGAGGTTGGCGTCATGGTCCTGCAGGTCATGGCCGCAGATGGTCACATTGTCCAGGTAGGGAAAAGTGGCCGGCAACGCATTCTCGTCGACCATCTGGTCCATCTCCCTTTGGAAAACGGAGACCCCATTGGTGACGCCGAAGGGAACCCGAAGGAAGTGGTAGAGGTGGCCGTTTGCCTCGAAGGCAGTATACTGGCGTCCTCATAGCGGATAGGGAGTTGGTGATATGCTGACTTAAGGTCAATGGTGGAGAATATGCGGTATTGTGCGATCTGATTGACCATATCAGATATGCGGGGGAGGGGGTATGTGTCCAGTTGGGTATATCGATTAATTGTTTGGCTGTAGTCAATGACCAGGCGCTGCTTCTCACCGGTCTTGATGACCACAACCTGGGCTCGCCAGGGGCTGGTGCTAGCTTCAATAATCCCCTCCTTCAGGAGCCGCTCCACCTCAGATTTAATAAAAACTCTGTCACCAGCGCTGTATCGCCTGCTTTTGGTGGCAATGGGCTTACAGTCGTGGGCGAGGTTAGCGAACAACGGGGGGGGGGGTGACTTTAAGCGTGGAGAGGCTGCAAAAGGTGCGCGGCGGGCAATTTGAAAACTGCTGGTTGCAGACTGAGTGGGGGAAGGGGTCCACCGTACGCCATCGTGACACTCTTAAGGGGGCACTGAAAATCCAACCCCAGTAGAACGGCAGCGCAGAGATGGGGCAGGACAAGCAGTTTAAAGTTTCTGTACTCTGTGCCCCTCACCGAAAGGGTCACCACGCAGTAGCCACCGACATCCGCTGAATGGGACTTGGAGGCCATAGAGACCCGGTGGCGCGCTGGCAGGACCGGGAGAGAGTAACGCCGCACCATGTCAGGGTGGATAAAGCTCTCCGTGCTCCCGCAGTCGAAAAGGCAGGTCGTGGCGCGGCCGTTTACCTTAATGTCCATCATGGACCTGGCTAGTTGGTGAGGTCTAGATTGGTCCAGTGTAACGGAGGCCAGCGTAGGGTCAGGCGTGTCGCTGCAGTCATCAGGTGAGGCGGTGGGTGAGTCAGGGGCCCGTTGCAAAAATGGCAGCCGGAACGGATCACCCATGGTCGAAGGCATCCAAGATGGTGTCCAAGATGGCGGCGCCCATGATCCACACGCGGCTGGAGGCGTACAAGATGGCGTCCAAGATGGCGGCGTCCAAGATGGCGGACCGCTCGACCCACACGCGGCACTGCTGGAGTTTGGGGTAGGTTTAGCCTTGCAGACGCTGGCGTAGTGCCCTTTCTTCCCACAACCAGAGCAAGTAGCGTTTTTCGCCGGGCAGCGCGCTCTAGGGTGTTTGGCTTGGCCACAGAAGTAACACTTTGGGCCCCGGGACATCGCTGCAGAAGTTGGGCCGTTGGCGGGATGTGACGGGGGTGTCGCGACGCAGGGTGGCGGTCCTACCATGTCCCAGGATGGCGGCGCCCGCGCCATCCACGATGCGGCCGCGCGGTCAGGGGAGTAGGCGTCCATATTCCGGTGGGCCACGTCTAGCGAGAGTGCGAGGGCCGTGGCCTTCTTCAGGTTGAGTTCGCCCTGCTCCAACAGTCTCTGCCGGGTGTAGTTGGACCTGAGGCACGCGACGAAGGCGTCCCGGACTAGTTCCTCCGTGTACACCGCGGCTGACACCTCTTTACATTTGCAGGCCCGGCCGAGCACCTTCAGCGCCCGTAGGTATACCTCCATCGATTCCCTGGGTTGCTGTTTGCGGGACCCCAGGAGGTGTCTGGCGTAAACCTCATTTACCGGGCGTGTGTACTGTTCTTTAAGGAGGTCGAGAGCACCCTTGTAGGTAGTCGCATCTTGGATGAGCGAATAAGCTTGGTGGTTCACCTTGGAGGTCAGAATTTTTAGTTTGTCGCCATCGTTTTGAACAGTTTCGACGGAGGCTTCGAGGAAAATTTCGAAGCATCGCAGCCAGTGTGCGAACTTGGTAGATGAATCCGCCTCTTGAGGGTCTAGTTCCAGGCGTGCTGGTTTGAGGATTTGCTCCATTGAAAAAAAAGTTTAGCTAATAAAATTGATGCGCTATCAATTACTGAGAAAGACTGGAAGTTAAGAGAGTAACAAACAGGCTTTTATTAGCTAAAGAACGAAGGCATGCCTCTAGTGGTCGACCGGTCCTGAATGCCTGGGGAACTGCAGAGCAGCCGCCTTTATACCAGGGCATATGGGTGGAGCCAGGGGCGGAGCCAGCTGAGGCATGCACAGACAGGTACAACAATGGGCAAGAGTGAACAACAGTGAAGTGAACAACAGTGAACAACAGTGGAGTGAACAACAGTGAACAACAGTGGTTTACCACAGGATCTAAATAGATTGGAAAGTTGGGTTGAGAAATAGCAAATTAAATTCAATGTTGACAAGTGTAAAGCAATGAGACTAGGGAAGGGGAATAAACAATTATTCTCCAGGCATTATTGAACATACGAATGCATCAACCATCTGGGCACCTGAGTCGACGCTATTTACTTTTGTGATGATGATAAATGATCCTTTACCTTCTCCACAGCATCTAGAAAGCTAAAAAAAAAAGTAGCTGGTTAAAATGATGATCATATATTGATATATATTAATGACTTGGACATGGGTGTACAGGGCACAATTTCAAAATTTGCAGATGACACAAAACCTGGAAGTATAGTGAACAGTGAGGAGGATAGTGATAGACTTCAAGAGGACATAGACAGGTTTGTGGAATGGGCAGACACGTGGTAGATGAAATTTAACGCAGAAAAGTGCGAAGTGATACATTTTAGTAGAAAGAATGAAGAGAGGAAATATAAACTAAAGGGTACAATCCTAAAGGGGGTGCATGAACAGAGAGACCTAGGGGTATATGTGCACAAATCATTGAAGGTGGCAAGGCAGGTTGAGAAAGCAGTTAAAAAAGCTTACGGGATCCTAGGCTTCATGAATAGAGTTATAGAGTGCAAAAGCGTGGGAATTATGATGAACCTGTGTAAAACACTGCTTCGGCCTCAACTGGAGTATTGTGTCTAATTCTGGGCACCACACTTTAGGAAGGATGTGAAGGCCTTAGAGAGGGTGCAGAAAAGATTTACAAGAATGATTCCAGGGATGAGGGACTTCAGTTACGTGGATAGATTGAAGAAGCTGGGGTTGTTCTCCTTAGAGCAGAGAAGATTGAGAGGAGATTTGATCGAGGTGTTCAAAATCATGAGGGGTCTGGACAGAGTAGACAGAGAGAAACTGTTCCCATTGGCAGAAGGGCCGAGAACCAGAGGACACAGATTTAAGGTGATTGGCAGAAGGACCAAAGGCAACATGAGGAAAATCTTTTTTACTCAGCGAGTTGTTAGGATCTGGAATGTACTGCCTGAAAGGGTGGTGGAGGCAGACTCAATCGCGGCTTTCAAAAGGGAATTCGATAAGTACCTGAAGGGAAAAAAATTGCAGGGCTATGGGGAAAGGGCGGGGGAGTGGGACTAACTGAAGTGCTCTTGCAGAGAGCAGACACGGGCTCGACAGGCTGAATGGCCTTCTTCCGTGCTGTAACCATTCTATGATTCAATGATTATGGGCAAAACGATCACTTAAATGACTGGCTACTTATTCAAAAATCACTGAATTCAGGAAGCTAATAGTTGAAAATTCTCATTAAAACAAAAGAAGAAAAAAAATCAGAGTTTATATCAAAGGATGAAAGAAAGATAATCAGTCCTTGAAACATAGGCATCATTGGAGCCATTAAAAAGCAAAACATGCAGTAACAAGATAGTTGATAAGATGTGTGTGCATGAGGGCCTCACACAGCCATGGTTTTTAAGGAGCTCTTATTGACTAGTGCCAGTTCCACTTAAAAGTACACACTAGATACATGTAGGTGACAGGAGAGGCTCTGCTCTGTATCAGAGCACAATGAAATCAAGTGCTACACGTCATTAAAATGTGCCATTTAATTTTAGCTAGTGTGTGGTTTTATTTGAATTTATTTTCTGTAGTTCTCCACATTGGTGATATTACACCTTGGGAATAAGGATTCATTCCAAAGTAAGTTCAGTGTTTCACTGATTTCTACTGTGGTTCCCATTTTTTACCTGATTCTTTATTTCACTTGTCAGGTAGTTTTACGTGTGTCAATTTCTATTGGCCTGCACCTATTTCTTATCTATATGCGGCCCCTCAGTGACATCATCCAAAAACACAACATGAATTTCTACATGTATGCTGATAACACCCAGCTCCAGTTCACCACCACCTCTCTTGACCCCTCCACTGCCCCTGATTTGTCACGCTGCTTGTCCGACATCCAGTATTGTAAGAGCAAAAATTTCCTCCAATTAACTATTGGGAAGACTGAATCCATTTGGGGGAATGTTAATGTAAAGTCTGTGGGTTGTTTAGTTAATTAATACACAGACTCCAAGAGTAACTTAAAACAGGACTTTACTATTCGAAGGTCGGGGCGAATCTGCCCAATAACTCCTGGCACAACACTTATATACTGGTGTGGTCACCGTCGGTATTACCATATACAGAAGCCAAACAAAGTAGTGCCACACCTAAAATAGTTCTCTTAAAGGTGAACGGTTACATACAATAGTTCTCTTAAAGGTAGACGGGTACATACACTGCAATCCTCCCTTTTTAGCTTACAACATACTTATTCCCCATTAAACATAACATATAATCAACTTCATGTAAAACAATTCACAGATATAGTCTCTGCGGGAAACAGTTCACAGATTCAGTCTCTGCGGGAACAGTTCACAGATTCAGTCTCTGGTCTTGACTCGGTCCGAACAACATCTCTGTGGTGTAGCCGGTTCACATTTCTAGCGTGACTCATCCAATAGTCTTTCCCTTGGCTTAACAGCTTGAACTTCTGTCCTGCTGAACCAGCAGTGCTGACTTTTACAAACAGCTGGACTGCCTTGGTAATTTTTCCTACTTTCCAACTGATTTGGCCCCCTTCGTGGGGCCCACGTGCATGATCTGATAGAAGTGATAATGATTTAGATGGTTATCGTCTTCTGCTTCGTCTTTTTCTTTTCTGCTTCTTGGAGACTCTCGGGGCTCCCTTATCCGCTGCCAGCTGTAGCGCCACCATCTCCCTATGTTCCTTAGACTTTAAGTGCTTCATCCTGATTTCTGCACTTTGGGAGTTTTCATCACAAGCTGGGCAGACCAAGTCATCGTAATATTCCGTGTCACTCAACAGGTCATGGTAATATTCGGTGTCGTCCTGAGCTAGTCTAGCGAGAGGGCCTGCTACTTCTTCCGTACCCAACTGGACGTTAGCCGACTGTTGTTCCCTCCCTAGACATCTTTCCTGAAGAGACTTCTTCATGCGTTCATATTCATCCCGCTCTTCCTGGGTTTCCTGCAAATCCTTCACTAATGACTTCGTTTGTGATTTCAATACTTCCCCTTCCCTCGGGGATTGATTGATCAGGCTATTCAATCCTTCTACTGGAGCAGCTGTTTCAACATTCTGCTGTTCACATTGACGTGATTCAGCGTACTTTTGGCATCCCTGTAAAATCTGTGTTGCAACCTCAGCTATTTCCATAACTTTTGAGAGCTCCGAACTCCTTCCCTTTGAAGATTGAAGCTCGTGTTCAGATTGTTCCCATTGTAGAGTCTTGTCCTTCAGCATATGAAGGAGTTGGCTGACCTTTAACTCTTCCACGGGAACACTGTGGGTCAGAGTCTTCTCCATTTCATCCACCTTTTCCTCCAATGCTTTCACCTTCTTTTCCTCTTGTACTTTGGCTTCCAGCGCTCGGAGAAGTTGCGCCTTGATGCTCTCTAGCTCATGTTCAGAGGCCATTCTTACAGTCTCTGTGTTTCTTACAGTTCCCTTTTCTTCCACTGAACGGATTCCCAGTTGAATCTGTTCTTCAAGTTGTTGAATCTCGGTCATTGCCGCCCCATATTTGTCTTGGGTTTCCTTTAATATTTTTATGAGTTCTTGTACATCTTGTCTTTCATGTTCTGCCATGTCTTTCACCTCTAATTTCTCATCTATGGATGGAACTTCTACCGATGAGTCTGTCTTGGCCTTGAGCTCATCAAGAATTTCCTGCAGCCTTTGGACTTCTTGCTCATGTTCAACCTTCAGTTGCTCATATGCTTCCACTGAAACTAGCTTTTCGGAGGTTGCCGAGTTAACCCCTTGCAGAATTGTAGCCTGGGCCTGTTCATACTGTTCTTTCAACTTCTCACACTCTGCTTGTAAGGAGTCATAGAGAAGAACTGGAATAAAATCCTGGCTTCCTGAAGATTCCTCTTCATTTGCTTCTTCCTGCAAATATTCTAACTCCTGAACAGCATAAGGGAGATGTGATCGGTAATTGGTCACGATGGCTCTATGGTCGCTCTCTGCTTGAGCTAGCTGCTTCTGTTGTCTTTCCAGATTCTCCCATTCGGTGTCATAGAACTTTTTCATTGTTTTCATCTCTTGTACGAGACGGTAACTCAATTGTTCTAATTGTTGTCGTAATTTGAAATAAGTTTGAGTCTGAGCTCGGTGTTCTTCTGTCATGGATATGTTCGTAACTTGAACAGGCTCAGAATTTTCTGTCAAACTAGGTTGTCGTTGTTCAGTGGAGTTCTGTTCTGAAACTTTGTTCTTCTCTGGAGCATAAACCTTTATGCATGCCTTCGTTTTTCCAACCTTCGTCGGCAAGTCCATTTCAGCCTTGTCTTTCATATTTGGGTTGGTCTTATCGTCCCCCGTTTCAGAATCTGAGCTGATTGTCTGCACCGAGTCCTCACTCGTTATGGCTTTTAGATAGTGCCATTCCATGTCTATTTTCTTGATCCACTCCCGTCCTAGAAGTGGTGGTCCTCCCTCATGTAGTACGTATAAGTTCATTCTTGGGTGTTCTTTACCCCTATCTCTCACTTTGACTCTTATCTTTCCCATGGGGTATACTTTATGCCCCGTGTATGTCTGCAATACGAACTTGGTATCTCTTAAGGGTATATGTGAGAATAGCCGGTGGTAATCCCTTCGATTTATGACTGATAGAGCTGATCCAGTGTCCAACTCCATTTTCACTTGGATTCCAGCTATTTTTAGCATGACCCAGATAGTTTGTAGGTCAGCTTCCTTGCTCACATTGTGAATTCTCCCCAGCTCCTGGCCGTTTGGGTCTGAGTCTGAATTCTGTTCGTCTGAACTCTTCTCAGCCACCTTGTGTACCTTGTTGTACTTTTCCTGTGATGGCTTCCTTTGGTTGTTGGTCCTTTGGTTGTTGGTCTTCTTCCCTGACCGGCATACCTTAGCTATGTGACCCAGTTTGCCACATTTCCTACATTCCTGGTTCTTAAACCAGCATTGGTTCTGGTCGTGTGTTGTCTTCCCACAACGATAGCATTTTGTTGTTGTCGAGGTAATTTGATCCACACTTAGTGCTGCTGTCTTTAGCTGCATTTCCGCAGTTCCCTTCGCTGCGGCTTCGTGCGATGCTGCAATAAGGACAGCCCTGTCAAGTGTAAGGTCGTTCTCTTCGAGTAGTCGCTTTTGCGTTCCTTCCTTTGCCAACCCGCACACGAACTTGTCTCGCAATGCCTCTGTCAGATTCCCTCCAAACTGGCAGAATTTCGCTAGTCTACGCAGTTCGACCAAATATTCTGCGTTGCTTTCGTCTTTCCGTTGCGTTCTCGCATAGAATTTGAATCGTTCCGCCAACATCAACGGTGTGGGGTTCAAGTGATCCTTCAGAACAGCCACAATATCATCGAAAGTCTGATCCGCCGGTTTAGCTGGTGATAGTAGATGCTTCAAGAGCCCGTATGTCTTCGCGCCCATCGAGTTTAGCAAGGTTATAGCTTTGTCATCTTCTTCTATTTTATTGGCCTCACAATAGATCTCGATGCGTTCCACGTACGTGGCCCAGTCTTCTACCTCGGCATTAAAATCGTTGATGTTACCACGCCTAGGCATCTTCCTCTCTTTCTGATAACACCCCGAATTATTTCTTTAACTTATTTTTTTTTTCTAAGATGGCGGTTTTCCCGCGAAAATGGCGGTTTCCCGCGCTTATCTTCTCTCCCCGCCCACTTCAATGGCGGTTTCCCGCTTCTGTCTTCTTCCCCGCCTAATGGCGGCTTCCTGCGTTTCTTCCCTAGCGGGAGGGGTACACTTTCCCCCACAGGCGACAGCCGCTGGCTTTCAGATTCACAGCCTGCGCGTCGGCTTCAGTGCTTTCCCTTTTTCTCGGCAAGGCAACCGGCGCTGGGTACACCCCGTTGACGGCGAACAGGTTCAGCCGCTGGGCTGGCTCTCGCTCAGTTCCCCTTGCTCGGGCTCGGTCTCTCTCCCGCTCTCTCGGCTCTACCGGCGCTGGGTACACCCCGTTGACGGAGAACAGTTTCAGCCGCTGGACTGGCTCTCGCGCAGTCTCCCTTGGTCGGCTCTGCCTCTCCCGCTCGCTCGGCTCCCAAACGCCTCTCCCAGCCGTCTCGCAGTCCGGTGCTTCCCTCCCTGGCTGCGGCTGAGTTTTTATATCTTCCCGCGCCTACGCTCCCGGTCGCAGCGCTTCGTGGCTTCGGTCGCTGCCCGGCCTTTTTTGCCGGTCGCGGTCTAGCTGTCTCACGACGCCATTGCGTCCCCAGCCTGTCTGTACCGCGGCTTCCTTGCTCCACGCTGCCCCAGTCGCAGCGCCTCTGGGCCCGACTTCTGTCCGGCTCCTTTCCCCCTCGACCGTGGTCGAGTGCACCGCCCTTATCCTCCGGTTATTCTTTTTACTTTTCCCTTACTCACAGTCACCGTGGCTGCCTTGCTTCTCGTGCTGATCGGCTCACTCCTCACCGTGGCAGAAGGGACAGTCAGTGCCTGTTGCTGATGGAAGTCTTTGTCTCTGAATTCTTCCTCCTTTCCAGCTCTGCAGACTCGAGTTTTCTCCCAGAAGAATGACGAGGGCGGTTGCCTCTTCTCGACGCTCGTTAACTGCTTCGGAATTATTGTTGCCGCAGGGTACGATCGGACTCGTCGCCACTGTAAAGTCTGTGGGTTGTTTAGTTAATTAATACACAGACTCCAAGAGTAACTTAAAACAGGACTTTACTATTCGAAGGTCGGGGCGAATCTGCCCAATAACTCCTGGCACAACACTTATATACTGGTGTGGTCACCGTCGGTATTACCGTATACAGAAGCCAAACAAAGTAGTGCCACACCTAAAATAGTTCTCTTAAAGGTGAACGGTTACATACAATAGTTCTCTTAAAGGTAGACGGGTACATACACTACAGTTAACATTAAAGAGTGAGTGTGTTTGGGAGTGGGTGGATGGTTAAATGCACTGAAATTGACAGCGCTTCGGGAAGCCGGCTCCAACCCACTGACTTTTGCATTTCACTCGAGCGCGTTCGGCTGTGTACGAGAAACCCCCTTGGGAGAGGCGGGTTACCAATTTAAAGCTATTAAGAAGCCAATGGGAATCAGGGGAAAGACTCTCCACAGGCTGGAGTCATACCCAGCACAAAGGAAGATGGTTGTGGTTGTTGGAGGCCAATCATCTCAGTCCCAGGACAGCGCTGCAGGAGTTCCTCAGGGCCATGTCCTAGGCCCAACCATCTTCAGCTGCTTCATCAATGAACTTTCCACCAACATAAGGTCAGAAGTGGGGAAGTTCGCTGATGATTGCACAGTGTTCAGTTCCATTCGCAATTCCTCAGATAATGAGTCAGTCTATGCCCGCATGCAGCAAGACCTGGATGACATTTAGGCTTGGGCTGATAAGTGGCAAGTAACATTTGTGACACACAAGTGCCAGGCAATGACCATCTCCAACAAGAGAGTTTCTAAATGTAGGATTCACAAAATTGGACTTTGTATTAATAAGGGTCAAATGGCAGTAGAGACCATGATTTAAAAGACTGTTTTAAAAGAAGCCCAGAAAAAGGGGCATACAAAATGGCCACCATACCATGTGACTGGCTTATTGGGACATTTTAAAATGGTTCCTGCGAATCCTCAGACAGCTTTGTGGATTCAACCCACAGTAAGTTCTGGAAGCCATTTCTGAGAGAACGAAACCAGACCCACACATATACATATGGATTAGATGCAGATCCAGTCAAGATCGGCCTGGAGACAGAGGCCATCTAAATGTTGACCCAGACAAAAGGGGACAATTTCATATTCATGAGAACAGCACCAAGGACTAGATAACAAGATCAGCAGGACATTAAAAACAATGAAGGTCATTCCAGACCAGAGATGGGCCTTTACCGGCCATCTAAATCATTAAAAAATATAATAACTACCCCGCTGTGCTCCCAGCCCGCCAAAAGTTAAACAAAGACTAACCTGATTTTGGGCGGGAAGTGGAGACTCCTGAAGAAAGGTATAACTGGAGGAGTTGAAGTTGTACAGACACACTGAAGGAGACCGGAGTTGTAGTTGCGGAGACAGTTGGAGACAGCTACACTCGGAAACACATGACCGAGTGGCAGTGGGTGAAGAGGAGTCGCTTCGGGAGAAGATCAGCAAACTCCTCTCCACCACCGGAGGAGGAAGAAGAATTAAGCCAACATCAGGAAGGCCATTCGAAGCCGGCGTCCCGCCCCGGGGAAAACATCGGGAGATCATCGACCATCCCCGGGCCGTTGCTGAAATGAGAGGCCATCGACCCAACTCGGGAGAAGAGACAAAAACAAACTGAAGAAACGATGGGAGCCAGCCCAAGGCTCCTCTGACCAGGGTCGAGCCGATGATCCCCGACCCCGCCGACAGCCAGAACCAGCCGGTGTCCAGCCGCCCCCAACCCCCACCTCAGGAGAGAGGTGTGGCGCAGCTCGCTGGGGCTCCATGATCCACGTGGAGACGGAATGCCTGAAAGGATCAAACGCAGACTGGTTCAAAACCATGCACTTCCTAGTTGGATTGGTGAGCATGTTTCTGGCCCTTCACGATCAGATCCAGATAGGTTTAAGGGGGTGGATTTAAGGGTACAATTAACATGAGTTGTTGTCCCTCGATGTTCCGTGTGTTTCCTTATTTCATGATGATCTTTGTAGAGTATAAGATGCCTGTATTTGCCTTAGTTAGTATTGTGTCGTTATGATTTGTTTGTGTTTTTCCCTCCCATGTACTCTCTTATCTGCTTGCATTTCATTTATTTTTCCTTATGCAATAAAATTTCATTTTGTTTCATCAAACTTGGTCTACAAGAGTTTTCTCTACATTGTAGTTCCTGCCCCAAAGTCCAGAGTATAGAATCTAAGGGGCGAGTGGGTCGAACCACTCAAGGTTTTACTGTGCAAGAGAGAGAGGCCTCTAGAGAGAGAAACCTCTGCGATCTAAAACCCCTTACAGAAAATGGCGACCGCGGCAGGACTCTGGCAGCAGGATTGTAATGTAGTAGATTCAAGTTTGAATGGTTGAAATGCAATGGATGAGCGGATAGCGGATTATGTGTTTGGCAAGGTAAATCTCACTAAGCAGTGGATTTCCGATCTCTTGCTGGATGGGCGTCCGGTGGACGCAGCCATCAGGTGGACAGAGAGCAAAGAGCATAAGAAGTCAGTGGAGAAGGCAGTGTGGCTGATGTGTTACAAGAAGCAGGTCCAGATTTTGGACCGGGTCATTGCAGCACAGGCAACCAAGATCACAACCCAGCAGCAGAGATAGAGGAAAAGGCCATGGGAGGGGAATAAAATTTCATTTTGTTTCATCAAACTTGGTCTACAAGAGTTTTCTCTACATTGTAGTTCCTGCCCCAAAGTCCAGAGTATAGAATCTAAGGGGCGAGTGGGTCGAACCACTCAAGGTTTTACTGTGCAAGAGAGAGAGGCCTCTAGAGAGAGAAACCTCTGCGAACTAAAACCCCTTACATAACCACCGCTCCTTGACATCACCATCACCGAATCCCCCAACATCAATACACTGGGGTTCACCATTGACCAGAAACCTAACTGGACCAGCCCCATAAATACTGTGGCTACAAGAGCAGGTCAGCGGCTGGGTATTCTGCGGCAAGTGTCTCACCTCCTGACTCCCCAAAGCCTTTCCACAAGGCACAAGTCAGGAGTGTGATGGAATACTCTCCACTTGCCTGGATGAGTCCAGCTCCAACAACACTCAAGAAGCTCGACACCATCCAGGACAAAGCAGCCCGCTTAATTAGCACCCCACCCACCACCTTAAACATTCACTCCCACCACCACTGGCGCACCGTGGCTGCAGTGAGTACCATCTACAAGATGCACTGCAGCAACTTGCCAAGACTTCTTCCACATCACCTCCCAAACCCACAAGCTCTACCACCTAGAAGGACAAGGGCAGCAGGTGCATGGGAACACCATCACCTCCAAGTTCCCTCCAAGTCACAGACCATCCTGACTTGGAAGTATATTGCCGTTCCTTCATCGTCGCTGGGTCAAAATCCTGGAACTCCCACCCGAACAGCACTGTGGGAGTACCTTCACCACATGGACTGCAGCAGTTCAAGAAGGTGGCTCAGCTAGGAATAGGCAATAAATGCTGGCCTTGCCAGCGATGCCCACATCCCTGGAATGAATTTTAAAAAAGGTAGTTAACAGGTTTTTTAACAGGGGTTTTCAACTTTCTCTGTGGGCGCATGGGTTTCCCAGGTTTCCTGGACCTCGCCAGTGAGGGCAAAGTGAGAGCATAGCGGCAATTGAAGGGGCTGAAGAAATGACAGGCAAAAAGTCGCCTAAGTACTGAGACCTCACACCTGCTTCCTTACCTAAGTTCAAAGCTTTTGCTCACAGCACTTGTTCTGAGAGTTTGCTTTCAGTAATTCGCAAGTGATTTCTACTACTTTGGAGGTGGTTTCCAATACTTTGGGGGTGATTTTCACTACAATTGGAGGTCACTCTCATTCCTTTGGAGGTTTGTGCATCTGATCTCTGTGATGAAATAACTCTGTGTTCTGATATTTGTACTTGTACTTGTAATGTCTGGGATGTTCCACCGGGGGGAACCACCAATACTCCTCCCTGGCCCCGCCCCTCTTCTGGTATGTTCTACCAAGGGCTCGGTCGATGATGAACTCTGTTAACTCTGCCATGATTCTTACTTAATAAAAGCCTTCAGTCTTAAAATTTAACTTCATGGATTCGGGCAGTTATTTGGCACATCAATTTTATTAAGTAACAACTTTTGGAAGATGGATCGATTTTTGAAACCAGAGCGTCTGGATATCGATCCGCATTCGGCAGATGCGTCGAAGAAATTTACGCATTGGCTGCGATGTTTTGAACACTTCATCGCATCGTTCGATTCGACGGTTAACAAGTTGGGTCTTCTAACCAACTTGGTAAGTCATCAAGCTTACTCTATAATTGAAGATATTACTACATATGAAGAGGCCCTCGCAGCTCTTAAAGCCCAGTACCTTAAGTCGGTTAACGAAGTATACGCCAGGTATCTCCTGTCTACTCGCAGGCAATTACCCGAGGAATCTCTGGACGATTTCCTGCAGGACCTTAAGGCTTTGGCTAAGGGTTGCAACTACTAGGCTGTCTCTGCCATAGTGTATCAGGAAGAAGCCATCCACGATGTAATGATATCAGCAAATAGTGATGTTATTTGCCTGTTTGATTATGATGCCTTACCAGCATGTTTGCATGTATCGATTACTTATGCCTGACCAGCAGAGGTCATGTGACAGAGACAAGCAGTTTGGTTTAGTTTCAGTTTCGTTCTAGATGGATCACTAGCATGGTGTCTCCTGAAATGCTGTATAAAGAGTTGAACAGACTTTAGATTAAAAGACATTCTCTTTCATAAATGTCTCATCATTGAACCCACAAAGAAATCAATACATGGTGTCAGAAGTGATTGAAAGAGATGAAGAGGAAAAATCTGAAGTTAAATCAGCTCTCCACAGATTAGCAAGCCAAAAGAGAACATCATTGCTTACCATTGAAGAATAGCTAACGAAGTGAAAAAATGGAAGGATTACACCCACCGGCGAAGCTTCAGTTAACAGGTAATGTGGCTGAAAATTGGAGGAGATTCAAACAACGTTTGGAATTGTATTTATCAGCAATCGGAGCTGATGAGAAAAGTAATAAAAGGAAATCGTCACTGTTCTAACATGTCGTGGGTGATGAAGCGCTGGAGATGTATAATAACTTCACATTCGCTGCTGATGGAGACAAAATGAAGCTAGATAAAATAATGGAACAGTTTGAGGCCTACTGCATACCTAAACGTAATGTGATGTTTGAGAGGCACAGATTTTTCACATGTGCACAGAAAACGGGAGAAACTATTGATCAGTATGTGACTGAACTGAGAAACAGAAGCAAATCGTGTGAATTTGGGGGACTGACAGACTCGCTGATAAAAGACAGACTGGTGTGTGGTATTCCGAATAATGGTCTAAGGGAAAGACTGCTAAGAGAGCAAGATCGAGACCTGGGAAAAGCCATAGCACTGTGTAGGGCTACAGAGACTGTGAAGTCGCAAGCAAAGGAGCTGTTCAGTGACAATAGCTGCAACGTGGATGCAGTGAGAAAGAACGGATACAAACCGTTTAACAAAAAGAGCGCCAATGTGAAAAAAGAGGCGTGGCCAGCGAATGAAAATGAAAGGGACAATCGAAAGTCATGCAGTCGATGCGGTACACAGCATACACCAAGAAAGTGTCCAGCATATGGTAAAACATGCAATAGTTGCAACAAAAACAACCATTATGCCCGTTGCTGTAAGAACCAAGCGCAACAAAGCAAGGTCCATACAGTAGATGAAAGCAAGATAGAGGAGTTCTATGTAGATGTTGTGTCTGAAAACAAAAAAGAAGAAAGAGACTGGATGTTGACACTAAAAGTGAATGACATACACATTCCATTTAAATTGGATACTGGAGCACAAGTTAATGTGATATCAGAGACTGATTTTAAGAAAATTAGACCCAGACCAAAGATACATGGAATCAAAGTGAAAGTGACAGGATACTCAGGTACTGAGATACCAGTGAAAGGAAGATGCATTGCCAAAGTAACACACAAGGACAGAGAGCACACGCTAGCATTAATCGTGGTGCCAAAGGATGTGCAAGCCATACTAGGTTTAAAAGCCTGTGAGAGACTGAACCTGGTAAAGAGAGTCCTCGTTGTGGAAAGCGAAGGAGAGACAGTCTATGATGAACTCATGAAAGAGTACAACGACCTATTTAAGGGTCTAGGCTGCCTGCCAGGAGAACACACGATCAGAGTAGATAAAAGTATGCCAACGGTCATACATCCATGCAGAAAAGTTCCGTTTGCTCTTCAAAAGCAACTGAAGGCAGAGTTGGACAGGATGGAAAGCCTGAACGTGATTCGGAAGATAGATGAGCCAACTGAGTGGGTGAGTTCCCTTGTCGTAATGGACAAAAAGAATGGAAAGCTCAGAATTTGCCTGGATCCAAGAGATCTAAACAGAGCAATAAAGAGAGAGCACTTCAAGCTTCCTACACGTGAGGAAATCATGGCACAGTTTGCAAATGCAAAGTATTTCAGCAAGTTAGATGCATCATCAGGATTTTGGCAGATGAAATTGGACGAGGCAAGTTCAAGACTGTGCACGTTCAACAGTCCATTTGGCAGATACAGATTCCGAAGGTTACCATTTGGCATTGCCTCAGCTCCTGAAGTGTATCACAAAACTATCCATATGATCTATGAGCACCTGGAGGGAGTTGATACATCAATGGATGACATCATAGTATGGGGAACCACGAGAACTGAGCATGACGAGAGACTGAAAAAAGTGCTGGAAGCAACAAGGAAAACAAACCTGAAGCTGAATAGAGAGAAATGCCAGCTCGGGGTGACAGAACTGACATTCGTGGGAGATATCCTTAGCAGTGAGGGCGTCAGACCAGATCCCAGAAAAGTGTCCGCCATTGAGAATATGCCAAAGCCACAATGCAAAAAGGACATGCAGAGGTTTAATGGAATGATCAACTACATGGGTAAATTCATATCCAGCCTCTCAGAAAAGATGGAGCCACTGAGACGACTAACTGAAAAGAACATAGAATGGGAATGGAATCATGAGCATGAGAAGTCATGGAGCGATCGAAAGAAACTGCTCACAGAGGAACCAGTTCTGAGGTTTTATGACCCAGCGAGACCCATCAAGATATCATCAGATGCATCACAGAGTGGGCTCGGTGCCGTTCTTCTGCAAAAATATGACTACTGGCAACCTATTGCATATGCATCGCGCTCAATGACAGATGCGGAGACGCGATATGCTCAAATAGAAAAGGAGCTGTTCAGCATCACATACGCCTGTGAAAGATTTCACCAGTTTGTGGCAGGACAAGCAATCAGTGTAGAGACTGACCATAAGCCCTTGATTGCATTGTTCCAAAAGCCACTAAATAGCTGTCCGCTTAGAATACAAAGAATGATGATCAGGCTGCAACGCTATACACTGAATGTTGCGTACACACCGGGTAAGCTGATGTATACAGCAGACACGTTGTCCAGAGCTGTTGACCCAAGTGAGCCCGCAAACACCACAATGGATGAAAAAGTGAACGCCTACGTGGACATGATCACAAGTGCACTGCCAATAGCAGATGCAAAAATGGAGCTCATAAAGACTGAGACAAACAAAGATGAAACAATGAGACGACTGAGGAAAAGCATCTTGGAAGGATGGCCCAACATGAAGCAAGACTGCTCACCTGACATGGCAGAGTACTGGAACTGCAGGGCGGAACTATCAGTGGTCGAAGACATCATCTACAAAGGAAGTAAAATAGTTATCCCAAAGAGTCTGAGAAAAGAGATGCTAAAAAGGATCCATGGAGGACATCTGCGAATCAAAAAGTGTAAGAAACGAGCACGAGAGGTGATGTACTGGCCACGAATCAACCAAGATGTGACAAATGAGGTGTCAAACTGCACAATATGCCTGAAATATTGAGCAAGCAATCCGGTAGAACCACTAAAGCCACACCCAGCACCAGACAGACCTTACCAGAAGGTAGGCGCTGACCTATTCGTATGTCAAGGGAAGGACTATCTTGTAGTCACAGACTATTACTCCCTGTATCCAGAGGTTTGTAAACTGTACACCACCACTGCAGATGCTGTGATAAGATGTATGAAAGCCATATTCTCCAGACATGGCATGGCAAGCGAGGTCTTCACAGACAACGGATCCCAGTTTTACAATGCAAATTTCCAACACTTTGCCAAAGAGTGGGACTTTGTCCACACAACGTCAAGTCCTCACTATCCACAGTCCAATGGTCTAGTGGAAAAATCGGTCCAGACAGTGAAAAGACTGATGTACAAGGCAAAAGACAGTGGAACTGACTTCTACCAGAGCATGCTTGTATACCGCACAACGCCGCTCGAGTGTGGTAAGTCACCAGCCCAACTCCTTATGGAACGTCGGCTAAGGTCAAACCTACCCATCCCGGAGAACCTCCTGAAAACAAAAGAGGGGGAGAAAGTGAGGAAGTTCAAAGATCAACAGAAAGAAAAGCAAAAGTACTACTATGACAGAGGAACACAAAACCTACCTGAACACCACACTGGTGACCAAGTAAGGTTCAAAGACAAAACAAACATATGGACACAGAAGGGAACCGTCCTGAGTGAAGTTCAACCAAGATCATACACCATTCAGACAGATGAGGGTGCTGTTCTGCGAAGAAATCATCGAGATCTTCTCATGGGACCAGCCACAGCAAGTCAAAAGACTGATACTGTTGAACAACCTGATCACACAGCTGAGAAACCATCATCTGAGGCAACAACTCAGATTCAAGGACAATCAATCAGAAAATCCTCAAGACACGTGAAGCCTCCTGAGAGACTCATTGAGCATATTTAAGGACTATTGTTATAGAAGGAAGTAATGTTATCTTATTCTTTCTTCAAGTTCTAGTGTAGTTACATATTTCATGTGAACACACAAAGCAAGGTTAAAAAACCTTGATCATGATAATGATAATGTAAGTTCATTAAGTGTTACCGTTAAAATGCAGATTAATACAAAGAAAACATGTTGTTAGTTAAATGTAAAATACTTTTGTTTTAAGAAAGGGAGATGTAATGATATCAGCAAATAGTGATGTTATTTGCCTGTTTGATTATGATGCCTTACCAGCATGTTTGCATGTATCGATTACTTATGCCTGACCAGCAGAGGTCATGTGACAGAGACAAGCAGTTTGGTTTAGTTTCAGTTTTGTTCTAGATGGATCACTAGCATGGTGTCTCCTAAAATGCTGTATAAAGAGTTGAACAGACTTTAGATTAAAAGACATTCTCTTTCATAAATGTCTCGTCATTGAACCCACAAAGAAATCAATACACACGATTCTTTCATATCTGGCCTCCAATCTAATTATATTAGACAGAGACTCCTCGAGAACGACTCGTTAGTTTTAAAAACGGTCGTCGCTGCTGCTCGATCGTTAGATGTAGCCCAGAAGAATTCAGAAGTGTATGCATCAGCCCATGCATCTCTCTCAGCCTCGTGTGTTCCGAGTATGGAGGCATCCATAACGCCAATGGAGCCCCCACTTAATCCTATTGTTGCGGCTGTGCCCCATGGGTCTAAGTGTTATTTTTGTGGCCAATCTAAACACCCCAGGCAAAGTTGCCCAGCCAGAGAGGCTACCTGTTTTAAATGTAAGAAACGGGGACATTTTAGTAAAGTGTGTAAGGGTAATCCTGTACCCAAGGTCTTCTCTGCTGCCGCCTATCGTTTTACTCTAGCCTTGGCTATGGTTGACCAGACCATACCGTGTTCCTTGTCAAAATCTATGATGGACATCAAGATTAATGGTCGTCCTACTGGGTGTTTGATAGACTGTGGCAGTACTGAAAGTTTTATACACCCCAACCTTGTTAACTCTTGTTCATTGAAGGTGTATCCTACTCGAAGTGAAATTGTGATGGCGTCCAAATCCCTTACTTCAGAGGTAACTGGATATTGTAAAGTCACATTGACCGTTAAGGATACGGAGTATAAGGGCTTTAAACTCCTCATATTACCTCAGTTGTGTGTGAACTTAATATTAGGCTTGGACTTACAGTGTCAGCATGAGAGCGTTACCCTTAAGTATGGTGGATCTCAGCCTCCACTCACAGTCTGCGGCCTTTCTACTTTAAACGTAAGTCTGCCTTCTTTGTTTACGAACCTTGCTCCTAATTGTAGACCTATAGCGACTAAGAGTTGACGGTATAGTTCAGAAGATAAAACATTTATAAAAGAGGAAGTGGAAAGGCTTCAACGGGAGGGAATCATCGAACACAGTGGTAGCCCGTGGCGTGCCCAGGTGGTGGTGGTTAAAACTAATGAGAAGAAAAGACTTGTGGTCGATTATAGCCAGACTATAAACTTGTATACCCAATTAGACGCCTATCCTTTGCCTCGTATTTCTGAGATGGTGAACCAGATAGCTCAGTACCGCGTGTTCTCCACCATTGATTTAAAGTCTGCCTACCATCAAGTCCCCATCAAGATAGAAGACCAACCTTATACGGCCTTCGAAGCTAATGGGCGCCTGTACCAATTCCTTTGGGTGCCCTTTGGAGTGACGAATGGGGTATCCGTCTTCCAACGGGAGATGGATCGTATGGTGGATGAATACGCGTTGGAAGCAACATTCCCATACCTGGACAATGTTACCATCTGTGGGCGTGACCAACGGGAGCATGATCAAAATCTCGCGAAGTTCCTAGAGATGGCAAAGAGGTTAAACCTGACCTACAACGAAAACAAGTGTACCTTCAATACTACACGTTTGTGTATTCTTGGTTGCGTTGTGGAGAATGGGGTAATCGGGCCAGACCCTGAAAGATTACGCCCACTTAAGGAATTATCTTTACCTCACACTGTTAAAGCTTTAAGAAGGTGTCTGGGATTCTTCTCGTACTATGCCCAGTGGATGGCTAGCTACTCAGATAAAGTCCGACCTCTTATTAAGTTGACGTCTTTTCCGCTATCGGCGGAAGCTCAGGAGGCTTTCCTTAATATCAAACGGGACATTGAGAAGGCAGTGGTATGTGCCGTGGATGAGAAGATCCCTTTTCAAGTGGAAAGTGATGCATCTGATTTTGCGTTGGCAGCAACTCTTAACCAAGCTGGTAGACCAGTAGGTTTCTTCTCTCGTACATTGCAAGGACCAGAAGTTCGACATTCTTTAGTGGAAAAGGAGGCACAGGCGATTATCGAAGCAGTCAGGTATTGGAGACATTATCTCGCTGGCCAACGTTTTACGCTCATTACTGACCAGCGATCCGTGGCCTTTATGTTCAACACTAAGCAGAGAGGCAAGATCAAAAATGATAAGATTTTAAGATGGCGAATAGAACTGTCAACATATGACTATGATATTCAGTACAGGCCTGGAGTATTCAATGAGCCATCGGATGCTTTATCACAAGGAGTATGTGCTAGTCTAGGTACAGATAAGCTTCAAAGTCTCCACGACGCACTCTGCCACCCTGGGGTTACCAGAATGAACCACTTCATTAAGTCCCACAATCTACCCTACTCTATTGAGGAGGTCCGGACAATGACCAGAACCTGTCATGTTTGTGCTGAATGCAAACCCCACTTCTATAAGCCGTCCGAGCCAGCTCATTTTATTAAAGCAACTGAACCATTTGAGCGTTTGAGTCTCGATTTTAAAGGTCCCCTTCCATCGAGCGACCGTAATGTCTATTTTCTTAATATTATAGACGAGTACTCTCGGTTCCCTTTTGTTATCCCCTGTCCGGATGTGACTAGTGCTGTTGTAATTAAATGCCTCTGCCAACTGTTTTCCTTGTTCGGCATGCCTAACTATATACATAGTGATAGGGGTTCTTCCTTTATGAGCGAAGAATTACGACAGTTTTTGCTATCGAAGGGGATTGCAACGAGTAGAACTACCAGCTATAACCCTTGTGGTAATGGGCAGGTCGAGAAAGAAAATGCGACAGTGTGGAAGGCTATCGTACTGTCTCTGAAGTCACGAGGCCTGCCAACTTCTCGCTGGCAGGATGTCCTGCCAGACGTGCTGCATTCCATAAGGTCTCTTTTGTGTACAGCGACGAATGCCACCCCTCATGAAAGGATGTTTAGTTTTCCAAGAAAAGCTACTAATGGAGTATCGTTACCCACATGGTTGACGACCACGGGCCCTGTGTTGTTGCGCAGACATGTGAGAGGCCACAAGACTGATCCACTGGTGGAGGAAGTACAACTCCTCCATGCTAACCCCCAGTATGCGTATATTCAATATTCGGATGGGCGAGAGGATACGGTCTCTATTAAAGATCTTGCACCTGCTGGAGCTCGAAAAGAGTTCAACTCTGAGAGTAGAGTTTTCAATCGTGGTATTGGACCCTCAGAGACACAAACCCTCAGTGTGGAAAATACTGATGATTCTGGGAATTCGAATGAACCGGAGTTAGTATTCCGGGAGGAGCCTCAGCAAGAGTTACGTCGTTCCCAGAGGATTATCAGATCTCCTGACAGACTGAATCTATAGCAGGGGGTGAATGTGATGAAATAACTCTGTGTTCTGATATTTGTACTTGTACTTGTAATGTCTGGAATGTTCCACCGGGGGGAACCACCAATGCTCCTCCCTGGCCCCGCCCCTCTTCTGGTATGTTCTACCAAGGGCTCGGTCGATGATGAACTCTGTTAACTCTGCTATGATTCTTACTTAATAAAAGCCTTCAGTCTTAAACTTTAACTTCACGGATTCGGGCAGTTATTTGGCACATCAATCTCCACTTTACATTTGTCATATATCAGATCAAACATGAGTGTCGCTTATGCTGGTTCACCTTGGACTTCAGATGAGGACCAAAATGAGCACCAGCATCAACAGCACCAGAAGGAGCAGCAGCAGCCTTCTCCTCACAAACCTGCCGCTCCACAGGAGAGGGGATGAGTACAGAGGTTCAGCTCGTAGGAGTCGATACACGCAACACAGGGTATATAGGCAGAGGATCAGCTTCCTTGACATGTCCGAACACCAGTGCCTCAGGAAGCTCAGGGTATTGCGTCAGGTCACGGCAGACATTTTCACCCTGCTGGAACAAAACCTGCTGCCAACTGGACCTGGTGGCCACGCTTTACCAGTGGCTATCAAAGTGACTACTGCCCTCAACTGCTTTGCTTGTTCAAGTGATCTGCAGGAGATTTTTGCAGGGTTTCGCAGTTGGCTGCCCACAAATGTATTACACAGGTGACCAATGCCATGCTTACCAGGGCAGGCAATTATCTGCACTTTGCCACCGATGAAGCCAGTCAGAATGAGTGGGTGCTTGGTTTTTCGGCTCTGGCTGGCTTCCCAGAGGTGTAGGGCATTATCGACTGCACACATGTGGCAATCAAGGCTCCCCTAGATCACCCAGGAGTGTTCTTGAACCATAAAGGCTTCCACTCCATCAATGTGCAGCTCGTCTACAACCACAATAAGTTCATTATGTAGGTGTGTGCAAGATTCCCAGGGAGCTGCCATGATGCATTCTGTAAGATCCCAGAGGGACCCTGGTTCCAAATGATTCGAGGTTGACCCATATTGGGGACAGTGATTTAATTTTATTCAGCACAAGAAAGACTTAATACATTACAGTATTTGAGCAGCAGTTTACAGAGCATAATTGAGGCTTATATTACCCCTTATACGCTGGGTAGAAGCCGCAACTGTAAGTAAGCTGAACCCTGTGTCGCTTGTCTCTTGTCCCTCTTTGTCTCCTGAGTGCCTCCTTGATTCTTCCTGAAGTCTTCTACTCTTTCTGAAATCTTCTACTCCTGAAATCTTCTACTCCTGAAATCTTCTACAATTTGTGCCTGTTAAGACCCTCTTTCTTTACCCTTACTCTCATTCAAAACCTATGGAGTCCTCCTGAACCAATCACTGGCTGACACCCAAACCCAAAATCCAATCATAAAGATGCCACGTTCATAGCACCTTGGCTTACGCAGGTTCTAGTCTTATGAGACCCCTGCATCATCTGTTTTTGACCATCAAGATTCATATCTGGGGTAGTTATGGCAATACAAAGCAGCGAACCTGGTCAGGAACAGAGAGGAGAGCCAGATATAAGGAGCGGTGGAAAGAAGCCCCAGACTCACAGAGCAGCGAACCTGGTCGGGAACCAGAGAGGAGAGGAAAAAAAAGAAAAAATCCAGACATGACATCACAGGATAGCTGGTAACTGATTGATTGGTAAAAGTCATGTTGTTTTGTTTGCCCTTCAAATTAGGGGCTAGGAATTAGGTAGAAACTTGGAGATTAATAAAAGTTAAATTAGAAACTGTTTTATATTAATAACTTGAATCAGATACATCTTTGTCTTAAGTTTCTGTGAGTTAGTTAATAGCCTATTAAATAGAGGCATGGCACAGCAGCTCAATCCCGTGGAATGCACATCTTGTGCCATGTGGGAAATCCAGGACACTTCCCGTGTCCCGGACAACCACGTGTGCAGGAGGTGTCGTCAGCTGGAGGAGGTCGAGCTCAGGGTTTCGGAGCTTGAGCAGCAACTGGTGTCATTACGGTGCATCCGCAAGGCTGAGAGCTTCATGGATAGCACATTTCAGGAGGTGGTCACCGCACAGATAAGGAGTGCGCAGGCAGTCAGGGAATGGGTGACTGCCAGACAGAAGAGGAGGACCAGGCAGGTAGTGTAGGAGACCCCTCCGTGCATCTCGCTCTCCAATCAATATTCGGTTCTGAGTACTGGTGAGGGCAATGGTTCCTCTGGGAAGTACAGCCAGAGCCAAGTTCATGGCACCACAGGTGGCTCAACTGTACAGGGGGGGAGGAAGAAGAGTGGGAGAGCAATAGTGGTAGGGGATTCGATAGTTAGGGGTGCAGACAGGTGTTTCTGCGGCCACAGACATGACTCAAGGATGGTATGTTGTCTCCCTGGTGCCAGGGTCAAGGATGTAACTGCAGAACATTCTGAGGGGGGTGGGTGAATAGCCAGAGGTCATGGTCCATATTGGTACCAATGACATAGGTAGAAAGAGGGATGAGGTCCTGCAGGCAGATTTTAGGGGGCTAGGAAAGAGATTAAAAAGCAAGACCTCAAAGGTAGTAATCTCCGGATTACTCCCGGTGCCACATGCTAGTGAACACAGAAATAGGAGGATAGAACTGATGAATGCACGGCTGGAGAGATGGTGCAGGAGGGAGGGCTTCAGATTCCTGGGGTATTGGGACCGGTTCTGGGGGAGGCGGGACCTGTACAGGCCAGATGGGTTGCACCTCAAAAGGGTCAGAACCAATATCCTCATGGGGAGGTTTGCTAGTGCTGTTGGGGAGGGTTTAAACTAAATTGGCAGGGGAATGGGCAGAAGGATGTAACATTAGAAAGGGGAAATAAAGTGCTCAAAGGATTGGGAGAGGCAGAGAGCACTAATGTAAGAAATAGTAAGGTATTCGGTGGGTCCAACTAAGAGAGAATACAGGATGGTCTAAGATGGGTTTACAGATGGGTATGTTTGTGAATGCACGAAGCGTAGTAAACAAGGTAAATGAGCTGCAGGCACAAATAGCCACATGGGAATATGATGTTGTGGCAATAATTGAAACCTGGCTCAAAAAAGGGCAGAATTGGGAATTAAATTATAAGTGTTCAGGAAAGATAGGGAAGGAGAAAAAGGAGGTGGTGTGGCAGTTTTGGTTAAGGAGAATGTTACAGTGCTGGAGAGAGAGGATGTCCTGGAGGGGTCAAGGACAGAATCTATATGGCTAGAGTTAAGAAATAATAGAGGTGCCATTACACTACTAGGTGTATTCCATGGACCACCAAATAGTGGGAAAGATATGGAGGAGCAAATTTGCAGAGAAATTACAGAGAGATGCAAGAACTATAGAGTCGTAATAATGGGGGACTTCAACTATCCTAATACAGACTGAGATCGTAATAGTGTAAAGGGCAGAGAAGGGGAAGAATTTCTGAAGTGTGTTCAGGAGAACGTTCTTGATCAGTATATTTCCGGCCCAGTGAGGGAGGAGGCATTGCAGGATCTTGTTCGGTGGAATGAGGTAGGTCAAGTGGAGCAAGCGTTAGTAGGTGAACATTTAGGGAACAGTGATCATAGTAACATAAGGTTTAGATTAGCTATGGAAAAGGACAGGGAGCAATCTAGAGTAAGAATGTTTAACTGGGGAAGGCCAATTTCAGTGGGATGAGAACGGATCTGGCCCGGATAAACTGGAATCAAAGATTGGCAGGCAAAACTGTAGTGGAACAATGGGCTGCCTTTAAAGAGGAAATAGTTCAGGTACATTCGAGGTATATTCCCACAAGGGGGAAAGGTAGGGCAAATAAAGTCAGGGCTCCCTGGATGACAAAACAGATAGTCAATATGATGAAGCAGAAAAAGAGTGCGTATGACAGATGTCAGGTTGCAAATACATCTGAGAATCAGGCTATATATAGAAAGTTCAGAGGAGAAGTGAAAAAGAAAACAAGAGTGGCAAAGAGAGGGTATGAGAATAGAATGGCAGCCAACATAAAAGGTAATCAAAAAGTCTTCGATAAGCATATAAATAGTAAAAGGGCAGTAAGAGGAGGGGTGGGGCCGATTAGAGACCAAAAAGGAGACCTATGCATGGAGGCAGAGGCTATGGCTGAGGTACTAAATGAGTACTTTGCATCTGCCTTCGCCAAGGAAGAGGATGCTGCCATAGACATAATGAAGGAGGAGATAGTAGAGACACTTGATAGGATAAAAATTAATAAAGAAGCGGTATTAGAAAGGCTGGCTGTACTTAAACTGGATAAATTACCAGGGGCGGATGGGATGCTGAAGGAATTTAAGGTGGAAATCGCGGAGGTATTGGCCATAATATTCCAATCCTCCATAGATACAGAGGTGGTGCCAGAGGACTGGAGAATTGCAAATGTTACACCATTGTTCAAAACAGGGTGTAAAGATAAACCCAGCAGCTACAGGTCAGTCAGTTTAACCTCGATAGTGGGGAAGCTTTTAGAAACAGTAATCAGGGACATAATTAACAGTCACCTGAATAGGTGTGGATTAATTAAGGAAAGCCAGCATGGATTTGTTAAAGGCAAATCGTGTTTAACCAACTTGATCGAGTTTTTTGATGAGGTAACAGAGGGTTGATGAGGGTAATGCGGTTAACGTAATGTACATGGATTTCCAAAAGGCGTTCGACAAAGTGCTACATAACAGGCTCGCCAGCAAAGTTGAAGCCCATGGAATAAAAGGGACAGTGGCAGCATGGATACAAAATTGGCTAAGTGACAGGAAACAGAGAGTAGTGGTGAACGGTTGTTTTTCAGACTGGAGGAACGTATACAGTGGTGTTCCCAGGGGTCGGTTCTAGGACCACTGCTTTTCTTGATATATATTAATGACTTGGACGTGGGTGTACAGGGCACAATTTCAAAATTTGCAAATGACACAAAACTTGGAAGTATAGTGAACAGTGAGGAGGAGAGTGATAGACTTCAGGAAGACATAGACAGGCTGGTGAAATGGGCGGACACGTGGCAGATGAAATTTAATGCAGGAAAGTGTGAAGTGATACATTTTGGTAGAAAGAATAAGGAGAGGACATATAAACTAAATGGTACAATCCTGAAGTGGGTGCACGAACAGAGAGACCTGGGGGTATGTGTGCACAAGTTGTTGAATGTGGCAGGTCAGGCTGAGAAAGCAGTTAAAAAGGCTTACGGGATCCTGGGCTTCATAAATAGAGGCTTAGAGTACTAAAGTGTGGAAATTATGATGAACCTGTATAAACACTGGTTCAGCCCCAACTGGAGTATTGTGTCCAATTCTGGGCACCGCACTTTAGGAAGGAAGTGAAGACCTTAGAGAAGGTGCAGAAAAGATTTACGAGAATGATTCCAGGAATGAGGGACTTCAGTTACGTTGATAGACTGGAGAAGCTGGGGTTGTTCTTCTTGGAGTAGAGAAGATTGAGAGGAAATTTGATAGAGGTGTTCAAAATCATGAGGTGTCTGGACAGAGTAGATAGAGGGAAATTGTTCCCATTGGCAGAAGGGTCGAGAACCAGAGGACACAAATTTAAGGTGATTGGCAAAAGAACCAAAGGCGACATAAGAAAAAACTTTTTTATGCAGTGAGTGGTTAAGATCTGGAATGCACTGCCTGAAAGGGTGGTGGAGGCAGATTCAATCACGGCTTTCGAAAGGGAGTTGGATAAGTATTGGAAGGAAAGAAATTTGCAGGGCTACGGGGAAAGGGCAGGGGAGTGGGACTAGCTGAGAGTTGGCACGGGCTCGATGGGCCGAATGGCCTTCTTCTGTGCTGTAACCATTCTATGATCCTATGATTCTAAGTGTTCTAAAAACCAACTAACCCATGATGATCTTACAATGCATCTTGCGCCAGTCCACCCTCCCTGATCTCTTCACACCTCTGAACAGACTTATCGGCTGAATGCTTGGAGACAAGGGCTATCCACTTAAGATGTGACTGATGATAGCCATACATAGATACATAGAAGATAGGAGCAGGAGTAGGCCATTCGGCCCTTCGAGTCTGCTCCGCCATTCAATGAGATCATGGCTGATCATCCAAATTCAGTACCCGGTCCCTGCCTTCTCCCCATATCCCTTGATCCCTTTAGCCTTAAGAAATATATCCAACTCTTTCTTGAATATACTTAATGAACTGGCCTCCACCGCCCTCTGTGGCAGAGAATTCCACAGGTTCACCACTCTCTGGGTGAAGAAATTCCTCCTCATTTCAGTCCTAAATGGCTTACCCCCTTATCCTTAGACTATGACCCCTGGTTCTGGACTCCCCGGCCATCAGAAACATCCTTCCTGCATCTAGTCTGTCCAGGCCTGACAGAATTTTATAGGTTTCGATGAGATCCCCTCTCAATCTTCTAAACTCCAGTGAGTATAAGCCCAATCGACACAATCTCTCCTCATACGTCATTCCTGCCATCCCAGGTATCAGCTTGGGCTCCTCATCAGCCCCTGATGAGGAGCCCAAGCAATGAGGCCCATATGACAATGCAATGTGTCATTGAGCAAGCGATCGGGATGTTGAAGATGCTCTTCAGGTGCCTCATCAGATTTGGAGGCACCCTTCAATACGCACCAGCCTGGGTCTCCAGAAAGATAGTGGGTTGCTGCGCTCTGCATAGCACAGCACAGCAGTGAGGATTGAAGCTGCAGGAGGAGCAAGGCGCAGAGCACATTGCCTTTTCAGAGGAGGAAGATGAGGAGGAGGAGAAACGTCACGTGGCCATGTTACCAGCAGCAGCACACATTGCTACCCAGGATGCCCGTGATGGACTTATCATGGCCAGATTTAGTTAGGTTGCACCACTGTACCCATCTGACAGCCACATGCTGAGCCCTCTTGCACCCCCCACCTCCCCCCCACCCACCCCCTCCCCCAGCACAAAGCAGTCCTGCAATCAACAAAGCATTCCTTCCACAGACACCCATTGCTCAGATTTAAGTGTTGTCTTACCATTCATCAGAACTGAGATGGCCAGTTGCCAGGCTGCAGGCAAAAATGGGCAAAATTGGAAAATGGTGCAAAGAAATAATTTTATATGTGGCTCAAAACTTATACATTAACTTATCATTGTAATATGTTTAACACACCCATGGGCATAACCTTGTGCAACTGCTAATCTTTCATCTTCCTTTTCCAACAACTCCTGCATGATGCAATCCCTGTGGCTTCAGCAGAGGTAGAAGTAGGCTACTCACATCCCTGCTCTGACTGCTGAGATGCTCTTGGCCGACGTCCTCTGGGTTTTGGAGCCTGTGAGGGCCCCGCCAAAGACTGCTCCTCCTGCACCTGTGCAGGGGCAGACTCGGCCACTGGGACACAAGGCAGCATGTGGAGCTGACTGAGGGGGGTGCAACAGGTGAGAAGTGGAAGCACTTTGATTCAAGTCTCCACTTGTATGTCGCCTTTCGCCTTCATCCCTCTCATGGCCCACCCGCACTTCCCTACTAGCAATGAGCTGGGGAGCACTTCGCTGCACATCAGTGGGGTGCTGAACAGTCAGTGCTAGGTTTTGATCTATCCTAGTTAAGATGGCATTCAAAGTGTGCATGCCATTGGTGAGGGCAAGCATGCAGTTGTTTGACTGCCACATTTGATGCTCCATGCAGGTGGCCACTCTTTTCATGGATGAACACATCATAGTAAAGGCCTGCGACATCATGCCACTCATACTTGAGATGGACTCCTCCATTCTCTCTGCAAGCATGCACAGTGCAGCCGGAAATCCTGCCAGAGCCCGACACATTTTTTTGCTGCTGCTCCAGAATCATCCTCTTTGTAGGCAGCTCCGAGGTTCCGCATCTGCGTCCAGCTGAGCCAAGCTTGGAGAGTCCTGCGCCCTCCGACAAGGACTCTCTACTGCTGTCCCTGTCTCCACCATCTGCTCTTGCTCACATATGATGTGTGAGACACCAAGTGACAACACATCTATCTGTCTTGCTGCTCCCACCGACGTGTGTGTATCTGAGCTGGTGCATGATGTGAATGATTCCTGTGATGGTGCACCCTCAGAGTTAGCGACCCCCACTGGCTCCACCTTCTGTGGGACACTTGATGGGCCTGTGGGAGATTAAAGACATGAATTAGAACTGTCATGTTAAGAATATTTTAATTTAACATTATGCACATGATCATATTTCACTTGCTGCTGACATCAAGTCAACATGAGTGAGTGTTGTATGCCATGTAGCTGTGTGATATTTAATTCTGTCACCAGGTAGCTGGGAGGTCCTCATTTCTCCATCTCCGATCACCAGGCCACCGACACTTGGCTTATCTCCAGAGCATCCTCCTCTGCAGCTGTCAGCATGGCGATGACTGGAGGGCCACCTCTGGTTCTCTGCCTCTCCCTGGAGTTCTGTGCTCTCTTCTCCTCCAAGGAGGGAAACAAGAGACCTTTGAGTGAGAGTCATGGAATGAGTGGAAAGGATGGATGGACAACATTTGTTGAGGGTGACTATAAAGGAGAGGCGTGACATTGCATTAAGATGAGGGTGAGTGTCAGTGGTGGATGGTCAGATGGGGATGTGAGGAAGTGCACAGACAGACAGGGATGGGTGCACCTGCAAGGTACGTTGGTGTGAGGAGTGATGTGCAGGAGCAGGCTTGGGAAGGCAGAGTGAGGAGGTTGGGGTGATACGCACACCAGGATGTAGTTGAATGTACCAGTGTACTCACCTTTCCTGCCATCATTAGGTCATTAAAGCGCTTCCTGCACTGTATCCAGGAGGGTGGCACCTCGCTCTTGTTGCTGACCTCCTCAGCGATCTCCAGCCATCATTTCTTGGTCTCTGAGGCAGGCTTCTTCCTCCCATCAACAGGGAATAATATCTCCCAGTGGGCCCTGACACCTCACAGCATGAGGCCTAGGGATGCATCACTAAAGCAAGGCACAGCCTTTCTATGCTGAAACTCCATTCTATGCAGCTTACTATGTTTCTCAACCTCCACAATCCTTCAACTGTCATCTTTGCAGTGTTCCTTTAAATACCTCAGCTGAAGAAGATCTATGGGTGTCGTCATCACGCCTGCTTGCGCTAATTGGTTGGGAAACCCGAAAGTCAGAAGCAAACGTAGTGGCTGGGTTAAAAAGCCACTGACAGATGCACTGCAGCTACTTCTGGGTTTCCCACACGCAACCGGACACCCCCGCTCCTAGCGCGTCAGCAAGTATTATAGCCTTTGTCTTCGGCCCCCGCGATAAACTCTGTTCCCTAGCTATTGACTCCATTCCTCTACCTGGCCACAGTCTGAGGATGAACCAGACCATTTACAACCTTAGCGTCCTATTTGACCCTGAGCTGAGCTTCTAACCTCATGTCCTCTCAATCACCAAGACCGCCTATTTCCCCCTCTGTAACATTGCCCACCTTGCCTGCCTCAGCGCATCCGCTGCTGAAACCCTCATCTATGCATTTGTTACCTCTAGACTCAACTGTTCCATTACTCTCCTACCGGCCTCCCACCTTGCACGCTTCGTAAACTTGAGCTCATCCAAAACTCTGCTGCCCGTATCCTAACTCACATGAAGTCCCGTTCACCTATCACCCCTGTGCTCGCTGACCTACATTGGCTCTCGGTCCACCAATGCCTTGATTTTTAAATTCTCATCCTTGTTTTCTTAATCGTTCCATGGACTTGCCCCTCCCTATCTCTGTAACCTCCTCCAGCACTACAACCCTCCGAGATCTCTGCGCTCCTCCAATTCTGGCTTCTTGTGCACCCCGATTTCCATTGCTCCACCATTGGTGGCTGTGAGTTCAGCTGCCTAGACCCTATGCTATGGAATTCTCTCCCTAAACTTCTCCGCTTCTCTACCACTCTTTGACCAAGCTTTTGCTCACCTGTCCTAATATCTCCTTATGCAGCTCGGTTTCAAATTTTGTTTGCTAACACTGCTGCAAAGCAACTTGGGAAGTTTTACTATGTGAAAGGCACTATATAAATGTAATTTGTTGTTGTTGTAGTCCATTGGCCCAATTCCTGTTTCTAAAGATTTTTAGAAAATTAGAGTTAGTTATTTTTTAGCCAACCTCCTTCAGTATTCTGGGTTGCATACGACCTGGACCTGGTGACTTTTCGACTTTTACCCCATTAACTTTTGTTAATACAGTTTCCTTCTGGATATTTATCTCCAGTAGTAGCTCTTCCACATCCTCCTCAGAACATAAGAAATAGGAGCGAGAGTAGGTCATACACCCCTTCGAGCCAGCTCCACCATTCAAGACGATCTTGGCTGATCTTCTGTCTCAATTCCACCTTCCCACACTATCCCCATATTCCTTGTTTCCCTTAATATCTAAAAATCTATCGATCTCGGTCTTGAATATACTCAATGACTGAGCACCCACAGCTCTCTGGGATAGAGAATTCCAAAGATTCACCACCCTCTGAGTGAAGAATTTTCACCTCAACTCAGTCCTAAATGACCATCCCCTTATTCTGAGACTGTGACCCCTAGTTCTAGACTCCCTAGCCAAGGGAAGCATCCTCCCAGCATCTACCCTGTCAGACCCCTTAAGAATGTTATGGGGGATAGTCCTGTTTGGGGCGCTAAAACTTTAAAAGTTGAAAAATTAGTGCCGGGCACTAATCATTCTCGCCTCCCACGAAATTCAGTTTTAGCGCTCCAAGATGGAAGTGGAGCGCTAAATCAAGCACTAACCACTTTTCTTAGGACGTTAAAGTCCGAGAGCGGGGTGGTAGCGACAGAGCGCTGAACAATTTCGAGCGCATTGTAACCGGCACCCTCATCATAGAGGCTGCTTTCCTCGCTTAAAGGGAAGGGCCAATGATGCTGCACTAGCTCGTTGTCATCAATTCTGTTTTGCAAGGCGACCTGGGCAACTGCCATTATAGCCCTAAACACTCTCACAAAGTGGAGGGCTTGGACATCTTGCACCAATGAATTATTAAAACTTTGCGCAGGCACCAGAATAGTGCAAATAATAAAGGTGGCGCTAGCTGAAAAGCATTCCCTTTAATTACCGTTCCCGAAGCGGGTAGCTGAGTTCAGAATGCCTCCTCTTGCTGGCGTTGTCGGCGCGAGGCGATAAAGCAGGGGGTGAGAGTCAATGTTCCATCCGGAGCGACAATGGGGCGCTGCTAACTTTATGACGTCATGACCTGCAAGGCACTAGAGGCCCAGGCGCTAAGAGCTGGCGCCAGCGCTAAACCAGCTCTGAAATTCGCAGGCATCGCTGCATTCACCGCGCCCGGGCGCTAACCCCTTAGCGCCCCGTTAGCGCCCCAGCCAGGTGCTAACGGAAGGCGCTAACATACCGAATTTTGCGGCCAACGTGTTTTAATACGATCACCTCTCATTCTTCTAACCTCTAGTGAATATAGGCCTAGTCTACTCCATCTCTCCTCATAGGACAATCCCCCCATCCCAGGAACCAGTCTGGTGAATCTTCGTTGCACTCCCTCTAAGGCAAATATATCCTTCCTTAGGTAAGGAGACCAAAACTGTAGACAGTACTCCAGGGGTGGTCTCCTCAGGGCCCTATATAATTGCAGCATGACTTCTTTACTCTTTTACTCTAAACCATTTGTAATAAAGGCTAACATAACATTTGCTTTCCTAATTCCTTGCTGTACCTGCATGATTCATGTACAAGGACACCCAGGCCTCTCTAAATATCAGTATTTCCCAGTCTTTCACCATTTAAAAAATATTCTGCTCTGTTATTTTTCCCACCAATGTGAATAACTTCACATTTCTCCACATTATATTCCATCTGCAACATTCTTGCCCAATCACTTAACCTGTCTAAATCCTTTTGCAGCCTTCTTGCATCTTCCTCACAGCTTACTATTCCACCTAACTTTGTATCATCTGCAAACTTAGATACATTACACTCAGTCCCCTCATCTAAGTCATTGATACAGATTGTAAATAGCTGAGGCCCAAGCACTGATCCTTGTGGCACCCCACTAGTTACAGCCTGCCAACCTGAAAATGACTCGTTTATTCCTACTCTCTGTTTTCTGTCTGTTAACCAAATCTCAAACCATGTTGATATATTACCCCCCAATCCCACAAGGCCTAATTTTGTATAATAACCTCTTGTGTGGCACCTTATCGAATGTTGTTTGAAAATCCAGATACACTACATCCACTGATTCCCCCTTATCCACCCTACTAATCTCAAAAAACTCTTAACAGATTTGTTAAATACAATTTCCCTTTCATAAATCCGTGTTGACTCTGCCCAAGCATATTATGATTTTCTAAGTGCCCTGATATGACATCCCTAATATTCGATTCTAGCATCTTCCCTACTACTGATGTCAGGCTAACTGGTTTATAGTTCTCTGTTTTCTCTTCCCCTCCTTTCTTGAATAATGGGGTTACATTTGCTACCTTCCAATCCACAGGAACCGTTCTAGAATCTAGGGAATTCTGGAAGATCAAAACCTATGAATGCACTATCTCTGAAGCCACCTCTTTTAAAACCGTAGGATGTAGGCCATTACGTCCAGGGGATTTGTCGGTTTTTAGTCCCATCAATTTCTCCAGTACTACTTCTTTACTAATGCTAATTTATTTAAGTTCCTCATTCTCACCAGATCCTTTGTTCCCCAGTATTTCTGGAATGTTTTTTGTCTCTTCTACCGTGAAGGCAAATTTATCCATCTAAATATTTGAGCTCTACATATTGGGGATATTTTATGGTTGCCAATGATATATTTCCTCCAGTGAGGCTGCTTGAATAACTTGTGTACATTATGATCAGTATCATACATGGAAAAGTAACACACAATGCAATCTACTTCTCTTATTTCAAAGTTGCTAATTGAAATTAGCACTAAATACCTTCCTTGCTATGTTATTTACTTTGCTTAATTCAAATTAATGGACAATTCCATTTTTTTTAGCACAAACACTAACTGACTTATCATGAGTAAACTTAAATCCCTAGACCATGAAGTACAACATTGGGCCGGGCCATCTCACGGCGCATGGTGTTAGACTTTTTTCTGCACCCTTCAGCTCGAAAAACGTTTGTGCTTTAACTTGCTGGAAGTGCAAGCTGATAACAGCGCAATGAGGGCAGCGGGGCATCTGGGACCTTAGTGAATGATGGGAATGGTAGCATAGTGGTTATGTTACTGGACTAGTAATCCAGAGACGTGAGATCAAATCCCACCATGGCAGCTGTGGAATTTAAATTCAGTTAATTAAATAAATCTGGAATAAAAAGCTCGTATCAGTAATGGTGACCATGAAACTACCGGATTGTCGTAAAAACCCATCTAGTTCACTAATGTCCTTTAGGGAAGGAAATCTGTCGACCTTACCTGGTCTGGCCTATATGTGACTCCAGACCCACAGTAATGTGGTTGAGTCTTAACTGCCCTCTGACATGGCCTCGCAAGCCATTCAGTTGTAACAAACCGCTACAAAGAAGAATAAAACTGGACGGAGTACCCAGCAGCGACTTTGGACATGACAACGGCACACCCAGCCCAGTTGGCCCTGCAAAGTCCTCCTTACTAACATCTGGGGACTTGTGCCAGTATTGGGAGAGCTGTCTTAGTCATACTAACAGAATCATACCTTTCTGCCAATGTCCCATCAGAGGTGGTATACAGTCGGGAGGGAGTGGCCCTGGTAGTCCTCAACATTGACTCTGGAATTCATGAAGTCTCATGGCTTCAGGTCAAACACGGTCAAGGAAACCTCCTGCTGATTATCACCTACTGCCCTCCCTCAGCTGATGAATCAGTACTCCTCCATGTTGAACATCACTTGGAAGAAGCACTGAGGGTATCAAGGGCACAGATTGTATGCTCGGTAGCGGACTTCAATGTCCATCACCAAGAGTGACTCGGTAGCACCATTACTGACCGAACTGGCCAAGTCCTGAAGGATATAGCTGCCAGATTGGGCCTGCAGCAGGTGGTGAGAAAACCAACATGAGGGGAAAACCTATTTGATCTCATCCTCACCAATCTACCAGTCACAGATGCATCTGTCCATGACAGTATTGTTAGCAGGAACCGTCGCACAGGCCTTGTGGAGATGAAGTCCCATCTTCACAATGAGGACACCCTCCATCGTGCTGGATGGCACGACCACTGTGCTAAATGGGATAGATTCAGAACAGATCTAGCAGCTCAAAACTGGGCATCCATGAGGCGCTGTGGGCCAACAGCAGCAGCAGAATTATTTTCGACCACAATCTGTAACCTCATGGTCCGGCATATCCCTCACTCTACCATTAACATCAAGCCAGGTGACCAACCCTGGTTTTAAAGGAGTGTAGAAGAGCATGCCAGGAACAGCACCAGGCATAACTAAAAATGAGGTGCCAACCTGGGGAAGTTGCAACACAGGATTACATGCATGCTAAACAATGGAAGCAGCATGCTATAGACAGAGCTAAATGATCCCACAATCAACGGATCAGATCAAAGCTCTGCAGTCCTGCCACATCCAGTCGTGAATGGTGGTGGACCATTAAACAACTAACGGGAGGCGGAGGCTCCATGAACATCCCCATCCTCAATGATGGCGGAGCCCAGCATGTGAGTGCAAAAGACAAGGCTGAAGCGTTTGCAACCATCTTCAGCCAGAACTGCTGAGTAGATGATCCATATCGGCCTCCTGAGGTCACAAAAGCCAGTCTTCAGCCAATTTGATTCACTCCGAGTGATATCTAGAAATGGCTGAGTGCACTGGACACAGTAAAGGATATAGGCCCTGACAACATCCCAGTTTTCATGCTGAGGACATGTGCTCCAGAACTAGCCGCACCTCTAGCCAAGCTGTTCCAGTATAGCTACAGCATGGGCATCTACCTGACATGTGGAAAACTGCTCAGGTATGTCCTGTCCACAAAAAACAGGACAAATCCAATCCAGCCAATTACCGCCCCAATAGGCAGGAGTGTGATGGAATACTCTCCACTTGCCTGGATGAGTGCAGCTCCAACAACACTCAAGAAGCTCGACACCATCCAGGACAAAGCCGCCCACTTGATTGGCACCCCATCCACCACCTTAAACATCCCCCCCTTCCACCACCGGCGCACCTTGGCTGCAGTGTGTACCATCTAAAAGATGCACTGCAGCAACTCGCAGCACCTCCCAAACCCGCAATCTCTACCACCTAGAAACACAATGGCAGCAGGCACTGAGCCTCCAGTGTATCGTATCCATCTGATACAAATTTAGGTGCAGAAGCTTGGGCTTCTGAAAGTTGATCAAATGTTGATGGATAAATCTTCATGAATTTAAGTCCCTAGATAGATATGACAGGAGATACACTTTTTAATAAGGGGTGCAAATCTTATAAAATGCAGGCTGCTCCATCTGTCATAATAAACATAAGTGTTTTTCTTTAAATAAGATAGTATTGAGTGTATTACAAACCTGCTGGCTGCACATAACATTGTTTTCTCAGGCGAGTTGATTAAGGATAAGGAAGTCAATGGACCAAAGTAATGATGATTTATAACACTCATATGGAGAAATATCAATGAAAATTGAAATTATATTTTCACAGATATAACTTCACAATAGCAAGGTAACATTGCAACACAACTTCAACTAATTTTCTTGATCTCAAAAAATCCAAGAAAAATACTTTTCAGAAACCTACTGCAAGTATTTATAATGAAAACCTGGCATTATTAGCCATAACATGCAGTAAGTGCCTCTACCAAAACTCTTTTGTGACTTATCTGATCTGATTCAGTCATATTTATCACATACCATGGCCAAAAGGGGCATATCTTCCATTTAGAACACTGTAAAGAAATGATTGTGGAAGCAAGGATCAAATGATATGACCAAGCTGTTTCCTTCGATTTTCTTCAGCTAAAAATGCTGCAAGCCTACTCATTACAACTTGTACTTTTTTGTTGGAACACACTGTAAATATTTTGACATATTGGGCCAGATCTTGCTGGAAAATGAACGCTATATTAACGATGCACGCCATTATTAATCACAAATCAGCCAGTAAATTCAGGGAATTAAGATATATGCAAATCTCCAGAACTGACTTTTGTCGATTTGTGCTCCTCCACTGTTTGCTTCGCACAAATGGCACCTCACCCTTAGCCTCCCCGTTATTTTCAAGAACTTGCTGGATTTGCACATTAATTACCCATTAATCTTGCAGAACAAAAAGTTCAAACTGCTAATTAAGAGCATAAGCACCCTATTGATGATGCAATCACCAGCGAACATCCCCATTTCTGACCTTATATATTGGTGGGAAGGTCATTGATGAAGCAGTTGAAGATGGTTGGGCCTAGAGCACTACCCTGTGGAACTCCTGCAGCGATGTCCTGGGGCTGAGATGATTGACCTCCAACAACTTCAACGATCTTCCTTTGTGCTAGGTAAGACTCCAGCCAGTGGAGAGTTTTCCTCCTGATTCCCATTGGCTTCAATTTTACTAGGGCTCCTTGATGCCACACTCGGTCAAATGCTGCCTTGATGTCAAGGGCAGTCACTCACACCTCACCTCTGGAATTCAGCTTTTATGTCCATGTTTAGACCAAGGCTGTAATGAGGTCGGGAGCCGAGTGGTCTTGGCAGAACCCAAATTGAGCATCGGTGAGCAGGCTATTGGTGAGCATGTGCTGTTTGATAGCACTGTCGACGATACCTTCCATCACTTTGCTGATGATTGAGAGTAGACTGATGGGGCGGTAATTGGCCGGATTGAATTTGTCCTGCTTTTTGTGGACAGGACATACCTGAGCAGTTTTCCGCATTGTTGGGCAGATGCCAGTGTTGTAGCTGTACTGGAACAGCTTGGCTAGAGGTGTGACTAGTTCTAGAGCACAAGTCTTCAGCATGACAGCCAGTATATTGTCAGGGCCTTTGCTGTATTCAGTTCGCTCAATCGTTTCTTGATATCACATGGAGTGAATCAAATTGGCTGAAGACTGGCTTCTGTGATGGTAGTGACCTCAGGAGGAGGTCGATATGGATCATCCACTCGGCACTTCTGGCTGAAGATGGTTGCAAATGCTTCAGCCTTGTCTTTTGCACTCACGTGTTGGGCTCCATCATCATTGAGGATGGGGATATTCATGGAGGCTCCTCCTCCTCTTAGTTGTTTAATGGTCCACCACATTCACGAATGGATGTGGCAGGATTGCAGAGTTTTGATCTGATCCGTTGACTGTGGGATCGCTTAGCCCTGTCTATAGCATGCTGCTTCTGCTGTTTAGCGTGCCTGTAGTCCTGTGTTGCTCCTGGCATGCTCTTCTGATTTAATGTCACTTCCACCTGTTTTGGGCATGAATCAGTGAAGTGACAAAAATCTAAGTTGGGAGCTGCTGCACCCGCTGGGAGGTATCATATCAAGCATTGTGCACAACCATTTTTCTTTCTTGTATTCACTCTCACAATATGAGCGCGCTGACATTTCATTGCCCATCACTAGTTGCCTTTGAGAAGGTGGTGGTGGGCCTTCTTCTTGAGCTGCTGCAGTCCGTGTGGTGAAGTTACTTCCACACTGCTCTTAGGTAGGGAGTTCCAGGATTTTAATCCAGCAACAATAAAGTAACAGCAATATATTTTCTAGTCGAGATGGTATGTGACTTGGAGGGGAACTTTGAGTTCCCATGTGCCTGCTGCCCTTGTCCTTCCAGCTGATAGAGGTCGTGGGTTTGGGAGTTGCTGTCAAAGAAGCCTTGACGAGTTGCTGCAGTGCATCTTGTAGATGGTACACACTGCAGCCACGGTGCACCGGTGATGGAGGGAGCAGATGTTTAAGCTGGTGGATGGGGTACTGATCAAACAGACTGTATTGTCTTGGATAGTGTCGAGCTTCTTGAGTGTTGTTGCAGCTGCACGCATGCACACAAGTGGAGAGTATTCCATCGCACTCCTGACTTGTGCCTTGTAGATGGTGGAGAGGCTTTGGGGAGTCAGGAGGTGAGTCACTTTTCGTAGAATTCCCAGCCTCTGAACTGCTCTTGTAGCCACAGTATTTATGTGGCTGGACCAGTTGAGGTTCATATCAATCATGATCCGTAGGATGTTGAAAGTGGGGGATTCAATAATGATAATACGGGGGTACAGTAGCATTGTGGTTATGTTACTGGACTAGTAATCCGGAGATCTGGCCATTGTCGGGAGCAGTGAGAGCGAAGTTTCAGTGAGTATTTAAACTCACTTTTGCAGGCTTTTGTTCACAGGCCAGTGTCGGGATCGGTGAGAGTGAAGTTTCAGTGAGTATTTAAACTCACTTTCGCCGGCTTTTTTTCACAGGCCAGTGTAGAAAGCGGTGAGAGCGGAGTTTCAGTGAGTATTTAAACTCACTTTTGCGGGCTTTTTTTCACAGGCCAGTGTCGGGAGCGGTGAGAGCAGAGTTTCAGTGAGTATTTAAACTCACTTTCCCGGGCTTTTTTTCACAGGCCAGTGTCGGGAGTGGTGAGAGCGGAGTTTCAGTGAGTATTTAAACTCACTTTTGCGGGCTTTTTTTCACAGGCCAGTGTCGGGAGCGGTGAGAGCAGAGTTTCAGTGAGTATTTAAACTCACTTTCCCGGGCTTTTTTTCACAGGCCAGTGTCGGGAGTGGTGAGAGCGGAGTTTCAGTGAGTATTTAAACTCACTTTCGCGGGCTTTTTTTCACAGGCTAACCAATCTCACAGACCTGCGGCGGCGTTCCAGAGCCACGTCACGATTCAAAACTTGACGCGGGCAGGAGGAAGCAGCTGATTGGGTGAGTACAGCCAGGTGAGTATTTATACTACTCTATAGTTTGACAGTTAAGGTTCATAGGCCTAGAAATTGGGTATAGCCCCGCTTGAGGCGTTAGAACTGGCGATGCGCAAAGTTTATAGCCAGATGAAACTTATCGCCGACTGGCGCGATATTGGGTTGCATCGCCCCCAAAGGGGATTGAGGCGCTAACTCAGCCATTGCACGGTGCTCTTAAGGCACAAAAGGTCAGGCGCTACTCAATATCGACGCGGACGGGCGCAGCGCAGGTGAACTCAATTACGGGAAAGCACGAGACCTACAGGCGCCGGCCAGCTTTTAAAGGGGCGGGTCAGTCAGACTGAGCTAAAACACCCAACGCCCTGAAGGCCTCAGATTCGGCGCTCGCCCTTGTCTGGCGTTAGAAACTTGTGCATTATGGAGAAGGTTAGGCAGAAAGCAGAGCGCTTCAGCACTGAGGCTCTGGACCACTTGGTGGCTGCAGTTGAACACTGTCGAGAGGTCCTGTATCCGGATAATGGCAAGAGGCCAAATCAGAAGGCATATCGACGATCTTGGAGGGAGGTTGCTGTGAAGGTCAACTCCAGCAGCATGGCGACCAGGACCCCTGTTCAGCGCAGGAAGAAATTCAACGACCTCACACGGATCGTTAGGGTGAGTGATGGTTTACCAAACTTGTGCTTCCCTCCATCTGCAGCTGACTTCGGCACCCTGCTGCAATGATGCGCCAATGGCCATCTGTCAGTATGCACCCATGGCCCTTTCTGGGCACACACATGGACAGATGTCTTAAGGCCTCATATAAGGGCTCTTGCACCATGGGGGGCATGCGATGATGTCTCAAGGCCTCATGTAAGGGCTCTTGCACCATGGGGGGCATGCGATGAGGTCTCAAGGCATCATGTAACAGAACCTCCCCCTCTTTCCCCTGCAGTCCAAGATGGCACAGATTAGAAAGGAGCAGCGTCGAACCGGTGGCGGACCTGCACAAGTGGTCACTCTCGCGGATCTGGAGGAGAGAGTGCACCAGATACTTGGAGGACGTCTGTCTGGTCCAGTGACCACTGCATCTGCCGACCCCATTACCGACAGCGAGGGTAAGACTCTCACCTTTTCCACCTGTTGCCTTCCACTTGGTCCCCCCGCCAGCATGCATCCTCAGTGTGCAGCCATGTCAGAGCCTTGCCGCAATCTGGCATGCCTTTCAGCAAACCTGTCCTTTTGCTAAAGCCACTCTTCCACCTCCCACTTTCAGATGAAGCAGCACCAACTCGGGCTCAACGCGCTGAAGCTGCCAGTGCCAGTGCCACCGGAGGTGAGGACCAGGAGGAATCCGGACCAGCCGTTGCAGAATCCGGGGAGCGGAGACATCTGCAGACTGGGGATAGTAGTCCCCTGGAGGGGAGGGGTGGTGGCTCTGAGGATGAACCAGTTGCCGGACCAAGCGGCATGGAGCAACGCAGGGGGGATAGGCAAGTTCGGCCACCGTCTCCCCGCAGGGCAAGGCAGGTCGTCATGACTGCTGCACAGAGTGCAGATGAGGTCCGTCGCCCTCCAAACAAGCTCCCATTCCGATGCCAGTTGGTCAAAAGGCTTTTAGGTGTAGTGGTGCAAGTGCTTCGGACAGGGTTGAAGGTACCAAGTACTGTAAAGCTCAAATCCCAGAACTCCGCTCCACATTAGCTCGCCAACTCTCTCTAGAAGCGAGCGCAATGAGCAGGCCAAGTGGCAGAAGATTCTGCAGTAGAGCTGTCCCCTTTAAATAGCGCCCCCCTACTCGGAGAAGGGCCTGTTAGCCCTCCCTCGAACTGTCACTAATAGCGCTGGGCGCTAAGGCTCCGGGCGCCACCCAATATGTGTTCAGGTGCTCCTAAAAGGCGTTGCACACTGAAATGACATCATGAGCTGCTTGCGCTCACGGGCGCGTGCAAACACTTAGCGCAGGCGCTAAATGTATAGTCAATATCTGAGTTGGCGCTATCTTCATAGCGTCCGCCCCAACATAGCGCTTCGCCCCAATTCTAGGTCTCTTTAGGCGCTCAGCGCCGGCGCTACCAACCCAATTTCTAGGCCATAGTTTATAAAGTTTAGAAGGTCTTAATTTTGTGGTTGTAGTTTCTAAGGTCTATGTTGTGTAGCGGGGAGTGCTAGGAAACAAGGGCCCTTGAGTATATCATTTAATTGTAGTATAATTGGTGGTATTGATTTAATTTAAATTAATTAAAGGGTAAGTCATGGCAGCAAAGCTTGGCCCCATGGCATGCTCCTCCTGCACTATGTGGGAAATCAGGGACACTTCCTGTGTCCCTGATGACCATGTGTGCAGGAAGTGTATCCAGCTGCAGCTACTGGCAGACCGCATTGCGGCACTGGAGCTGCGAATGGATACATACTGGAGCATTCGCGATGCTGAGGATGTTGTGGATACCATATTTAATCAGTTGGTCACACCGCAGGTAAAGGCTGCACAGGCAGGAAGGGGATGGGTGACCGCCAGGCAGAGTAGCAGGTGCAGGCAGGTAGTGCAGGAGTCCCCTGTGGCCATCACCCTCTCAAGCAGATATACCGCTATGGATATTACTGGGGAGGATGGCTTTTCGGGGGAAGACAGCAACAGCCAACTTCCTGGCACCATGGGTGGTGCTGCTGCACTGGATGGGAGGAAAAAGAGTGGGAGAGCTATAGTGCTAGGGGAATCTATTGTAAGGGGAATAGATAGGCGTTTCTGCGGCCGCAAACAAGACTCCAGGATGGTATGTTGCCTCCCTGGTGCAAGGTTCAAGGATGTCTTGGAGCAGCTGCAGGGCATTCTGGAGGGGGAGGGTGAACAGCCAGTTGTCGTGGTGCATATAGGTACCAACGATATAGGTAAAAAATGGGATGAGGTCCAAAAAGCTGAATAGAGGGAGTTAGGAGGTAAATTACAAAATAGGACCTCAAAGGTAGTAATCTCAGGATTGCTACCAGTGCCACGTGCTAGTTAAAGTAGAAATAGAAGGATACTTCAGATGAATATGTGGCTAGAAGAATGGCGCAAGGGGGAGGGATTCAAATTCCTGGGACATTGGAATCGGTTCTGGGGGAGGTGCGACCAGTACAAACTGGACGGTTTGCACCTGGGCAGGACCGGGACGGATGTCTTAGGGAGAGTGTTTGCTAGTGCTGTTGGGGAGGGTATAAACTAAAATGGCAGGGGGTTGGGAACCTGTGCAGGGAGACAGAGGAAAGGGAAGCAATGATAGAAGCAAAAGACAGGAAGGAGTAAAGCAAAAGAGGCAGTCAGAGAAATCAAGGGTATAAATCAAACATGGCCACAGTAAATAATAATTCTAAAAGGTCTAAGTGTGTTAAAAAAAACAAGCCTGAAGGCTTTGTGTCTTAATGCGAGGAGCATTCGTAATAAGGTGGATGAATTAGCTGCGCAAATAGATGTAAATGGATATAATATAATTGGGATTACGGAGACATGGCTCCAGGGTGACCAAGGCTGGGAATTCAACATCTAGGGGTATTCAATATTCAGGAAGGACAGGCAAAAAGGAAAAGGCAGTGGGGTAGCATTGCTGGTTAAAAAGGAGATTAACGCAACAGTAATGAAGGATATTAGCTCTGATGATGTGGAATCTGTATGGGTAGAGCTGAGAAATACCATGGGGCAGAAAACATTAGTGGGAGTTGTATACAGACCCCCAAACTGCAATGCTGAGGTTGGCGATGGCATTAAATGGGAAATTAGAGATGCGTGCAATAAGGGCACAGCAGTTATCATGGGTGACTTTAATCTACATATAGATTGGTCTAACCAAATTAGTAACAATACTGTGGAAGAGGAATTCCTAGAGTGTATACAGAATGGTTTCCTGGACCAATATGTCAAGGAACCAACTAGAGATCAGGCCATTTTAGACTGGGTATTATGTAATGAGAAAGGATTAAGTAGCAATCTTTTTGTGCGAGGCCACTTGGGGAGGAGCGATCATAATATGATAGAATTCTTCATTAAGATGGAGAGTGAAGTAGTTGATTCAGAGACTTGGGTACTGAATTTAATTAAAGGAAACTATGATGGTATGAGGCATGAGTTGGCTAGGATGGATTGGGGAATGTTGCTTAAGGGGTTGATGGTGAATAGGCAATGGAAAACATTTAAAGATCGCATGGATGAACTACAGAATTTGTTCATCCCTGTTTGGCATAAAAATAAAACAAAAAAGGTGACTTAACCGTGGCTAACAAGGGAAATTAGGGGTAGCATAAGATCCAAGGAGAGGACATATAAATTGGCCAGAAAAAGCAGCAAACCTGAGGATTGGGAGCAGTTTAGGATTCAGCAAAGGAGGACAAAGGGATTAATTAAGAGGGGGGAAAATAGAGTATGAGAATAAGCTTGCAGGGAACATAAAACTGACTGTAAAAGCTTCTATAGATATGTGAAGAGAAAAAGATTGGTGAAGTCAAGCATAGGTCCCTTGCAGTCAGAATCAGGGGAATTTATAATGGGGAATAAAGACATGGCAGACAAATTAAATACATACTTTGGTTCTGTCTTTACAATGGAGAACACAAATAAACTCCCAGAGATGTTGGGCAACATAGGTTCTAATGAGAGGGAGGAACTGAATGAAATCAGTATTTGTAGGGAAATGGTGTTAGGGAAATTGACGGGATTGAAGGCCGATAAATCCCCAGGGTCTGATAATCTACATCCTAGGGTACTGAAAGGATTCGCAAATTTCATGTCTCCCCCCCGCCCCCCTCCACCGAAGATTTACTTTTGGTTTATTAAAGAAACCCTGGTTGGACTGAGTTTGGAATCCAGGGCTCAACAAGATGGCTGCGGTCAGCCTCATGGCCAAAGCCTGTAAGTTTCAGTTTGGACTGACAAGCTTGTATTCTGATGACTGTGAGAAGGAACTTTCCAGAAACTCGAATGTGGACAGACCTTCTGCATTTATGCATGAGAAGCAAACCCAGTGGCATTCGGGCCTCTGATTAAAAATCATCAAGGTTGTTTGCACAAACAATCAAGAGCAGGCAAGGCCTATTCAAAATGTAGTGGGACAAGTTCAGCTGCATCCAGACCTTCGTTTAGAGAACATCATCATTGTTTACAAATGATAAATGGGGCATTGAGTCTGGAATGGCCCCATCATGAAACCAGTCGGACAAAGGGGAACACTGATGAGGCATTTAAAACCGATTAGCCGGCCATCCAGGTCGATGGGCCCAGATCGGTATCTTTTGTATGAGTTTCAATACGTCCAGATTAGACAAAAGAAATGAGCTGATCTGGCAGGAGATAAGGGCTACCGGGAAGGGTATAACTAGTCCCTCAGGAAGCCATCTCTCTCTCTCTCTCGCTCCCGCCTCGCCTCCGGTGCCCTGCTGTATCATCAACCCAGCTAGAGAATCGTCGACGAAGAGCCCATCCAGGGAAGTAGGATACCCACAGTTACGTTTGAATCACTGGGGTATCTCTGCTTTGGGGCGGTGAAAACCTAAAACATCGGCAGGCAACAGGGCACGGAGAAGGCATTTCAACATCCTAGACTGGTGAGCATCAACTTTGTGGCCCATTACAAGACAATCTAGATAGGTGCAAAGGGTGGGAGTTAAGGGGAATTGCTAAAGTGTCATTTTAGTCATTTTCCCTCGATATGTCCATTTCTCCTCCCCTGTTAAGGGTAATTGTGTTGCATCCATAGTGATTTTTCTCTGTATAGTAATTGTTTCTCTATTTTTAATAAACATTGGTTTTCTTTGCACCAAACCACTGGTCTCGTTTGTCTATATCGCTACTTGTAAATAAGGCCGGTGGTCAGAACCAAAGGGGAAGCAATTCGAACCGCACGGGGCTGGAGCAGCTCAGACACGACTGATTGGCCAGGCACAAACCCCAAACCAAAACCCCCTACGGTACTTAAGGAAGTGGCCCTAGAAATAGTAGATGCATTGCTGGTCATCTTCCAAAATTCTATAGATTCTGTAACAGTTCCCATAGATTGGAGGGTAGCTAATGTAACCCCACTCTTTAAAAAAGGTGGTAGAGAAAAAACGGGGAATTATAGACCGGTAAGCCTGACATCGGTAGTGGGGAAAATGCTCGAGTCCATTATAAAAGATGTAATAGCAGAGCACTTGGAAAACAGTGACAGGGTCGGACAAAGTCAACATGGATTTACAAAAGGTAAATCATGCTTGACTAATCTATTGGAATTTTTTGAGGACGTAACTGGTAGAATAGATAAGGGAGAACCAGTGGATGTGGTGTATTTGGACTTTCAGAAGGCTTTCGAAAAGGTCCCGCATAAGAGACTAGCGTGCAAAGTTAAAGCACATGGGATTGGGGGTAAGGTACTGACTTGGATAGAAAACTGGTTGGCAGACAGGAAGCAAAGAGTTGGAATAAACAGGTCTTTTTCCGAGTGGAAGGCAGTGACTAGTGGGGTACTGCAGGAATTGGTGCTAGGACCCCAGTTATTCACAATATATATTAATGATCTAGACGAGGGAACTAGATGTAACATCTCCAAGTTTGCAGATGACACAAAGCTGGGTGGACGTGTGTGCTGTGAGGAGGATGCCAAGAAACTCCAGTACAATTTGGACAGGTTGGGCGATTGGGCAGATGCATGGCAGATGCAGTATAATGTGGATAAATGTGAGGTTATCCACTTTGGTGGCAAAAACAGGAAGGCAAATCATTATCTGAATGGCAATAGATTGGGAAAATTGGAAGTGCAACGAGACCTGAGTGTCCTTGTGCACCAGTCACTGAAGGTAAGCATGCAGGTGCAGCAGGTGGTTATGAAGGCAAATGGTATGCTGGCCTTCATAGCGAGAGGATTTGAGTACAGGAGCAAGGGTGTCTTGCTGCAGTTGTACAGGGCCTTGGTGAGACCACACCTTGAGTATTGTGTGCAGTTTTGGTCACCTTATCTAAGGAAGGATGTTCTTGCCATGGAGGGAGTGCAGCGAAGATTCACCAGACTGATACCTGGGATGGCAGGAATGATGTATGAAGAGAGATTGTGCCGATTAGGCTTATATTCACTAGAGTTCAGAAGAATGAGAGGGGATCTCATTGAAACTTATAAAATTCAAACAGGACTAGACGGACTAGATGCAGGAAGGATGTTCCCGATGGCGGGGGAGTCCAGAACCAGGGGTCACAGTCTATGGATAAGGGGTACGCCATTTAGGACTGAGATGAGGAGGAATTCCTTCACCCAGAGAGTGGTGAACCTGTGGAATTCTCTACCACAGAAGACAGTTGAGGCCAATTCATTAAATATATTCAAGAAGGAGTTAGATATATTTCTTAAGGCTAAGGGGATCAAGGGATATGGGGAGAAAGCAGGGACAGGGTGCTGAATTTGAATGATCAGCCATGATCGCATTGAATGGCGGAGCAGGCTCGAGGGGCTGAATGGTCTACTCCTGCTCCTATCTTCTATGTTTCTATGATCCAGAGATTCAAATCCCACCATGGCAGCTGGGGAATTTAAATTTAGTCAATTAAATAAATCTGGAATAAAAAGCTATTATCAGTAATGGTGACCATGAAACTGATTTATTAGCTAGACAGCTTTTACCAGATGGTAGAGTTCTCTTGACTACAAAGAGTTGCACATGGTACATTTATCAGTAATGGTGACCATGAAACTATCGGATTGTTGTAACAAAAAAACATCTGGTTCACTAATGTCCTATTAGGGAAGGACATTACCCGGTCTGGCCGAAATGTGACTCCAGGCCCACAGCAATGTGATTGATTCTTAACTGCCCTCTGAAATGGCCGAGCAAGCCACTCAGTTGTACCAAACCGCTACAACAAAGTCAGCGCTGTGGGAGTACCTTCACCACATGGACTGCAGCGGTTCAAGAAGCTGGCTCACCACCACCTTCTCAAGGGCAATTGGGGTGGGCAATAAATGCTAGCCTGGCCAGCAATGCCATCATCCCAAGAGTGAATAAATTTTTTTAAATACCGTTTTATGTCAAGAGGAGGTGGTTAGGCTCTCTCTTGTTGGAGATGGTTATTGTCTGGCACTCGTGTGGCACGAATATTACTTGCCATTTAGCAGCCTAATCCTAGATGTTGTCCAGGTCTTGCTGCATGTGGGCATGGACTGCTTCATTTACTGAGGAATTTCAAAGAGAGATTTAGCAGACATTGTTTCAAAATGCATTAGCTGCATGCCACACTTTTCTTGAATGTGGGGGTGGCAGTCAAGAAATAGTAAATATGCTGAGGCATCAAGGCCAGGTGTTCCTCTGGGTTTCTCAGTGCAGTCAGTAGCCATGGATGCAGAGGATAGCCCCATTTCCTGCAAGTCATCAACCCAAGTAATATGGGCATTGTTGAATAATGAAGATATCATGGCTGTTTCCTGGATAATGGCTGATTATGTGTATGATGATGTCTTTATGGTCAGCTATCACCCCAGCTTTAATTGAGTGCAAACCTTTTCTCTTCAAGAAGAATATGTGGTTGTGCCTTGATGCCCACATGGGTACCATTTGCAACTCTTTGTAGTCAAGAGTACTCTACCATCTGGTAAAAGCTGTAGGTCCTGTCTAGCTAATGCCTCATTTTCACAGGAACAGTGATGAAAGGTGATACCCTTTGCAAACATGGCCATTGCTGCCACTGATATAGGTGTGCAGTGCAAACTGCCTGATGTGGCAGATATTTTTTGAGGTAGCTTGGAAGAAAATATGAAACCTTCATACTGTGGTAACCTTCACTTCTATAGGGAACACCATCCCTGAGTCAATGTTGTGCACATATATATGTGCAGTAGATGACACACTCTGTGGCAGCCTGTCTTGTGAAACGGAGGTGGTGATGACGTTACTCTTCTGCCATGAGGTAGTGATGGGTGTGGCCAAAACACCCGAGTGGTCATTACACCGATATTGTTGGTCTCTCTTGAATTCCTTTTCCTTACCTCAATTCTCCAGAGTGTTCAAAACCCCTGAAAAGAATGCCCATCCTACCCTCTTCAGAAAGTGCCATGTCAAAAACTATTGGTGGGGAAAGAAATCTAAAAATGGAAAATTGGAGGCCTGCCCAGCAAAACTAACGAATGCATTGAGCAAAATGCATCAATGGGAATACTAGACTGCCAAATCATCTTCATAAAACCTACCTTCCCCCTTGAAGAAGTTTGCTTCACCAGCCAAACCTCAGGATTTTTCTAGACCAAAAAGTTTACTAATGAATTTTAACAGTTAAATAAGATCATACATGCTGCTAGTGTGGCCTTGTTGATTGACTCCAAAATGTGTCTTGTATAATTGAGTGTACAATGCATCAGGTACATGAGATTATGCATCCAATTTTGCAACCGTCAACAGCAGAGTGCAAACCCCAACAATGACCTCAGGCCTCACAAAATTCATCATGTTATAAGAACATAAGCACATAAGAAATAGAAGCAGGAGTAGGCCATTCGGCCCTTCGAGCCTGTTCTGCCATTCAATAAGATCATGGCTGATTTTCTACCTCATCTCCACTTTCCTGAACTATCCTCATATCCCTTGATTCCCTTACTATTCAAAAATCTATCGATCTCTGTCTTGAATATACTCAATGACTGAGCCTCCACAGCCCTCTGTGGTAGAGAATTCCAAAGATTCACCGCCCTCCAAGTGAAGAAATTTCCCCTCATCTCAGTCCTAAATGGCCGACCCCTTATTTTGATACTGTGACCCCTGGTTCTAGACTCCCCAGCCAGGGGAAACATCCTCCCTGCATCTACCCTGTCGAGCCCTGTAAGATTTTGTATGCTTCAATGAGATCACCTCTCATTCTTCTAAACTCTAGAGAATATAGGCCTAGTCTACTCAATCTGTCCTCATAGGACAATCCCCCCATCCCAGGAATCAGTCTGGTGAACCTTTGTTGCACTCCCTCTATGGCAAGTATATCCTTCCTTAGGTAAGGAGACCAAAACTGTACACAATACTCCAGGTGTGGTCTCACCAGGGCCCTATATAATTGCAGTAAGACATTTTTACTCCTATACTCAAATCCTTTTGTAATAAAGGCCAACATATCATTTGATTTCCTAATTGTTTGCTGTACCTGCATGTTAACTTTCAGTGATTTGTGTACAAGGACACCCAGGTCCCTCTGAAAACCAACATTTCCCAATCTCTCACCATTTAAAAAATACTCTGCTTTTCTATTTTTCCTACCAAAGTGGATAACTTCACATTTCTCCACATTATATTCCATTTGCCATGATCTTGCCCACTCATTTAGCCTGTCTATAACCCCCTGAAGCCTCTTTGGATCCTCCTCACAACTTACATTCCCACCTAGCTTTGTATCATCAGCAAACTTGGATACATTACATTTGGTCCCCTCATCCAAATTATTGATGTAGATTGTGAATAGCTGAGACCCAAGCACTGATCCTTGTGGTACCCCACTAGTTACAGCCTGCCAACCTGAAAATGACCCGTTTATTCCTGCTCTCTGTTTTCTATCCGTTAACCAATCCTCAGTCCATGCTAGTTTACTACCACCAATCCCATGAGACCTAACTTTGTTTAATAACCTCTTGTGTGGCACCTTATCGAATGCCTTCTGAAAATCCAAATACATCACATCCACTGGTTCCTCCTTATCTATTCTGCTAGTTACAACCTCAAAAAACAGATTTGTCAAACACGATTTCCCTTTCATAAACCCGTGTTGACTCTGCCCAATCCTATTACTGTTTTTTAAGTGCCCTGTTACCACATTCTTAATAATAGATTCTAGCATTTTCCCTAATACTGCTGTCAGGCTAACTGGTCTGTAGTTTCCCATTTTCTCTCTCCCTCCTTTCTTAAATAGTGGGGTTACATTTGCTACCTTCCAATCTGCGGGAACCGTTCTAGAATCGATGACATTTTGGAAAATGACAACCAATGCATTCACTATCTCTATAGCCACCTTTCAAAACCCTAGGATGTAGGCCATCAGGTCCAGGGGATTTATTGGCTTTCAGTTCCTATAATTTCTCCAGTACTATTTTTTTACTAATACAAGTTTATTTCAGTTCCTCATTCTCGCTAGACTCTTGGTTCTCCACTATTTCCGTAAAGTTTTTTGTGTCTTCTTCCGTGAAGATAGACACAAAGGCCACAAATTTAATAGAGCTCAGAGGGCGGATTTGGAGGTGGGTTGGTAGTGAAAATCTAAAAGATTGACGGCGGGTTGTGAATCCGCCGCCATCCCGCCTCCACTTTACTTTGGCAAGTGTCGGGTCAGCGAATCCCGATCTGACCCGACACCAAACGGCGGGAGAGCCACTTAAGACAGTTAACAGCTTGTTAACTGCCTTGATCTTCTTCTTCTTAGGCAGTCCCTCGGAATCGAGGATAACTTGCTTCCACACTAAAAATGAGTTCTCAGGTGACTGATGAGTCCAATGCGGGACCTGCAGTCTCTGACATAGGTGAGGCAGACGGTGGTTGAAGGGGTGGGTGGGTGGGGTGCTTGGGTTGACGTGCGCTCCTTCCACTACTTACGCTTGGCTTCCGTTTGCTCCCGTCGAAGAGACTCGAGGTGTTCAGCGCCTTCCCAGATGCTTCTCCTTCACTTTGTGCGGTCTTGGGCCAGGGATCCCCAGGTGTTGGTGGGGAAGTTGTACTTTTTCAAGGAGGCTTTGAGGGTGTCCTTGAAGCATTTCCTCTGCCCACCTGGGGCTCTCTTGCCGTGTCAGAGCTCCGAGTAGAGCACTTGTTTTGGGAATCTCGTATCGGGAATGCAGACGAGGTGGCCCGTCCATCGGAGCTGATCGAGCGTGGTCAAAGCTTCGATGCTGGGGGTGTTGGCCTGAGCGAGAACACAGACGTTGGTGCACCTATCCTGCCAATGGATTTGCAGGATCTTGCGGAGGCAGCATTGGTGGTACCTCTCCAGTGCTTTGAGGTGCCTGCTGTACATGGTCCATGTCTCTGCAGCATACAGGAGGGCAGGTATCACTACTGCTCTGTAGACCATGAACTTGGTGCTGGGTTTGAGGTCCTGGTCTTCAAACACTCTCTTCCTCAGGTGACCGAAGGCTGCACTGGCACATTGAAGGCGGTGTTGGACTTCATCATCAACGTCTGCCCTTGTTGACATTAGGCTCCCGAGGTATGGAAAGTGGTCCATGTTGTCCAAGGCCTCGTCATGGATTTTGATAATCGGGGAGCAGTACTGTGTGGCGGGGGCAGGTTGGAAGAGGGCCTTTGTCTTACAAATGTTTAGTGTAAGGCCTATGCTCTCGTATGCTTCAGTGAAGGTTTTGACGATGGTTTGGAGTTTGACATCAGAGTGTGCGCAGACACAAGCGTTGTCTGCATACTGTAATTCAATGACAGAGGATGGGACGACCTTGGATCTGGACTGGAGGCAACGGAGGTTAAACAGTTTCCCGTTTGTTCTGTAGATTAGCTCCACTCCAGCGGGGAGCTTACTGAGGGAGAGATGGAGCATTGCAGCCAGGAAGATCGAGAAGAGCGGTGGTGCGATGACACAGCCTTACTGGACCCTGGTCCGTAAGTGAATTGGGTCTGTGGTGGATCCGTTAGTCAGGATCTAGGCTTGCATGTCGTCGTGAAGGAGGCGGAGGATGGTGACAAACTTTTGAGGGCAGCCAAATTTGTGGAGGACACTGCATAATGCCGCACGGTTGATGGTGTCGAAGGCCTTTATGAGGCCAAAGAAGGCCATGTACAGTGGTTGGTGCTGTTCCCTACATTTCTACTGTAATTGACATGCGGTGAACATCATGTCCCATAGTGGGCGGAATTTGCATTGCGAATCTGTGAGGAGCTCTTCAGCCACTGTAACGGCTTCAGCGGCACTTCCCTCTGCTCGCCACCTGAGGGCGGTTTTTGAGGCCTCGGTGCACTACTGCCGTGCCTTCTGGGCCCCTCTCCTCACCTGTTTCTTGAGTAATTGATCTCATCAGAGTAATTAGGCTAGTTAATAAAGTTGTTCCTCTTTTTGGTAGGACCAATCAAAAATAAACAAATAAACTGTAACTAATAAAACTTTAAATAAACGTTAACAAATCAAATTAGAATTTGGTTATCCAAATCAATTATGCACTCCAGTCCCCGCGGCGCCCACCGGTCACGGAAGTCCTCGAGCGTGCCGGCGGACACCGCGTGCTCCATCTCCAGGGCGACCCGGACGCGAACATGGTCGCGTAAGAGATGGAAGCAACCTGGCTGGACGACCCCCTCGACCGCCCGCTGCCTGGACCAATTGATGGCTTTCTTAGCCAGGCCCAGGAGCAGACCCACGAGGAGGTCCTCCAACCTGCCCGCTCCCCTCCGCACCGGGTAACCGTAGAACAAGAGCGTGGGACTGAAGTGCAACCAAAAATCGAGGAGCAGCCCCTTCAAATAATGGAAAAGGGGCTGCAACCACTCACACTCCGTGTAAATGTGAAAAACGGACTCCTCCAGGCCGCAGAACAAACAGGCGGCCTGGGAGTCCGTGAACCTACATAAAAATATATTGCACGGGACTGCTCCGTGCAACACCCTCCAGGCCAAGTCCCCAATAGAACAAGGGAGGACCCCCGCATAGGGAGCCCTCCATTGGGGACCTCCGCCTCCGCCAGAAGGCAAGACGGCACGGCACGCCACGGCGTGTCCGGATGGCAGGCGAAGATGACAAAGTGGAAAGTGTGCAGGAGCAGCCCATACAGGAAACACCTCCGTGCGGAATGAAAAGGCACGGAGGGTATTTCCTCGAGATGGCTCAAGTTGTGAGGCGTCTGTTCCCGAGGGGAGTTTCGGAGATCCACCCTGTCGAACGCCTTCTCCTGATCCAGGGAAAGGAAGGCGACCGACAGACCAGCCCTCTGGGAATGGTGGACCAGGTCCCGGACCAGATGGATGTTATCGTGGATAGTCCGGCCCGGGACCGTGTAGGACTGGTCGGGGTGGATCATGTGGGCCAGCACGGCGCCAAGGCGAGCAGACATGGCCCTGGCAAAAATGTTATAGTCCGTGCTGAGGAGGGAGACCGGGCGCCAGTTCTTAAGGAGGCGGAGATCGCCCCTCTTAGGCAGCAGGACAATAACCGCCCTGTGCCAAGAGAGGGGCACCTCCCCGGTCACCAAACTTTCCCCCAGGACCCATGCGTAGTCGCCCCCCAAGACGTCCCAGAACGCACTGTGGAACTCCAAGGTCAGCCCGTCCAGCCCCGGGGACTTTCCCCTGGAGAGCTGGCGGAGGGCGCCGGTCAGCTCCTCCCGACACAGAGGAGTGTCCAATTTTTCGGCGCCCTCCAGGCCGACCTTCGGCAGGTCCTCCCACAAAACTCCGCTCGCATCCTCGCTGGACGGATCCAGAGAGAACAGAGCCCCGTAATAGGAGCGGGTCTCCGCGCTGATTCCCTTCAGATCCGAGACCAGAGATCCGTCGTCGGCCAGCAGCCCCAAGAGCTGCTTACGGACCCCCCGCCTTTTTTCCAGCGAGTAGAAGAAGGGGGAGCCGCGGTCCAGGTCCCGCAGGAACTGGATCCGCGACCTCACGTACGCGCCTCGGGACCCGAGCAGCTGCAGGTCCTTCAGCGCGCCCTTCTTCTCTTCGTACACCTTCCGCAGGGCCGGGTCCTCGACGACTTGACCGAGACGGGACTCCAGGTCGAGCATCTCCTTCTCCAACCGCCCGACCCGGGCCTCCCGCCTCTTGGTCGACCCCTTCGCGTACTCCTGACAGAAGAGATAGGCGTGAGCCTTGCCCACGTCCCACCATAGCCTCAAGGAGGGGAAGCCCCCCTGCTTCCTTCTCCAGTCGGCCCAGAACCGACGAAACGAATCCCGGAACCGCGCATCCTCCAGCAGCAGGTCGATAAAGTGCCAATACGCGGACCCCCCCCACGCGCGCAGCGGTACGAGCTCCGCCCACACCAGGTGGTGGTCCGTGCACAGCACCGGCCGCATGGAAGCCGCTGGAATGCAGCAGACGTACGCCCGGGAAATGTAGAGGCGGTCGATTCTGGACCCTCCTCCTCCAGACCTCATGTTAGTGAAGGCGCTGGAGTCGGGATGAAGATTTCGCCAGACGTCCACCAAGTCGAAGGACCTGAAATGGTCCCTCAACTTCTCCATCACCGCTGGGCATCGTGGGGGACCCGGACGGTCCCTCACCTCGAGGGTGCAGTTAAAATCCCCCCCGAGGATGACGCACTCGCCCACGTCGATGGAGCCCAGAAGAGCGGACACTTCTTCAAAGAAGCGCACTTGCTGCGCACCGGCCTGAGGGGTGTACACGTTCACTAGATGGAGCGGCACGCCCCCCAGGCGAACAGTGACCTGGAGCAAGCGGCCCGGCACATGCTCCTTTACCCCCAAGATCTCCGGCTGAAAATGCGGGGCCAGCAAGATAGCCACCCCACTGGTAACGCTGGAGAGGTGACTCATGCTGACCCCTCGTTGCCACTCCAGGAGCCACGTTGCCTCGTCTCCCGGAATGGTGTGGGTTTCTTGCAGGAAGCACACCGCATACTTCCCGTCCCGAAGGACCGAAAGGTTATAAAATCTGCGGCGAGCCTCCCTGCTGCCGTTGATGTTGAGGCTGGCTATGGTTATCTTCATATCAGAAGCATAGTGCAACCTCTACCTACACCTAACGGGAGGAGGGAGCGCAGCCGTTAGTCGACCGCCACTCCCTCAGCAGTCCAGTGAGGAACGACCTGAGCCGACGCAGCTCGAGCAGGCTCACGTCCGCGTCCGCACCCATGGTCTTGACGGCGGCGCGGACCGACCCGATGAGCAGCACCAGCTCCGACCACCTGGCGAGGGCCAGCCGGGTCTTGTTTAGACGACCCTGGCACACGGCCACAAAATCCCGGAGGTCCCTGATGGGAATGAGGGGAGACTCGGTGAGGGGCACGAGGTCATCCAATGCCTCGTTGGCGATGGAATCCAACTCGTCCTCCGCGCTCATCACCGAGTTCCTGTCCTCCTCCGGGGGGTCGCCACCAGCGGCCGACCCGTCCGTCGCGCAGTGCGCAGCGAATGGCTCAGCCGCATCGGCCGGCCCCACCTCCACCCGGATCCCACCCCCAGGATCGGTGGCAGAGGATTCCTCCCTGGGCTCCTCCAGGGGCGCTGGGCCAGAAGATGGCGGCGGTTCGGAGTCCCCCTCTGCCCCAGACGCCAGAATGCCCGGAGAAGTCAGGGAGAAAACAGATTGAAATTACTCCAGGATGTACGGCGCCAGAGGCACAGTCAGGGGGCCTTCCTCCCCATCACCACCAGTCTCTGACCCAGCAGATGGGGTGTCCTGGACTAAAATTTCAACCAGTTCGAGCAGCCCCTAGGAAATGTCCGGGTCGCATTGGGCGAGCTCAGTTTGTTCCAGCTCGCCCGACCCAGACCCCAGGCCGCCCAACCCGGCGAGGGGTAACGGCACAGAAAGTATATCTTTTTCTGCCGCGGGTTGTTCCGCGACCCCCCACCACGGGCAGGGTCTCGTCCCCATCCCCGGGAGGCACGTGCTGGACAGACACATCTGTCTCAGCCTCCCGAGGGACAGGCGACCACTGCCAATCGCTGGTGATGGTGACAGCGGGGGGGGGCGCAGTACCCGCAGCGGGCGACGACTCCCCCTGCTCGGAGGGACCTTCCTCCTCCCGGCCCTCCTCCTCTTCCAGGGGGTCGCGCCTTCTTTTTAGCGCGGAGGGAGCGAGGGAGACCTCCATGTCTGCAGAGGCCTCCTCCTCTGCTCCCTCCGGCGTAGCCGGTTTGTTGGGTTCCTCGGGCCCGAGCCCGGCCACAGGTAATGGCGTTTCCGCTACGGCGGTTGCGGCCACAGGCTCGGGCACGAGGCCCCTCCCACCCTCGTCTGCCCCGACCAACTCCGCGAGGAGCGCGGGTGTCAGGGGCTCTAAGTCTAGGGGTCGGCCCTCCGCGGGGGGACCTGCCCTGAGGTGTTTCGTCTTACGCCGCGACTTCCATCCGCCCGGACGCGCTCCCTCCCCCCCGCCGGAGGCCCTGGTGGCATCGGCCTCCGACGTCGACCGCGCATCAGTGGCTCCCGACGCGCGGACAGATCCGGGGGGGGAGCGGCGGCGGCGCCAGCCTCGGCCACGCCAGACGAACTGACGACCTTGGAGGCGGGGCAGTTTTTTCTGATGTGCCCCACCTCCTTGTAGGCGTGGCACCGCACACCGTCCGATGTCCAGAAGATGCGATAGGCGGTCCCCTCATGGAGGACGAAGAAAGCCCCGTCGGTGTCCTCCTCCCGCGCCAGCTGGATAAAAAGCTGGCGCCGGAAGGAGAAAACATGGCGAAGGCTGGCCTCCCGGAAGCCGAGCGGGATGGATGTAATCCCCGGCCTCGCCTCCCCAAGTTGACGTAAGTGGGGGAGGAGGAGCTCACCAGGAACCAAGGGCGGGAGGTTGGAAATAACCACCCTCTGCGCGGTGGCCTCGAGGGGGTCCACCGGCAGGAAGGTCCCGCCCACGGTGAGCCCCTTGGTGACGGCCAGGGACACTGCCTGCTCCGACCGCAGGAAGAACACAGCCTTCCCGTACATTTTTGAGGCGGCGAGGATGGCTGAAGGGCCGACAACCCCAGCCATGGCCTTTACACACGCCTCAATTGTCTTTGTGGGTGGGTGTAGCTCTTCACCCCAAGCTTTTTATTTATTAAAGAGAAAGGTGACGGGGCAGCAGAGGCAGCGGGAGCAGCTGTGGCTGCCACCGCCGCATATGACCTAGCCGGCCCCGCCACCGGCGAGGAATTAGATGCCATTATGGGGTGTGTATAACATGTCATTCTATAGTGGACACTAGGTGGAGCCATAGAGCTGTGTAGAGCTGTATGTATAAGACTACACTACCCAGCTATATATATATTAAGACTACATTACCCATGAGGCACTAGGCTACCCACAAGGCAACAGTCAAGATGGAAGCCTCTACAGATACTGTACCAGTCCCCATGTGCTCAATAAAGTAACTAGCAAAAGCTAGCTGTGTTCATAATAAGAATGTCTATTTATTAATGAACATAAGATGGTACCAGGGTGGTGAAGATCTGCTGAAAATTGTGATAAGCGATATGGAGAATTTGAAGCCACCAGAGCGTTTGAATCTCGAGGAAAAAATCGACTACAATTGGCAGATTTTTAAACAACAATTCGAACTCTACATTGCAGCCATCGGATTCGGTACGAAGCCAGACGCAAGGAAGATAGCGTTGCTGCTTACGGTTGCAGGCCCACAGGCAATAGAGGTATTTAATACATTTGTATTTAATCCAGTGGAGAACAGAGAAAAATTAGAAGATGTGCTAAAAAAATTTGATGCACATTGCTCTCCCAAAAAGAATGAGACCTATGAAAGATACATCTTCTGTTCTCAGACACAGCAGCAAAATGAGACTTTTGATAGCTTTATAACTGATCTGAAACTGAAAGCACAGACATGTAATTTCTCTGAGCTCAAAGCATCCATGATTCGTGACCAGATTGTGTTTGGTATTCGTGATAAAAAAGTCAGGGAACGTCTGTTGAGAGAAACCGAACTAAATTTGGAAAATGTGGTGAAAATATGCCAAGCCAGTGAGCTAGCTCGAAAGCACGCGAAGACTTTCAGTGAAATCAATAATGATGCGAATGTAATGAGTGATAATGCTGCTGTCGATGCTGTGTCCTACAAGGGGAAGAAACGTGGGCAGAACAGAAAAGAAAAGCAATCGGAGGATGAAATTTTTAATTGTAAACGCTGTGGTTACAAACACCAGTTAAGACAATGCCCAGTGTTTGAAAAAGTGTGCACAAAGTGTAATGGAAAGAATCACTTTGCCAAACAATGCTTTTCAAAAGTAAAAACAACGAAAGGGCAACAAGTTAATGTAATTGAGGACACTGATTTAAGTGAGACATTTTTTGTAGGAATGGTGTCATGTGACAATATCAAAAAAGATACAGAAAATGTGCAGCCCCCAGAAATGGACAATGCTGAACATAAAGTCAATGCAGTAAAAGTGGACAAATGGATGATCCCACTGCAGATAAATGGAGCATTAGTTACATTGAAACTGGACACTGGGGCAAAAGCAAACTTAATCAGTATGAGTGACATAAAAAATATGAAAGAAAAGTCCAAAATACAGAAAAAGTCAGTACTACTGAAGGACTATAATGGACAGAAAATAGATAGCTTAGGTGTATGCAGACTTAAAGTGACAGTCAAAGACAAAGTGCATCACCTCATGTTTTCTGTTGTGGCTGAAAGACTTGATTCGATACTAGGTGACAAAGCTTGTGAAGATTAGAACTGGTCAAGAGAGTCTACCGTATAAACTGTGCCATAAGCAGACCAGATGACTCAGGTGATGAAGCAGAGAGCCCATCAAGGATGAAAAGGCCAAAGGGTATCCATGTCTTCAAAAAGCCTAGTTTCTCCAAGAAGAAAGAAAAAGACTTTAAGGTCAAAGAGAAGCCAAAGGAAGACAAGCACAAAGAAGAAAAACACAAGGAGAAAAATTCCAAAGATATAACCGCAGCAGATGTTGTTAAGCAGTGGAAAGAGAAAAAGAAAAAGAAGAAGCCTGCACCAGAGCAGGAAGCAGTTCCGGTGGATACTCCTTCTTCCCTCAGGCCAATCTTTGGTGTTCCATTAGCCGAGGCTGCTGAGAGGACTATGCTGTATGATGGGATCCAGCTGCCAGCAGTTTTTCGGGAGTGCATTGACTACATTGAGAGTTATGGCATGAAGAGTGAAGGAAACACTGAAACCCTCTCCAAGCAAAGATCGCAAGGAAACCTCAATCTATACAAGAGCAGATTGATGAAAATGCCGCAATTGCATCTTGTCATTCACCGCCAGAACAATCTCATGAAGACACATCAGACTTACCCGTGTTGAGAAGATCCACACGTGAAGTAAAAGAGCCTGATAGACTTAATCTTTGAGTACAATGTAAAGCTTTGAAAATGTGTTGACTGTTTTGAAAATGTTTATGTTTATAGAGCACTAACAAAAGAGTTACTGATATTATCTTTATTGTTTTCTTGAAAGTTGATTGATTTTGATTTAGTTAAACCTCAAAGAAAGGGGGATGTAACGATCAATAACATGTCATTCTATAGTGGACACTAGGTGGAGCCATAGAGCTGTGTAGAGCTGTATGTATAAGACTACACTGCCTAGCTATATATATTTTAAGACTACATTACCCATGAGGCACTAGGCTACCCACAAGGCAACAGTCAAGATGGAAGCCTCTACAGATACTGTACAACTCCACATGTGCTCAATAAAGTAACTAGCAAAAGCTAGCTGTGTTCATAATAAGAATGTCTCTTTATTAATAATGAACAATAGAGGGTGGTTTTTTAAAAGAGCTATACCCACCCCAAGCCACAGGCCTTGAGATGTTGATGATGGCCTCCGGTTTTTTAAAGTCCTCCCTTGAGCAGAGGGAGCTGTTAAATTAAAGGCCCACCTCTCCCCTTATTGATTGGAATTGGGAGAGGGGCCTTCTCCCCTCTGCTCAAGTGGCAATTAATTAAAAGGTAGAAAGGAGGTGCCTCTTGAGAGAGACAAAGAGAGAGACAAAGAGAGAGAGAGAGGGGGGTGGGAAGGAGGGAGGCCGCAAAGGCAAGGTCGCCACTCAGGATGGTAGGTGGGTGGGTGTTGGCAGGGGTGCACTCTCTGATGGAAAAACAAAGTCTCTGTTAGTGGTCTTCTGGCAGGGGGAGAAGATGTCTTCACCTGGGAAAGCTGGAGATGCCCAGGCTCAGTCCAACAACAGGTCTTGACGATGTATTAATTGATTTAAAGACTTCACCTAGGCAGCTCCAGCTGTCCCAGGCCAGGCAATAGAAGGGGTGCTTATTAGTGGTGTGTGTGGCCTAGCATTCTACAAGAGCCACACACACACACAGACACCCCTTGGTGTTCCGGCCGGTCTTCTTTCCTACCCCACCTAGGAGAATGCACCAAATGACACCCACCTGCAGATGTTCACCTTCTCACCTTCCAAGCAGTTGATGGTGGGTGTTGATTGCTGCTTCTCTCCCCTCTCTCCCTCTCCTGGAATGGAGGACAATTTGGGGAGGCAGTGGTGGAAAGGCCTCTCTTCTGGTAGGTGTTGGCCTCATCTCTCCCTCCGTCCCCTCTCTCCAGGCACCTCAGTTGTAGCTGTTGCTGTTGTGGTCGTGGTGGTCTGACGTTTCTTCTTCTCCTCCACTCCCTGGTCAAGGAGACCACCACTTTCCACTCTCCTTTGGGTGAACCAGCAGCACAGAGAGCAAGGCAGAGAATGAATAAAGTTGTGCCTCTTTTGGTAGCGCCAATCAAAAATAAACAAATAAACTGTAACTAATAGAACTTTAAATAAACGTTAACAAATCAAATTAGAATTTGGTTATCCAAATCAATTATGCACTCCAGTCCCCGCAGCACCCACCGGTCACGGAAGTCCTCTAGCGTGCCGGCGGACACCGCATGCTCCATCTCCAGGGCCACCCGGGCGCGAACATGGCCGCGGAAGAGAGGGAGGCAATCTGGCTGGACGACCCCCTCGACCGCCCGCTGCCTGGACCAATTGATGGCTTTCTTAGCCAGCCCAGGAGCAGACCCACGAGGAGGTCCTCCAACCTGCCCGCTCCCCTCCGCACCGGGTGACCGTAGATCAAGAGCGTGGGACTGAAGTGCAACCAAAAATCTAGGAGCAGCCCCTTCAAATAATGGAAGAGGGGCTGCAACCTCTCACACTCCGTGTAAATGTGAATAACGGACTCCTCCAGGCCGCAGAACAAACAGGCGGCCTGGGAGTCCGTGAACCTACTTAAAAATATATTGCACGGGACTGCTCCGTGCAACACCCTCCAGGCCAAGTCCCCAATAGAACAAGGGAGGACTCACGCATAGAGAGCCCTCAATTGGGGACCTCCGCCTCCGCCGGAAGGCAAGACGGCACACCACAGCGTGTCCGGACGGCAGGCGAAGATGACAAAGTGGAAAGTGTGCAGGAGCAGCCCGTACAGGAAACACCTCCGTGCAGAATGAAAAGGCATGGAGGGTATTTCCTCGAGGCGGCTCAAGTTGTGAGGCGCCGGTTCCCGAGGGGAGTTTCGGGGCGGGGCGCCGATAAGGAATCCCGTCCGAATGGGGGAAAGCTCGGACGGGATCGCCGCATGCGCTTGAGCCTCCTCAATACACCTTGTGGCACCGGGGCGCAGTTCGCTTTCATTGACTCGATGGCTTTGACCGCGAGCCGGACGTTGGCCCAAGACATGCGCCGCGCCGACTCCTCTGGCGCCATCCAGCCCAATCCTCCGCCATCGAGCAGGTCCCCGACTCTAGTCACCTTGCCAGGCACAGCCCTGCGTTCCACCAGCCACCCGAACCCGCGGATGTGGAGGTGCGGATTCCTTAACAGCGGCTCCCAAAGGACAGCCGCCATTCCTGACGGGGGAGTGCTCCGCCTGGAAGCGACGTAGTTCCAAACCCATAGCAGTTCCTGGTAGAAGACAGGCAGCTCCCGTAGGCTGGCACGCATGCCGCCCACTTTCACAAACAAGAGCTGCATGTCGTAATTGAGGCCGTGCAGCTGGCGGAATAAATACGTCACCAGCGCACACCATCTCGGAGGATTCTCGACGTACAGGTTAGTCTGCAGCGTCTGAAGATGGAAAGTCGCAGACTGGGTGCGAAGGCACACCAGCGCCTGACCGCCCTCCCTAAGCGGGAGACTCAGAACTGCGGCAGAGACCCAGTGCTTCCTTTTGCCCCAGAAGAAGTCGATGAGCTTCTTCTGTATCTTGGCGACAAACGCAGGGGGAGGGATCAGAGTGACCAACCGGTACCACAACATGGCGGCCACCAGTTGGTTTATGACCAACGCTCGACCCCTGAAGGACAACACTCGGAGCAGTCCTGTCCAGCGTCCTAAGCGAGTGGTGACTTTGGCCTCCAACTCTTGCCAGTTCGCCATCCAGGCATCCTCGGCAGGGCTGAGGTAGACTCCCAAGTACAGGAGGTGCGTGGTGCTCCAGGCGAAGGGCCTGAACTCCTCCGGCAGGGAGTCCACCCGCCACTGACCCACCAGGAGTCCGGAACATTTCTCCCAGTTGATCTTGGCGGAGGATGCGTCCGAGTAAATCTGCTGGCATTCCCGCATCCTCCGCAAGTCAGCGGGATCCATGACCGTGAGGAGCACGTCATCAGAGTAAGCCGAGAGGACCACCTCCATGCCCGGCCCTTGCAGAGCCAATCCCGGCAACCTCTTCTGCAAGAGGCGCAGGAAAGGCTATACGCAAATGGCGTATAACTGACCGGACATGGAGCATCCCTGACGCACCCCCCCCCCCGAAGCGAAGGGGCACCGTCAAGGACCAGTTAACTTTAATCAGACACTCTGCGGCAGCGTACAGAAGTCGGATCCGGGCGACAAAATGCGTCTCAAACCCGAATGCGCGCAGAGTCCCGAAGAGATACTCGTGATCCACCCTGTCGAACGCCTTCTCCTGATCCAGGGAAAGGAAGGCGACCGACAGACCAGCCCTCTGGGAATGGTGGACCAGGTCCCGGACCAGATGGATGTTATCGTGGATAGTCCGGCCCGGGACCGTGTAGGACTGGTCGGGGTGGATCATGTGGGCCAGCACGGCGCCAAGGCGAGCAGACATGGCCCTGGCAAAAATGTTATAGTCCGTGCTGAGGAGGGAGACCGGGCGCCAGTTCTTAAGGAGGCGGAGATCGCCCCTCTTAGGCAGCAGGACAATAACCGCCCTGCGCCAAGAGAGGGGCATCTCCCCGGTCGCCAAACTTTCCCCCAGGACCCGCGCGTAGTCGCCCCCCAAGACGTCCCAGAACGCCCTGTGGAAGTCCACGGTCAGCCCGTCCAGCCCCGGGTACTTTCCCCTGGAGAGCAGGTCCTCCCACAAAACTCTGCGCGCATCCTCGCTGGAAGGATCCGGAGAGAACAGAGCCCCGTAATAGGCGCGGGTCTCCGCGCTGATTCCCTCCGGATCCGAGACCAGAGATCCGTCGTCGGCCAGCAGCGCCAAGAGCTGCTAACGGACCCCCCGTCTTTTTTCCAGCGAGTAGAAGAAGGGGGAGCCGCAGTCCAGGTCCCGCAGGAACTAGATCCGCGACCTCACGTACGCACCTTGGGACCCGACGAGCTGCAGGTCCTTCAGTGCGCCCTTCTTCTCTTCGTACACCTTCCGCAGGGCCGGGTCCTCGACGACTTGACCGAGACGGGACTCCAGGTCGAGCACCTCCTTCTCCAACCGCCCGACCCGGGCCTCCCGCCTCTTGGTCGACCCCTTCACGTACTCCTGACAGAAGAGATGGATGTGAGCCTTGTCCATGTCCCACCATAGCCTCAAGGAGGGGAAGCCCCCCTGCTTCCTCCTCCAGTCGGCCCAGAACCGACGAAATGAATCCCGGAACCGCGCGTCCTCCAGCAGCAGGTTGTTAAAGTGCCAGTACGCGGACACCCCCCGCCCGCGCAGCGGAACGAGCTCCGCCCACACCAGGTGGTGGTCCGTGCACGGCACCGGCCGCATGGAAGCCGCCGGAACGCAGGAGACGTACGCCCGGGAAATGTAGAGGCGGTCGATTCTGGACCCTCCTCCTCCAGGCCTCATGCTAGTGAAGGCGCTGGAGTCAGGATGAAGATTTCGCCAGACGTCCACCAAGTCGAAGGACCTGACCAGGTCCCTCAACTTCTCCATTGCCACCGGGCATCGCGGGGGACCCGGACGGTCCCTCGCCTCGAGGGTGCAGTTAAAATCTCCCCCGAGGATGACGCACTCGCCCACGTCGATGGAGCCCAGAAGAGTGGACACTTCTTCAAAGAAGCGCACTTGCTGCGCACCGGCCTGAGGGGCGTACACGTTCACTAGATGGAGCGGCATGCCCCCCAGGCGAACGGTGACCTGGGGCAAGTGGCCCGGCACGTGCTCCAGACCCCCAAGATCATGGCTGAAAATGCGGGGCCAGCAAGATAGCCACCCCACTGGAAACGCTGGAGAGGTGACTCATGCTGACCCCTCCTTGCCACTCCAGGAGCCACGTGGCCTCGTCTCCCGGAACGGTGTGGGTTTCTTGCAGGAAGCACACTGCATACTTCCCGTCCCGAAGGACCGAAAGGTTATTAAATCTGCGGCGAGCCTCCCTGCTGCCGTTGATGTTGAGGCTGGCTATGGTTATCTTCATATCAGAAGCATAGTGCAACCTCTGCCTACACCTAATGGGAGGAGGGAGCGCAGCCACTAGTCGACCGCCACTCCCTCAGCAGCCCAGTGAGGAACGACCTGAGCCGACGCAGCTCGAGCGGGCTCACATCCGCGGCCGCGCCCATGGTCTTGACGGCGGCGCGGACCGACCCGATGAGCAGCGCCAGCTCCGACCACCTGGCGAGGGCCAGCCGGGTCTTGTTTTGACGACCCTGGCACACGGCCACAAAATCCCGGAGTTCCCTGACGGGAATCAGGGGAGACTCGGCGAGGGGCACGAGGTCATCCATCGCCTCGTCGGTGATGGAATCCAACTCGTCCTCCGCGCCCATCACCGAGTACCCGTCCTCCGCCGGGGGGTCGCCACCAGCAGCCGACCCGTCCGTCGCGCAGTGCGCAGCGAATGGCTCGGCCGCATCGGCCGGCCCCGCCTCCGCCCGAATCCCAACCCCAGGATCGGTGGCAGAGGATTCCTCCCTGGGCTCCTCCGGGGGCGCTGGGCCAGAAGACGGCGGTGGTTCAGAGTCCCCCTCCACCCCAGACGCCAGAACGCCCGGAGAAATCGGGGAGAAAACAAATTGAAATTCCACCAGGACGTCCGGCGCCACAGGCACAGTCAGGATGCCTTCCTCCTCCTCGCCACCAGTCTCTGACCCAGCGGATGGGGTGTCCTGGGCTAAAATTTCAACCAGGTCGAGCAGCCCCTGGGAAATGTCCAGGTCACATTGGGCGACCTCAGTTTCTTGCAGCTCGCCCGACCCAGACCCCAGGCCGCCTGACCCGGCGAGGGGTAATGGGACAGATAAAATATCGATTTCTGCCGCGGGTTGTTCCGCGACCCCCCCCACGGGCAGGGTCTCGTCCCCATCCCCGGGAGGCACGTGCCGGACAGACTCATCTGCCTCAGCCTCCCGAGGGACAGGTGACTCCTGCCAATCACTGGTGATGGTGACAGCGGGGGGGGGCGCAGTACCCGCGGCGGGCGACGACTTCCCCAGGTCGGAGGGACGTTCCTCTTCTTGGTCCTCCTCCTCCTCTAGGGGGTCACGCCTTTTTAGCACGGAGGGAGCGAGGGAGACCTCCATGTCTGCAGGGGCCTCCTCCTCTGCTCCCTCCGGCGGAGCAGGTTTGTCGGGTTCCCCGGGCCCGAGCCCGGCCGCAGGTATTGACGTTTCCGCCTTGGCGGACGCGACCACAGGCTCGGGCACGAGGTCCCTCCCACCCTTGTCTGCCCCGACCAACTCCGCGATGAGCGCGGGTGTCAGGGACTCCAGGCTCAAGGGCCGGCCCTCCACGGGGGGACCCACCCTAAGGTGTTTGGATTTCCCCCGGGCCTTTCTTCCACCCGGACGCGCTCCCTCCCCCCCGCCGGAGGCCTTGATGGCATTGGCCTCCGGCGTCAACCGCGCATCGGTTGTTCGGTGGGCGCGGCCAGACCTGGGGAGAGGAGCGGCGGCGGTGCCAGCCTCGGCCGCACCAGACGATCCGGCGGCCTTGGAGCTGGGGCAGTTTTTCCGGATGTGCCCCACCTCCTTGCAGGCGTGGCACCGCACACCGTCCGCCGTCCAAAAGGTGCGATAGGCGGTCCCCTCATGGAGGACGACAAATGCCCCGTCGGTGTCCTCATCCCGCGCCAGCTGAATAAAGACCTAGCGCCGGAAGGAGAAGACGTGCCGAAGGCTGGCTTCCCGGCAACCGAGCGGGATAGGTGCGATCCCCAATCTCACCTCCCCAAGTTGGTGCAAGTGGGGGAGGAGGAGCTCACCAGGAATATAGGGTGGGATGTTGGAAATAACGATCCTCCGCACGGTGGCCTCAAGAGGATCCACCGGCAGGAAGGTCCCACCCACGGTGAGCCCCTTGGCAACGGCCAGGGACACCGCCCGCTCCGACCCTAGGAAGAACACAGCCTTCCCGTACATTTTTGAGGCGGCGAGGATGGCTGAAGGGCCGACAACCCCAGCCATGGCCTTAACACATGCCTCAATGGTCATTGTGGGGTGGGTGTAGCTCTTCACCCCAAGCTTTTTTGTTATCAGTTTAAAAGGTGACGGGGCAGCAGAAGAAGCGGGAGCAGCTGTGGCTGTGGCTGCCACTCCCGCATAAGTCCTGGCTGGCCTCGCCACCGGCGAAGATGCAGTCGCCATTATGGGGTGGTTTTTATAAAGGGCTACACCCACCCCAAGTCACAGGCCTTATGATGTTAATGGCCTCCGGTTTTTTAAAGTCCTCCCTTGAGCAGAGGGAGCTGTTAAATTAAAGGCACACCTCTCCCCTTATAGATTGGAATTGGGAGAGGGGCCTTCTTCCCTCTGCTCAAGTGGCAATTAAATAGTAGGTGGAAAAGAGGTGCCTCTTGAGAGAGACAAAAAGAGAGACAAAGAGAGAGAGAGAGGGGGGTGGGAAGGAGGGAGGCCGCAAAGGCAGGGTCGCCACTCAGGATGGTAGGTGGGTGGGTGTCGGCAGGGGTGCACTCTCCGATGGAAAAACAAAGTCTCTGTTGGTGGTCTTCTGGCAGGGGGAGAAGATGTCTTCGCCTGGGAAAGCTGGAGATGCCCAGGATCAGTCCTACACCAGATCTTAACGATGTATTAATTGATTTAAAGACTTCACCTAGGCAGCTCCAGCTGTCCCAGGCCAGGCAATAGAAAGGGTGCCTATTAGTGGTGTGTGTGGCCTAGTATTCTACAAGAGACACACACACACAAACAGACACCCCTTGGTGTTCCGGCCGGTCTTCTTTTCTCCCCCCACCTACAATACAAAGTCTTTTGGAGAATGCACCAAATGACACCCACCTGCAGATGTTCAGTAGAAGGTGTTAACCTTCCCTCCTTCCAAGCAGTTGATGGTGGGTGTTGATTGCTGCTTCTCTCCCCTCTCTCCCTCTCCTGGAATGGAGGCCAATTTGGGGAGGCAGTGGTGGAAAGGCCTCTCCTTTGGTAGGTGTTGGCCTCCTTTTTCCCTCTCCTCTCCTCTGTCCTCTCTCTCCAGGCACCTCAGTTGTAGCTGTTGCGGTAGTGGTGGTCTGACGTTTCTCCTTCTCCTCCACTCCCTGGTCAAGGAGACCACCACTTTCCACTCTCCTTTGGGTGAACCAGCAGCACAGAGAGCAAGGCAGAGAATGAATAAAGTTGTGAGTTTCTGTCGTTTTCTTGTTTCTGTGCCTCTGGCCTCTCCTGTGTGTTAAAGTATTTATTTGTCTCCTGTCTCATTTGAATAATTATGTCACATGGTCACTCTGGCCTGTATTTAAGCTTCCTGTTTCCTGTCCTCTTTGCTCAGTCCTGGGTTCGCCTGCCTGCAGGTAGCAGCTCTCTCGAGTCTCTCTGAGTTTTTGAGTCTCTACTGAATTTCCTTTCGAGTGTTACCATGTCTCTGTGTTTTCGAGTCTCTAGTGAATCTCCTTTCGCGTGTTACCCTGTTTCTATGTGCTCGAGTCTCAAGGAAGCATCTTTCAAGTTCTACCCGGTCTCGAGTGCTTGGATAGGCTTCCTGCGCTTGGGTCCACTACCGTAACCCTAGCAAAACGGCCCCGTAAATGCACGGCCCCGTGACAGAAGGACTGAGCCATACATGGACCCAGCAGAAAGCAACCAGCCAAGGTTTGAAACTCTCGAGTTAATTTTCGAGCTTTCTTGGGCAATATTTGGTCTCCTAGGAAGAAGACTCCCCGCTGTGTCTGTGTGTTTAATTTTCGAGTCTCCTAGGAAGAAGACCCCCACTGTGTTAAATTTTCGAGTGAACTTTCAAATCTCCTATGTTAAATTCGAGTGAACTTTCAAGTCTACTGGACCCTCATTGTGTTAAACTTCCAAGTCTCCTGGGCCTTCATTGTGTTAAACTCTCGAGCTCTCTTGGGCAAATGTTTGGTCTCCTAGGAAAAGGGCTCCCCACTGTGTCTTTGTGTTTAATTTTTGAGTCACCTAGGAAGAAGACCCCCACTGTGTTAAATTTTCGAATGAACTTTCAAGTCTCCTATGTTAAGTGAACTTTCAAGTCTATTGGGCCTTCATTGTGTTAAAATTTTGAGTGAACTTTCAAGTCTTCTGGGCCTTCGTTGTGTTAACTCTCTAGTTAACTTCCAAGTTTCCTGGGCCTTCGTGGTGTTATATTTTCAAGTCAACTCTCAAGCTTCCTGGGCCTCTACTGTGTTAGGCCCCCAAGTGAACTCTCAGGCCTCCTGTTGGCCTTCATAGTGTTAGATTTTCGAGTCAACTTTCAAGTTTCCTGGGCCTCCCGTTGTGTTAAACTTTCAAGTCAACTTTCAAGTTTCCTGGGCCTTCATAGTGTTAAATTTTTGAGTGAACTTTCAAGTCTACGGGACCTTCATTGTGTTTAACTCTCAAGCTTCCTGGCCCTCTACTGTGTTAAATTCTCAAGTGAACTTTCAAGTCTCCTGGGCCTTTCGTAGTGTTAAATTCTCAAGTCAACTCTCAAGCTTCCTGGGCCTTCGTTGTGTTAAACTCTCCAGCTCTCTTGGGCAAATATTTGGTCTCCTAGGAAGAAGACTCCCCGCTGTGTCTTTGTGTATAATTTTCGAGTCTCCTAGGAAGAGGACCCCCGCTGTGTCTTTGTGTATAATTTTCGAGTCTCCTAGGAAGAGGACCCCCGCTGTGTTTGCTACCCTCCTGGTTTGGACAAGTTTAATTTTCGAGCTCTCCTGGACAAGATAAAGAGTAAAGAAAAGAAAGAAGAAAAGGAGTTTTCCAGTTCTCCTGGGCAAATTAAGTAAACTTTCGAGCTCTCCGGGACAAAATAAACTCTCGAGCTCTCCTGGACAAAATAAACTCTCGAACTCTTCGGTTTTGGTATCGATAAACTTTCGAGCTCCCCTGGATAAGAAACTTTTGAGCTCTCCTGGATAAGATACTCTCAAGTTCCCCTGGACAAGTTAAACTCTCGAGTTCTTCTGGATAGTATAAACTCTCAAGTTCTCCTGGACAAGTTAAATTTTCGAGCTGTCCTGGACAAGATAAACTCTCAAGTTCTCCTGGACAAGATAACTTTCGAGCTCTCCTGGATAAGGTACTCTCAAGTTCTCCTGGACAAGATAACTTTCGAGCTCACCTGGACAAGTTAAACTTTCGAGCTCTCCTGGATAAGATACTCTCAAGTTCTCCTGGACAAGATAAACTCTCAAGTTCTCCTGGACAAGTTAAACTTTCGAGCTCTCCTGCACAAGATAAACTCTCAAGTTATCTTGGGCAATTATTTGGGCTTTTGCTGCGTTTTGTGCTGTTAAACTCTCGAGCGCTCCCGAGCTCCCACTGTGTTTTTTGTTTAATTCTCGAGTCTTGCTAAAAATAAGGTATAAAAAATAAAAATAAATAAATAAATAAATAAAATAGTGATCATCTTAGGCTTATGGGACGTCAGGTGCCGTCCCTAAAAGGGGGGGTACTGTAACAGCTTCAGCGGCACTTCCCTCTGCTCGCCACCTGAGGGCGGTTTTTGAGGCCTCGGTGCATTGCTGCCGTGCCTTCTGGGCCCCTCTCCTCACCTGTATCTCGAGTAATTGATCTCATCAGAGTAATTAGGCTAGTTAATAAAGTTGTTCAGTTTTGTCCTTGTTTTGTTTCTGTGCCTCTGGCCTCACCTGTGTGTTAAAGTATTTATTTGTCTCCTGTCTCATTTGAATAATTATGTCACGTGACCACTCTGGCCTGTATTTAAGCTTCCTGTTTACTGTCCTCTTTGCTCAGTCCTGGGTTTGCCTGCCTGCAGGTAGCAGCTTTCTCGAGTCTTCTGTGTTTTCGAGTCTCTACTGAATTTCCTTTCGAGTGTTACCATGTCTCTGTGTTTTTGAGTCTCTAGTGAATCTCCTTTCGAGTGTTACCCTGTTTCTATGTGCTCGAGTCTCAAGGAAGCATCTTTCAAGTTCTACCCGGTCTCGAGTCCTTGGATAGGTTTCCTGCGCTTGGGTCCACTACCGTAACCCTAGCAAAACGGCCCCGTGAATGCACAGCCCCGTGACAGTGCACCGAGGCCTCAAAAACCGCCCTCAAGTGGCGAGCAGAGGGAAGTGCCGCTGAAGCCATTACAGCCACTGGGAGAAGGTGATTAAGGAAGATTCTTGCGATGACTTTCCCTGTGGCAGACAGCAGGGAGCCTCCTCTGTAATTACCGCAATCGGACTTGTCACCCTTCTTGAAGATGGTTATCATTACGGCATCTCTGAGATCCCCTGGCATGCTCGCCTCCTTCCAAATAAGAGAAATGAGTTCATGTATTCGCGCCAATAGTGCTTCTCCGCCATGTTTTAGCGCCTCGGCAGGGATTCCATCTGCTCCTGAGGCCTTCTTGTTCTTCAGTTGTTGGATGACCATTTCAACCTCATTCTGGGCTGGGGTTGTGTTGAGGTGGTGGCGGGTAGCATGCTGTGGGATGGAGTTGAGGACACTCGCGTCGAAGACAGAGACTTGGTTAAGGAGATCTTCGAAGTGCTCCTTCCAGCGGGCACTGACTGCCTCTCTGTCCTTGATGAATACCTCTCCATTCGTGGCCCACAGTGGGGTAGGGCCTTGGGTGCTTGGGCAGTAGATGGTCTTGACTGCGCTGAAGAATCCACGCACATCGTGGTTGTCGGCTAGCTGCTGGATCTCCTGCGCTTTCTCCGCCCACCATCTGTTCTTTAGGTCGCAAGTTTTTTGTTGGACCTCGGCCTTCAGGCGTCTGTAGCGCTGCTTTCTTGCTCTCGAGTTTCCAGATCAAGAATGCCTTGCGCTTGCGGCTTATTAGCTCCTTGATCTCCTGGTCGTTCTCGTCGAACCAGTCTTGCTGTTTCCTGGTCGAGTGACCGAGCGTCTCTTCACAGGTGCTGATTATGGAGGCCTTGAGTGCAGACCAGGTGCTGTGGACACTCTGGGCTCGAATTTATCAATGGGGACGTGATGGAGGCGGGACTCCCACTTTTTGGGTTGTAGTCCTGCCTCCATCGACTTGTGGCCAACCCACGCTATTTTCCCTTGATTGACCTTGTTAAACCCACCCAGTGGGCTCAGCAGGCCAATTAAAGGACACCTGGTTACTGGTAAGGTCAGCGATTGACATTTCATCTGTCAAGAGCTTTTGACAGATAAAAAATCAGTGTTTGACAGCTCTGTGAAGCTGTCAAACACTGACAATCTGTCTTCTAACTTGAGTCCTTCTACTCAGACTCAGTTAGAGGTCTCTCCAGACCAGAAAGCAGAGGCTGCAGCTTTTGATAGTTCAGCGACTCTTCTGCTTTCTGTGCCGGTGAACTGAGGGACTCCCGAGAACTGAAGGGAGGAAGCCTTCAGGAGAAAGTAAAGGTAAGTAAAACTTATTAAAACACTTTACACTTACCTCACACAGTTACCTCAGCACACATGCACCCATCACTCACCTGCACAACGGACATCTCGACCCCTCCAATCCCTTCAGACCGACGGTCCGCCTCGCTAACTTGGCGTGGTTCGGAGCCGTCGGGAAGCCCACACTTCAGGGCTAAAAATAGGGATTAGGCAAAAAACTGCCTGTTAAATACCTGTTAACAGGCAGTTAATTGGCACTAATCCCCTTCCCGCCTCGGGGAGGCGGCTCCCAGCACAGGTCGGATACCCGCCTCCTGGGACATTGGCACAGAGGTGGGTTGGGGGCGGGATGGATTCCTGCCCCCCGATTCTGCAATTTTCCCACCACTTCCGCCTCCAAACCCACCTCCACGGGGCTTGGAAATTCGAGCCCTCTTTGTCTCTGAATCACTGGGAGTGTCAGGTTGGTTGTGAGGCACAGGCTGAATAGGGCTTTCTCAGCAGGGTCTTTGAGTGCTCCAGCGTTGATTTTCCTGCGGCATTGCTTCTGTTGCCACTGCTGTTTTGGGGCTATGTTGATGGAGATGACAGAGCGGATTAGGCGGTGGTCTGTCCAACAGTCGGCAGCTCCTGTCATGGCACAGGTGATGCAGATGTCCTTGCGGTCCCTCGCTCGGACGACGATGTAGTCCAGCAGATGCCAGTGCTTGGAGCAAGGGTGCTGCCATGAAGCCTTGTACTTTTCTCTCTGACGGATCAAGGTGTTGGTTATGACAACGCCATGTTCTAAGCATTTCATCAGGAGGAGGGTACTGTTAGATCCGTGTGTTAATGGAGACACGGAATGCAGGAGTTGATTTAACAAGTGTTTACTGAACAAAGTCTGGAGGTGAACTAACAACACAAGACGCTACACAGGCTTATATACCCGAGTGGTCACTACTGGTACTACAGTATACAAGGGCTTCAAAAACATAGTTCCTCTTAAAGGTACATACACTACAATTCCTCCCCTTTTAGATAAATAGTACATAACATTTTAAGTAATCATTAAATAACATTTTTACAAGAACAATTACACATTTGCTGAAGTTAATTAATTACAAATTCAGTCTCTCTGGAGGCTTCCTGACTCGGTCCGGATAACGCCTCGGTGGTGTTGTAGGTTCTTTTGGCAAGGTCGATTCGGCTTCAATGCTAGTGTCGGGTTCATCTGGTTCCAGTATCACCGGATCGGAGGTAGATACAATGGGTATCTCTGCTTCATCACTAGGTGTATAGAGTTGTGGTGTAGGTTGTCCTTTTTCGGATGACTCTATGATCTGGTCAGCATGGCACCTTATTATGCTTTCTCCAATGTCCACGGTATACATCAGTGGTCCTAGTCGTGTGCAAATAGTTCCAGGCTGCCATTTCTCGGTACAGTAGTCCTGGGCCAAAACTGGTTGACCTATCTGGAAGGTTCTAGTTGGCCTTTCATTCATGCTTTGAAATTGCCGGTTCTCTACGTCCCTTCTGACGTTTGGCTTGACCAAATCCAGCCGGCATCTTAGTCTTCTATTGAAAAACATCATGGCGGGGGTTTGGTTTGTAACCACATGTGTTGCATTCCTGTACGCAAACAAGAAGTTATCTACCTTATGTTGTAGATTTATGTCTTCATTACCCATGGCCTTTATGGCCTTCTTGAAGGTCTGGACAAACCTTTCAGCCAATCCATTGGTGGCGGGATGGTATGGGGCGGACGTGTAATGCTTAACCCCATTGTTTTTTAAGAACTTCCTGAATTCTACGGATACAAATTGCGGTCCATTATCAGAACAGATCTGTTCAGGCAGCCCATTCCTGGTGAATATGGTCCTTAATACTGTGATGATTTTTTCCATGGTGGTGGAGGACATCTTTATTACCTCCGGCCACTTGGAGTGTGCATCCACCACGATTAAGAACATTGAGTCCATAAATGGACCAGCAAAGTCGATATGTACCCTTTGCCATGGAGATGAGGGCCACTCCCATGGATGTAGAGGGGCTTGTGGTGGGGCGTTTTGGACCTTCTGGCATCCTACACAGCTCTTGGTCATTTCTTCGATGTCTCCATCAATACCTGGCCACCACACAAACGCTCTGGCTAAGTTCTTCATTTTCACTCCACCCAGATGCCCCTCGTGAAGCTCCTTTAGCACTTTATCCTTGAGTTTGGGTGGAATCACCACTCTGGATCCACACATCAAGGTTCCTCAGCACACTGACAGCTGTTCTCTTCTTTGCGAGAATGCAGGCAACAGTGGTTCGCCATGTGCTGGCCATCCTTTCACCGTTAAATCGTAGACTCGTGAGAGAGTTGGGTCATTTAGCGTTTCCTTTTCAATGGTCGAATTTGTCACCGGTAGACATTCCACTATGGTCGAGTGGAATATCTCCACTGGGTCCACTGTAGGCGCCTCTTCCACCGTTGGCAACGGTAGGCGCGATAACTCGTCAGCATTCCCATGCTGTTTTGTTCCATTGTACTCTATGTCATATTGGTGTGCCCCTAGGAAAAGGGACCACCTCTGTAGCCTTTGCGCTGTCATAATGGGAACGCCCTTTTTAGGGTTGAATATGGAGACAAGGGGTTGATGGTCAGTCAACAAGGTAAACGTTTGTCCGTGTAGGTAACGGTTGAATTTCTTCACCCCCCACACCAGGCTGAGTGCCTCCCTGTCGATCTGGGCATAGTTACGCTCAGCTGAGTTCAATGAGCGTGACGCAAAAGCTATCGGCCGCTCCGAGCCATCAGGGAATCTATGCGATAATACCGCTCCCACGCCGCAAGGGCATGCATCGCACGCCAGTCTGATTGGCAGTGATGGGTTGTAATGAGCCAACACTTCCCCGGACGTGATCAAGCCTTTGCATTTATGGAAGGCACGTTTACAGTCTCCGCTCCATTTCCAAACTACTCCCGTTTGTAGCAGTGCGTTAAGCGGGTGCAGAACCGTCGACAAGTTTGGTAAAAATTTATGATAGTAATTTACTAATCCCAGGAACGACCTTAATTGTGAGACATTTTCAGGCGCTGGGGCCTTTACGACCGCTTCAATTTTTTCAGGTGACTTATGCAACCCTTCTTCGTTAATGACATGGCCACAATACGATATTTGTTTCTGGAAAAATTCGCATTTGGGGCGATTTGCTCGTAGGCCCCATTCTCTCAGCCTCGTGAGCACCTGCTCCAAGTTGGCAAGGTGCTCGTTGTTGTTTTCTCCTGTTACAAGGATGTCATCTAGGTAGCATTGAGTCCCCGGAATCCCTTGCAGGACTTGCTCCATAGCTCTTTGCCAGATAGCCGGAGCTGATGCCACTCCGAAAACCAGTCGATTGTACTGGTACAGGCCTTTGTGTGTGTTTATCGTGCGATACTTTTTAGAGGCCTCCTCAACCTCCATCTGTAGATATGCCTGTGCTAAGTCAATTTTGGTGAAACGTTTCCCTCCGGATAGTGAGGCAAAAATATCTTCTCTGTACCGTGTGAAGAACCGGGTTTACAGTCACCTTGAAGTCCCCACAGATGCGAACTTTTCTCTGTTCTTCAGATTTATCATTATTCAACGTTTTCCTCATGACCGGGACGATGGGTGTTGCCCACTCGCTCCAATCTACCTTGGATAACACGCCTGCTTTTTCCAAATTCTCCATCTCTGCCTCGACGGCTGGACAAATTGCGTATGGCACCGGCCTTGCCTTAAAAAACTTGGGAATTGCCGCATCTTCCACTTTTATTGAGGCGGTGGCGCCTTTCAGGGTTCCTAGTTCCTGTTGAAACACTTCTTTGGCGTTAGCCAAGATTTCTTTTAATCATCCAGGTATGACGTCATCATCGTTTTTTTTCTTACTGGTCACCATCAGTGCCTGAATGGAGTACCAGTCTAAACGTATCTTTCTGATCCATTCACATCCCAACAACAGTGGACCACCATCTTGCAGAACGTATAAATACAACTTTTGTATTTCCTTGCCGTTGTATACAACAGGTACCCTTATTTTCCCTCTGGTGTATACTTTCTGCCCCGTATATGTCTTCAAGACAATGGATGTGTCTTTCAAAGGTATATGCGGAAATAGCCGCTCGTAATCCCATCGACTCATGACGGTCAGAGCTGATCCTGTATCTAGCGCCATTTTGACTGGGGACCCCGCTATCGTGAGGGTAACCCAAATGGTCTGGTAATCTTCTTTGGCAATTACATTATGTAATTTGAGACAGCTTAGTCTCTTGTTTCCGGAGTCACTATCGCTCTTCTGGTCTTCGGAGCTACTGTCCGTCATCATTTGTACCTTTCTGTACTTTTCCTTATTGACCTTTTTACTGTCAGCGGATTTCTTTCCAGATCTGCATACACGTGCAATGTGTCCCATCTTTCCGCATTGCCTGCATGCTTTGTCCTTGAACCAGCAGTCCTTCTGGTCATGGGTGGATCTGCAGCAGCGATAGCATCTCTCGAAACTCCGTGTCATTTCATGGGTGCCGAAGTCCTGTGGCTTTTGCTGTATCTCTGCAGCTCCTCTTGCTGCTGCTTCGTATGATACAGCCACACTGAAAGCCTTGTCCATTGTCAAATCTTTCTCAGAAAGTAGTCTTTTCTGTGTTCCTTCGCTTAGGAGACCACAGACGAATTTGTCTCGTAGAGAATCTGCCAGTCCTGCCCCGAATTGGCAGTGCTTTGACAGCTTTCATAATTCGGTGAGGTAATCAGTGTTACTTTCATTCTTGTGCTGATTCCTCCTGAAGAATTTGAATCGTTCCGCTATCAGCAGCGGTGTTGGGTTTAAGTGCTCCTGTAAGGTATCAATAATCTCCTTAAAATTCTTGTCCATCGGTTTGGCTGGAGTGATCAAGTTTCGTAACAGTCCGTATGTCCTTGCGCCCATCAGATTTAGAAGTACCAATGCCTTTTTATCATCCGCTACTTCATTCGCCTTGCAATATACCTCCACTCTTTCCGCATATGTGGTCCAATCTTCTATATCACTATCAAAAGCAGTAATATTGCCAGTCTTCGGCATCTTGAAAATCTAAAATGGCGCTTCCCGCACTTTTCTTTCTTCCCCGCCGAGTTAAGATGGCGTCTCCCGCGCTTTCCCGCCACTGCCGCTGCTGCCAACACTGTTCTCCGCAGTTCCCGTTGCGGCCTGCAGCTTTTCGCGGTATTTCTATTTTTTTTTATATATAGCTTCAATAGTTTCTCCGTTACTTGGAGAACCGTTCCCGTCGTGGAGCGGACCCTCTGGGACTTTCCCCTCCCTCTGCTCGGTCCGAACGCCGACCTGCTTTGCAGCACCGGCCGCGCCCTGAGTGCTCCACCCTCTCTCTCTCTTTGCTTCTGCTTCCCGACTCGCTGCCTGGCCCCGTTGCAGAGCCACCCGATCGAGCTCTAGCCCGCCGCAGCCCAGGAAGGATCAGTGCACTACCTGCCACCAGCCCGTTTAGCTGGGGAAACCACAGACTGGAGACCAAGCCTGGCCCTCGTTTTCGAGTTTCTTCGAGTTATTTATTTTTTTCTTGCTTCTGGCTTCGACCTTCGTCTGAGGAATCAATCCCCTTGAGGTGCTGCCGAATTGCAGGTAAGTTCATTTCTAACTCGTCGCCACTGTTAGATCCGTGTGTTAATGGAGACACGGAATGCGGGAGTTGATTTAACAAGTGTTTACTGAACAAAGTCTGGAGGTGAACTAACAACACAAACGCTACACAGGCTTATATACCCGAGTGGTCACTACTGGTACTACAGTATACAAGGGCTTCAAAAACATAGTTCCTCTTAAAGGTACGTACACTACAGGTACCGTTGGAGTTGGCTTTCCCTACCCCCTCTCTGCCGATCACACCTACCCAGAGGTCTGTGTCCTTTCCAACTCTGGCATTAAAGTCGCCAAGGAGGATCAGTTGTCGCCCATTGGGACTTGGGACAGGGATTGTTCGAGGCTGGAGTAGAATTCCTCTTTGGTCTCACCTGTGGCTTCCAGTGTTGGGGCAAAGCTGGGTGGGAGGGTAAGCTGTGAGGAGGATGTCGAGAAACTCCAGTACAATTTGGACAGATTGGGTGATTGGGCAGAAACATGGCAAATGCACTATAATGTGGATAAATGTGAGGTTATCCACTTTGGTGGCAAAAACAGGAAGGCAGATTATTATTTGAATGGCAATAGATTGGGAGAAGGGGAAGTGCAAAGAGACCTGGGTGTTCTTGTGCACCAGTCGCTGAAGGTAAGCATGCAGGTGCAGCAGGCGGTTAAGAAGGCAAATGGTATGTTGGCCTTCGTAGCAAGAGGGTTTGAGTACAGGAACAAGGATGTCTTGCTACAGTTGTACAGGGCCTTGGTGAGACCGCACCTTGAGTATTGTGCGCAGTTTTGGTTGCCTTACCTGAGGAAGGATATTCTTGCCATGGAAGGAGTGCAGCGAAGATGCACCAGGCTGATACCTGGGATGGCAGGAATGACGTATGAGGAGAGATTGTGTCGATTGGGCTTATACTCAGTGGAGTTTAGAAGATTGAGAGGGGATCTCATCGAAACCTATAAAATTCTGTCAGGCCTGGACAGACTAGATGCAGGAAGGATGTTTATGATGGCCGGGGAGTCCAGAACCAGGGGTCATAGTCTAAGGATAAGGGGTAAGCCATTTAGGGCTGAAATGAGGAGGAATTTCTTCACCCAGAGAGTGGTGAACCTGTGGAATTCTCTGCCACAGAGGGCGGTGGAGGCCAGTTCATTAAATATATTCAAAAAGGTGCTGGATATATTTCTTAAGGCTAAAGGGATCAAGGGATATGGGGAGAAGGCAGGGACAGGGTACTGAATTTGGATGATCAGCCATGATCTCATTGAATGGCGGAGCAGGCTCGAAGGGCCGAATGGCCTACTCCTGCTCCTATCTTCTATGTTTCTATGTACGCACTGATGGCCGTAGCGCACTCGTTCCGGGCTAGGGTGAGCCGTAGATTCACAAAGCGTTTGTTTATTCCACAAGGGGAGTCTCTGAGACCTTCAACTAGCTCATTTTTTATGGCGAAGCCTACCCCATGGAGGCAGCGTTCTTCTTCAGGTTTACCTTTCCAAAAGAATGTGTAACCATCGCCTTGCTCCTTGAGCTGCCCTTCCCCTGCCCGCAGGGTCTCGCTTAGGGCGGCGATGTCTATGTCGAAACGTCTGAGCTCCCGGGCAACGATAGCAGTACGGCGTTCCGGTCTGTCACTGTTGGGGTTGTCCATGAGGGTCCTGACGTTCCAGGTCCCAAACTTCATTTTAAAGGGTGGAAGATGCCTGTGCATGAATTCTTTTAACGTTGATTCCCCTGCTCCCTGTGATTAGTACCTATTCAAGACAAACACTTACAGCTGACTGACAGTTAACTGCCACTGTCAGGCAACTTCTGTTAACTACAGTTTTTAGGTTAACATCAATATCTTAAACTAAATTTCACTTTTTACAGCTTCTACTTACCCAATACTTACCAGGAATTCCTACTCTTTCCAAATTCCCAAATAAAACACTCTTTTTTAAGTGCACTCTGTTTAATCCCGCTCTGTGCAGACTGCTCTGTGCTCTGCAGAAATGTTTACTCTTATACTCAACACCTTAGGTCTGAATTAGACTTTTATCACTGGAAAAGCATATCAGGAAATCACAGGTGCACTCCCCATGAATTTAAATCCATTAACTAAATGGAGCAGCATTCATAAAATGCATTTTATTGGAGCTGATCACTCCACTGCAAGACTCAATGGAAACAATCCAGTCAGGGTTGCTTTGAGTTTCACTGTTCTGCAGTCATATCTTCACACCACATTTGTGTTTCAATATTTATAAATGTGGCACAAGACTCCTTGTATAATGACAATATTTGACTGGAAGTCTTGTACATTCGCTCGTACTGGTGTAAACCTACCAATGCAAACGGAATTATAGTAAAGTCACTGATGAAAAGAATTGCAAAAACAATAGCCTGTAATGTTTTATCTTTTAGAGTTTACAAGGTTCCATTTAACAATATTGATAAATCTAATGAGCATTATGCATTGGGTTATAATTTATTACAAATATTAAACTTTACAGACGATTGAGTGAATTTCTAGTCAGATTAATTTCCATCCAGTATGAGTAAAACTGTATCCAAGACAAAGCCAACAGTGAACCACTAAACACCTCTGTCAATCTGTCTACACCGTCCACAAACACTAAACATCTCTGTCAACCTGTCCGCATCATCCACAAATGGATTTGCCCTTGAAAATGTGCATTATTGGCTCTGGAAGCTGTTGCTCTGAGCTGTTGTCCGAATAAGAACTCCTGGTACCGAGAGAACACTCTCAGATCTAGAGCAAGGAATTAGAGTTGAAAACCTAACTACTAATTATCCTTGTTTGTTTTGTCATTTTAAATAATATGCTGACTTTATTTTTTTCGATGTATTGAATGCACAGGGAGCTGGACAATCTCACATTAGAGTTGAGGACATGGAGATGGAGCTTACAGCAATGGTATGGTAGCTGGTTTCCACGAAATTCTCATCTGAATGACAGTTTTTTTCATCTTCTCGTAGTTTTTAATTAAATCACAAAACGGTGCAATACCCACACAATCTGTATTGCAATCATAGCAGGCCAATTTTTAATTAAGGTGCTGATAAAAGATGGCAAAGTTAACATGCAGGTACAGCGAGCAATTAGGAAAGCAAATGGTGTGTTAGCCTTTATTGCATGGGGGTTGGAGTATAAGAGTAAGGAAGTCTTGCTGCAATTGTACAGGACTTTGGTGAGACTACACCTGGAGTACTGTGCACAGTTTTAGTCTCCTTACCTCAGGAAGGGTGTACTTGCCTCAGAAGGGGTGCAATGGAGGTTCACTCTGTTGATTCCTGGGATGAGACAGTTGTCCTATGAGGAGAGATTGAGTAGAATGGGCCCTTATTAGCTGAAGTTTAGAAGAATGAAATGTATAAAATTGTTAGAGGGCTTGACAGGGTAGATGCAGGGAGGATGTTTCCCCTGGCTGGAGACTCTAGACCAGGGGCCATAGTCTCAGGAAATGGGGTCGGCCATTTAGGACTGAGTTGATGAGAAATTTCTTCACTCAGAGGGTTGTGAATCTTTGGAATTCTCTACCGCAGAGGGCTGTGGATGCTCAGTCGTTAAGTATATTCAAGACTGAGTTTGTTAGATTTTTGGACATTAAGGGAATCAAAGGATATGGGGATAGGGCAGGAAAGTGGAGTTCAGGTAGAAGATCAGCCAATATCTTATTGAATGATCGAGCAGGCTCGAGGTGCTACATAAATGCAAGTTGTTGTTGCATGGTGACTGGACAGTTGGCAGAACTTGAGACTTAAAAATAGTCACTGCATTCACATCATGGTGAATCATAACTAAAATAAGTACGGTATCAAATTGTGGAGTGGACTGGACTGGAAAAGGCTTGAGACAACTAGAAATGATTATACTTGTAATGGTTGTGATCTACCATAATGGGAATCATCCATGTCCTGGAGGTGAAGTGACAGTGCCTCAGAACTGCAATTTGGTTTGAGTGCATTCACTTGCTGGAAACACTAATGATGGATGAACCATGTCTATTCATTGAGCTTTCCTTTGTCCTGAAGACTATCAAATGATTTCACCCAAAGGCATAAAGTGGTTACAGGAAAAGACTAAAAACATTTTATTCATAACAACAGAAAATGCTGCAAACACTCAGCAGGTCAGGCAGCATTGTGGAGAGAGAAACAAAGTTAACATTTCAGGTCGGTGACCCTGCGTCACAGCTGGAAAAAATTGGAGAAGTAAGGGATTTTTAAGCAAGCGTGGGGCAGGGAAAGTGAGGAGGGGAGGAAATAACAAAGGGAAGGTCTGTGATAGGATGGAAGGCAGGAGAGATTAAAAGACAAAAGGGATGATGGTGCAAGGCAAAAGGAGATGGTAATGGGGCAAGTTAAGAAACAAAAGATGGCTCTAGATGAAGTGTGAATGGCAATGGCAGAATCATCAACAACTGCCATGCGAGAGAGAAAAGAAAACATGGGGGCCGAGGTTATAGTCTGAAATTGTTGAACTTGATGTTGAGTCCAGAAGGCTGTAAAGTGCCTAATCAAAAGATGAGGTGCTGTTCCTGGAGCTTACATTGACCTTTGTTGCAACAGTGTAAGAGGCCAAGGATGGAGAGGCCAGGGTGGGAGTGGAGCGGAGAATTAAAGTGACAGGCGACCGGAAGCTCGGGGTCACGCTTACGGACTGAATGGAGGTGTTCCACAAAGTGGTCACCCAATCTGCGTTTTGTCTCCCCAATGTAGAGGAGACCGCATCGTGAGCAGCGAATACAGTATGCTAAATTACAAGAGTACAAGTAAATCGCTGTTTCACCTGGAAGGAGTGTTTGGGGCCCTGGACAGTGGGAAGGGCGGAGGTAAAAGGGCAGGTGTTGTATCTCCTGTGTTTACATGGGAAGGTGCCGGGCGAAGGGGAAGGGGTGTTGGGGGTGATAGAGGAGTGAACCAGGGTGTCGTGGAGGGAGCGGTCACTTCGGAATGCTGAAGGGGGGGTGGGAAGATGTGTTTGGTAGTGGGATCACTCTGAAGGTGGCAGAAATGGTGGAGGATGATCCGTTGAATATGAAGGCTGGTGGGGTGAAAGGTGAGGACAAGGGGAACCCTATCATGGATCTGGGAGGGAGGGAGGGAAGGGGTGAGAGCAGAACAAAGAATGTTACACTTATCCCACAAAAAGGCAGGCATAGCTAAGGCCCACGCAGGTTCCCATAGCAACACCTTTAATTTGGAGGAAGTGAGTGGAGTCAAAGGAGAAGTTGTTCAATGTGAGAACAAGTTCAACCAGGCGGAGGAGGAGGGTGGTGGTGGATGGGGACTGATTGGGCCTCTGTTCAAGGAAGAAGCGGAGCGCCCTCAGGCCCTCCTGTTGGGGGATGGAGGTGTAGAGGGATTGGACATCCATAGTGAAAAGGAGACAGTTGTTGCCAGGAAACTGGAAACTGTATTTTATTTATACTTGGAATATTGCTTCTTAAAATATTTTCAGTTTAATATTTTAAAAACTGCTCTTCGAAGGGAAGATTTTTAAATGGTTTTAGAATGCATTTCAATATTTGTACAATAACACGTTAAAAGATATTTGAAGATTCTAGTTCGAACATTTGCGTGTAGATTCATATATTCAACTTAATTGTTAACTGTCATCTTCAAATATGAAATATGTTCTTTGCTTGAAAGACAAATATATATTAAACGTAAGTTATTAACCAATGTGTCATTACATTAGTGACTTTACGTGATTTATGCCTTCCTCAGTTATTCTGGGCCGTGTCATCACCAGAAGTGACCATTGAACATTAGACTACTAACCACAGACATCACAAGAAAGACACTTTTGAATTAGAGGATGTTCAGGCACCTGTCATGGAAACCAAACAAATGTCAATTGTTTCATTCATTGTATTTCTACTGAAGCACTAGTATGTGGGTGAAAGCCAGAAAAACCTGACACACATGAACTGAAATCATGCTGTACAATTATGGTGATGAATGGCATTCCTTTGTTATTTGTTTCAATGAAGGCATTAAGCTGTTTTATTTAAAATATCACAAAAATGAATTTCGTATGTACATATAAGTATCTTTGCTACTAATATAACACAAATCAGGATTTCAATCCTAAGGATTCCAGTATCCACATTTATAGCTTCCACACTATCTGGTGAAATATTTGTGAATGAAATTGCCATCATAATTGTAAAAATATTCTACTTTTTGTAATGTTAATGAATAAATGTCTTTTAATGGGGTGACTTTGACATTTGATGATGACAACTATTTGCATGTTATAGAATGGCTTAAAGTAAAGAACATTCTAAGGCACTTCACAGATGAGCATATAGAAAATGGATGCTGAGCCAAGAAGGGAGAGATTGGGGGGATCAAATACTTGATTGAAGAGTTGGCATTTGAGTTGTGTTTTAATTGAAGAGGGAGAGGTTGGGAAGCAGAGGGGTTAAGTGAGGGAATTACAAAGATTAGGACCGAAGTGGCTGAAGGTTTTTCCACTTTTTTTTATTCGTTCCTGGGATGTGGGCATCGCTGACAAGGCCAGCATTTATTGCCCATCCCTAATTACCCTTGAGAAGGTGGTGGTGAGCTGCCTTCTTGAACCACTGCAGTCCGTGTGGTGAAGGTACTCCCATAGTGCTGTTAGGGAGGGAGTTCCAGGATTTTGACCCAGCAACGATGAAGGAACGACAATATATTTCCAAGTCAGGTTGGCGAGTAACTTGGAGGGGAACTTGGAGGTGGTAGTGTTCCCATGCGCCTGCTACCATTGTCCTTCTAGGTGGTAGAGGTCGCGGGTTTGGGCGGTGCTGCCGAAGAAGCCATGGAAAGTTGCTGCAGTGCATCTTGTGATGGTACACACTGCAGCCACGGTACACCGGTGGTGGAGAGAGTGAATGTTTAAGGTGGTGACCTGCTCTTGTAGCCACAATATTTATGTGGCTGATCCAGTTAAGTTTCCTGTCAATGGTAACCCCCAGGATTTTGATGGTGGGGGATTCGGCAATGGTAATGCTGTTGAATGTCAAGGGGTGGTGTTTAGACTCTCGCTTGTTGGAGATAGTCATTGCCTGGCACTTGTGTGGCATGAATGTTACCTGCCACTTTCAGCCCGAGCCTGAATGTTGTCCAGGTTTTGCTGTATGTGGGCATGGGCTGCTTCATTATCTGTGGAGTTTCGAATGGAACTGAACGCTGTGTAATCATCAGCAAACATCCCCATTTCTGACCCTATGATGGAGGGAAGGTCATTGATGAAGCAGCTGAAGATGGTTTGGCCTAGGACATTGCCCTGAGGAACTCCTGCAGTGATATCCTGGGGCTGAGATGATTGACCTCCAACATCCACAACTATCTTCCTTTGTGCTAGGTATGACGCCAGCCAGTGGAGATTTTTCCTCCAATTCCCATTGATTTCAATTTTCCTCGGGCTCCTTAATGCTACACTCGGTTAGATGCTGGGTTGATCGGTGGAGTGAAGGAAAGGGAGGATGCCTAAGAGGTGAAAGTCAGTAAAACAGAGTTTTCAGCAGGAATATAGAAACCATGGAGAGAATTAAAAACGAGGACAAGGTATTTAAATTTGAGGCATTGGGGGATGGGGTCTCAGAGTAAGCCTGCGACAATGGGGCCGATAAGCAAGCAGTACTTAGCATGGTTAAAGATATGGGCAGCAGCGTGTTGGACAAGTTGAAGTTTATGAAGGTAGAGGATGGAAGGCAGGCAGGGAGAGTTGAGATAGTTAAGTTCAAAGGTGACATGGGCATATATGAAGGTCTCAGCGGTGATGGTGAGGTAGGAACAGCAGAGCAATCTTTCTGATGGACAGGAGGTAGAGTTGGATGTTATTGGCGTACATGTGGAAGTGGACCCCATGTTTGCAGATGATAGTAACAAGTGGCAGTATAAGGAAGAGGGGGGGCAACGATAGATACTTGAGTGATGTCAGAGTTCATGGTGTGGGTGACGGTAGAGAAGGCATTGCTGAAGATGCTCTGGCTACATTCAGATAGGTAGGAGCAGGACCACGTAAGGGCGGTCCCATGTAGCTAGACAGTGAAGGAAAGGTGATTGAGAAGGTGATTCAATAATGTCAAATACCCCAAAGAGGTCCAAAAGGGTGAGTAGACTTAGAGGATCCCATTTGTGACTTTGATTGAGGCCATTTTGATATTGTGACAAGAGTGGATTCCAGACTAGAGAATTTGAGCAGGAAGTTAAAGAGGCAGATACAGATCTGGGTGCAGCAATGTGTTTAAAGATATGAGACAGCAAAAGGAGGTTGCTAATAGAGTGATAGTTGGTGAGGATGGAAAGACTGAAGGTGTTTTTTTTATAAAAGGGGAGATAACATTAGTTTTGAAGAGGAGTGGGGCCAGGAATTAGAGTTGGGTGGTCAGAGGTTGAGTGGAGTGAGGATTGAGGAAACAAGAGGTGGATCTCATTAGAACATAAGAATTACGAGCAGGAGTAGGCCATAGGGCCCATCGAGCCTGCTCCGCCATTCAATAAGATCATGGTTGATCTTTGACTTCAACTCTACTTTCTTGCCCAATCCCCATATCCCTTGATTCCCCTAGAGTCCAAAAATCTATTTATCTCAGCCTTGAATATATTCAATGACTCAGCATCCACAGCTCTCTAGGGCAGAGAATTCCAAAGATTCACAACCCACTGAGTGAAGAAATTCCTCCTCATCTCAGTCTTAAATGGCCGACCCCTTATCCTGAGACTATGCCCACTAGTTCTAGACTCGCCAACCAGGGGAAACAACCTCTTAGCATCTAAGCTGTCAATCCTCCTCAGAATCTTATATGTTTCATTGAGATCACTTCTCATTCTTCTAAACTCCAGAGAGTATAGGCCCATTCTACTCAATCTCTCCTCATAGGACAACCGTCTCATCCCAGGGGTCAACCTAGTGAACCTTCATTGCACCACCTCTAAGGCATGTACGTCCTTTCTCAGATAAGGAAACCAAAACTGTGCACAGTACTCCAGGTGTGGTCTCACCAAAGCCCTGTACAATTGTAGTAAGACTTCCTTACTCTTGTATTCCAACCCCCTTGCAATAAAGGCCAACATGCCATTTGCCTTCTTAATTTCTTGCTGTACCTGCACTAACTCTCTGTGTTTCCTGTACGAAGACACCCAAATCTCTCTGAACACCAACATTTAATAGTTTCTCACCATTTACAAAATATTCTGTTTTTCTATTCTTCCTTCCAAAGTGAATAACCTCACATTTCCTCACACTATACTCCATCTGCCACCTTATTGCCCACTCACTTAGCCTGTCTATATTCCTTTGCAGGCTCTTTATGTCCTCCTCACAGCTTACTTTCCTACCTAGCTTTCTGTCATCAGCAAACTTGAACACATTGCACTCGGTCCCTTCATCTAAGTCATTCATATAGATTGTAAATAGCTGAGGCCCAAGCACTGATCCTTGCAGCATCCCACTAGTTACAGCCTGCCAACCAGCTCGTCTAGGAAGCCCGGGGCATTGGAGAACTAGCATAAACAGGGCAACAAGCTATTTCAGGCCACTACCACCCCATTTATGCCAGGCAGCCCAAGATAAAAACTATCCCAAAGAGTCAAGGGAACACGTGGAAAAGTGGTATTGACTTTCTTCACATGCATGTGGAATCTAATCCCATACCTACAAATAATGTTGCTGAGAGGGAGCATATAGACAGAGCCTTTCACTGGGCAATGCAACACCCACCTGTTATAGGCAGTAGGTTCTTTAATATGCAAATTGTGGTCCTATGACATACATGGGATGGCGAATGCAATTTTGCTGGACCATTGGACAGGGTATGCCCCGTGCCCTCTCTGCCCAGTTTTACTTGGTGGTACCAACAGAAAAGGCACCAAAAAAGTAAGTTTAACATTTTTTTTGTGGGACTACAAGAGTAATAATATGGGCCGCTGCGGGCTCTCCCCCGGAACTACCTTCCTGCCGGCTGACTTGACCTTTGGGCCACCTGATATTGTAACATCTCGACAGTTGGCAAGCTGCAGCAAGGCACCCATTTAGCACACGCAGCTCACTGGCAGCATGGTAATGAGATCCACGTGATATCAAGAAACGGCTGAGCGCACTAGATACAGCAAAGGCTGTGGGCCCCGACAACATCCCAGCTATCGTGCTGAAGAGTTGTGCTCCAGAACTAGCCGCGCCTCTAGCCAAGCTGTTCCAGTACAGCTACAACACTGGCATCTATCCGACAATGTGGAAAACTGCCCAGGTATGTCCTGTCCACAAAAAGCAGGACAAATCCAACCCGGTCAATTACCGCCCCATCAGTCTACTCTCAATCATCAGCAAAGTGATAGAAGGTGTCATCAACAGTGCTATCAAGCGGCAATTGCATAGTGGTTAGCACTGTTGCCTCACAGCGCCAGGGACCCGGGTTCGAATCCGGCCTCGGGTGACTGTCTGTGTGGAGTTTGCACATTCTCCCCGTGTTTGTGTGGGTTTTCTCCGGGTGCTCCGGTTTCCTCCCACAGTCCAAAGATGTGCGGGTTAGGTTGATTGGTTATGATAAATTGACCCTTAGTGTTAGGGGGATTAAATACGTGGGGTTACAGGGATAGGGTGGGATATGTGTTGGTGTAGGGGTTACGGGGATTGGGTGGGATATGTGTCGGTGCAGGCTCGATGGGCCGAAATGGCCTCTATCTGCACTGTGGGGTTTCTGTGATTCTGTGAATAACCTGCTCACTGATGCCCAGTTTGGGTTCCGCCAGGACCACTCGGCTCCCAATCTCATTACACCCTTGGTCCAAACATGGACAAAGGAGCTGAATTCCAGAGGTGAGGTGAGAGTGACTGCCCTTGACATCAAGGCAGCATTTGACGGAGCCCTAGTAAAACTGATGTCAATGGGAATCAGGGGGGAAAATGCTCCACTGGCTGGAGTCATACCTAGCACAAAGGAAGATGGTTGTGGTGGTTGAAGGTCAATTATCACAGCCCCAGGACATCATTGCAGGAGTTCCTCAGGACAGTGTCCTAGGCCCAACCATCTTCAGCTGCTTCATCAATGACCTTCCCTCCAACATAAGGTCAGAAATGAGGATGTTCGCTGATGACTGCACAGTGTTCAGCGCCATTCACAACTCCACAGATAATGAAGCAGTCCATGCCCGCATGCAACAAGACCTGGATGACGTTCAGGCTTGGGCTGATAAGTGGCAGGTAACATTTGCGCCACAGAAGTGCCAGCCAAGGACTATCTCCAACAAGTGAGAGTCTAACCACCTCCCCTTGACATTCAATGGCATTACCATCACCGAATCCCCCACTATCAACATCCTGGGGGTTACCATTAACCAGAAACTTAACTGGACCAGCCACAAAAATACTGTGGCAACAAGAGCAGGTCAGAGGCTAGGTATTCTGCGGTGAGTGTCTAACCTCCTGACTCCCCAAAACCTTTCCACCATCTACAAGACACAAGTAAGGAGTGCAATGGAATACTCTCCGCTTGCCTGGATGAGTGCAGCTCCAACAACACTCAAGAAGCTTAACACCATCCAGGACAAAGCAGCCCACTTGATTGGCACCCCATCCACCACCTTAAACATTCACTCCCTCCACCACCGGTGTACCGTGGCTGCAGTGTGTACCATCTATAAGATGCGCTGCAGCAACTCACCAAGGCTTTTTCGGCAGCACCTCCCAAACCCGCAACCTCTTCCACCTAGAAGGACAAGGGCAGCAGGCACATGGGAACACCACCACCTCCAAGTTCCCCACCAAGTCACACACCATCCTGACTTAGAAGTATATCGCCGATCTTTCATCGTCACTGGGTCAAAATCCTGGAACTCTCTACCTAACAGCACTGTGGGAGTACCTTCACCACACGGACTGCAGTGGTTCAAGAAGGTGGCTCCCCACCACCTTCTCAAGTGCAACAAGGGATGGGCAATAAATGCTGGCCTTGCCAGCGACACCCTGATTCCATAAACGAATAAAAAAACTCTCAAAATGGACCAGATGCTTGACAGTTAAAATCTACCCCTTCAGCATCTTCTTGGTTTATGGGTTGTTTGTCTGACATCAAACCTGATGAGCCACAATTCCTTCCAGTACAAAACCAAATTGTCATTATATTTGGCAGCTGCCACAAACTCCATTCATTTGACCCCGATTCAATCAATCTTCTTCGCTATTCTCTTAGGCTAAAATAGACTGTAATCTGAGATGGATTGGCCGCCCCCCCACCCCCACAACCCGCCTCCTGAGAGTGGATTGGTCAGCCCGCCTCCTGAGTGTTGATTGGTCACCTCCAACCACCGCCCCCACCCCCACCAACCCACCTCCTGAGAGTGGATTGGACGCCCCTGCCCACTCACCACCTGAGAGAGGGTTGGTCACCCGCCCCCCAAACCCGCCTCCTGAGAGTGGATTGGAAGCACAACCCCCGACCCGCCTCCTCAAAGTGGATTGGACGCCCGCTCAACCCCCGCCACCCCTGACCCGCCTCCTGAGAGTGGATTGGACGCCCGCTCAACCCCCGCCACCCCTGTGATCTGCCTCCTGAGAGTGGATTGGACGCCCGCTCAACACCCCCCGCAACTCCCGTGACCCGCCTCCTGAGAGTGGATTGGACGCCCGATCAACCCCCCCCTGCCCCATCCCCATGACCCGCCTCCTGCGAGTGGATTGGTCGCCCGCTCAACCCACCCCACCCCCGTGACCCGCCTCCTGAGAGTGGATTGGTCGCCCACTCAACCCCCCTCACCACCCCTGTGACCCGCCTCCTGTGAGTGGATTGGACGCCCGCTCAACCCCCCCTGCCCCATCCCCATGACCCGCCTCCTGCGAGTGGATTGGTCGCCCACTCAACCCCCCCCGCCACCCCTGTGACCCGCTTCCTGAGAGTGGATTGGACGCCCACTCACCTCCCCCCCCCCACCCCCGACCTCGCCTCCTGAGAGTGGATAGGTCGCCCACTCAACCCCCCTCACCACCCCTGTGACCCGCCTCCTGAGAGTGGATTGGTCGCCCACTCAACCCCCCTCACCACCCCTGTGACCCGCCTCCTGTGAGTGGATTGGACGCCCGCTCAACCCCCCCTGCCCCATCCCCATGACCCGCCTCCTGCGAGTGGATTGGTCGCCCGCTCAACCCACCCCACCCCCGTGACCTGCCTCCTGAGAGTGGATTGGTCGCCCACTCAACCCCCCCCGCCACCCCTGTGACCCGCCTCCTGAGAGTGGATTGGATGCCCACTCACCTCCCCCCCCCCACCCCCGACCTCGCCTCCTGAGAGTGGATAGGTCGCCCGCCCCCCTGCAGGGAAGCCATACCTCCAGGTTTCCCATCTGAAAATTTTCCCCCTGCTCTTTTTCCGGCTCTGAGTTATTATCGGGCCCATTGTGTGCAGACACTATTGTGCCTCAGTAGAGTAAACCATTTTAATCCTAGATTAATATCGTTGCCAAAAAATATTTCTACCTTTTTATGGAAAATTCAGCTTTTGCCTGGAAGTCAATTTACTGCGGCTGAACCAGTGTTAAATTTGCTGCTGCCTGCTCTGGGGAAATCACAGCCAATATTAAACCATGGCAAATATTCATGCATCAGATACTGTCAGATTCTTTTTGCTACTAAAGTTAATAAAAGATGGACAGGGGAGATTATTTTTGTGATATGATGGTGTTGTGCTAGTTATTATTCTATTAAAGCTAGATTTATCATTTCAGCTGATATATCTGAAATGCCTCCTTGCCATTTGCTATTTTTCTGATTGATCAATGCACCATAAATGTCAATTCCATCATTCAGACATTGAGCCACAAGGTGTTCAGCATGCAATAAATATAATTGTGCTTCAGTCTATTTTGACATTCTCTGGCCATGTTACACTGCTCCAGATCAGACAGTAAACTGCATTGCCAGATTTTATTGTTTACAGCCTCTAAAAATTTCGAGCTTTAAACATATCTCTAATTTTGAGCACAAATGCAAATGTTCCAGTCCCTTCAACACTAGGTCGCTGTTGATTTAAAGAGCTGCTGCGTGTGCTGAAATCATTCTTATGTTTCCAGCTTTTCTTAATGCTGTGAGTAAACTGTGATACCTGAGAAATTAGCTGATGGTAATTTAAAAAAAAAATCAGTGTCAAATAAGTGGTTCTTGCAATAATTTGCAATTGAATCCTGTGGGAATAATGTCATTTGCTGCACTATTTGCTTGTTATTTCCTCTTTATGTTGAGATTCTGTCTTTTTGCACATGAAATGCATAAACAATTGCCCCAATATTCATGGGAGTTGAGAAGGGAGCAGGCGCTGGGTACGCCTACCGCGGGGGGCTGCGGGGGAGGTCGATCATGGAGGGGAGTTGGCTGATCGCGGGGGATTGGTCAATCGCTGGGGGGGTGAGGGCGATTGATAACGGGGGGAAGGGGGGTCGGTTGACCGCTGTGGATCAGTCAACCACAAGGAGGGCGTTTGATCATGGGTAGGGAGTCAGTTGATCGCAAGGTGGAGTCAGTCAATAGCTGGGGGTGGTTGGTCGATTGCGGGTGGTTCAATCGATCGTGGGGGGGACGGTCGATGATGGGGGGTCAGTCGATCGTGGGGGGTCGATCGATCGTGGGGGGGCGGTCAGTCAAACGAGGGGGGGTCAGTCGAACGTGGGGGGTCAGTCGATCGTGGGGGTTTCAGTCGATTGTGGGGGGTTCAGTCGACCGTGGGGGGGTCGATCGATCGTAGGGGGGTCGGTCGATCTTGGGGGGTTCTTTTGATTGTTTGGGGTCCAGCCGATCGTGGGGGGGTCGGTCGAATGTGGGGGGTTCTTCCGATTGTTTGGGGTCCAGTCGATCGTGGGGGGGGCAGTCGATCGTGGGGGGTTCAATCGATCGTGGGGGGGTCGGTCGATCATGGGGGGTCAGTCGATCGTGGGGGGTTCAGTTGATCGTGGGGGGGTCGGTCGATCGTGGAGGGGTTCAGTCGATTGTGGGGGGGGTCGGTCGATCGTGGGGGTGTTCAGTCGATCGGGGGCGTCAGTCGATCATGGGGGGTTCAGTCAATCGTGGGGGGTCAGTCGATCGTGGGGGGGTCATTCGATCGTGGGGGGTGCAGTCAATCGTGGGGGGGTCGATTGTGGGGTTGTCGGTGGTGCGGGGGTCAGTCGATCGTGGGGGGGTCAGTCGATCGTGGGGGGATCAGTCGATCGTGTAGGCGTCAGTCGATCGTGGGGGGGTCGGTTGATCGTAGGGGGGTCAGTCGATCGTGGGGGGTTCAGTCGATCGTGGGGGGTGCAGTCGATCGTGGGGGGGTCGGTCGATCTTGGGGGGTCGGTCGATCGTGGGTGGGTCGGTCGATCGTGGGGGGGTTGGTCGATCGTGGGGGGGTCAGTTTGATCATTGGGGGGTCAGTCGATCGTCGATCGTGGGGGGGTCAGTCAATCGTGGGGGGGTCGGTCGATCTTGGGGGTCCAGTCGATCGTGGGGGGTGTCAGTCGATCGTGGGGGTGTCAATCGATCATGGGGGGTCGGTCGATCATGGGGGGTCAGTCGATCGTGGGGGGTTCAGTCGATCGTGGGGGGGTCGGTCGATCGTGGGGGGGTTCAGTCGATCGTGGGGGGGTCGGTCGATCGTGGGGGTGTTCATTCGGTCGGGGGCGTCAGTCGATCATGGGGGGTTCAGTCAATCGTGGGGGGTCAGTCGATCGTGGGGGAGTCATTCGATCGTGGGGGGTGCAGTCGATCGTGGGGGGTCGATCGTGGGGTTGTCGGTGGTGGGGGGCTCAGTCGATCGTGGGGGGGTCAGTCGATCATGGGGGGGTCAGTCGATCGTGTGGGGGTCAGTCGATTGTGGGGGGGTCGGTTGATCGTAGGGGGGTCGGTCGATCTTGGGGGGTCGGTCGATCGTGGGTGGGTCAGTCGATCGTGAGGGGGTTGGTCGATCGTGGGGGGGTCAGTTTGATCGTTGGGGGGTCAGTCGGTCGTCGATCGTGGGGGGGTCAGTCGATCGTAGGGGGGTCGGTCGATCTTGGGGGGGCGGTTGATCGTGGGGGGGTCAGTCGATCGTGGGGGGGTCAATCGATCGTGGGGGGTTGGTCGATTGTGGGGGGTTTCAGTCGATCGTGGGGATTCAGTCGATCGTGGGGAGTCAGTCGATCGTGGGGGGGGTTCAGTCGATCGTGGGGGGTCAGTTGATCGTGGGGGTGTCAGTCGATCGTGGGGGGTTCAGTCGATCGTGGGGGGTTCAGTCGATCGTGGGGGGTTCAGTCGATCGTGGGAGTGTCGGTCGATTGTGGGGGGGTTCAGTCGATCGTGGGGGGGTTCAGTAGATCGTGGGGGTGTTGGTCGATCGTGGGGTGGTTCAGTCGATCTTGGGGGGGTTCAGTCGATCGTGGGGGGATCAGTTGATCATGCGGGGTTCAGTCAATCGTGGGGGTTCGGTCGATCGTGGGGTGGTCAGTCGATAGTGGGGGGGTCAGTCGGTCGTGTGGGGGTCAGTCGATCATGGGGGGGTCGATCGTGGGGGGGTCAGTCAATAATGGGGGGTCGGTCGATCGTGGGGGGGTCAGTCGATCGTGGGGGGTCGATCGTGGGGGGTTCTGTCGATCGTGGGGGGGGGTCGGTCAATCGTGGGGGGGTCAGTCGATCGTGGAGGGTCAGTCGATCGTGGGGAGTCAGTCGATCATGGGTGGGTAAGTCGATCATGGGGGGGTTCAGTCGATCATGGGGGGGGTCAGGCGATCGTGGGGGGTTTAGTTGATCGTGGGGGGGTTTGGTCGATCGTGGGGGCATCGGTCGATCGTGGGGGGATCGTTCGATCGTGGGGGTGTCAGTCGATCGTGGGGGTGTCAGTCAATCGTGTGGGGGTCAGTCGATCGGGGGGGTCAGTCGATCATGGGGGGGTCGATGATCGTGGGGGGTCAGTCGATCGTGGGGGGGACGGTCGATCATGGGGGTATCTGCCGTAAGGTATCTGCCAGTCCTGCTCCGAACTGGCAGTGCTTTGATAGCTTGCGTAGTTCCGTAACGTAATCAGCATTGCTCTCATTTTTATGCTGATTTCTCCTGTGGAATTTAAATCTTTCTGCTATCAGCAGTGGTGTAGGATTTAGGTGTTCCTGTAGGTTAGCAACAATTTTGTTAAAACTCTTCGCCTTCGGTTTGGCTGGAGTAATCAGGTCCCGCAATAGGCCGTACGTTCTTGCGCCCATTAAATTTAGCAATACCGATGCCTTTTTCTCCTCGGCTATTTCGTTTGCCTCGCAATATACCTCGACTCTTTCCACATACGTGGTCCAGTCTTCTATTGCATTATCGAAGGCATTGATATCGCCAGTCTTTGGCATCTTGAAAATCTAAGATGACGTCTCCCGCGCTTTTCCTTCATCCCCGATGGATCAAAATGGCGCCTCCCGCGCTTTTACTTCTTCCCCGCCGAGTTAAGATGGTGCCTCCCGCGCTTTCCCACTGCTGCCGCTGCGGTCAATGCCGCTCTCCGCGGTATTTTTATTTTTAACCGTTCCCGTCGTGAAGCGGACCCTCTGGGACACTTCCCTCCCTCTTCTTAGGTCCGAACGCTGCCCGGCTGTGAAGCACCAGCCGCGCCCTGTGTGCTCCACCCCCTCTCTCTCTCTTTGCTTCCCGACTCGCTGCCCGGCCCCGTTGCAGAGCCACCCGATCGAGCTCTAGCCCGCAGCAGCCCAGGAAGGATCAGTGCACTACCTGCCACCAGCCCGATTAGCTGGGAAACCACAGACCGGGGAACCAAGCCTGGCTCTTGACAGTCTCCCCTGCAAGTTTTCAATCCGATGATTTGGAGGGCAGTTGCCCACGGTCGACGCCCATTTCTCGAGTTTCTTTGGATTTTTTTTTTTTCTTTCTTCTGGCTTCGACCTTCAATAACGTCGTCTGAGGTGCTGCCGAGTTGCAGGTAAGTTTGTTTCTTACTCGTCGCCAGTTTTAAATCCGTGTGTTAATGGAGACACGGAATGCAGGAGTTGGTTTAACAAGTCTTTACTGAATGGAGACAATCTGGAAACTGAAACTACAGAAGCCTGCTAGGGCCTTTTATACAGGGGTGGTCACTGCCGGTACTGCAGTCTGAGACCAGTTATTCCCTTAAAGGGACATACACAACAGCTTACATATCTGTTCCTCTATCTTCCCTGACTGTTTGGGGGCCTATAGTACACTCCCAACAAAGTGCTTGCCCCCTTTTTGTTTTTAAGTTCAACCCATATGGCCTCATTAGAGGAACCTGCTAAGATATCATCCCTCCTTACAGCAGTAATTGACTCCTTGATTAATATTGCAACACCCCCTCCTCTTTTACACCCCCCTCTGCCGCGCTTGAAGATTCTATACCCCGGAATATTGTGTTGTCAGTCCTGCCCCTCCCTCAACCATGTCTCTGTGATAGCAACAATATCATACCCCCATGTGTTCATCAACACCTTCAATTCATCTGCCTTACTCGTAAGACAAATGTAAGAAGTCACACAACACCAGGTTATAGTCCAACAGCTTTATTTGAAATCACAAGCTTTCGGAGCGCTGCTCCTTCTTCAGGTGAAGTGGAGAAATGCATAAAGACACAGCTTATATAGTCAGAGAATCTGACATGATTCTCTGACTATATAAGCTGTGTCTTTATGCATTTCTCCACTTCACCTGAAGAAGGAGCAGCGCTCCGAAAGCTTGTGATTTCAAATAAAGCTGTTGGACTATAACCTGGTGTTGTGTGACTTCTTACATTTGTCCACCCCAGTCCAACTCCGGCATCTCCACACCATGGTTACTCGTAAGACTCCTTGCATTAAAATAAATGCCATCCAGCCTTGCCATACTCCCTTGTGCCATTACCTATTTGCTCTGCCTTCCAGGCTGACTTGTTTTTTCCTCTATATTTGGCTGTGCATCTCCCCCTATTATAGCTCCACTCCGTATCCCATCCCCCTGCCAAGTTAGTTTAAACCCCCCCCAACAGTACCAGCAAACCTCCCCGCAAGGATGTTGGTCCCATTCCGGTTCAGGTGCAACCCGTCCGACTTGTACAGGTCCCACCTTCCCCAGAAGCCCACCCAGTGATCCAGGAAACTAAAGCACCTCCTGCACCAACTCTTTAGCCACGCATTCATCTGCTCTATCCTCCTATTCCTATACTCACTAGCGCGTGGCACCGGGAGTAACCTAGAGATTACAACCTTTGAGGTCCTGCTTTTTAATCTGCTACCTAGCTCCCTAAATTTTTGTTGCAGGACTTCATCCCTCTTTCTACCCATGTCATTGGTACCAATGTGAACCACGACCTCTGACTGTTCGCCCTCCCCCTTCAGAAGGGAGCCTTGAGAGGAAACCTGTCAGAATGGAGAGTGTACTTCTTACCAATAGAATGCCCTACTCATAACTGTTTGTCTGAATTAAAACATTCAACAATCTCTATACTAGGATTTGATTGGAAAACTCAGTCCCAATTTGAACAACTTTTGAATTTCCCCAATAACTTGGGCCATGATGTTGCCGGCACTCAGAGGGCGGGTTCAGAGGTGGGTCAGCTGTTAAAGTCGCAATGATTGACGGCAGGTTGGAAACCCACCGCGATCCTGCCTCCGTGTGAGTTTCAATACTGTTGGGTCTGCAATTTCAAAACAGACCTGACACCAAGCGACGGGTGAGGGATTTGAGGCACTTAGGCCTAGAAATTGGTGGGCTGCGCCACCAGTTAGCACCTAAAGAGGGCACTCAGTGGCTTTAGCGCTACTGGCCGCGCCTCCCGCGATATTTAGCAGGGCGCTAATGGCGGCGTTAGCCTGTAGCACTGCGCCGCCACCGATGACGTCATCGGTGTGCGCAGCGCCCCGCTACCGCCCCGATCGCGATATTTGGTCGCGCCCGCCTCTGTAACGCCGATCGCAAATCGCGCCCGGTTCACGGGGCCTACCTGTGACGGTAGTGGCGCAAATTAAGGTGGAGGTGCGGGGTGGCCATTTTTTTCAGTGGCCGCCTGCCAGCACCTCCGTCCCCGGCCTCCTGATCCCCCCCCCCCCGGGCAGTGCCGGCTATGTCCCAAGAGCCCGGCACTTCTCCTCGGTGCCGGGCTCTTTTGACGGCACTCGCGATCGGTCATCGCGCTGGTGCAGGCCCCTCCCCCTTAAGAAGGGGAGGAAGGCCTGCAGTACCGCAGCGCGCCGTGCCGCAGCGTGTGGCACTGTGGCACGTTGCGCTGCGATATTCAGTTTGAGCGCCCCAAGAGGGACGCGGGGCGCCTCGAGCAGCACTCCGCGTCCCTCTTGGGGCGCTCAAACTGAATTTCCGGCGGGCGCAACGGCTCCGTTCGCAGCGGTAATTCCGGCACCCAGGCGAGCTTGGCGCCCCGTTTGGGGCTCCACCGAATTTCTAGGCCTTAACTCCTTGTTAAGTGCTTGTTAACTGCTATTTTGACAGCCTATTCCTATTTTCCCACTTTTTCAACAGGTTTCACAACGTTCGGAGATCACGCCAGGTAAATATGTCGGGAGGACCAACGAGCTGGATAGTTCACAGCTGAAACTGCAGTCTAAAAGCTGCATTCTCACATCTGTTGAATTTCAAATGTTAGAGGTTGCTGATTTAACGATTTGGGAGACTCATTGGGCTGGATTTTGTCAATGGGAAGCTTTTGGAGGTGGGACTGCTGCTTACCGGCTTTCAATCCCGCCTCCATCAGCTTCTGGCCAACCAGCGGGATTTTCCCCTGATTGACCCTGTTAAGCCTGCCCGGCGAGCTCAGCAGGCCAATTAGGGGGAAGTCAGTGACAGAGCATGTCAACGTCTGACGTGGCATCTGTCAAGAACTTTTGAAAGAAGAAATGTCATCGTTTGACAGTTCTATGAAACTGTCAAACACTGATATTCTGTGTAGTTTGATGAGTCCTTGTGAAAATCACCTGGCTGTTGATTCGGAGGAGCCAACAGCCAGTCTGTGATAGTGATATCTACACTGGAGATGTCGGGACTTCGGCTCCACAGCGGCTGAAGGCTGTAGGCAGAAACAAAGGTAAGTGAACATTTTCGAACACTTTACACTCACCTTACATACTTAGCACTCCACACTTACACCCATCACTCATCTCTACATCACACTTCCAGACCCCTCTGACCCCCGCAGACCTCCTGCTCATCTCCTACACCCTGGTGGAGTTCCCTGAGGTCGGGAAGCCTGCACTTTGGAAGGAAAATTGGGGATAATCCTATTTTTTGCCTGTTAACTACCTGTTAACAGGCAGTTAATAGGCTTTAATCCTTTTCCCGCCTCGAGAAGACGGGACCCAGGGCAGGACGGCTCCCCGCCTCCGGGCAAGAGGACACGGAGGCGGGTTGGGGGTGGGTTTGCCACCCGCCCCCATACTCTGCAACTTTACCGGCAGTCCCGCCTCCATACCCGCCTCCTCGGGGCTGACAAAATCCAGCCCATTCTGTCTTAAGGCTGTAAGCGTCTGGTGGTAACTCTATATCCACAGTCACCTCCCTTGCTGGACATAAAAGGTGCCCTCACCCTTCACTGTGCCACCTCAAACTGTGAGCACATATGGCAACGATGTCAAACATTCATACAACATTAATTTACTCCAACAGAATAAAAGAACAGAAACTTAACATTGATTTATAGCAGAACGTCCAAGTGAGTACCCTTGTGATTATTTATGTGTCAGCTTTCTCTTATGCGTGCTTCTACATGGTGCTACCCTTGTGGCTTCAGGAGATGTAGAGACAGCCTGCTCACTTCCCTGCTGCACCTGCTTACATGCCTTTGGTGGTCATCCTCTGGGTTTTGGAGCCTTTGAAGGCCCCGCCAAAGTCTGCTCCTCCTGCAGGGGCAGACTCAGCCATCACTGCTCGGTGAGTCATCTGGGGCTCTGACCGAGGGGTTGGCAAGAGGATGGAAGTTTAAACGCTTGGAGAGGAGCCCCGACTTGCATGTCACCTCCCACCATCATCCCTCTCATGGGCCACCCACACTTCTCTGCTAGCAAGTAGCTGGAGAGCTCCTTGCTGCACATCAGTGGGGCCATGAGGACCCATCTCTGTACTGACAGTCCTCATAATGGGGATATTCTTGAACCTCTGGTTCCTCTTCACGATGGATGCCCATCTATCCTCCATAGCTGACCATCTATTTAGAAGAGTGACCAGGTTGTTTTGAGTCTGGCGCTTTATGTCCTGCATGGAGGTAGCCATCCTTTCCATGGCGGTACCTGCATTTGCCATTGCATGCACCATGGCATTGCTCATGTTTGAGATGGACTCCTCCATTCTCTGCACACTCGCAGTCACCGTGGTTGCAAACCCAGTCAGTGCCTCCTGCACTTGTTCCTGAAGCTCCAGCAGCACTCTTTCTGGATGGCCCCCGAGGCTCAGCGTTTACATGCAGCTGAGCAGAGCTAGGAGCGTCCTGCGGCCTCCGACGAGGACTCTCCACTGCTGTCCCTGTCTCCACCATCTGCTCTTGTTCACTCGTGAGTTGTGATACACCAGGTGACAACACTACTCTATCTCGCAAATGACCCACCGAGGTGTGCGTCTCTGCGCTGGTGCAGGGTGCGCTCATTTCTGCTGACGCTGCTCCCTCAGAGGCTGGAGCTTCCTTTGAGGAGTCCTCCTGCTCTCCCTCTTGGACATTAGGGAGGGAGGCTCTTGATGGTCTTGTGGGAGAGTAAAGACATGAGTTAGACATGTGATATGTAGATTGCAGGCACATCACATTGTGCACATGATGAGCATTCATTTTCTATTGATATCAGATCTCATATGTGTCACTCATGACAGCCAAATAAGATGGATGGAGAAGCATTCTGTCACCAGGTTGTTCTACTGAGCCCCTCTCTCTGTCCCCCACTTCGAGCTGTTCCACTGATCCCACAATGTCAAGAGCGGACGCCTCAGTGTGGATGAGCTGTGAGTACGATCGTGGTCCTCCTCCTATTCTCTCCCTCTCCCTCTTATTTTGGGCTCTTTTCTTGCAATGAGGGAAAGAAGTGGAGTTTCAGTGAGAGTGATGGAATAAGTGTAAAGAATGGATAGGATAGATGTTTAGAGGGAGACTATGATGGAGTGGGTTCCCATTACCAAGTTCCCTCCTTTTGAGTTGTAAGTTATTGTCATTGCATAACCTTGAGGGTGGGTGTGAGGGATGCATAGTAAGATGGGGAAGTGTTTCTGTGCATAGGGAGAGAGGGATGGGGGATGGTGCAAGGGATGTTGGGTTGAGTTAGGATGTGCAGGGGGAGGGTTACCAATGCACAGTGATGGGGATATGAGGTCAGTGTGCTTTTATACTCACTTTTCCAGAACGCAGGAGATCATTGAACCTTTTCCTGCATTGGACCCAGGTGCGGCTGTACATGAACCTGGCACTGACCTCCTCAGCTATTCGCAGCCAGGCTGCCTTTGTCTGCTGAGGAGGTTTCCTTCTTTCATCACCTGATTATCGGACCACCCGACGCCCTCTGACTCCCTCCACAAGAACATGCAGGGAGCCATCGTTGAAGTGGAGAGCTTATTTTGTCTCCCTACAGACATCATGGACAGCACCAACACTCAGGAGCATCAGAAACGACCTGAGATCTAATTATGAAATGGCCCTTAAATACACCAGCTGCAAATGCGTCGGCAGAGCAGCTCAGCAGACCCGCACCTTGTGATCAGGGCGTGTAACACGCACGGTGGGCTTAACGAGCCCAATTAACAGAAAATTGTGTCAGCAGGCCGGCTGGTGCCGGGAGTGGGATCTGAACCCACCGACTAACATTCCTGACGCCAACCCGTCTTCAATCGGAAAATCCAGCCCTTGATATTTGCTTCCTCCTATGGGCACTTCTAATACTTCAGTCAGAAAAGCCAGAGCTTTCTGACTGCGGAAGATTTGATGATTGCTGGCAGACTTGTTGTGTGATTGGTTAACAGCAGGTGAGCAGATAGACTGAGGTGTTCAGTTTAATGCTAGCAGGTGGCTTTTCCTTATCCTTGTAAAGAGCAAAAACAACATTTTAGATTTGTTTTTTTACACACCAATACCCTTGAAAATAAAATATCACAATAGTGGAGTACAAAAAAAAGCACCACTGGCAAGCTTGTTATCCAGACTCCACTGATCAAAGAACAAATTATCATGGGGAGACAGCTGAAGCATTCCAGTGGTCATTACGTATGTGGAATAACCTTTGTAAGAATTGTTCAAATATTATTCTCCAGGTGAAGAGCACTGATAAGAATATTATCATAAATCATGAACATAGGAGCTGTTTTACTTTTAAAGCAAATTCAATAGATTTTAACAATTTATGGAGCTAGGTTATTAGTGAAACTTTATTTACAGATTTAGCCTAGTTATTACTCCGGAGGTGAATTTTCTCAGCGTTTTCAGTGCATTAACGGTGTATAAACACAATAGGACATTATTTGAGCAAGGATAATTGTGTGGAAGTCATTTCCACCCATTGTGCACCTTTAAAATGCTTCCCCAAGTTCTCTTATGCTTTCTGAGCCTTCGCGTGAGGCCAAGTCCCTGCTGGCTTTATTTGCTTTTATCAGAGTGAGAGTCAGTGGTGTAGCAGCTGTCAATTGCTGCACAGAACCTGCACATAAGTATAATGTTTCTCAATCACCCCTTCTTTTCAGGTGAATACCCATAAGTTGTGGGTCCCACAACTCTGACACCATTGGCAGCCTACCCCTCAGCCTCCACTAGGACGGTGGCACTTTCTCACCCACTATACACTCCCCCAAGTCCCTCGTGCTTTGTGAAACATCCGTTACCACATCCTCACTGTGACCATCTAAATTCCCCAAGAACACAACATGTAAGAGGCTAGCTGTTTGAGGACACGTGCTATTCCCTGCACACTTGACTCATAGCTCCTCTCAGGAACACATGCTCTACAGCCTACTTGTGCTACAATCTGATTTATAGGTCAACTATAATTCTCATTGAGCAGACTACTGGAACCCTCAAGAAGCAATTAGATGCCCGATGGCTTCCTGCAACACATCCCAGAAAGAGTATCCCATATGATAACGGTTTGCTGTATCCTTCATAACTTTGCTCTGCCACAGGAACATCACATAGAACCAGCATTGGAGAAGGACCTTCAGCATGATGAGGGAGAGGACACTGCTGACACAGGAGATGGCAAGGAAACAGGAGAGATCCAATAGTTGTTTGCAGCCATAACTCTTCAGCACCTCAGATGAATATTCCCTGCTCCCCTACATTAATAATCATGTACAACATTCCCCAGTCCTTCCACACAAAGATTTCAAAAAGGTTTATCATTTTACTGGCTTACACAAATGCCTACAAATTAATTATCACCCAGGTGTGAGCCCATAGTGCTACTCTTAAGTCTCTCTTACCTATTCTGGTGCTCCTACGAGGTACTTCCCCAGCATGGGAAGTGGAAGGCTGCTCTGGCTCAGTCACAAGCTCATGAGATCCTCATGATCAGCAGCCTCTAAGAGCTTAGGACTGAGAGAGCCCGGCTGCAGACTGCAGCAACTCTGCAGTTACTGAGGCAGTCTGTCTCAACAGGATTTCTGCCACCAGGGCAGGTATTGGTTAAGGAAATCATGAGTGTCCAGATGTGCTGTCCTCCTGAGAGATGGCAACATTTTTAATTCCTATTGCACAATACTAATGCATGGAAGATAAGAAATAAATCGAGTGAATTAGAGGCTCAACTGCAGCTTAGAGGGTATAACATGGTGGCCATTACTGAGACATGGCTGCAAGCTGGTCATGTTTGGAAGCTGCAAAAAGGAATACAAAAAGAAACTTGCGACAAGATTAACACAAATTGTTTTTACAATTGTATTAGAAGAAAAAGGGTAGTCAAGGGTAATGTGGGTCAATTAAAACAGATGGGGTGATATTGCAAATGAATATAAGGAAATAGCAGACTTGTTGAATAGTTACTTTGTGTCAGTCTTCACAGTAGAGGAAGAGGATAATATACCTGACATTCCAGGGAAACCAATAATGAATCAAGGACTGGAACTCACTAAAGTTAAAGTAAGCAAGAAAACAATATTAGAAAAAATAATGGCACTAAAGACTGACAAATCCCCAGGACCCGATGGTTTCTACGCTAGGATTTTAAGGAAGTAGGTGAGTATATTGCAGATGCTTTAGCCATAATCTTCCAAAGCTCTCTCGAGTGAGGAATTGTCCCTTTAGATTGGAAAATTTAAAATGTTGCTCCATTATTTAAGAACGACGAGAAAAAGAAAAAGGAAATTATAGACTGATTAGTCCAGCATCTGTTGTGGGGAAGTTACTGGAATCTGTAATTAAGGACAAAGTGATTGAGCACTTAGGGAAATTTGAGAGAGCCAATATGGATTTCAAAAGAGCATCTATGGAGGTTGTTTATATGGACTTCCAGAAGGCATTCGATAAGGTTACACATAGAAAAAAAAAGGATCAGGAGTATGCCATTCGGCCCTTTGAGCCTGCTCCGCCATTCAATATGATCCTCTATCTCAATACCATAATTCCCCCTCTCTCCCCATATCCCTTGGTGCCTTTTGTGTATAGAAATCTATCTATCTCCTTCTTAAATATATTCAGTGACTTGGCCTACACAGCCTTCTGTGGTAGAGAATTCCACAGGTTCACCACCCTCTGAGTGAAGAAATTTCTCCTTATCTCAGTCCTAAATGTCCTACCCCATATCCTGAGACTGTGACCCCCTCATTCTAGACCCCAAAGCCAGGGGAAACATCCTTCCTGCATCCAGTTTCTCCGTCTCCGCCGCATCTGCTCCGACGATGCTACCTTCCACACCAGTGCTGCCGACATGTCTTCCTTTTTCCTCAACCGAGGTTTCCCCTCTACCGTGGTTGACACGGCTCTCGACCGTGTCCGTTCTATCTCCCGCACTTCTGCCCTCACCCCTGCCCCTCCCTCCCGGAACCACGATAGGGTTCCCCTTGTCCTCACCTTCCACCCCACCAGCCTCCACATTCAACGGATCATCCTCTGCCATTTCTGCCACCTCCAAAGTGATCCCACCACCAAACGCATCTTCCCCTCCCCTCCCTTTCAGCATTCCGTAGGGACCGCTCCCTCCGAGACACCCTAGTCCACTCCACTATCACCCCCAGCACCCCTTCCCCTTCACCTGGCACCTTCCCGTGCAAGCGAAGGAGATGTAACACCTGCCCTTATACCTTCCCCTTCCCACTGTCCAGGGCCCCAAACACCCCTTCCAGGTGAAACAGCAATTTACTTGTACTTCTTGCAATCTAGTATACTGTATTCGCTGCTCACGATGTGGTCTCCTCTACATTGGGGAGACCAAATGCAGATTGGGTGACCGCTTTGCGGAACACCTCTGTTCAGTCCGTAAGGGTGACCCCGAGCTTCCGATCGCCTGTCATTTTAATTCACCGCCCCATTCCCACTCGGACCTCACCGTCCTCGGCCTCTTGCATTGTCCCACGGAAGCTCAACGTAAACTCAAGGAACAGCACCTCATCTTCCGATTAGGCACTTTGCAGCCTTCCGGACTCAATATCGAGTTCAACAATTTCAGATCATAACCTCGGCCCCTATTACATTTTTACTTATATTTTTTATCCACACCTTTGTTTTGGCCTTTCCTCCCCCCCCCCCCCATTTTCTTTTTTTTTCTCTCTCCCACATGGCAGCTGTCTCCCATTCTGCCAGCGCATTTCACACCTAATCTAGAGCCGTCTTTTGTCTCCACTAGTCCCATCACCATCTTGTCTCGTTTTGAATACCTCTTAATGTCTCTTCTTCTCTTTTGTTCTTTCCCAGCCTGGCCTCTTAATCTATTTCATTCCCTGTGCCTCTTTAGTCTTGACAAAGGGTTTTGACCCGAAACGTTGACTCTAATTTCTCTCCACGGATGTTGCCTGGCCTGCTGAGTTTTTCCAGCATTTTCTGTTGTTATTTCGGATTTCCAGCATCTGCAGTATTTTGCTATCTTCTTGCATCCAGTCTGTCTAGTCCTATCAGAATTTTATATGTTTCAATGACGGGAATCTCGAGCGGCAGAGGGGGCTATAAAATGCCCCAGAGACCAGGTAAGGCATCACAGCGTCGGCGGGAAACTCGAGCGGCAGAGCGGGGCTATAAAAGGCCCCAGAGACCAGGTAAGGCCTCACAGCATCGGCGGGTAACTCGAGCGGCAGAGCGGGGCTATAAAATGCGCCAGAGACCAGGTAAGGCCTCACAGCGTCGGCGGGAAACTCGAGCGGCAGAGCGGGGCTATAAAAGGCCCCAGAGACCAGGTAAGGCGTACCAATCTCCAGTCTGGGAACTCGGAGGGAAGGAGAGAGGTAAAAAGTAATCCAAGTGTGACGTCACCAGAAAGCGGGTAAGTGATTTGGTTGGTAAGTATTTCTCCCTTTTTAAGCTTAAATCTCTTTGGTTTATAGTTTCTAAGGTGTGATATTCACCATCTAGAATCGGGGCAGAGGGTATTTAAGAATAATATTAATAAATTTAATTAATTACATAGAATGGGAGGTCAGGTGATGTGTTGCTGCTGCAATATGTGGGAGCTGGTGGACACCATTGATGCTCACGGTGATCACATTTGCAGTAAGTGTTGGCTGCTCGAGGAATTCCGGCTCCGTGTTGAAGAGCTGGAGTCCGAGCTTCAAACACTGAGACACATCAGGGAGGGGGAGAGTTACCTGGACTCTGTGTATCACGAGGTATTCACACCAATTAGATTAATTAATTCAGATGTAGTCCGTGGCCAGGGTCAGGATGGTGTGACTAGAAGTGAGGCAGGTACGGGTATCCAGGAGGTAGTGTTGGAGGAGCCGCAGCCCTTGCACATGTCCAACAGGTTCGAGGCTCTTACTCCCTGTGAGGATGGGAACAGGGACTGCGGGGAGGATGAGCAACCTGGCCACAGCACCGTGGAGCGGAGGGCCATTCAAGTGGGGGGAGTTAAAAGAAATGTTGTAGTGGTAGGGGGTAGTATCGTTAGGGGGATAGATAGAGTTCTTTGCAGCTGAGAGCGAGAGTCCCGAAGGCTGTGTTGCCTGCCCGGTGCCAGGGTTAAGGACATCTCCTCTGGACTGGAGAGAAACTTGGAGTGGGAGGGGGAGGATCCAGTTGTCGTGGTCCATGTTGGTACCAATGACATAGATAGGACAAGGAAGGAGGTTCTGCTGAGGGAGTTTGAGCAGCTAGGGGCCAAATTAAAAAGCAGACCCACAAGGGTAATAATCTCTGAGCCACGAGCGAATTTGGCTAGGACAAATAAAATTAGAGAGTTAAATGCGTGGCTCAAAGACTGGTGTGGGAGAAATGGGTTTTGCTTCCTGGGACACTGGCACCAGTACTGGGGCAGGAGGGAGCTGTTCCGTTGGGATGGGCTTCACTTGGCCAGTGCTGGGACTAGAGTCCTGGCGGATCATATAACTAGGGCTGTAGAGTGGGCTTTAAACTAACTAGTGGGGGGGAGGTTCCGAAAGAGCAAATAACTAAAATGACAACAGAGAAGGTCATAGACTTAGGTAGCAGTGGGGAAATTAAAAGCCAGAGCGTGTCAGGAAGGGGCAGAAGGTATGGAGTAAAAGGTAAAGTAATAAAAAGGGCAAAAGCAGGAACTAAGTGTCACAAAACATATTTGAAAGTTCTCTATCTGAATGCACGTAGCATTCGTAACAAAATAGACGAGTTAATGGCACAAATAACTACTTATGGGTATGATCTTGTGGCCATTACAGAAACATGGCTGCAGGGTGACAATGCCTGGGAATTAAACATACCAGGTTATTTAACGATCACGAAGGACAGGCAGGAAGGAAGGGGAGGTGGGGTGGCTATGTTAATAAAGGAAGGAATCACTGTAATACAGAGAAATGATATTGGGTCAAAAGATCAGGATAATGAAACAGTTTGGGTGGAGGTAAGGAATAATAAGGGGAAAAAAACACTAGTGGGCGTAGTCTATAGGCCTCCGAACAGTTGCAACTCTGTTGGACGGAGTATCAATCAGGAAATAGTTGAGGCTTGTAATAAGGGAACATCTATAATTATGGGGGATTTTAACTATCATATTAATTGTACAAATCAAATTGGGCAGGGCTGCCTTGAGGATGAGCTCATTGAGTGTATTAGGGATGGGTTTCTTGAGCAGTATGTAACTGAACCGACCAGGGGGCAAGCAACCTTAGATCTGGTCCTGTGTAACGAGACAGGATTAATTAAAAATGTTGTAGTAAAGGATCCCCTTGGAATGAGTGACCATAACATGGTTGAATTCTATATTCAATTAGAGGGTGAGAAGGTTGGATCTCAAACAAGCGTGCTAAGCTTGAATAAAGGAGACTATGAAGGTATGAGAGCGGAATTGAGTAGAGTGGATTGGGAAAATAGATTAAAGGGTAAGACGATACATGATCAGTGGTGTACATTTAAGGAGTTATTTTACAACTTCCAAAAAATATATATTCCACTGAGAAGAAAAGGGTGTAAAAGAAAAGACAGCCATCCGTGGCTAAGTAAAGAAATTAAGGATAGTGATGTAAGAAAAAGGAGTCTTGCCATCAAGTAACTTTAAAGTAAGCTTTAAGTAACTTATAAACACACTATATACAAGAGAGGTCTTTACCATGCCTCTGGTAGAAGCCTCTTACAATACCGAACAGTCCAGTATTTATACCAGTCTAACAGGAAGTGACATATGACAGGAAGTGAGGTATGTACACAGTTCATAGTTCATAGTTCACAGTTCACAGGAAGTGATGACATAACTTCCCGGATGTTATTATTATTATCACATTCTTCCCTCCTGCAGGATTAGGAGGCTGTGGTCTACCTTTTGGTCCACAGCCGCCGAACAAGGAAGAGTTGCACCCGTTTGGATTCCCGTCGTAGAGGGTCGCTGGTCCGTTTACATGCAGTTGGCCATTGGTCAGAGTCTGTGTGGCCTGGATTGCCCTGTGAAGGGTCGGGGAGATCATGGCTTCGAGTACGAGCCCCAATAGGTTCAAAGTCGGACTGCCTCTGTTCAGAGGGAGGTGCAGAGCTGGTTTGTGGCGGATCAGTACTTTCATGCGCGGTACTGGGAGGGTCGCAACCTTGAGTACGGGGTTCTACCGGCACCAAGCTAGTTGGTGTCCGATCAAGATCCTGGAGAGGGGTACCCGATAGGTCCCAAGAGTTTCCTGGTGAAATGCCATCACCCGATGTCCCACTAGGTCCTGGTGGGCAGGGAGCCAGATCCCGTAATGATACGGTAGATTCTCGGCCGTCGGAATATCGTATGTTTGCATAGGTGGGGTTGGCATCGGTTAGTTCGACCTCGTCTACGAGAGGGTCATTTTTAGACGTCCGAATGTATCTTCGGAGTAATACAGGTCCAGGAGTAGTTAGCCATGACGGGAGTGATGTCCCATGAGATGAGCGATGCTGGAATCGAAAGAACCGCTCATGAGGTGTAGTATTTGTGGCTGTAGAAAGCAGGGACCGTATAGAGTGCAATGCATCCGGAAGCACTGTTTCCCATTGCTGGTCTGGTAGGCCCCGAGATCTTAAAGCGAGACGTACGGAATTCCAGATGATACCGTTATACCTCTCTACCTGCCCATTTCTGATGGGATGGTATATTAGAAATAGTAAGTCCGGGTTTGGATCCACCAAACTCAATGGTGAGTTTCTTATGCTGTTTTTGGAAGTCCAGCCCTAAGAGGAGATCACTACATAAGTCCTTGAGCACCGAAAGTCGGGTGGAGGGATACATACGACCATGAAGTGTCATATCAACAACACAAAAGCCGGAGATTCTGGTATTAAGTGATGACTGAGCCATCGCAATTGCCTGGTCCGATGGGAAGACATGTAGTTTCAATTTCGCAACAATCTGTTCCTTAATGAAACTATCAGTACTTCCTGAGTCAATTAAGGCATCTAAGGTATGCCCTTTAATTGAAATTTTTGTGGCTGCATGAGACAGGTTCTGTGGGCAAGCAGCTGTAATTGGTGTCGTTGCACAGAGAGTGGCTAAAACTCTCGGTGTGCTTCTTCGGGAGAGAGCTCGAGAGGAAGCTTGATAGGTCCTAGCTGGAGCATCTTGATAGGCCCTAATTGGGGCAGTTCGGTAGGCCTTAGCTGGATTGGCCCTCGTAGAGGCCCTTGATAGGCAAACTTTAGCAAAGTGTCCTTTTTTTTTGCAATAACTGCAGATTGCATTGCGAGCAGGGCAGGTTTTCCTAGGGTGAAAAGCATCTCCACAAAAGAAGCATTCCTTCCTAGATTGCCAAGAGGCTGCTAAAGTGGGGTCATCCTCCTCTTCTTCATCAGAATTATCAGAATTAGATTTCCCCATGATAGGGTTCACCTGAGACCGCTTGAATTGTCTGGTTGCAGCTACAGCAGCAGATCGAGATCTGGGCAGCTGATAGAGGTCTGCATTTCTCTTTGCCAAATCCAGAGAACAAGCTAGGTCAAAAGCTTTTTGTAGCTCAAGTGTTTTACTTTCTAGTAGACGCTGGCGTATAAATGGAGAGGCAATCCCGCAGATGAAAGCATCACGAATCATTTCTTCGCGGTACAGCTCAGCTGAGGCTGCCTGAAAGTTACAATCTATGCTGAGCCTGCGAAGTTCTTGCAGGAATTCGTTAATTGATTCCCCTGGCCCTTGTTGGGCTGTGGCCAGTAGATGTCTAGCATAGACCTCATTTGGGGTCTTGGCATACAGTTTCTTAAGTGCCCGAATCACCTTATCGTAATTATCCCATTCATCAACATATTCGAACACTTTTGGGGTCACATAGTTGATAAGTATCCTTAATCTAGCAGGAGCATCCGCTTTACATTCATCCAGAAAATTCTCAAAAGTACGGTACCAATGCTTCCATACCCTGCCAGCTGCTGGTGTATTCGGGTCCAAGTCCAGACGAATAGGTCTAAGGATTCTTTCCATGATGGGTGGTTCCCTGGATCCTTAACTCCGAGTTTGTCCGAAGGTCTAGTATTTGTGAGTGTAAATACTAAGTTACTTAAATTGATGTTAGAAAAAGGAGTCTTACCATCAAGTAACTTTAAAGTAAGCTTTAAGTAACTTATAAACACACTATATACAAGAGAGGTCTTTACCATGCCTCTGGTAGAAGCCTCTTACAATACTGAACAGTCCAGTATTTATACCAGTCCAACAGGAAGTGACATATGACAGGAAGTGAGGTATGTACACAGTTCATAGTTCACAGTTCACAGGAAGTGATGACGTAACTTCCCGGAAGTTATTATTATTATCACAGATAGTATTCGACTAAAAACAAGGGCATATAAGGTAGCCAAATCTAGTGGGAGGATAGAGGATTGGGAAAACTTTAAAAGACAGCAAAAAATAACAAAAAGATTGATTAAGAAAGGGAAGATAGATTATGAAAGTAAATTAGCAAAAAATATAAAAACAGATAGTAAGAGTTTTTATAGTTATATCAAAAGAAAAAGGGTGGCTAAAGTAAATGTTGGTCCCTTAGAGGATGAGACCGGGAAATTAATGGTGGGAAATATGGAGATGGAAAAAACACTGAATGAATATTTTATATCAGTCTTTACAGTAGAAGACACTAAGAATATCCCAACACTGGACAAACAGGGGACTAAAGGGGGGGAGGAGCTAAACACGATCAAAATCACTAAGGAAGTGGTACTCGGTAAAATAATGGGACTCAAGGCGGATAAATCACCTGGACCTGATGGCTTACATCCTAGGGTCTTGAGGGAAGTGGCGGTAGGGATTGTGGATGCATTGGTAATAATTTTCCAAAACTCCCTGGACTCGGCAAAGGTCCCGGCAGACTGGAAAACTGCTAATGTAACACCCTTATTTAAAAAGGGCAGTAGACAGAAGGCTGGAAACTATAGACCGGTTAGCCTAACATCTGTGGTAGGTAAAATTTTGGAGTCCATTATTAAGGAGACAGTAACAGGACATTTGGACAATCATAATTTAATAGGACAAAGTCAGCATGGTTTTATGAAGGGAAAGTCATGTTTGACAAATTTGCTGGAGTTCTTTGAGGAAGTAACATATAGGGCGGATAAAGGGGAAGCAGTGGACGTAGTGTATTTAGACTTCCAAAAGGCATTTGACAAGGTGCCACACAAAAGATTATTGCTTAAGATAAAAAATCACGGGATTGGGCGTAATATTCTGGCATGGATAGAGGATTGGCTATCTAACAGAAGGCAGAGAGTTGGGATAAATGGTTCATTCTCAGACTGGCAATCAGTAACTAGTGGTGTTCCGCAGGGGTCAGTGCTGGGTCCCCAACTCTTTACAATCTATATTAACGATTTGGAGGAGGGGACCGAGTGTAACATATCAAAGTTTGCAGATGATACTAAGATGGGAGGGAAAGTAGTGAGTGAGGAGGACATAAAAAACCTGCAAGGGGACATAGACAGGCTAAGTAGGTGGGCAGAGATTTGGCAGATGGAATACAATACTGGAAAGTGTGAGGTTATGCACTTTGGCAGGAAAAATCGTAGAGCAAGTTATTATCTTAATGGCAAGAAACTGGAAAGTACTGAAGTACAAAGGGATCTGGGTGTCCTGGTGCACGAAACTCAAAAGGTTAGTATGCAGGTACAGCAAGTGATTAAGAAGGCCAATGGAATGTTGGCTTTCATTGCTAGGGGGATAGAATATAAAAATAGGGAGGCATTGCTTCAGTTGTACAAGGTATTGGTGAGACGGCACCTGGAATACTGCGTACAGTTTTGGTGTCCATACTTAAGAAAGGACATACTTGCTCTCGAGTCAGTACAAAGAAGGTTCACTCGGTTAATCCCGGGGATGAGGGGATGGACATATGAGGAGAGGTTGAGTAGATTGGAACTCTACTCATTGGAGTTCAGAAGAATGAGAGGCGATCTTATTGAAACATATAAGATTGTGAAGGGGTTGGATCGGGTGGATGCGGGGAGGATGTTCCCGATAATGGGTGAAACTAGAACTAGGGCCATAGTCTTAGAATAAGGGGCTGCTCTTTCAAAACTGAGATGAGGAGGAACTACTTCACTCAGAGGGTGGTAGGTCCATGGAATATGCTGCCCCAAAAAGCTGTAGAAGCTACATCATTACATAAATTTAAAACAGAAATAGACAGTTTCCTAGAAGTAAAGGGAATTAAGGGTTACGGGGAGCGGGCAGGAATTTGGACATGAGTCTAGGTTCGGATCGGTCATGGCCCTGTGGGTAGCGGAGCAGGCCCAGGGGCCATGTAGCCTGATTCTGCTCCTATTTCGTGTGTTTATTTCTGTTAGATTCAGGAGATGGTTCTGTGATAGTGGATTGGCGGTTAGGATCAGATCAGCCATGATCTTATTGAATGGCGGAGCAGGCTCGAGGGGCCGATTGGCCTACTCCTGCTCCTATTTCTTATGTTCTTATGTTCTTATGAGATCCCCTCTCATTCTTCTAAACTCTAGTGAATACAGGCCTAGCCGACTCAATCACTCCTCATACGACAGTCCTGCCATCCCAGGAATCAGTCTGGTGAACCTTCGCTGCACTCCCTCTATGGCAAGTATATCCTTTCTTAGGTAAGGAGACTAAAATAGAGCACAGTACTCCAGGTGTGGTCTCACCAAGGCCCTGTACAATTGTAGTAAGATATCCTTGCTCCTGTACTCAAATCCTCTTGTAATGAAGGCCAACATACAATTTGCCTTCCTAACTGCTTGCTGCACCTGCATGTTTGCTTTCAGTGACTGGTGTACATGGACAGCCAGGTCCCTTTGTACATCAGCATTTCCCAATCTATCACCATTTAAATAATGCTCTACCTTTCTGTTTTTCCTACCGAAGTGGATAACTTCATATTTATCTATGTTATACTGCATCTGCCATGTATTTGACCACTCACTCAACTTGTCTAAATCACCTTGAAGCCTCTTTGCATCCTCCTCACAACTTACAATCCCACCTAGTTTCGTGTCATCAGCAAACTTGGAACATTTGGTCCCCTCATCCAAATCATTGATATATATTGTGAATAGCTGGGGCCCAAGCACTGATCCCTGCGGTACCCCACTAGTCACCGCCTGCCACCCCGAAAAAGACCCATTTATTCCTCATTTCTGTTTCCTGTCTGTTAACCAATTTTCAATCCATGCCAGTATAATACCCCCAATCCCATGTGCTTTAATTTTGCACAGTAATCTCTTACATGGGACTTTATCAAAGGCCTTCTGAAAATCCAAATACACCACATCCACTGGTTCTCCCTTATCTATTCTACCAGTTACATCCTCAAAAACTCCAGTAGGTTTGTCAAACACAATTTCCCTTTCATAAATCCATGTTGACATTGTCTAATCCCTTTGATATTTTCTAAGTGTCCTGTTATCACATCCTTTATAATAGACTCTAGCATTTTCTCTACTATTGATGTTAGGCTAACCGATCTGTAGTTCCCTGTTTTCTCTCTCCCTCCTTTTTTAAATAGTGCGGTTACATTTGCCACCCTCTAATCTGCAGGAACTGTTCCATAATCTATAGAATTTTGGAAGATGACAACCAATGCATCCACTATTTCCATGGCTACCTCTTTTAGTACTCTGGGTTGCAGATTATCAGGCCCTGGGGATTTATCAGCTTTCAGTCCCATTTATTTCTCCAGCACTATTTTTTTACTAATACTAATTTCCTTTAATTCCTCCTTCTCACTAGACCCTTGGTTCCCTAGCATTTCTGGGACGTAATTTGTGTCCTCTTCCGTGAAGACAGAACCAACGTATTTGTTTAATTGCTCTGCAATTTCCTTGTTCCCCATTATAAATTATCCCGTTTCTGACTGTAAGGGACCTACATTTGTCTTCACTAATCTTTTTCTTTTTACATACTTGTAGAAGCTTTTACAATCCACTTTTATGTTCCTTGCAGGTTTACTCTCATACTCTATTTTTCCCCTCTTAATCAATCTCTTGGTCCTTTTTTGCTGAACTCTAAACTGTTCCCAATCCTCAGGCTTGCTACTTTTTCTGGCAACTTTATATGACTCCTCTTTGGATCTAATACTATCCTTAATTTATTTTGTTAGCCATGGTTGGGCCACTTTTCCTTTTGTGTTTTTGTGCCAGAAAGGAATGTATAACTGTTGCAATTCATGCATTCATTCCTTAAATGTTAGCCATTGCCTATCCATCGCCATGCCTTTTATTGAAGCTCCCCAGTCTATCATAGCCAACTCACTCCTCATACCATTGTAGCTTCCTTTGTTTAGATTTAGGACCCTAGTTTCGGATTGGACTTCTTCACTTTTCATTTTAATGAAGAATTCGATCATGTTATGGTCACTCTTCCCTAAGGGACCCCGCATAACAAGATTATTAATGAACCCCTTCTCATTGCACAATACCCAATCTAGGATAGCCTATTCCCTAGTTGGCTCCTCAATGTACTGGTCTAAAAAAAAACATCTCGTACACACTCCAGGAATTCATCCTCCACAGTATTACTGCTAATTTGGTTTAGCCAGTCTATATATAGATTAAAGTCACCCATGATTACTGTAGTACCCTTGTTACATGCATCTCTAATTTCCTGTTTGATGCCATCCCCTACATTACCACTACTGTTTGGAGGCCTATAGACAACTCCCACCAATGTTTTCTGCCCCTTGGTTCTTCTTAGCTCCACCTGGACTGATTCTACATCTTAACGTTTCAGGTCGATGTCCTTTCATCGTAACTGGAAAAAAGCAGGAAATGGAACAGATTTTTAAGTAAGGGTAGAGGCTGGGAAATGGGAAAGGGGATGAAAGAACAAAAGGGAAGGTCTATGATAGGATAGGAGGCAGGAGAACTTTGCAGGGTAGCGAGCTCCATTATCCTCCTGTCGAGAAGGAGGCTAGGGCTATCATCGAAGCAGTACGTAAATGGAGCCATTTTCTCGCTCGTCGCCATTTCACGCTTATAACTGATCAGCGCTCCGTGGCCTTTATGCTGGAAAACTGGAATCACACTAAGATCAAGAATAACAAAATACAGCTCTGGATGATGGAATTGGCCGCCTTTGGCTACACCATACATTATCGACCGGCAAAGAGAATGCGGCCCCGGACACCCTCACATGTGCATTCTGCTCTTCTATGTCAACTTCGACTCTTGTGGATCTTCATACTGACTAATGCCATCCTGGCTTTACCCGTATGTTGCACTTTGTGCGATCTAAAAATCTCCCATTTTCGATGGAAGACGTGAATAGAACATGTTCCACTTGTGGAATTTGCGTGGAATTAAAACCACAATTCTTCCGTTCGTCGGATGGCTCGCTCATACATGCTATACAGTCTATGCAGCGACTCAGCATTGAATTTAAAGGGCCATTGCCTTCCTCAACGTGAAACACCTACTTGCTTACTATGGTGGATGAATAGTCACGCTTTCCCTTTGCTTTTTCCTGTCCCAATATGCTTACTTCCACAGTGATCAAATACCTCGATCAGGTCTTTTTCCTTTGCGGTATGGCCAATTTCATCCACTCTGATCGGGGTCCCTCCTTCATGTCAAGCGAACTCAAAAGTTATCTTTCCCAACGGGCAATCACCACAAGTAAAACGACACTGTATCATCCAATCGGCAATGGACAGGTTGAGAGATACAACGCTATCATTTGGAATGCTGTTCGTCTTGCACTGAGGTCACGCAACCTACCAGACCAGCAGTGGGAAACTGTGCTCCCTGACGTGTTGCATTCCATCAGGTCTCTTCTTTCTATGTCCACCAACATTACTCCTCACGAACGATTCTTCGGGTTCCAGCGTCGCTCCACTCATGGGATGTCCCTACCATCATGGTAGGCAGCTCCCGGCTCTGTGCTGCTCCGAAGATTCATTCGATCTTCCAAGAATGAGCCCCTCGTCAACGAGGTGGAACTAACAGATGTTAATCCCACATACGCGCATGTGTGGTACCCTGATGGTCGGGAGTCCACCGTTTCACTCCGAAATCTGGCTGCCTGTCCAACCGGTCCCGCGGACCCCACCGATAGAGGGATCCATATTAATGATGCCGATACTCTGCGCTCCTTTGAAGATGATGCCCTACCCGGGACATCAAGGGATCTGCCGGCTACTCCGCCGAATCAACTTGGGGAGCAGAGCGCTCCCCACGGGATGGCCACCTGAAGCCAGGACGCCGGACAATCACCAGCTACCAAGCAAGATGAAGCCAGCTCTGCGCCTGTGGGAACCCACACCCGGAGTCACGATCTCCCCAGTCCCCCTCAGATCGATCAAGGCGACACGGACCCTGTCAACCTACCTGTACGAACCAAGCGACCCAGGGACCAAGACACGGTCCGAGGAGACGTGCCTTCCGGCCACAAACAGAAATCGAAACAACTGCGGCTCTTCGTGGTCCGTTATATCCGCTAGAAGGAAGTCGTCAGACTTCCAAATCTTTCAGGCGGGAAGAATGTCATGAATCTTACCATTCATGTAGAAATGACTCATGAGATAACACTGGGTGGCCAGCTGGTGGCGCCGTCCAAGGAAAGTATAAAAACTCGGGCGTGGGTCCAGCTTGCTCAGGACATTTTTGTAACCAGGAACTAGTGATGTAACTAGAAACTCATGGTTGTGAAACAGTTGATTAAAGCCTTGTTTTATACTCAAACCAAGTGCTTAGTAGTTTTATTACGTCATGTACTCGAATTGAAAGGATGTAACTAGTGGTATCCCACAAAGATCTGTGCTGGGGCCTCAACTATTCACTATATCTATTAATGACTTAGTAAAACAAAAGAGAGCCATATATCCAAGTTTGCCGATGACACAATGATAGGTAGCATAGTAAGTAGTATAGACGGGAGCATAAAATTACAAATAGACATTGGGCCAGAAATTCCAGGCCAGAAGCGTGAGTACGGTTGGGTTACTCACGCATCTGGCCATTGGAAATGCCGGCGTTCAGCAGGAACAGCGCATGCGGGGAACGCCGGCATTTCCAGACCCGAGGTCTATTCACAGCGCGTGCGACTGCACAGGCAGCGCTTGCGCAGTGAACTTTGTAGATTTCACTGATGGATTCAGTGAGGGTAAGTCCCTAGAACTTGCACTTAAAAAAAGCAAGTGTAAAGTTGTTCATTGGCTGGGGAAGGAGATATATTTTATGGAGGAGCTTATGAAATGCAATATTTAGGTTTGGGAAAGGGAGGGAAGTTATTTTAAGAAATTTTAACTAAGTTTTAAACTTTAATTTTTTTTTTTTAAACGGGTTTTCAGAACGGTAGGTAGAAGGAGCAATTCTGGCTGTGTGAATGGAATGTGAGAATGAGTTATGTATGTATGTCCACATATATTCCTTTACGTATATGTATGTATGTTTTATATTCCTTTACTAATGTGTATGAATGTATATTTTTAATTATGATTTTCCAATAAGTTACTTTCTCTGAAAGTCATAATTAAATAATACATTCATACACATAAGTAAAGGAATATATACATAACACGCAAAGGAATATATACAGACATACATACTTTCAGAAGCTCCACGATAAGAAATATCTTCCTCCGCAGCCTCTGGAGCAACTGTACCCATGCTTTTTTCATGTGTAAGTTGTAATGACTGGACCTCACTGAAAGCATTAATGAAAGCGGCGAATTATACTGCGCACGCGCTGCCTGTGCAGTCGCACGCGTTCTGCCTCTGAACCCCTTCGTTCAGAGGACAGGAAATGCCGGTTTTCCCCACATGCACTGTGCATGCTGAAAACTGGCATTTCATCCGGCCAGATGCGTAAGTACCCCGACTGTACTAGCGCATTTGGAAGGGAATTACTGGGCCAACATTTTACATGTCAATAAAATAAAAAATTTACAATTGCACAACTTGTCCCCTCGCATCTGCGACTGAGGGTCCAAGGAGGTGCATTGCGCAAGAGGTCATCATCGTACGTATCCTCACACTGTTCCCTTTGGGGAACTGTATGAAGTGGTGGAAGGATTTATGGCCGTGATTAACGCTCATTCCGTGACCGTAACCATCTTTGAACCAGCCATTAGGGTGGTTAGTCCTATGGCGGGCGGGTTTTACGGGCTCCCACAACCCATCTGAGGGGGGGGCCACCAACACCCACGGACGCAAGCATCCCGCTGGATGTCCACCCAGAATTTAAAGTTGGAGCTCCGACTCCACTTGCCGGGACTGTCTGGAGTGGGGTTCAAAACCCTACTCCTTCTGGCCCAGCGGCGGGGATGCTTACTGCTACGCAAAAGGCCCACTCCGCACAAAAGGTGACACCCATACGTTTCCTGCGCCTTTTCCCTCCCCGTGACTGGAGCCCTATGCTGCCATTTCACGTTGCTAATTGGATTGGGCCTTTGTCATAGCGGTAGGATCCCTGCCGCTGGGCCAGATCAGGGTAGGGTTTCGAACCCCGCTCCAGACAGTCCCGGCAAGTGGAGTCGGAGCTCCGGCTCTAAATTCTGGGTTGACATCCAGTGGGATATTTGCATCCGTGGGTGTGGGTGGCCCCCCCTCCTTGTATAGCTTGTGGGAGCCCGTAAAACCCTCCCGCCATAGGACTAACCGCCCTAATGGCTGGTTCAAAGATGGTTACGGTCACGGAATGAGCGTTAATCATGGCCATAAATCCTTCCACCACTTCATATAGTTCCCCAAAGGGAACCGTGTGAAGACACGTATGACGACGACATTGCTAAATAAATAAATTGAATTAAAAAAATTCTTTTAGGGCTTTTAAAAGTCTTTAAATTGCTTTAATTCTCTTTAAAACTACTTCAGATTACTCAAAATAATGTAAACATTTTAAAAAGTTTATGAAAGTTACCAAAATCTTCAAAAAACTTCCAAAAACCTATTTAAACTGCTGCTTTGCATGTAAAAATGGTTAGCAGCTTGACAGAAACATTGGGGGCGTGTCCAGTGAAACTGAGACCTCAAGGGGCGTGTCTCACTTGCACTGCACGCTCCTGACTTCGCGCTGGCTGCACTCCTGGGCGGCGTGACGTCATACGCTGCCCAGGATTCTTCTTCTGGAAACACCAATTCCAGGCGTCCCTGGAGCTGATCGGCAGTAGCGCGGGGTAAGTGTAAATACGGGGCTTGCACGCGCTGCAAGCCCCGTTCTGGAATTTCTGGGCCATTGATAGATTAAGTGAGTTGGCAAAATTGTGACAGATGAATTTCAACACAGGTAAGGGTAGATCCGAGTACTTTTTAAATGGTGAAAAACTAGGAAAAGTGGAGGTCCAAAGAAATTTAGAGTATCTCTCTGCTCCTCATGTCTGAGCTTCAACAGTGGATGTTGATGAGTTATTCGACAACAGGGATATTAAGCCAAGCCTGATCATGCCTTCACCCAATATCAACACGTGCATACTTTTCACCGGGAATCAGGGGAAATCAATCAGAAGTAGGAATACTGGTTGATTTTTCTCTTCCCTAACACGGCTACACTAAAGCGAACTGTAGTTACTCCTGCCACTGCTGAAGTCAAGATCAGCTAATTCAGCACAGAAGAGGATTAAACCGGTACATCCCTGCTCTGTTTTGCTGAATATCAGACTGGATCCTACCAACGAATCATTGCGGTAAGCCCTCCTACCAAGGCAGGCTATTGTGTCCTGTGTTTTTTGCTTCCTAGTGTCAGCCAATAAACACACAGAAAAGTTTGACTTTTTCTTCTGATGATGTAATCAAGCCAAATATTCTTTCTCCTGACTGGGTAAAACAAATGAGGCCCAAAATTTCACATAGACCATGGGCACATCTTTGGCATTATAATCAGAGGGGAAGCGGCAAATGAAGCAGAGGTTGGTTAGGCCGGGATTCCGCCCCATGGGGAGGAGGATCAGAAATTCTAGTTGAAGGAAGGGGGGGAAATGGCTGATCTTCCGCCCCCCCCCCCCACCCCACACATCAGGAAGATGTGTCTGGGGGTGTTCCCGGGCTTCTCCAGGAATACCTGTCCAGTACACCAATTGATAGGCCCAACAGAAACCACACTGACCCCAATGTATTACTGACTCAATGGCCATCTCAGGAAAATATTTAGTCCCTCCTCAGCTCTACTTCCTGCAGCAATATTTCTATTCCCTCCTCAACAAAACATCTTGAACCACTGCTGACAGATATCACCACAAAACATGAAAAAGCAGTGTGCCATTAAACTACTGCATGCCTCTTCTCCCTTTTGGGCTTGTGCCCAATTGCAGATGTCGCACACTTACTGAATGTGGACAGGCTAAAGTCTGCTCAATTCAAGTGCATTTGGCCAGTGCTGCATCTGAGTTGTGCACAGTCAGAGGAGTGGGGAAGAAAAACAGCCCCATTATTTGTTTATATATTAAATGCACATAGCATCATTTTGAGGACTAAATAATCTAATGCATCATGCATTAAAATCAATAGAAATAATTTTTTTTGTAGAGACCATGATAAATCCATAGAACATGTTAAGACTCCCCAAAGTCCTATGGGATGGCTTTAACCATTCTTTAAGGAAGTTAGGTCACCATATCAAAATCCCTTCAGCAGAGATTTACTATCCCTGTGTTGGAGAAGGGAAACATCAATCAGTGTTCCAGTCCTAGATTGTTATACAGCGGCAGTTGTTGGAGAGTTTTGTGCAAGTGGATGTCAGGTAAGGATATGATTGGGCAGAATGTCTTCCATGGTTAGTCAGTCAACACTAATTGTCTAGGTTCATACATGAAGAATGGCAACTTGGGCAAGGTAGTGGAGGGCTGTTGACACCCACACAATTGTACACCAGTATAAATCAGCACCTTCAGGCGAGGTAATTGGAGATAACAGTAGAACCCTTGAACAAAAGAAGCTTATATTGTAGTTTTACAGTTTGTCATAGAGTCATTTAACACTTGTATCTGTGTCTGAATGCATAGGTATAAAAATGCCTTTTGAAATTAATTTCCACATTTGAAAGTGAAATGCAGTCTCTGTTAACAGCCGTGTGATAGCAATGCTGTGCTTACGACATTTCCATTGCACCTTGTAATGTGGAATAATTTTTCAAAAGACTTCTTTATAATTTGGAAAGGCTTTTCCGTAATGGAGCTAAACATTTTCAACACAAAGCTTGGACTTGATGCATTTTATAGGTGAATCTTGTCTTTGGCTTAGGATTTGATTCAAAACCTGTGAAAGAGCTGTAGCATATTTGGAGTTATATACATCATTTTATGAATTTGTAAAACAGCCCTTATTCTACAAGTAGCCATAGCTTTTAGCTACAGCTGAAAAACACGCAACAGAAAATATTGTTTCAAATTATCATTGTTTTGGCAATATCAAAAATAACCTGGTAAAACTGCTTAGCATACACCATTCGAAATAAAACTAGAAAAGCCAATCAATTAGTGAGACTCATTTATACCATGGGATGTATTATCATGTCCATGATATAAGCTCTATGACGTGTATGCATAAAAATTCCTTAGATTTAAGGAGGGGGAGGTGTGGTGGGGCACGACCTCCTCCTGCCACTGTGGCCTGCTATTGAACCAGTGCCATATCCTAGGGGCAGGATCATTGAATAGTCGGCACCAGAGGAGGCCACGCTGCTGAGAAGGTGGAAATTGGAATGCCACCCTGTCATTCCAGGAGGGACGACCAGAAGCCCAAATTAGGCCAAATAAAAATGGAGAATATAATTTCTTAATGCCAACATTCTTGAGTTTTTCGATCCATCTCTTCCTGGAGCCATTCGGGAAGCCCAGAATGGAACCCACACCTGCTCCCTGATGCAAAGGTTCTGCTGGATCTATCAGACGATCTGGGTGGAATTTCTAGATAGCACAGAATGCCCCCAGATAATCTGCCAAAACTGGCTACTGAGGTCATGGAGGCCAAGGACCGAACACCCAGTGGATCCAGGTTCCACCTCAAATTGCTGTCCCCCAGTAGGTATGAACCTAATTCGGTATCGCCCATTTTGGGGTGCTAATATTGGCTGGACGCAAAATTTAACGCTCAGCGCAAAGTATCGCCAGCAACCGGGAAATTCATCTCCAGCGCCCCTGGAAGTGATTGGAGCTTTAAAACAAGTACTACACACCTCTCTTAGGGCGCTAACATCGGGGAACGAGGCGTTACCTCAGAGCGCTACTGAAGCTCAGGAGATGTCACTTACTTGGTACTCAGACCTACTGGCGCCTTCCAGTTGTTAAAGGGGAGGGTCCATCATGCTGCACAGCCTCACCCTGATCATTGCTGCATTTGACCTGGGCCTGCAAGGAGGTGTAAATCTGCAGCCAAGATTATCATGGCTACTCAGAGGCCCAGGGAGAGAGCTCGCCGGTTTAATGACCAGACATTGGTGGCTCTGGTTGTCGCTGTGTAGCGCCGACGGGCAGAGCTGTTTCCAGACACTGGCAGGAGGCCATTGCCCCGGGAGTTTACAAGGGTGTGGATGGAGGTTGCCCAGTATGTTTCATCCAGGAGCCTGGTCCAAAGGGCATACACGCAGGGCCGCAAGAAGTTCAATGACCACACTCAGCTGGTCAGGGTGAATTCTTCTCTTCTTAGGCAGTCCCTTGGAACCGAGGGTGACTTGCTTCCACACTAAAAATGAGTTCTCAGTTGACTGATGAGTCCAATGTGGGACCTACAGCCTCTGCCACAGATGGGGCAGATGGTGGTTGAAGGGACGGATGGGTGGGGTGCTTGGGTTGACGTGCGCTTCTTCTGCTGTTTGCACTTGGCTTCCGCTTGCTCCCGACAAAGAGTGTTTGGCGCCTTCCCGGATGCCTCTCCTCCACTTTGTGCAGTCTTGGGCCAGGGATTCCCAGGTGTCGGTGAGGATGTTGCACTTTTTCAAGGAGGCTTTGAGGGTGTCCTTGAAACGTTTCCTCTGCCCACCTGGGGCTCTCTTGCCATGTCAGAGCTCCGAGTAGAGCGCTTGTTTTGGGAGTCTCGTATCGGGCATGTGGACGATGTGGCCCGTCCATCAGAGCTGATAGAGCGTGGTCAAAGCTTCGATGCTGGGGATGTTGGCCTGAGCGAGAACACTGATGTTGGTGTGCCTATCCTGCCAATGGATTTGCAGGATCTTGTGGAGGCAGCGTAGATGGTACCTCTCCAGTGTTTTGAGGTGCCTGCTGTACATGGTCCATGTCTCTGAAGCATACGGGAGGGCGGGTATCACTACTGCTCTGTAGACCATGAACTTGGTGCTGGGTTTGAGGTCCTGGTCTTCAAACACTCTCTTCCTCAGGCGACCGAAGGCTGCACTGGCACACTGAAGGCGGTGTTGGACTTCGTCATCGACGTCTCCCCTTGTTGACAGTAGGCTTCCGAGGTATGGAAAGTGGTCCACGTTGTCCAAGGCCTCATCATGGATTTTGATAATCGGGGAGCAGTACTGTGTGGCAGGGGCAGGTTGGTAGAGGACTTTTGTCTTACGGATGTTTAGTGTAAGGCCCATGCTCTCGTATGCTTTGGTGAAGGTGTTGATGATGGTTTGGAGTTCTACCTCAGAGTGTGCGCAGACACAAGCATCGTCTGCATACTGTAATTCAACGACAGAGGAAGGGACGACCTTGGATCTGGACTGGACGTGATGGAGGTTGAACAGTTTCCCGTTTGCTCTATAGATTAGCTCCACTCCAGCGGGGAGCTTACTGAGGGTGAGATGGAGCATTGCAGCCAGGAAGATCGAGAAGAGTGTTGGTGCGATGACACAGCCTTGCTTGACCCCAATCCATACGTGAATTGGGTCTGTAGTGGATCCGTTGGTCAGGATCACGGCTTGCATGTCATCGTGAAGGAGGCGGTGGATGGTGACAAACTTTTGAGGGCAGCCGAATTTGAGGAAGACACTCCATAATCCCTCACGGTTGTGCTGAGGTGGTGGCGGGTAGCATGCTGCGGGATGGAGCTGAGGACACTCATGTCAAAGGCAGAATCTCGGTTAAAAAGATCTTCAAAGTGCTCCTTCCAGCGGGCGCTGACTGCCTCTCTGTCCTTGATGAGTACCTCTCCGTTCTTGGCCCGCAGTGGGGTAGAATCTTGGGTGCTTGGGCCGTAGGTGGTCTTGACTGTGCTAAAGAATTCATGCACGTCGTGGTTGTCGGCTAGCTGCTGGATCTCCTGCACTTTCTCCACCCACCATCTGTTCTTTAGGTCACGATTTTTTGTTGGACCTCGGCCTTCAGGCATCTGTAGAGCTACTTTCTTACACTTGAGTTCTGTTGCTGTTTCCAGATCAGGAATGTCTTGCGATTGCGACTTATTAGCTCATGGATCTCCTGATCATTCTCGTCGAACCAGTCTTGGTGTTTCCTGGTCGAGTGACCGAGCGTCTCTTCACAGGTGCTGATTATGGAGACCGTGAATGCAGACCAGGCGCTGTGGACACTGTGTCTTTGAGTCACTGGGAGTGGTCAGGTTGGTTGTGAGGCGCAGGCTGAATAGGGCTTTCTTAGCAGGGTCTTTGAGTGCTCCAGCGTTGATTTTCCTGCGTTATTGTTTCTGTTGCCGCCGCTGTTTTGGTGGAGATGACAGAGCGGATTAGGTGGTGGTCTGCCCAGCAGTCATCAGCTCCTGTCATGGCGCGGATGATGTGGACGTCCTTGTGGTCCCTCGCTCGGACGATGACGTAGTCCAGCAGATGCCAATGCTTGGAGCGAGGGTGTTGTCATGAAGCCTTGTACTTGTCTCTCTGACGGAACAAGGTGTTGGTTATGGCAAGGCCATGTTCTAAGCATTTCATCAGGAGGAGGGTACTGTTGGAGTTGGCTTTCCCTACCCCCTCTCTGCCGATCACACCTCCCCAGAGGTCTGTGTCCTTTCCAACTCTGGTGTTAAAGTCGCCAAGGCGGATCAGCTTGTCACCTGTTGGGACTCGGGACAGGGATTGTTCGAGGCTGGAGTAGAATTCCTCTTTAGTCTCATCTGTGGCTTCCAGTGTTGGGGCGTGCGCACTGATGACCGTAGTGCAATGGTTCCGAGCTAGGGTGAGGCGTAGAGTCATGAGGCGTTCGTTTATTCCACAAGGGGAGTCTCTGAGACGTCCAACTAGCTCATTTTTTATGGCGAAGCCTACCCCATGGAGGCGGCGTTCTTCTTCAAGTTTGCCTTTCCAGAAGAAGGTGTAACCACCGCCTTGCTCCTTGAGCTGGCCTTCACCTGCTCGCCGGGTCTCGCTTAGGGAGGTGATGTCTATGTCGAAACGTCTGAGCTCCCGGGCAACGATAGCAGTACGGCGTTCCGGTCTGTCACTGTTGGGGTTGTCAATGAGGGTCCTGATGTTCCAGGTCCCGAACTTCATTTTAAAGGGTGGAAGATGCCTGTGCGTGAATTCTTTTAACGTAGGGTGGCCATTGCACACCAGCTACCTCACGGGCTTGACAGAGCAAGGTCTTGATCCAATGGCAAGGGGATCAAAGACGATTGGAGACCAGGCTCTGCTACATCGACCTAGCACACACACACAAACATTCTCCTACTGTCCTCCTCCCTCCTTCCCGCAGGTCCTCTCTGCCTGGGTTCCATAGGCAGCAGTGTGGTCCTCCCGACCCTGCTGCTGGCCCACGCTACGCTGCTCCTGGGCCTCGACCTCGCTGCTAGGCTCATCCTTGCTCCTGGGTCCTGTCCTCACTGCTGGGCTGATCCTCGCTCCTGGGCCTCATCCTTGCCCCTGGGCCTCGTCCTCGCTCCTGGCTCCCGACCTCACTCCTGGGCCTCGACCTCGCTCCTGGGTCCCGTCCTCACTCCTGGGCCCCGTCCTCGCTCCTGGGTCCCAACCTCACTTCTGGGCCTCGACCTCGTTCCTGGGCACCGCCCTCACCCCTGGGTCCCGTCCTCGCTCCTGGGTCCTGACCTCCTTATAGTGTCTCGCCTTCCAGTGAGTGTGTCCCACGGTGTCTCCTTCCAGGGTGAGTAGATGCATGAAATACCTCTACATCCCACCATCTCAACCTCACTCTGTACACAGACAGCTTAAAGTACCACATTCCTAACACTCACCCAACAACTATGCCCATCTACTAAAAGTCAAATGCACATCTCACACCTTGCACACATTAATGGCTATTCAACTATGGTAGGCACATCTGCCAAACACATGGCTGCACACTCACTCACATGGTGTCCTTTTTCTTGCAAGCCAAGCTTTCACATAACTGGAGTGAACAACAACGCACGGGAGGAGGTCAGGCGGAGCTGCACCCCCTCACACAGCTGGAGGAGTGAGTTCACAGAATCATTGCCAGTCATGTCGTGGCGCTGTGGCACTTGGAGAGGTCAACCCCTTGGGGACAGCAACGGTATGTTCATCATCTTTATCTGCTCTCTCATACCACTTCCCCCTCACAACACCGGCCTTTCCCACTTTCTATCTAACTAAACTGTCTCCATTCCTTGCTCACTTCCAGCCCTCATGTTAAAGCCGCTCTTGTACCTTCCTGCTTTCAGTGAGCCACCATCTGAGCAGCCTGTCCCTCAGCCTCCCAGTGGCAGTGACGCGGGAGAGGAGGAGGAACAAGAAGCCGGGGCCTTACCGTCTGCGTCTCCCGAGGGCGAGACATCCAATACTGGGGCCACGCATTCACTGGAGGGGAGCAGGGGATTTGGATCTGATGTGGGTGAAGCTCCGGGATCCAGCGGCCTGCAGCAATGCCATGGGGGAGGGGAAGCTCGGGGGCCATCTCCCCGGAGGGTGAGTGCGCGCACGAGTTCTGCTACACAGGGCATGGATGAGGTCCTCGATATAGCGGCGATGAATACTCAGGCTATGAGCATGCATACGGAGCTCATGGGTGCAATGGCAAGGGTGCCTGACAGCATGGATGCACTGGCTAGGAGCGTGGAGGAGTCTGGCGCCAGCACAGCTCTCATCTGTGCATAAACCTTTGAACCCATCCTTGCCTCATTGCAAAGGATGGTTGAATTGCAGAGAGGCGGTGGGGACCCAGACCTCATGCCACGTGTAATGAGTGAGGTGGCAGCATCTATTGCAGCACAGGCCGAGGCAATGCAACGGCTTAGTGCTGGAATCGAGTCATTGGCTGGTGCCATTCAATGTCAGACTGCTCTCCTGCAGTCTCAGATTGATGCCACACAAGCGCTGACTGCTGCCATCGTAGCTGGGTCTACCACTGTCCATCGGGGATCTCACGGTGCCGCAGCAGGCCAGCAATTAGTGCACCAGCAGATTGCTCCGGATACTGAGGCTCTGCCCCGGGGGAGTGTCAGTGTGTCGGTTGAGCAGGAAGGTGCTGTCCTCTCTCAGGATGACAGCATTCCTGCTTCCACCACTGCCACTCCGCCATTGCACTTGCCACAGCCTGTAACCCAGCCAGCCCAGACTGCTGCCACCCATGCAGAGTTGGTGCAGTCTGCAGCCGGGCCCTCCAGGCCCAGAGCTGGTCGAGGGTGTCCTTCAAGGCCATCTGCAGTCTCTGGAGCCTTCCTCCAGCCTTGCTGCAGGCACAGGGGCCCCATTATGGAGGAGCAGTAGGGTGGGAAGGGGGGGAGTGCGAAGGGGAGGGAGATCATTCTCAAAGGGCGAATAACTAAAAATGCTCTAACAAATGGGGGGAATGTTTGTACCAAAGTTGGATGTGTATGCAAATATATTGTGCACTCTGTTAAGACTTAACTCGATGTGGTAAGAACCAGTTTTGTTTGTTAATTAATTGTTGTGTTTGTTTATTATTGGTTGTGCTTAATAAGACACAGTTGTTCAGAAAAATATATTTTTTATTGAAACGTTACAACTTTGCTCATTTTACTCATTGGAACTTTGCCCGGTAATAGGGGCTACGGGATGCTTGCGATGATGTGCTTGTTCATCCCAAAAGCCATCTTCTCGGTCATTCATCAGAAGCGGTGTCTTATGAGGCATTCATGAATGGCCCTTGCAGAAGCAACATTGAGCACCTCCCTCCCACGTTGTTGCTGCTCATCCTTCTCTTCCTCCTCCTCCTCTCCCTCCTCCTGAGGTGGTGCACCAATCCCAGGTGGCAATGTCTGCTCTTCAGAATTGCGAGGTTGTGAAACATACAGCACACAACAATGGGCCGGATTTTGCAACTCCTACGGGTGTGTTCGCAACTGTAGGGGCCGCGCAGGTGCCCGTTTCAGGCATGCGAAGCACATGCGCTGTAGGGTTTCACAAGAATTTTGAAAATCTCTACAGCTCCGAAGATTTATTTTTTGACTAAAGAAAGCCTGGGTAGAATATACCTTTAAAAATCCAGCGATCAAAATGGCCGTCAGACCTCATGGCAGGAAGGAAAGGGGCAGCCTGTGTGTGTGTGGAAAGGAAAATCAAAGATGGCTGTCCGACCTCGTGGCAAAAGACACAACACAGCCTGTGTGCATGTGGAAAGAAAAATCAAAGATGGCTGACAAAGGATTTTTAAAAATGAGGTATTTAAACTGTCAATCAAATGTGGTTTGGGAAACTGCTACAATGTTGACTCAAAAGATTAAGTGCTTGAGACTGCCAATCAATTGCGGTTGGGGACAATGGATTTGTTTACACTAACCTCCAAGGGCTGTTTACCCAGCAATTAAGGAAACAGACATGTTTTTTTCAAACTGAGACAGCTTTATCCAAACCCATCACAATGAATGGGGATACATTCAAAAACTCATCACAATGAATGGGGATACATTCAAACCCATCACAGTCAATGGGGACAGATCGATTTCCTTTTGTATAGCCCAGATACATCCGGATTTGGGCGTGAAGATTTCGGCTCCAAATGAGGTATAAAGATAACTTCTCAGGAAGCCATCTTGCTCTCTTCTCTGCCGCCTCGCCTCCGTGCTCTGCCTACAGAAGAACAGCTCAACAGCCCACCCAAGGAGTGGAATACCAGCAGTTACTTTTAAACACTGGGGTATCTCCATTTCAGGGTGGTGAAGAATCTAAGACCGCAGGGGCATGGAGCAGGCGTTTCACTGGTGAGCATAGATTTTCTGACCCATTACAAGGCAACTTAGATAGGATTTAGGGGTGGGAATTAAGGGGAATTTTGTTAAATTGTAATTTTAGTCAATTTTCCCTCGTTGTGTCCGTTTTCTCTTCCCCTATTAAGTAAAAGAGAGTTGTACTAAGCAAAAGAGTGCTGTAGTAGACTAAAAGTGCTGTATTTAAGTAAAAGAGAGTTGTACTAAGAAAACAGTGCTGTAGTAGACTAAAAGTGCTGTATTTAAGTAAAAGAGAATTGTACTAAGAAAACAGTGCTGTAGTAGACTAAAGGTGCTATTTTAAGTAAAAGAGTGTTGTACTAAGCAAAAGAGTGCTGGAGTAGACAATAAGTGTACTGTGTTAAGTAAAAGTATTGTATGAAGCATAGGAGTGCTGTATTGATTATTTTCAATTTATTTCTTTTTATTTCAATAAATACTGGTCTGTTTTGCACCCAACCACAAGTCTCGTTTTGTCTACATCACTGCTGAATAAGTCCGGCGGTCAGAACCAGGAAAGGGGAGCGCTTCGAAACCGCATGGGGCTCTGGAGCAGCTCAGAGACTTCTGACTGGCCAGAGGCAATAACCCCAAACCCCCATCAATTCCTACAGCACTGAAAACCGGCACTTGCGATCTGTCAAGAATCCTCTTGACAGATCATCCACCTGCCCTGGAGAAGGGCCTCTGCGAGTGAAGAGTTCTGCTTTTTGCACAACTTCCGCCCGCTGAATGACTGTCAAATTTTTATGCCTGGTAAAAGCAGGCGTAAGGCCTGCTTTTACCAGCTTAAGAGTTTTAAAAACTAGAAAAATAAAATTTGATAAGTCATGTATAAATTAAAAATACTCTTCAAAAAGGTAAGTTTATTTTTAGCCCCGTAAAAATATTTAATTTGTCCCCCCAAAAAATTACATTTTTGTTTAAAATATTTAATTAAATGTAATTTTAATTAATTTTAAATATGTAATTTAAAAAAATTTATTTAATGTTTAAGTGTGTTTTTAAATGTGATCCTCATTCATACTTTTGATAGTTCTGTGCATACGGACCTGTCAAAAGCATGAAGGGGGATACCCTTCTTTCATTGGTTCACCTGGCCCATGTGATTCCAGGGGCGCTTGCGAACCATATGCACCCTTGGGATACCTGGGCCTCTGCACATTTTGAAGAGGGGAGGCCCAGGATTGCAAGCCTCGGGACCCACGGAACCAGCAGGTAAGTTTGTAGATTTTTTTCCGATCGGAGGCACCCGCCCGCAGGAAGCCTCCGATCAGAAATTCAGGGTCAATGAAAACCGATACTCGATCGAGGGAGTACTGCAGGGCTCCTCCAGAGTGGTCAAGACACCAGAACCATTGCTTCAGCGTGCCAATCATCTGCGCAATCAGGTTCCTAGTGGCGCTATGGCTCTCATTGTATGCAAGCTCAGCAGGAGTGTTGGGGTTACGGAGCGGTGTCATCAGCCAGGTGCAGAGTGGATAACCCCTGTCCCCGAGGAGCCAGGCATGAGGTTGATGCAGTGGTTGGACCAGGTATGGGACACCAGTCTGAAGCAGGATGAAAGCATTGTGGCTGCTGCCAGGATAGCGGGCATTGACAGCGAGCATGTGCTGTCTGTGGTCGCAAACCAACTGGACGTTGACAGAGTGGAAGTCTTTGCGATTGCGGAAAACTTCTGCATTTTCATGAAGTGCCCACAATGCCACGTGCATGCAGTGAATGGCACCCTGAACCATGGGGAAGCCCGCTATCCTAGTGAAGCCACATGTGCGTTCACGCTGTTTGCCCCGGGTCATGGGGAAAGATATGTACTCCCTTCTCCTTTGGTATAGAGCATTTGTGACCTCTCGGATGCAACAATGGATGGCAAACTGGGAGATGTTCACAATATCCCCTGTGGAAGCCTGGAAGGAGCCACTGACGTAGAAATTCAGAGCCACTGTCACCTTCACTGCCACCGACAGAGACATCCTGGTCCTGAGCTGAGGCTGGAGCTCTGGCAGCAGGAGGTGGCAGAGCTCTGTGGCACCTCCTTGCTGAAATGGAGCCTTCTAAAACACAGCTCCTCGGACAGATAGATATATGAGAATTGCTCCCGGAATACCCTGGGAGGATAAGGTCTCCTATGCAGAGCCCTGTTGGCCCTCCTCCCTCAGGCCATGTTTTCCACTCTCTCTCTGCCTCTACTGCCTCCAACAGTGAAGATGGAGTACGAGGTCCTGTGCTAGTACAGCCCCCATTAAATCTTCTAAATGTGGTAGTAATGAAGCTGACAGAAATGGAAACCTGAAAAGTCTCACTGAGGAACAAATCTCCTTGTAGGGTGGTGTTAAATGTCTCCAGATGCCTCTCTCCCTCTCTCAACCTGCGTATACAGAATCTTTTGCCGACAGGAAAAAGCAGGAAGCGCACGCCTTTAAACAGCGCTCACTCAGCTCCCAGCCAACTGCAAACCGTCCCCCGCTACCCGTCGTTCCTAGCAGCAGGCGCTGAGGCAGGGGGCGAGAATCAATTTCCAGTCCGGGACACGCCGAGGTGATGTGCGCTTCGATGACACCACGATCACCAGGCGCAGGAGATCGTGTCGGTAGTGTTTAGCGCCACCGCAAACCTGATGTGCCAAATAACTGCCCGAATCCGTGAAGTTAAAGTTTAAGACAGAAGGCTTTTATTAAGTAAGAATCCTGGCAGAGTTAACAGAGTTCATCATCGACCGAGCCCTTGGTAGAACATACCAGAAGAGGGGCGGGGCCAGGGAGGAGCATTAGTGGTTCCCCCCGGTGGAACATTCCAGACATTACAAGTACAAGTACAAATATCAGAACACAGTTATTTCATCACAAAACCACCAGGTGAATTTTGCGGGCGGCGCTAAAATCGCTGCACTTGGGCGGTAAGTCATTAGCGCCCCCCGGAGGCACTAACGGGAGGCACAAACCAACTGAATTTTTCCCCCAAGGAGCTTAAATTCACAACTTTAAGAGGCCAAAGCAAGTTTTTCAATATTTTTTTAACATCTCTTTAATGTTTCATCCAATATAAAGTGTTTTATACTGAACCATAAGTTAGAATTGTAATTTAAATTGCATTTAGGTTTCATCTGTATTTCCAGTGTTTTCAGTACAGACCATAATAAGACTATTTATGTAATAAGAAAATTAACAGAATCATTGGGCTGGGTTTTCATGGGGAAGGTGGGTTGGGGCAGTGGGTGGGGGGGGGGCCTCCGAAGTGGTCAGGAAACCCGGGAATACGGGTTTCCCACAGGCCCTGCTGACTTTTACGGCAGGGCCTGATTTGCATGTGAGGCCTTTGTTTCCCACCTGCAGCCAGCCAGATTGAGAGGCTGGCTGGCTGCGGGCAGGTAGTCCTGCAGCACTAGGCCACACAGATGAGGGAGGGAGGGATGGAGTGGGGGTCAGGGTTGGCCGGAGGAGCACGGGAGAGATGGGCGGTTGCTAAGGATCGGGGGCCGGGTGTGAGGAGTCATAGAGTCATAGAGTCATAGAGTAATACAGCACGGATAGAGGCCCTTCGGCCCATCGTGTCCGCGCCGGCCATCAAGCCCTGTCTAACCTAATCCCATATTCCAGCATTTGGCCCGTAGCCTTGTATGCTATGGCATTTCAAGTGCACATCCAAATGCTTCTTAAATGTTGTGAGGGTTTCTGCCTCCACAACCCTTTCAGGCAGTGAGTTCCAGACTCCAACCACCCTCTGGGTGAAAAAGTTCTTTCTCAAATCCCCTCTAAACCTCCCGCCCTTTACCTTGAATCTATGCCCCCTAGTTATTGACCCCTCCACTAAGGGAAAAAGCTCCTCAGCATCCATCCTATCTATGCCCCTCATAATTTTGTACACCTCAATCATGTCCCCCCTCAGCCTCCTCTGCTCCAAGGAAAACAAACCCAATCTGCCCAGTCTCTCTTCATAGCTGAAGCGCTCCAGCCCTGGTAACATCCTGGTGAACCTCCTCTGCACCCTCTCTAACGCGATCACATCCTTCCTGTAGTGTGGCGACCAGAACTGCACACAGTATTCCAGCTGTGGCCTAACCAGTGTTTTATACAGCTCCATCATAATCTCCTTGCTCTTATATTCAATGCCTCGGCTAATGAAGGCAAGTATCCCATTTGCCTTTTTTACCACCTTATCCACCTGTTCCGCCGCCTTCAGGGATCTGTGTACTTGCACACCCAGATCCCTCTGACCCTCCGTCTTGCCTAGGGTCTTTCCATTCATTGTGTATTCCTTTGCCTTGTTAGTCCCCCCAAAGTGCATCACCTCGCACTTTTCCGGGTTAAATTCCATTTGCCACTGTTCCGCCCATCTGACCAACCCATCTATATCGTCCTGCAGACTGAGGCTACCCTCCTCGTTATTTACCACCCTACCAATTTTTGTATCATCCGCGAACTTACTGATCATACCCTTTACATTCATATCCAAGTCATTAATGTAGACCACAAACAGCAAGGGACCCAGCACCGATCCCTGTGGTACCCCACTGGCCACAGGCTTCCAGTCACAAAAACAACCTTCGACCATCACCCTCTGCCTTCTGCCACTAAGCCAGTTTTGTATCCAATGTGCCAAGGCACCCTGGATTCCATGGGCTCTTACCTTCTTGACCAGTCTCCTGTGCGGGACTTTATCGAAGGCCTTACTGAAATCCATGTATACCACATCCACTGCGTTACCCTCATCCACACACCTAGTCACCCCCTCAAAAAATTCAATCAAATTAATCAGACATGATCTTCCCTTGACAAAGCCATGTTGACTATCCCTGATTAATCCTTGCCTCTCCAAGTGGAGACAAATTTTGTCCCTCAGGATTTTTTCCAATAATTTTCCTACCACTGATATTAGGCTCACTGGCCTGTAGTTCCCCGGTTTTTCCCTACTACCCTTCTTGAATAATGGTACTACATTAGCGGTTCTCCAGTCCTCTGGCACATCCCCTGTGGCCAGAGAGGTCCTGAATATATGTGTTAGAGCCCCCGCAATCTCCTCCTTTGCCTCACACAGCAGCCTGGGATACATTTCATCCGGGCCTGGGGATTTATCCATTTTTAGGCCAGCTAAAACCGCCAATACCTCCTCCCTCTCGATGTTAATATGTTCGAGCATATCACAGTCCCCCCGCCCTATTTCTATGTCTACATCGTCCTTCTCCATAGTGAAAACAGATGCAAAAAATTCATTTAGAACCCCTCCTACATCTTCCGGCTCCACAGGGGATGTGCCAGAGGACTGGAGAACCGCTAATGTAGTACCATTATTCAAGAAGGGTAGTAGGAATAGCGGGGGCCGGGTGTGAGGAACATCGAGGACCAGGTGCGAGGAACATCGGGGGCTGGGTGCGTGGAACATTGAGGGCCAGGTGTGAGGAACATCAGGGGCTGGGTGTGAGGAACATTGCGGGCCAGGTGTGAGAAATATCGAGGACAAGGTATGAGAAATATCGAGGACCGGGTGTGAGGAACATCGGGGGCCGGGTGTGAGAAATATCGAGGACCCGGTGTGAGGAACATTGAAGGCCGGATGTGAGGAATATCGAGGGCCAGGTGTGAGGAATATCGAGGGCCGGGTGTGAGGAACATCAGGGGCCGGGTGTGAGGAATATCGAGTGCCGGGTGTGAGGAATAGCATGGGCTGGGTGTGAGGAATAGCGGGGGCCAGGTGTGAGGAATAGCGGGGGCCGGGTGTGAGGAATAGCGGGGGCCGGGTGTTGTTGTGTCGGTACCTTTCTACCTAGACACAATTTAGGACTCAGAACTCAGAGGTTCAAACATGAAGTGCTTTATTGGAAGGAAAGGAAGTTCTGGCAAGTTCTGAACAAAGAGAGCTAAACTTAACAGAGAACACCCAACCATTTATCTCCGGTGACAGCGCCACCACAGGTGGGAGGAGAACACAAAATACATAACATTTCCTCCCCTCTTAAATGGAAGGTCCACATTATTCCTCAACAGGTAAGTTACTTTCAATGCACTCAACGAACCTAGGGTAGAGGTAGACTGCCTCAAACCCTGACTTTACCCTGGGGTTTATTCTGCCCCAGTCTTGTAGGTAAGTCACTAAGCCTACAGATCCAAGCGTCTTGGAGGCCGCCGCTCTCTGACAGGATACCGGCGGTCATCGCTGGCTTCCACAGCAGTAGGCATTGACACAGGCCTGGATGGAGAAGGTGCCTGTGTCAGTCGAAAGTCAGGAGTTTGCACAGGTGGAACAGTCTCTTTGACTTCCTGTGTTGGAGAAGAGCACTGTGGCAAAGGATGCTGGTTTGCGGTATCATCCGGAAACAGTTCAGGCCAGCCAGCCATTGGAGCCTCTGTGGCTGTCTCTGCTCCTAGCAACAGTTGATCTGTGTGTCTTCTCCAGACGACGTCCTCAGCAGTCTCAACCGTGTAAGACACAGGGCCCATCTGCGCGATCACCGTAGCAGGGACCCATTTCGGTCCAGTGTTGTAGTTTCGAGCTAGGACGTGCTCTCCCAGATGAAACCGTCTCTCCTTGGCTCTTTTCTCTCTCTTTTCAACTTGAGCTTGTTGTTGACGATGGACAACCTGCTCTGCCCTTGGAGGTTTGAGTAAGTCAAAACTTGTCCGCAACTGCCTCTTCATCATGAGCGAAGCGGGGGAAGTTTTGGTTGTGGCATGCGGCTCGTTCCTATAGGACAACAGGAAGCTGTTCAGACATTGGTGGATTGAGCCCTGACCTTGCGATGCCTTCAAGGCGTGCTTCAAAGTTTGCACAAACCTTTCTGCCTGGCCATTAGTAGAGGGTTGATAGGGCACAGACCTGATGTGTTAGACACCATTCACATGCAGGAAGGTTGCAAACTCCTGTGATACAAATTGTGGACCGTTGTCACTTACGAGTTGTTCTGGTGAGCCATAACGGCTGAACATCTCACCAAGTTTCTCAATTGTTTTCTCTGCCGTGGTAGACCTCATCACAGCGACTTCCGGCCACTTGCTACGAGCGCCTACAACCACCATAAACATCTTCTCTTCGAAAGGACCGGCGAAGTCCACATGTACTCGCTGCCACACTTCTGTAGGCCAATCCCAGGGGTGTAGGGTTGCCAGCTGTGGAACATTCCGGACCCTTTGACATGGGGAACATGTTTTGGCTTTCTCCTCAATATTCCCATTGAGACCTGGCCACCAGAAGTAGCTTCTTGCCATTTCCTTCATCCGAACCATCCCACTGTGGCCTGTATGAAGTTGTTGCAGTATAGGTTCCCTCAGAGGTGGCGGAATGATGACATGGCGTCCCCAAAGAAGACAACCTGCCTGGATGGAGAGCTCATTTCTTTTTGAAACGTAAGGTTTCAAACTAGGAGAATCTCCTATAGCTCTCCCTCGAATGACATTGTCCATTACCTCAGACAGGACTGGATCGTTGCGGGTGTACCTTCGCACCTGAACTGCAGTGGCAGGTGCTCCCTCCACTTGTCTAAAGTAGAAGATGTCTAACTGACGAGGCTCTGGGGGAGTAGCAGGCAAGGGTAGCCTCGAGAGACCGTCTGCATTGCCGTGCAAGTCTGATTTGCGATATTTGATGTCGTATGTGTGTCCTGACAACAGTAAAGCCCACCTTTGCATCCTGCTTGCAGCGAGAGACGGAATTCCGGTGTGGGGCCCGAAGATTGAAGTCAATGGATGGTGGTCCATCAGGAGTGTGAACCTTCTCCCAAACAGGTACTGATGAAATTTTCGTATTCCAAAAACGATTCCCAAGGCCTCGCGCTCGATCTGCGCATAGTTACTCTCGGCCTTGTTCAAGGTGCGTGATGCGAAGGCGATAGGTTTCTCTTCACCCGAAGGCATGATGTGGGATATGACTGCTCCCACACCATATGGTGATGCATCACATGCTAGCTGCACGGGTAGCTTTGGGTCAAAGTGTGTCAGGACCTCCGATTTCAGCAATGCTTTCTTTGCTTGGGCAAAAGCTTCATTGCACAGTTCAGTCCATTTCCATGTTTTGCCTTGACATAGCAACTGATGTAATGGCTTCAGCAATGTTGCTAAGTCTGGAATAAACTTCCCATAGTAGTTAAGTAGCCCCAGAAATGAACGTAACTGGCTCACATTCTGGGGTGCTGGGGCCTCCACGATCGCCTTGACCTTTGATGGCGCCTTATGCAGGCCAGTAGCGTCAATCACATGCCCCAGGTACTCAACTGAAGACTGAAAGAATTCACATTTGTCTTTACGAACTCTGAGTCTGTACTCTTTCAGTCGTTGTAGTGTCGCATCCAAATTCAGAAGATGGTCCTCCTCATTTGTCCCAGTGACAAGGATGTCGTCCAGGTAGCACTGGACTCCTGGCAGTCCACTAAAAATCTGATCCATTGCCCTTTGGAATAGAGCAGGGTCCGATGTAATTCCAAACGGAAGGCGGCAGTACCTGTATAGCCCCTTGTGTGTCACAATTGTCAGCAGCTCGTTTGATTTGTCATCGACATGCATTTGTAGATAAGCCTGGCATAAGTCTATTTTGCTGAAATTTTGCCCTCCGGCCAGGCCCGTAAAAAGATCATCAATGAGGGGAAGAGGGTACTGTTCCGCAGACAGCACCGGGTTAATAGTCACTTTAAAATCCCTGCAGATTCGAACAGATCCATCCTTTTTCAGGACAGGAACAATGGGTGTGGCCCATTTGCTCACGCTCACAGGCTCCAGGACTCCATTCTCGACTAAGGCCTCCAAGTTAGCCTCAACTTTTGGCCTAATTGCATAGGGTACAGGTCGGGCTTTGTGAAACTTTGGCTTGCTGTCAGGTTTAATGTCCAGTCTCACGCTGATCTTTTTCATGCTCCCAAGTTCCCCATTGAAGAGTTCTGCATGTTTGTTTAACACTGCAATCAGACCTGACTCCCCTTTTGACATCATGCGGACTGCAGGCCAGTCCAGTGTGATTTTCTCTAGCCACGCACATCCCAGTAGCGATGGGTAATTTCCCTTTACCACATATAGTGGCAGTTTTGCAGTCTGTCCATTCAATTTAACTGTCACCTCAATGGCGCCTCTCATGGCCACGGGTTCGCCGGTATACGTCTTTAGCACAATGTTTGTTGGCTGAAGGGTAAGATGCTTTAGCATTTTGTCGTAGACAGTGTCTGAAACAAGGGACACAGCTGCGCCTGTGTCCACCTCCATCCGCACTGATTGTCCCTCCACCAGTGGTGACACCCAGTAGCCATTTGAATCACCTGCAACCGTCAGTATGTGCACCTCTTCCTCCTCATAGGTGTCGCTCCCCTCTGTTTTGCTTGTTCCATCATACTGCACTGAATGAACACTCTTTTTCCTCTCTTGTCCAAATACAGACATTTTGCTTCCATGCTTCCCAGCTCTGTCTGTTCTTTTTTTACCTCTACAGGCGCGTTCAATGTGACCCTTTTTGCCACAATTTCGGCATTCCAGCTCCGTACACCAGCAGTCATCAGCGTGATGGCCCGTTTTCCCACAATGGTAACATGTGCCGTTCCGCGCACCTTTAGGCTCAGACGACACATTGTGAACTCTCCCTGTTGAACTCAACTGGTGAGCCTCCTTTTCCGCCATCTCAATGGAGACACTAACTTCAATGGCCTTTTCAAGAGTAAGGTTGTCCTCAGTAAGAAGGCGCTTCTGTGTGGCTGCATTTTGCAGACCACACACGAGTCTGTCTCTAATGGTGTCCTTCAGCACCTCCTTGAAATCGCAGTGTTCTGATAACCTTTTTAAAGCAGCAATAAACATCGTCACTGATTCCCCCTCCTCTTGATTCCGTTCGTGAAATCGAAATCTCTCAGCAATAACCAGAGGTTTTGGTGAAAAATGTGCTCCAAGAATTTCCACTAGTTGCTTATATGTTTTAGTTCCTGGCTTATCTGGTTGCACGAGGCTGCGAAGTAAATTGAATGTCTTCGGCCCGATTACACTCAAAAAGGTAGGCACGACCTTTTCATTTGCCACCGCATTCGCCAATACAAAATAGTCAAAACGTTCTGTATATGCGCTCCATTGCTCCACATTTTCATCAAAATCACCGATGTTTCCTAATATAGTAGCCATCTCACGTTTCAAATTAAAATTTCTGTTTACTCACTGCTGTAACGTTAATGTGATGCTGCAATCTCTGTTCCGTTGTTTTGTAGTCAAAAACAAGAAAGTTCCCACAACGCAGATTCATCCGATCCTCGTCGCCACTTGTTGTGTCGGTACCTTTCTACCTAGACACAATTTAGGACTCAGACCTCAGAGATTCAAACATGAAGTGCTTTATTGGAAGGAGAGGAAGTTCTGGCAAGTTCCGAACAAAGAGAGCAAAACTTAACAGAGAACACCCAACCATTTATCTCCTGTGACAGCGCCACCACAGGTGGGAGGAGAACACAAAATACATAACAGGTGTGAGGAATAGCAGGGTCCAGGTGTGAGGAACAGCGCGGGCCGGGTGTGAGGCTTAACGGGGGCCGGGTGTGAGGAATAGCAGGGGCTGGGTGTGAGGAATAGCGGGGGCTGGGTGTGAGGAATAGCAGGGGCCGGGTGTGAAGAATAGCGGGGGCTGGGTGTGAGGAATAGCAGGGGCTGGGTGTGAGGAATAGCAGGGGCCGGGTGTGAGGAATAGCGGGGGCTGGGTGTGAGGAATAGCGGGGGCCGGGTGTGAGGACTAGCGGGGGCTGGGTGTGAGGAATAGCAGGGGCCGGGTGTGAGGACTAGCGGGGGCTGGGTGTGAGGAATAGCAGGGGCCGGGTGTGAGGAATAGCAGGGGCCGGGTGTGAGGACTAGCGGGGGCTGGGTGTGAGGAATAGCAGGGGCTGGGTGTGAGGAATAGCAGGGGCCGGGTGTGAGGAATAGCAGGGGCCGGGTGTGAGGACTAGCGGGGGCTGGGTGTGAGGAATAGCAGGGGCTGGGTGTGAGGAATAGCAGGGGCCGGGTGTGAGGAATAGCAGGGGCCGGGTGTGAGGACTAGCGGGGGCTGGGTGTGAGGAATAGCAGGGGCTGGGTGTGAGGAATAGCAGGGGCCGGGTGTGAGGAATAGCAGGGGCCGGGTGTGAGGACTAGCGGGGGCTGGGTGTGAGGAATAGCAGGGGCTGGGTGTGAGGAATAGCAGGGGCTGGGTGTGAGGAATAGCAGGGTCCAGGTGTGAGGAATAGCGCGGGCCGGGTGTGAGGCTTAACGGGGGCCGGGTGTGAGGAATAGCAGGGGCCGGGTGTGAGGAATAGCGGGGGCTGGGTGTGAGGAATAGCAGGGGCCGGGTGTGAGGACTAGCGGGGGCTGGGTGTGAGGAATAGCAGGGGCCGGGTGTGAGGAATAGCGGGGGCCGGGTGCAAGGAATAGCGGGGGCCAGGTGCGAGGAATAGCGGGGGCCGGGTGTGAGGAATAGCGGGGGCCGGGTGTGAGGAGTAGCAGGGGCCGGGTGTGAGGAATAGCGGGGGCCGGGTGTGAGGAATAGCAGGGGCTGGGTGTGAGGAATAATGAGGGCTGGGTGTGAGGAACATTGGGGGCCGGGTGCGAAGAAGTTCGGGGGCCGGGTGCGAGGAATAGCGGGGGCTGGGTGCGAGGAAGTTCGGGGGGGTGCGAGGAACATCGGGGGCTGGGTTGCATCTAAGGAGCAAACGGGGTTGGGAATGGCGGGAGGCAATCTGCAGAGGATTGCAGGGCGATGGGGCGCGAGGTGGCCGGATGAGCAAGGGGGTGCATGCGGAAGATTGGGGCCGGGAAGAGCACGGGGAAGGCTGGAGCAGCGGGGGGCAGGGGGGAGACCTCATGGAGGCATCGGAGGCCTGGGGGCGAGGGTGATCGGAGGCCTCGTGGGGTGGGGATGGGGAGGCCTGGTGGGGTGATTGGATGCTCTGTGGGGGTTGTCTTTGATCGCGGCGGGTGGGCTAGGCAGGGACCCTGGGATTCAGGAGGTAAGTGTAAAGGCACTTACCCCACTGGATGCAGCAGTTCTCACCTTGCTGTAACTGCAGGGTTTTACGAAGTGTGCAAAACCTGACCAGCTACAGTTAAACACAAAATAGAAGTTAAAGAAGAGGCTTCCAGCCTCATTATAATATTTAAATTGACGTCCCACCTCCTGGCAGTGGGTTGGCTGCCTGCCCCATCCCACCTCCCGTCCCGCCTCCATTAAAACTGGAAGTGGCCGGGTTGGGGGCTGGGTTCAGATATTTCACACTAACTTTTCACATGCCCCAACCCACCTGTTTATTTTTAGGTTAAAATCCCCCCTATCACTTTCACAGAGAAATTGACATCACAGAAACAGGAAGGTCCTCAGGTTGGTAGCTGCAAGGTGTCTCCTGCTTTAACAGCATTCTTTATATCTCCCAGTGCGTCATGGTATGTAACTGGAAGCTACACCAAGTGCAAGTCACTGTTACCTTAATGCTGAGCTTTGTTTTGAAAGCATCCCAATCACAGTATTCGTTTGTGAAGTAAGACTAATTGAAAGAAGAGACTGCAGGGATTTGAGTGGGCCCCAGAGCCAAACTGCTGTCACCTGTCATGAGGCCATTACCATATCTGCTGGCCCAGGCACACCTACCTGGCTATGACTGTAGGGAATTGTTCTGCAGGCTCAGGGTAGCAGCATGCAGCCATTTGCAAATTTGTTCAATAAGAACATAAGAACATAAGACATAGGAGCAGGAGTAGGTCATTTGGCCCCTCGAATCTGCTCCGCCATTCAATAAGATCATGGCTGACCTGACCTTGGCCTCAACTCCACTTCCCTGCCCATTCCCCGTAACCCTTGACTCCCTTACCGTTCAAAAATCTATCTCCACCTTAAATATATTCAATGACCCAGCCTCCACTGTAGTGTATGTAACCGTTCTACCTTTAAGAGAACTATTGTATGTAACCGTCCACCTTTAAGAGAACTATTTTAGGTGTTGCACTACTTTATCTTGGCTGCTGTATACTGTAATACCGGGAGTGACCACACCGGTATATAAGTGCTGTGTAAGGATTTATTGGGCAGATTCGCCCTGACCTTCGAATAGTAAAGTCCTGTTAAAGTTACTCTTGTAGTCTGTGTATTAATTCACCATATAACCCGCAGACTTTACATCCACAGCTCTCTGGGGAAGAGAATTCCAAGATTCACGACCCTCTGACAGAAGAAATTCCTCCTCATTTCTGATTAAAATGGGTGCCCCTTATTCTGAAATTATGCCCCCTAGTTCTAGATTCCCCCACGAGGGGAAACAGCCTCTCTTCATCTACTCTGTCAAGCCACTTCAGGAGAAATTCGGTATCGCCGTTTGGGGCGCTATTATCAGCCAGACGAAAAGTTTAGCGCCCAGCACTAATTATCGCCTCTGATTACAAACTTGGCCTCTATCGCCCCTAGAGGTGATTGGAGCGCTAAATCAGGCGCTACACACCTCTCTTAAGGCGCTAACGTCGAGGAGCGAGGCGCTACATCAGAGCGCTGGCGAAGCTCAGGTGGTGTCAGTTAGCAATGGAACACAGACACACTGGCGCGGCCAGTTCTTAAAGGGGAGGGTCGATCTTGCTGTCCAGCCACACCCTGCTCATTGCAGCCTTGAATTTTGGCTTGGAGAGACCTGTACATCAATTGTGCTGGAACCACCAATGGATAGGCCCAGGGAAAGAGCTCAGCACTTCAGCGACCGGGCCTTGGTGGCTCTGGTTGGCGCTGTGGAGCGGCAACAGACAGTGCTCGACCCACAGAGTGGCAGGAGGCCATTGCCCCGTGAATACAGAAGAGTCTGGAGGGAGGTGGCTCAGCACGTCTCCTCGAGGAGCCTGGTGCCCTGGACCCACACCCAATGTCAGAAGAAGGTCAACGATCTCACTCGGCTGGTCAGGGGGTTTAAAAATCCCAAATTCAAAACACTCATCCAAGACCTATGGCCATCTCATAAAACACACACGCAAATTCCACACCTTGCATACATTAAGGGCTATTCAACTATGAGAGGCACATCAGGCAAGCACATGGCTGCATATTCACTCAGATGCCATCCTTCTTCTTGCAGGGCAAGCTATCTCATAACAGGCGGCAGCAGCAACGGACGGGTGGAGGACCGGCTGACCTACACACCCTCAGCGATTTGGAGGCGCGCGTGCACAGGATCGTTGCCAGCAAGGTCATAGGTGCCGTGGCCATTGGAGAGGTCAATCCCCTTGGGGACAGCAATGGTATGTTCATCAGCTTTCTCTCCTCTCTTATTCCACTTGCCCCTCACAACACCAGCCTTTTACACTTTCAATCCAACTTACTAAATGTCTCCAGTCCTTGCTCCCTTACTGCCCCCCTGTCCTGACGCTAAAACCACTCTTGTACCTCCCTACTTTCAGATAGTGAACCACCAGCTGACCAGCCTGTCCCTCAACCAAGTAGTGGCAGCGACCAGGTGAGGAGGAAGAGGAAGCTGGAGCCTCACTGCCTGCGTCTCCCGAGGGAGTCCATTCTGACACTGGGACCATGCCTTCGCTGGGGGGAAGGGGCTGATGAGGGCGAAGCTCTGGGACCCAGCGGACTGCAGCAACGCCATGGGGGTAGGGAAGCTCGGGGGCCAGCTCCCTGGAGGGCGAGTACGCCAGCAAGTCCTGCTGTACTGGACTCAGAGGAGGACCACGTCATCGCGGTCATGAATAGCCAGGCCTTGAGCATGCACACTGAGCTCATGGGTGCAATGGCAAGGGTGCCCGAAAGCATGGATGGACTGGCTAGGAGTGTGGAGCAGTCCGCTGCAGCACAGGCCAACGCAACGGCTTAGTGCTGCAATTCAGTCATTGGCTGGTGCCATCCAGTCTCAGACTGCTCTCATGCAGTCTCAGATTGATGTAACACAAGGACTGACTGCTGCCATTGTCGCTGGGTCGCCCACATTGCCCCGGGGCTCTCATGGTGCCACAACAGGCCAGCAATCTGTGCTCGAGCAAATTGCTCCGGATGCTGAGGTACTGCACCGTGGGAGCGGTGTTGTGTATGTACCTTTAAGAGAGAACTGTTTTACAGCTCCTGTATACTGTAGTACCGGCAGTGACCACACCTGTATAAAAAGCCGGAGCAGGCTTCTGTACTTCAGTCGTGAGACTACTCTACTCTAGTAAACACCTGTTGATTGTTAAGTTACAGCCTCCGTGTAGTTCTTGGGGAAACATCCTATTTAAAGAATCACAGATCTAACAGTGGCGACGAGTGTCGATTCGAATCTACCTGCAACTCTGCATTTCCCTTCGAGGATTCGCTCCGGGAGGGCGGTGGAAGAAAGTCGAGGCCAGAAGCACGGGCGTCGACCACGAGCAACCGCCCAGTCGTCCGGCAGAGAGTGAACATCGCAGGAGTGGCTGTTGAGAGCCACGACGATCCAGCAACAGACTGGCAACAGGTGCAGCGCACACCCTTCCCGGACAGCGGCGGCGGGAGCCGACCGACGGCGTAGAAAAGCCGAGCAGCGTCGACGGGGTAAGAGAGAGGGTGAAGCACACAGGGCGCGGCCGGGGGTTAAAGAACCGAGCGGCGTCGAGGAAAAACAAGCAGAGAGAGAGAGAGGGTAAAGCAGCAGCCGGGTTCAGGACTGAGCGACGGCAACGGGAAAGGCGCACAGGAGAACACGCAGAGCACAGCCAGGGCTCAAGGGCTGAACCGCGCCTGCGGGGAGAAGAAGGGAGAGCGCGGGAGACGCCATTGAGCCGCGGAGGAGAAGGGAGAGCGCGGGAGACGCCATTTTTTATTGAAGCCGCAGCGGAGAAGAAGGGCGAGCGCGGGAAGGAAGGAAAGCGCGGGAGATGCCATTTTGTTCCAGCGGAGAAGAAGGGAGAGCGCGGGAGATGCCATTTAGACAGTTAAATTACACCCAGGGATGGCGAAGAATGGCAGTATCACGGCGTTCGACAATGAAGTTGAAGATTGGGCGACATATGTGGAACGCATTGAGGTGTACTGCAGGGCGAATGAAGTGCCAGATGCTAGGAAAGCACTGGTTTTGTTAAATTCCATGTGTGCAAAAACTTATGGCTTACTGCGAAACCTGATAACCCCAGAGAAGCCCGTGGAGAAGAATTTCGAAAGTATAGTAGAAATCCTACAGGACCATTTAAGCACCACACCGCTGCTGATAGCAGAAAGATTTAAGCTCCACAAAAGGAACCAGCATAAAGACGAAAGTAATGCTGAGTACTTAACGGAACTGTGCAAGTTATCGAAACACTGCCAGTTTGGAGCGGGACTATCAGATACATTAAGGGACAAGTTTGTGTGTGGGCTTCAAAGTGAAGGAACCCAGAAACGGCTTTTATCAGAAAAGGATCTTACGCTGGACAAGGCTTTCAGCATGGCAGTAGCACACAAAGCAGCCGCACGGGGCACTGCAGAGATACAACGGAGACCACAAGAATATGGCACCAATGAAATGCCATATGGAGCATGGAAGTGTTATCGCTGTGGCAGAACAACACATGATCAGAAGGATTGTTGGTTCAAGGACCAAGTGTGCAGACAGTGTGGAAAAACAGGACACATAGCAAGAGTCTGCAGGTCAGGGAAGAAAACCAACAGCAAGAAATCTCCACAGGAGAAGTACAAAAAGGTACATAAGGTGATGGACAGTAGTTCAGATGAACAGGGAAATGATACAGACTCTGGAAGCAAGGAGCTGGGTTGTCTGAAACTACATAAGGTAACCAAAATGGAGGATCACCAGACTATCTGGGTCACACTCAAGATAGACGGAGTCCAAGTGAAAATGGAATTGGACACTGGATCAGCGCTAACAGTCATAAACCAAAGGGACTACAAGCGGCTATTTCCACATATACCCTTGAAAGCTGCAGAGATTGTCTTGAAGACATACACGGGGCAAAAAGTCTACCCCAAAGGAAAAATAAGGGTGAAAGTGATATACAAAGGCCAGGAAATACCTAAAATGGACCTATATGTATTGCCAGATGGAGGACCACCACTACTAGGACGTGAATGGATCCGGAAGTTACATTTAGATTGGCATTCCATACAGGCACTGAAGGTTGAGGCCAAAAAGGTTGACAACGCTACACCTGGACGAATGTCAAAAATGCTAACTGATGCACAAGAAGTGTTCCAGGAGGGACTCGGAACACTAAAAGGCATAACAGCAATGATTAAAATAGAGGGAAATGCAAGTCCAAAGTTTTTTAAGGCCAGACCGGTGCCTTATGTGATCCGACCAGCCGTTGAAGCAGAGCTGGAAGGGCTGGAATGTTCAGGAGTACTGCCCAAAGTAGACTGGAGCGAGTGGGCTACACCAATTGTCCCTGTAATGAAGAAGTCGTTGAGTAATACGCCTGGGGAACCAAAGAAGGTCCGCATCTGTGGGGATTTTAAGGTGACAGTGAACCCAGTCCTTCACATGGTACAATATCCACTTCCACGGATTAAGGATATTTTCGCCTCGCTATCTGGAGGTAAACGCTTCACCAAAATTGATCTGGCCCAGGCGTACTTGCAAATGGAGGTAGATGAAGCCTCGAAACAATACCTCACGATCAACACTCATAAAGGTCTCTATCAATACAACCGACTGGTGTTCGGGGTAGCAACGGCTCCGGCTATTTGGCAAAGGGCAATGGATCAAGTCCTGCAAGGGATTCCAGGGACCCAGCGTTATTTGGACGACATCCTGGTCATGGGGGAAAATGACAGTGATCACCTCGCCAACCTGGAGCAGGTGCTCACTAGATTAAAGGAATATGGGCTGCGAGCTAATCGCCACAAGTGCGAGTTTTTCCAGAAGCAGATCTCGTATTGTGGCCACATTATTGATGAAGAAGGGTTACATAAGTCTCCTGAAAAGATTGAGGCAGTAGTCAAGGCTCCAGCACCGGAAAATGTGTCACAACTGAGGTCGTTCCTCGGGCTGGTAAACTACTACCATAAGTTCTTACCAAATTTGTCTACAGCACTACACGCACTGAATACCCTACTGCAAATGGGGGTACCATGGAAGTGGAATGACGAATGTAAACGAGCTTTCCAGAAGTGCAAAGAATTGATCACATCAAAAGAGGTGTTGGCCCATTTCAACCCAGCACTACCAATTCGGTTGGCATGTGATGCATCACCCTATGGTATTGGAGTGGTGCTGTCGCACAAATTCCCAGACGGGTTGGAGAGGCCAGTAGCCTTTGCGTCTCGGTCACTAACCTCAGCCGAGCGCAACTACGCCCAGATCGACAGGGAGGCCCTCAGCCTAGTATGGGGAGTAAGAAAATTCAACCACTATCTGCATGGGCAGAAGTTCACCTTGCTGACTGACCACCAACAACTTGTCTCCATCTTTAATCCAAAGAAGGGCGTTCCGGTGATGACTGCACAACGGTTACAAAGATGGTCCCTTTTTCAAGGGGTGAACCAATATGAAATAGAATATAAAGGCACGAAACAGCATGGAAATGCTGATGGGCTATCACGCTTGCCACTGCCTACTGTGGAGGAAGCACCAGCAGTGGACCCTATCGAGATATTTTATTTGTCAATAATTGAACGATTGCCAGTAACTAACGCGGATTTAGAGAAGGAGACCCGCAATGATCCGACATTGTCTCAGGTATATGATTTGACGGTGAGAGGATGGCCAACACATGGCGACTCACTGTTGCCAGCATTCTCATCCAGAAGAGAACAGCTGTCAGTATGCCAGGGGACAGTGATGTGTGGATCCCGAGTGGTAATTCCACCCAAGTTAAGGGAGAGAGTGCTCAATGAGCTTCACGAAGGTCATCTGGGAGGGGTGAAAATGAAAAGCCTTGCTAGGTCTTATGTGTGGTGGCCGGGGATTGAACAACAAATCGAGGACCTAACCAAGAGCTGCTCAGGATGCCAGAAGGTCCAAAATGCACCACCACATGCCCCTCTACACCCATGGGAGTGGCCCTTCTCTCCATGGCAACGGGTGCATATTGATTTTGCTGGTCCATTCATGGACTCAATGTTCTTAATAGCAGTGGATGCGCACTCGAAATGGCCTGAGGTGATAAAAATGTCCTCAACCACTACAGAGAAAACGATTGCAGTCCTACGGACCATATTTGCCAGGAACGGCTTGCCAGAGCAGATTTGCTCTGATAATGGACCACAGTTTGTGTCCGAAGAGTTTTGGAAATTTATGAGAAGGAATGGGGTAAGGCATTACACATCCGCCCCGTATCATCCAGCCACAAATGGATTGGCTGAGAGGTTCGTACAAACCTTTAAAAAGGCGATAAAGGCCATGTGCGATGATGAAATTCCACTACAGCATAAGGTGGACAATTTCCTGTTAGCCTACAGAAATGCGACACATGCAGTTACCAACCAGACCCCGGCCATGATGTTCTTTAACCGAAGGTTGAGATCTCGTCTGGATTTGCTCAGACCAAATGTGCGAAGAAATGTTGAGGATAAACAATTCCAGCACATCAATGAGATGCCGACAAGGAGCTTCAATGTAGGACAACCAGTCTTGGCCCGTGACTACCGAACAGAGAAATGGCAACCTGGAACGATCTGCACACGGCAGGGGCCATTAATGTACACAGTGGATGTCGGGGAGAACATTGTGAGATGCCACGTCGACCAGATCTTAGTGTCACAGGAACGAGTCAACCCCATGTCTCGCGTACCTGGGGATGAACCCGACATACCGGTAGCATCTACCTCAGAAACATTAGCAGTGGAAACTGATGAACTAACCGTTGAAAGGGGGCCAGAATCGCCTCCGCACCAAGAACAAGAACCTCAGGGAAGGCGCTATCCAGAAAGGATCAGGAAGCCGCCCCAAAGACTGAATTTATAAATGGACTATTTTCAGTTAATGTTGCATGTTAAAAATGTTAATTGTTAAATGAATGTTATGGTACTGTTAATCTAAAAGGGGAGGAATTGTTGTGTATGTACCTTTAAGAGAGAACTGTTTTACAGCTCCTGTATACTGTAGTACCGGCAGTGACCACACCTGTATATAAAGCCGGAGCAGGCTTCTGTACTTCAGTCGTGAGACTACTCTACTCTAGTAAACACCTGTTGATTGTTAAGTTACAGCCTCCGTGTAGTTCTTGGGGAAACATCCTATTTAAAGAATCACGGATCTAACAAGCGGCAGTGTGTCGGTCGAGCAGGAAGCTGCTGTCTTCTCTCAGGATGACAGCATTCCTGCTCCCACCACTGTCACTTCCCCATTGCACTTGGCACCGCCTGCAACACAGCCAGCCCAGACTGCTGCCGCCCATGCAAAGCTGGTGCAGTCTGCAGCCGGTCCCTCCAGGCCCAGAGCTGGTCGAGGCCGTCCTTCAAGGGCAACTGTAGTCTCTGCATCTGACATTCAGCAGCTTTGCTGCAGCCACTGGGACCCCATTACGGAGGAGCAATAGGGTGGGAAGGGGGTAAGTGCGCAGGGGATGGAGATCACCTTCGAAGGGCAAACAGTAGGAGGTCTAAATAAATGGTGGAAATGTTTGTAGTAAAGGTCGAGGTTCGTGTGATTTCATTTGTTTACTGTTTTGCCGTTTATCTCCAATTTGTGAGAACGACTTCTGTTACTTCATGATTTGTTGTGTTTGTTTCTAATTGTTTGTCCTGAAAAAAATGACACACACAGAGTTTGTTAAAGAAAAAAGTTTTTGTATTCAAAATTTACATTTTTGGCCTTTGCAATCATTCCCGCGTTGGCCAGCGTTAGGGGGTTGCTTTCCATGATGTTGTTCTCCATGCCAGAAGCCATCTTCGGAGTAGGGGCTAGAAGCGACTTCTTATCAGCCATTAACGGACGGCCCATGCAGTGGCAACATTTTGCACCTCCCTCCCACGTTGGCGGTGCTGCTGCTGATCATCCTCCTCATCTTCCTCCTCCTCATCCTCCTCATCTTCCTCCTCCTCCTCCTCCTCAGGTGGTGCACCAATTCCTGGTGGCATTGGTTGGGCCCTGAGGATTGCCAGGTTGTGAAGCATGCAGCACACAACTATGAAGAGGGAGACTTGCTCAGGAGAGTACTGCAGGGCTCCTCCTGAGTGGTCCAGACAGTGGAACTGTTGCTTGAGCACGCCGATCGTCTGCTCAGTTATGTTCCTGGTGGTGATATGGTTCTCATTATACCACAGCTCAGCAGGGGTGTTGGGGTTACGGAGCGGTGTCATCAGCCAGGTGCAGAGTGTATAACTCTTGTCTCCAAGGAGCCATCCACTTCAGTGACGCGGTGCCTGGAAAAGGTCTGGCACACCAGTCTGGCGCAGGATGAAAGCATCGTGGCTGCTGCCAGGATAGCGGGCATTGACGGCGAGTATGAGCTGTCTGTGGTCACAGACCAACTGCACATTTGAATGGCAACCCTTGTGGTTTCGGAAAACCTCTGCATTTTCATGCGGTGCACACAATGCCACATGTGTGCAGTCAATGGCACCCTGCACCATGGGGAAGCCCACTATCCTAGCAAAGCCACATGCACGTTCATGCTGTTTGGCCCGGGTGATGGGGAAAGAGATGTACTGGCATCTCCTTTTATACAGGGCATTTGTCACCTCCCAGACACAGCAATGGACAGCGAACTGGGAGATATTGGCGATGTCCCCAGTAGAAGCTTGAAAGGAGCCGCTGGCATAAAAATTCAGAGCCACTGTCACCTTCACTGCCACCGACAAAGACGTCCTGGTCCTCAGTTGAGGCTGCAGATCTGGTTGCAGTAGATGGCAGAGCTCAGTGAACACCTCCTTGCTGAAGCGTAACCTGCACAAACACTGCTCCTCAGACAAATGAAGGTATGAGAACTGCTCCCTGAATACCCTCGGAGGGTAAGGTCTCCTGTGCAGAGGCCTGTTGGCTCTCCTCACTCTGGCCATGTTTGCCACTCTCTCTCTGCGTCTCTGTTGCCTCTGATTCTGCAGCTGCAGGACGACGCCCCGATTCAGTGCATAGTCTCTTCTAAATCACTGCAATGAAGGTCAAATCAAAATGAACCTGCAAAGTGCTGCTCAGGACCCAAAATTCCTTCACAGAGTGTTGAATCTCTCCAGAAGTCTCTCTCCCTCTCAGAATGTGTGGTGTAAAAATGTCGCCGACAAAAAAAGGCAGAAGTGGCCGCCTTTAAATAGTGTATCCCAGCCCCTTCCCAACTGCAAAACATTCCCCTCTACCTGTCGTTGCTAGCGGCAGGCGGAAAGGCAAGGGCCACCACTCAATATCCGGTCCGGGGCGCTACCGGGGCATTGCACGCTCTACTGACGTCACGATCTGTGGGCGCAGGAGATCGTGGTGGTAGTGTTTCTCACCGCCGCAAAATGTCTGGTCAATTTTGCAACCGGCACTAACATCGCTGCGCTCGGGCGGTAACTTCCTAGCGCCCCGTTAGTGCCCCCTGGAGGCACTAATGGGAGGCGCTAAGAAACCAAATTTTCCCCCCTATATGTTTCAATAAGATCCCCTCATTCTTCTAAATTCCAATGAGCATAGGCCCGGCCTGCTTAACCTTTCTTCATAAGACAACCCTCCAATGCAAATATATCCTTCCTTAAATAAGGAGACCAAAACTGTACACAGTACTCCAGGTGTGGTCTCACAGTTGTAACAGGACTTCCATACTTTTATACCCCATTCCCTTTGCAATAAAGGTCAACACTCCATTTGCCTTCCTAATTACTTACTGTACCTGCATGCTAACTTTTTGTGATTCATGTACAAGGACCCCCAGATCCATCTGTACCTCAACATTTTGTAATCTCTCCCCATTTAAATAATAATTTGCTTTTTTATTTTTCCTAGCAAAGTGGATAACCTCGCATTTCCCACATTAAACTCCATCTGCCAGATTTTTGCCCACTCACTTAGCCTATCTATATTCCTTTAGAGATTCTTTGCGTTCTCCACACAACTTGCTTTCCCACCTATCTTTGTATCATCAGCAAATTTGGCTACATTACATTCGGTCCCTTCATCCAAGTCAATAATATAGATTGTAAATAGTTGAGGTCCCAGCACTGATCTCTGCTGCACCCCACTAGTTACAGTTTGCCAACCTGAAAATGACACATTTATCCCAACTCTCTGTTTTCTGTTAGTTAGCCCATCCTCTATCCATGCTAATATATTACCCCCAGCCCGATGGGCTCTTATCTTGTGTAGTAACCTTTTACGTGGCACCTTATCGAATGCCTTCTGGAAATCCAAATAAACAACATCTACTGGTTCCGCTGCTACCCTGCAACCACTTTGCACCAATAGAGACAGCTCTGCCAGTACAGGTAAGGTTACCACTGTAAGCTTTTTATTTTGACTGGCATTAAATTGATAGCAAGACCAATTCTTTTGAAACAATTTGGAATAAGTTTATTAAACACACACACTCATACACATCAAACAATAGCCTACTGGTATCTATGGACTCTACTTGATTACAACAGGTAAGGTAATGGGTTAGATTTACACAGACGTGCACTTCCCTGAGTCTGTGAAGGAATAGCCATATTCAGAAAAATACACCATCCTATGAACAGAATTTTGATTTATTAAAGCATGACATACTGGGTCTGGAAGTCTGGAAGCCTTAACAATCAAAAACTGTAAACAGCATACAGGCTTTTGAGATAAGATGAGTTGTTGATACTGAAATAATAGCCCTATTGAAGCAGCGGGTTGGAGATTCCAGGAAGTCTGCAGCTTGGAAAGAACACAATAGCTATACCCAAGATAATTGTCATAAACCAACACTTTGGAAAGAAACACAGAACATTAAAGAAACATGTGCCTTTGTAAAAATGACATCAAGTAAAAGAAACACCTGACATCAAATGAAATAAGAAGACAATGTTACAACCAACTGAGGCAAATAAGAATTGCATAGATCACCCTGGTTGAGGTGTTTTTAATTTACACGTTGTAAAAAGAATTGCACAGAATGCCTTCATAAAAATAGTATCAAATGAAACACAGGAGGCACTAGCAATCACATTGTTTTGTGTTGAAATTGAAACACCTAGGAGATACAAAGTCTGGGTTGTAACTAGTTGAGGTGTTCTAAATGCAAAAGATACAAACAGGGGACTTTGATAAAAATGGAATCAAATAGAACCACTGCTGTCACATTGTTTTTATGATAAGCTTGAGACACTTACACAGCAGACATAATTCTGCAAGGTAACAGCTGAACTGACTGTAAGAATAGAAGGAGTCAACAGAAAAATGACTAGAGATAATTAGCTTACATCAGCAGAAAACTTCAAATGATATACCACTGCAGAAAGGGTATAAATATAGAACTTTCAAATGGGAAGATAGAATTCGCTGAAAGGGGCAAAGCAATTCTCACACTTCAGAGGCAGGCTCTGTAAGTTTTTAACTCTTTCAGTCTCGGGGATCAAAGGTATTTGATTTTGGTGGATATTCTGGAATAAGAATAAAAAATGTAAAAATGTAATGAAGTTAAGATTTGAGAATAAGGATCTCTGATAATAAGAATTGTAAGTTTTTGCATTTGGAACTGTTAATGTTGCGATTGAATCACCAGCTGTAAGTTACATGTTGGTTCTTTAATAAATCTATATTTTTTTAGAATTGTCTCACATAGTACTTCTGTATCAAACTTGTGAACTCAATATCTGTATACTCTTTAGTGAGGAGTTGCAGAATTCTGTGGGAATTTTCTGGACGCTCATAATATCCGGAAGGTTACAGTCTAGTTAAACTTATTAAAAGTGCTATCTGGAGAACGGTAACATCATTAGGTCATTCCTTTCCTTTAGTGAAAGATAGTCTGAACCTTTAGACCTAATTAAGCGTCTTTAGGATTCGGCCACCTCTAACTTTAGTTGAGAGTGAACGTCTGGGGAATACGCCTGATCTGGGGTAGCCCGAAAGGGGCTAGGACTAGTAACAATCCTTTCAAGTCAAGCAATGCACATGGCCTTTTTCCTTGCTTCTTGGTCTGGTCTGTAGAGGGAGGGCTTCCTGCTTTTCCACGTGGTCATCCAGAGAGAGAGAGAGAGAGAGATCTTTTTAAGTCCATTGTCTCTAGTCTAAATTGCTAAGACCCCAGGATTGGGTCTTAGTTTCATAGCAGTTCTTGATTGACTTTCCTTTGAACATGTGTCTGTCTGCAGTGGCTGGTGCCATTTCTTGATTAAGTTAGTTTGTTAACACCTTTTAATGGCTCTTGAGTTTTGATGGTGAGTTTTGATGGTGAGTCTCTGTGAGGGCTTATCCTGTTATGCAGGTTTCCTTTGTTAAGTTTCGCGTCATTGCCTTGAGCAGGGAGATCCATACACTTCAAAAATTCATCTTTATTACATACATTTTATTTTAATAATCTTGAGTCCATCATGCATACAAAACATATATTTTTATTCTTACACCACTGCATTCAAATTTTTTGAACTTCACCTCCTTCTAGGCTAGAATAGAGATTATCTGCTAATTTGCCAACCACAAATGTATGAAACAAGTGTCTAATGTTTTGGTAAGTATAGACTAGCACCAGGAGCATGACACATTGAAGGGATATTTACCAATCCTAACCCTTTTAGGGCTACCCTGGATCAGGCGTATTTCTCAGACATTCACTTTCAACTAAAGTTTGAGGTAGCCGCATCCTAAAGACGCTTAATTGGGTTTAAAGGTCCGGGCTATCTCTCCCTAAAGGAAAGGAACAACCCAAGAATGTTACCGTCCTCCAGATAGCGCTTTTAGTAAGTTTAGCTAGACTGTAACGTCTCGGATATTATGAGGGTCCTGAAAACTCCCCCAGAATTCTGCAACTCTTCGCCAAAGAGCTTACAGAGATTGAGTTTGCGAGTTTTTGATACAGAAGTCTTATGTGAGACAATTCTAAAAATATATAGAGATTTATTAAAAGAACGAACATGCAATTTACAGTTGGTGAATCAGTCAATCGCAACATTAACAATTCTAAAAAGAGAAAACATACGATCTTTTTAACAGCGAATCTTACTTTTAAATCTTAATTTTGCTACAGTATTACAATTCTTAAAGTTCTCGTATACAGGATATCTATCAATATCAAATACCTTTGATCCCCGAGGTACAAAGAGTGGTAGACTACAGCGCCGCCTCTGAAGCCGAGAAATGCTTTGCCCGATTAAAGCAAGTCTGATATTACATTTGAGAGTTCAATATTTATACCCTTTTCCAGTGATGTTTCCTTTAAGGTTTTCTGCTGATGCAAGTTAATTATCTCTATTCATCTTTCTGCCGACCTCTGCAATTCTTACTGCCACATCAGCCAGAATCTTGTCTCATCTCCAGGTGTTCTAGGGTCACCATATAAAAACGGTGTGAACGGCAGGTGTTCCTTATTTTATGTCACCTTTACGAGGGCAGATGTTCCTTATCTTCCATGCCATCTTTACGAAGTTTAAGTTAGAACACCTTATCCAGGGTGAACCATTGTTTTGTTCCCAAAAGGTCAGCTTATCGGAGCCATGCACCTTCTGTTTCTATAAGGTTATTTGTGAAGGGTCAACAACTGTCTTATCTCAATAGCCAGAATGCTTTCATAGCTATTTCATAGTAGGTTTCTAAATTTCCAAACCCAGTTTGTCATGTTTTAATAAGGCCAAAACTCCTTCATAAGATAGTGTATTTTTCTGAATGGGTTATATGGCTTATTCCTTCACAACATCTACCCAATGTCAGCACACTGCTGTATTTCCTCAAGTACAGCAAGTTCTAAGATAATGTCCATAATGTTCCTGCTTCTTCTTTGCCACCACTAGTTGTTCCTCATTACCTGTGCCTCGGGACTCACTTAGTGCTATTTCCTCAATCTTACTAACTTTTCATGCTCTAGTGCTTGCAAATATTGATGAGACAGATGCAGAATGTTGTTTGCTGCTACGTTTTCCTGGCCCACTGCCAGTCCCGGCTGGCTGCTTTTCCAGTTCTACAATGACAAAAAAATGACAAATGTTACAATGGTGGTTCAAAGACATGCCTTCCAAAAATAGCTGGACTTCCAGTAACTAAGAGTGTGAGCTGTTTGTGTTGTGTGTATGCTTGCTTGAAAGGAAGTAAGAAGGGGGAACATCACTTAAGAACTGGGTTGTACAGACTATCACTAGGAGGAGGCTCTTACCTTTAAGTGGCCACATCTCTTACAATTTCTCTATAATGCCTTTGTGCATGCCGTGATTACACTTACGCTCAATTTCCAACTCTCACCATGCCGACAACCTTGCCAAAACTAGACCCAGTATGGACCAGAATAAATTACATGTGTTGACCCTGGAAATTCCCAAGAGTTTGGCATTCTGTAAAAGTGGTAGGTGTAAAGCTTTATTACCAGGACACGAAAATTCACCCTTGACAATCCAATTAATCCAGATTTGAATAACTTCAGCAGTAAATTTATCACATTTAAGGAACATTTTCTTTTAACATTTTTAGCAATGAGGTTTCTTGGTTTCATCTAAGAAGAAATCGAAAACATGTCATATTAGATATCATTCTTATCTAATAGGCCAAAGCAATTCATTTGTACATATTCAGTTTGGTTCACCTATTGGAAAAGTTATATACAGTGAGTACTTAACAAGAATACCTGTGTATTTTGTCTCAGTGGGGTAGACTTTCCACAGGGGTTCTCCTGATCATCCACTGTAATTTCGGTGGAAGATCCACAGAAATCCTGGAGAAACAGTGTAAATTCCAGGATTCCGTGGATCTTCTGCCGAAGTTACAGCAGATGAACAGCAGAAACTCTGCGGAAACCATGTCAAGGATCTCTGTCCTATATCTTTCTTGAAATGTGCATATAATGTCTGTTTATTTCTGGCTGCAAATCTATCTTTTTATTGTGTGTATTTTTAGACAAAAAGAACTTGCATTTATCATGTTCTCAGGGTGTCCTTGAATGCCCTGCAGCCAACTGATTACTCTTGAAGTAGAGTCACTGTTGTTATGTAAGCAAATGCAGTAGCCAATTTGCACACAGCAAGGTCCCACAAACAGCAAATGTTTGACCAGAGCATCTATTCTTTGTGGTGTTGATTGAGGGAGGAATGTAGTTTAGGACACTAGGGGAACTCTTTGAATAGTGCCATAAGATCTTTTAGCATCTGCCTGAGCAGGAAGTTTAACATCTCATTCGTTAATTTAAATGGAAGGAAAATCAGCGACTCAGTTATGGGCATGTGATCCTCCCCACCTGATTTTCCTCTCTGTGCTGCACCCAGGCAATGCTTTATACCCAGGTACTAAAAATAAAAATCTACTCCATGGTCTTTGGGGTACCTAATAGGCATTAGAGACCTTATCATTTTTGAACTGTCATGAATTTGGGATAGATGGGGGGTAATTAATTTTAATGCATTTCATTTTAATCTAAATAAAATACTGTCAAAATACAGCTTGAGTGCTTTCCTTTGTTAACTGCTACACTCACATTCAGAGCTTAATTAAAGTTTAAAGAAGAGAATGACTGAATATGTAATTGCACTTCTTGGACATACATAAAAATAATGTCCTAGCTGGGTGATGCATTTGCTATTCTAATTACATCACAAATTAAAGCAATTTTTCCACGCAGGGTACATTTCCAGAGCACACAGCTTTCTATTTTTATACTTAGCACAGTGCTTTTCCTGACAACTATGTATTTAAGCTATTTTGGACTCCCCACAGTTTGGTATAGCAGATATCCTGTACAAGTTGAATTTCTGCCCTCCATTTTATTAGTATGTATTATTGTGTAGCTGGTTTTTTTCCTAGTGTTTTCTGTGCCATGCCTTTTTTATCTGGTTATTTAAGTATCACCAAATGCTTTGCATTCAATAATATTTTCATTTGAAATGTACTTTCTTTCCAGTGTAATTTATATGTATTATAATCATTATATTCTATGAAAAATGGGTGGGATCAATCAGTTGCTCATTTCCAGACTGGAAAAAAACCACTTCAACCAAGAACACGGTTGTAACAGTTTATCTTGTTCAATAAAAAAAAAAGCATGTGGATATTTTGTTGAGATGGATAAAGAACAGTGTAGAAAACTGGTATTGATAAAAAAGATCATTTGTAGGCATTACTTCCAGAAGACCAATAAGAATAAAAGCAAGTGAGACAGAATTTTAAAGATTAGCAACCCAACATTGCTTTATAAATTTAACACAAAATCGTTGTCAGTAAATACCAGTAGAAAGCAACGACTAAAGTATTTCCTGTTTGCTTTGAGCATTGCTGCTCCTACAGAAATGGATTAACTAATACCAAGTACATATTGCCATATATAACTTTCTCAACCCTCTGTATCCTCCCCTCACCCCCATCCCACACCCAACACACATGGCACCCCAACACAATCCTCCTCACACCCTTACCTAGCCCCATCCACATATCTCCACCCCGCTCAACTGCCCCCTAGCCTGACCTGGAAGCTGGTTTCCCAGCTTTAAAAATATTAATGTAAACAATAGAATTTAATGTTGGTGAATGTTTTAGAGCAAGATCCCACTTACTGCTGCCTGTTCACTAACAGCCATAGAGTTTGAGGGGTACACTTCTGATAAAGTATCAATACCTTCTAGGTTACATTAACCATTGAAAGTGTGTTGGGAAAGATCTTCACATTAAGGTGGAAGGTCTGGAGAGGATTGATAAATCCTATTAGAAGAAGGAACGATGAGAGTTTCTGGGCTCGAATTTCCCAGCCCCAAGGAGGCGGGTTTGGAGGCGTGCGAGTTGTTAAAATCGTCAAAACTGGCGGGCGGGCCCGTTCCTGCCTCCGAGCAATTTTCCCAAGTGCGTGTTTTCTGACCCGCTTTCCATCGGCCCTTAACAACCACTTTGTTGCCTCTATAATCCCATTTTGAGAGGCCTTTCCAATTTTAATACATTTCCCCCATCCTACACGCCTCCTCTGGAACTCGCCAGGTAATCCTGGCGGCCTCACTAGTGGATTGCTTACGAACAGCTGCAGCTCCACCATTTCTTTTCCGAGTGCTTCTGTGAGGTGCAACCCCTGTGGCTTCAGCAGAGGTAGTTGCAGGCTGCTCACTTCCCTGCTGCGACTGCTTAGACACTTTTGGCAGACGTCCTCTGGGCTTTGGAGCCTGTGAGAGCCCCACCAAAGACTGGTCCTCCGGCAACTGTGCAGGGGCAGACTCGGCCATCGGGATCTGAGGAATCATCTGGGGCTCTGACTGAGGGGGAGGCAATGGGGGAGAAGTGGGAGTGCTTTGTGAAGAGCCCCCACTTCCATGTCCCCTCACACCATCATCCCTCTCATGGGCCACCCGCACTTCCCTGCCAGCAAGGAGCTGGCGAGCACCTTACTGCACTGCACTGGGACAATGAAGGCCCAAATTTACATTTACATCCCTCTAAACGAGGTCTATGAGTGTCTGCCATCTGTTGTCCACAGTTAGCATGTGCTCGTGTGACTGGCGGATTTGCTGCTCTATGCAGGGTGCCATCCTTTCCATGGAACAGCACATCATCGCCATCGCCGGCACCATGGTGGCGCTCATGTTGGAGATGGACTCCTCAATTCTCTGCATATTTGCAAAAGCTGCCAGAGCCTCATGTAATTGTAGCTGACTCTCCAAGGTCACCCTCTTTCTCGATGGACCCCGAGGCTCAGTGTCTGCATGCAGCTCAGCAGAGCTTGGAGCGTCCTGCTCCCTCTGGCGAGGAGTCCCCACTGCTGTCCCTGTCAACTCCATCTGCTCCTGCTCACTTGTGAAGTGTGAGACACCAGGTGACAACACTACTCTATGTCTCGCTGAACCCTCCAAGGTGTGCGTATCTGCGCTGATGCTGGGTGTGCTTGGGTCTGCTGACGCTGCACCCTCAGAGGCTGGAGCTTACTCTGAGGAGTCGTCTTCCTCCTGTGGCTGGACTGTGGTGTGGGGGGGGTGGTTGGGCACTTGATGGACCTGTGCGAGAGTAAAGAGATGAATTAGAAGTGTTATATTAAGAATGGGTAACGTTACCGTTATGCACATGATGAAAATTCACTGGCTGCTGACGTCAGTTAGCATATGAGTGACTGTTGTATGCCATGTGGCTGTATGAGATATAATTCTGTCACCAGGTTGCTGGGCTGTCCCCCTCTCTCCGTCTCCCACCTCCAGCAGCTCTACAACTCGCGATATCTCCAGGGCCCTGTAAGGGGTGGTGTGTGTGGTCAGCTTTGCCTCTGACTCCTGAGTGGTTTGAATTGCTCCCACTCCCTTGGTTCTAGACTTTGGACTTATTTGGGGGTTGTAATGAAATTGCAACAGACAACTGAGTTGGTGAAAAGAACTTGGATTTTATTTGAGACAAGAAAATATACACAACACAATAATCTTATCACTCTAAAAGGGGGAACACTTCGGAATTTGCAAGGGAGAACAACAATAGACTGAATACTTCACCCCTCCCAATCCCACTACACTAACTAGGTTGGACTCCAGAGGACCAGGGAAAATGCTCACCAAATGACTTTCTTGACAGGTGTAGAGGTTCGCGATTTCGGGGTTCTCTAGGTGTGGTGGTTGGGGCCTGCCATACCCCAGATGTGGTAGAAGACTTCACCTGCATTGCATTTTCAGTCTTCGCGTGTCCGCTGATGCGGTCGGGTGTGTATTGGATCTATCGGGTAAGTACTCAATTTCCTTTGGTCAGAAATAGGGTTTAGAGTCTTTTCATCAAATCTTACCCAGGGTTAAGTCAGAATAGTTTATGGAGCGGAAACAAACTTGCAAATCCTCGGTTTCTTCCAGATTGGTTTCTTGTTGGTCGCAGTGGCCCAATATTACCTAGTTGTTGGTAATATTGTCAGTTGTTTGTTTCTTGGGGCCCTTGGTTGCCGCGATTCCTTTCTCCTTTCCTTCCGCTCTCCTTCTGTTGTCCTTCCGTCGATTGATTGTGTTCAACTGAAAAAGCAGGCCCCAATTATACCATTTGAGACCTTGCTTATCTGCCCACCAAATCTTCTCTGGCCCATTGTCATTTTTGGCGGGCTCGTTAACATTAATAGTTTTAAAATATTTTAACGGGTTTCAAGCTGGCCCCATCTATCTTAATTGTAAACTAGTGTAAACTAGGTTCGGGATGGTCCATCCAAACCTAAATTGGCTTTAAATGACTGTTTAATCTTTGTACCGATTAGTAAGTTTTGTCTTCTCCTGCTGGGGTCAGGGTCCCTTTTGTTGATCAGTGGCATGTACTGCATTATGCATACTCTTGATGGCTCTGTAATTTTGGCGGGAACTGCTCTTCCGTAGGCCTATTGTCATTTATGTGAAATGACTGAGACAGTTCAGAACATTCCCAGACAGTTTGGCCTATGCCAATACTCAAACTGTTTGTTTTACAGAGGCCCATCCCAACTCCTTTGTCACAGCCTTCACAGGCCTGGACATGCCCTTTTAAAATAACCGAAATCCCGGGGTTTTAACTCTAAGCCCCTTTTTGGCCCAGCATTCTTTAAAACAGTCCAACAATCTCTTCTTTGGGGTAATCTTCTTGGTTTGAGGGAATCTGCAGAATTTTTGCGAACCTTACACCCCTTCCTCTGCTGGAGTCAGTTGCGTGTCTCCGGTGTGCTCTGGACTCTTTTCTCCTGCAAGGAGGGAAAGAAGAGAAGTTTGAGTGAGAGTGATGGAATGAGTGTAAGGAATGGATGGGTTACATCTGTAGAGGTTGACTATAAGGGAGTGGTGTGCCAATGCCAAATGGCCTCCTACTGTGGTGTTGGTAGCTATGATTGGATTAGGATGAGGGTGAGTGTGAGGGGTGGTATGTACATAGAGAGACAGGGATGGCTGGACCTGGAAGTTATGTTGTTGTGAGGAATGATGTGCAGGAGTAGGCTTGGGAAGGCAGAGCGATGGGGATGTGGTGACAGGCACATCATCAACAACAACAACAACTTGTATTTATATAGCACCTTTAATGTAGTAAAATGTCCTAAGGCACTGCACAGGAGTATTTTAAGACAAAAAATTTGACACCGATCCACATAAGGATAAATTAGGGCAGGTGACCAAAAGCTTGGTCAAAGAGGTAGGTTTTAACCCCAGCCCAACACACACACTATGAGTCCAGGCGAAAGCCACCAGACAGTAAACACAAACAAGGCTGACATCGTAATACTCATAGACTCAAATGGGAAATTTCTATGGGAGAAAAAGCTCTTCCCTAGAAGTAAAGTAGAAAAGATCTGGTGCCCAACAACAGGCAGAGCCATGGGATGGCTGACCAAAACCCGATTAGGCTCCCCCCAATCATAGAAATGACAACAGAGAAGGTCATAGACTTAGGTAGCAGTGGGGGAATTAAAAAACAGAATGTGTCAGGAAGGGACAGAAGGTATGGAGTAAAAAGTAAAGTACTAAAAAGGGAAAAAACAGGAACTAAGTGTTACAAAACATATTTGAAAGTTCTTTATCTGAATGCACGTAGCATTCGTAACAAAATGAATGAGTTAACGGCACAAATAATGACATATGGGTATGATCTTGTGGCCATTACAGAAACATGGCTGCAGGGTGACCATGACTGGGAATTAAACATACCAGGTTATTTAACAATCAGGAAGGACAGGCAGGAAGGGAGAGGAGGTGGGGTGGCTATGTTAATAAAGGAAGGAATCACTATAATACAGAGAAATGATATTGGGTCAAAGGAGCACGATAGTGAAACAGTTTGGGTGGAGGTAAGGAATAATAAGGGGAAAAAAACACTAGTGGGTGTAGTCTATAGGCCTCCGAACAGTTGCAACTCTGTTGGACGGAGTATTAATCAGGAAATAGTTGAGGCTTGTAATAAGGGAACAGCTATAATTATGGGGGATTTTAATTATCATATTAACTGGACAAATCAAATTGGGCAGAGCAGCCTTGAGGAAGAGTTCATTGAGTGTATTAGGGATGGGTTTCTTGAGCAGTATGTAACTGAACCGACCAGGGGGCAAGCAACCTTAGATTTGGTCCTGTGTAATGAGACAGGATTAATTAAAAATGTCCTAGTAAAGGATCCCCTTGGAATGAGTGACCATAACATGGTTGAGTTCCATATTCAATTAGAGGGTGAGAAGGTTGGATCTCAAACAAGCGTGCTGAGCTTGAATAAAGGAGACTATGAAGGTATGAGAGCGGAATTAATGAGAGTGGACTGGGAAAATAGATTAAAGGGTAAGACGGTACATGACCAGTGGTGTACATTTAAGGAGTTATTTTACAACTTCCAAAAAAAATATATTCCACTGAGGAAAAAAGGGTGTAAAAGAAAAGATAGCCATCCGTGGCTAAGTAAAGTAATTAAGGATAGTATCCGACTAAAAACAAGGGCATATAAGGTAGCCAAATCTAGTGGGAGGATGGAAGATTGGGAAGTCTTTAAAAGACAGCAAAAAATAACAAAAAGATTGATTAAGAAAGGGAAGATAGATTATGAAAGTAAATTAGCAAAAAATATAAAAACAGACAGTAAAAGTTTCTATAGTTATATAAAAAGAAAAAGGGTGGCTAAAGTAAATATTGGTCCCTTAGAGGATGAGACCGGGAAATTAATGGTGGGAAACATGGAGATGGCAAAAACACTGAACAATTATTTTGTATCAGTCTTTACAGTAGAGGACACTAAGAATATCCCAACACTGGACAAACAGGGGGCTCTAGGGGGGGAGGAACTAAATACAATTAAAATCACTAAGGAAGTGGTACTTGGTAAAATAATGGGACTCAAGGCGGATAAATCCCCTGGACCTGATGGCTTGCATCCCAGGGTCTTGAGGGAAGTAGCGGTAGGGATTGTGGATGCATTGGTAATAATTTTCCAAAACTCACTGGACTCAGCAAAGGTCCCGGCAGATTGGAAAACTGCTAATGTAACACCATTATTTAAAAAGGGTAGTAGGCAGAAGGCTGGAAACTATAGACCTGTTAGCCTAACATCTGTGGTTGGTAAAATGTTAGAGTCCATTATTAAGGAGACAGTAACGGGACATTTGGATAAACACAATTTAATAGGGCAAACTCAGCATGGTTTTATGAAGGGGAAGTCATGTTTAACAAATTTGCTTGAGTTTTTTGAGGAAGTAACATACAGGGTGGATAAAGGGGAACCAGTGGACGTAGTGTATTTAGACTTCCAAAAGGCATTTGACAAGGTGCCACACAAAAGATTATTGCTCAAGATAAAAAATCACGGGATTGGGGGTAATATTCTGGCATGGGTGGAGGATTGGCTCTCTAACAGAAAGCAGAGAGTTGGGATAAATGGTTCGTTCTCAGATTGGCAACCAGTAACTAGTGGTGTTCCGCAGGGGTCAGTGCTGGGTCCCCAACTCTTTACAATCTATATTAACGATTTGGAGGAGGGGACCGAGTGTAACATATCAAAGTTTGCAGATGATACAAAGATGGGACGGAAAGTAGTGAGTGAGGAGGACATAAAAAACCTGCAAAGGGACATAGACAGGCTAAGTAAGTGGGCAGAGATTTGGCAGATGGAATACAATACTGGAAAGTGTGAAGTTATGCACTTTGGCAGGAAAAATCATAGAGCAAGTTATTATCTTAATGGCAAGAAACTGGAAAGTACTGTAGTACAAAGGGATCTGGGGGTCCTGGTGCACGAAACTCAAAAAGTTAGTATGCAGGTGCAGCAAGTGATCAAGAAGGCCAATGGAATGTTGGCTTTTATTGCTAGGGGGTTGGAATATAAAAACAGGGAGGTATTGCTGCAGTTGTACAAGGTATTGGTGAGGCCGCACCTGGAATACTGCATACAGTTTTGGTGTCCATACTTAAGAAAAGACATACTTGCTCTCGAGTCAGTCCAAAGAAGGTTCACTCGGTTAATCCCGGGGATGAGGGGGTGGTCATATGAGGAGAGGTTGAGTAGATTGGGACTCTACTCATTGGAGTTCAGAAGAATGAGAGGCGATCTTATTGAAACATATAAGATTGTGAAGGGGCTTGATCGGGTGGATGCGGTGAGGATGTTCCCAATGATGGGTGAAACTAGAACTAGGGGGCATAATCTTAAAATAAGGGGCTGCTCATTCAAAACTGAGATGAGGAGAAACTTCTTCACTCAGAGGGTGGTAGGTTTGTGGAATTTGCTGCCCCAGAAAGCTGTGGGAGCTACATCATTAAATAAATTTAAAACAGAAATAGATAGTTTCCTAGAAGTAAAGGGAATAAAGGGTTACGGGGAGCGGGCAGGAAATTGGACATGAGTCTCGGTTCGGAATGGTCATGGCCCTGTGGGTAGTGGAGCGGGCCCAGGGGCCGTGTAGCCTTGTTCTGCTCCTACTGTGTTCTAATTCTGTTAGATTTCAGGAGGTGGTTTTATTCCTGTTCCTGGCTGGGGTGGAGATCGCCTTTACAGAAGGTAAGTACTGTAGAAAATATAGGGACAGAGTGATCTCCTGGAAGAATTTCGATCGCCTAGATGGGTCGGAGAGGAATTTCCCAGATTTTTTTCTCCCAAATTGGCCATTGGGTCTTTATCTGGTTTTTCGCCTCTCCCGGGAGATCACATGGGTTCGGGTGAGTGATAGAAGATTTGAGGTTAGGATCAGATCAGCCATGATCTTATTGAATGGTGGAGCAGGCTCGAGGGGCCGATTGGCCTACTCCTGCTCCTATTTCTTATGTTCTTATGTTCTTATAATACACACGGGCACAAATGACCTAAAGGCCCAACAGAAAGAGGCAGCAACATCGCTCAGAGCAGTGATTAGGAAGGCAAGCAGTACATTTCCAAACACTAGAATCACTGTTTCCACAATATTGCCGAGAACAGACTTCAACAGCAACACAATTCATGAGATAAATGCTAGCATAGCAAGAGACTGCGAATCAAAACACAACGTGCACCTGGCCCAACACCCCACCCTCGATGAGGAATGTCTTTACGACCACGTCCACATCCAAAGGAAAAGAATATCGATCTTTGCTAAAGCCCTGAAGGACGTCGCTTTTAACCGGGTCCATACCCAGACTCCAAGAGGACCCCCCCGCCGACCACCAGAGATCAGCGGGGTACATATCAGGACCACTACAAAGACCACCACCACACCAACCGAGACCAGAGAGGATCCCCATGCACAACAACAATATCAGACCTGCACCACTCCTGTCCCACTGGGGAACAGGACCGCTCCCAGCCAGACAGAGGGAGAGATGCACAGGACGTACGCAATACCTCAGACAGAGACAATCCATTAAGAGACAATAAGCAGATGTGCAGCAGCATCTACTTCCGCCTTATGGATCAAGGACTAATTAATAGAAAGAACAGTAACCAAATAGTATTAACTTTTATAGACAACTGAGATGATCTTTTTTTCCCACACTTAGACACGACAAACACGTACCACTCTTTAACCTATCATAGTAAAAGATCAAACTTAACATGAAATCCTTATATATTTCGACCTGGAATATCCAAGGTCTACGCTCTTCGGTGCTCGACGTGAAGAGTAGGACCCCAGAGTTCATAGATGAAACTAAAGATCTAGATATTATCATTTTACAGGAAACTTGGTATAAAGGAAAAGGACACACTGGCTGTCCCCAAGGGTACACTGAGCTGGTGGTCCCCTCCAATAAATTACCAAGAGTAACCCAAGGCAGAGACTCCGGAGGCATACTGATCTGGTTTAAAACAGAACTTAAGAATTACATCAAATTTATAAAGAAGGGCGAAAACCACATGTGGCTCAAAATTGAGAGGGAGATTATCTCTAACACCCAAGATGTTTACATTTGCACACTTTATATCCCCCCAATGGATTCCCCGTACTTTAAAGAGGACACCTTCTCCAACATAGAGGGGGAAATTATCCAATACCAGGCCCAGGGGAACGTGTTGATCTGTGGGGACCTCAATTCAAGAACTGGCGAAGAACCAGACTTCACCAATAATCAGGGAAACAATTACGTATTCGGGAATAACCACTTCGATATCCCATTCCCTTCCATACAGGCATAACTGCGACAAGCAGACAAATACCAACGGAAAACAGCTCCTACAGCTCTGTCGAAGCCTGGGTCTGTACATTGTCAATGGTAGGTTCATAGGAGACCTCCTAGGAAGATCGACCTATTGCTCACCTCTTGGCTGCAGCACAGTAGACTATATGATTATAGATTTGGACCCATCCTCTTTCAGAGCATTCACAGTCAAACCACAAACAACACTGTCAGATCACAGTCAAATTACTATGTATCTCAAAAAGACAGAAACAAACAACATAGAAACACAACCCAGTAAACTGTACAACACCAAAAAATTGTACAGATGGGCCAAAAACGACACGGAAAAATACCAGAAAACAATTAGCAATGCATCAACTCAAGCTCTCTTGGACACCTTTCTGGATAACATATACACTCACAATAAAGAAGGCGTAAACCGGGCAGTAAATAACCTAAACAATATTTTTGATAATTTGGCAACAAGGGCAAACTTGAAAGCTCGCAAGAACAAACCCAAAACAAAAAACTATGAAAAATGGTTTGACCCAGATTGTCATAACATGAGGAAAAAACTTAGAAAAATATCAAACCAAAAACACAGACATCCAGAAAACGAGGAATTACACCTTACTTATTGTCAGACACTAACACAATACAGAAACACACTCAGAACCAAAAAAGAACAATATATTAAGAATACACTCAGCTCCATTGAGGAGTCCATTGATTCCAATTGTTTCTGGGACAACTGGAATACACTACACCAAAAACAACACGACGAATTGGCCATTCAAAATGGGGACACATGGGAAAACCACTTTGAAAAATTATACCAGAAAAACACACTAAGGCCAGAGCAACACCAAATATGCAAAAAACTGGAAAAGCTCGAAATGGCCATAAAAGATAACCAAAACCCGCTAGACTCCATAATAACAGAAAAAGAACTTTTTGAAAAACTCAAGGACCTGCGACCAGGAAAAGCTTGCGGGAGAGACGGCATACTAAACGAGATGATTAAACACACAGACGACAAAATGAAACTGGCTATCCTAAAACTCTTCAACTTGGTTCTGAGTGTCGGTTACTGCCCTGATATCTGGAACAAAGGACTCATAACGCCCATATACAAAAGTGGGGACAAAGTCGACCCAAATAACTATCGAGGCATCTGTGTAAACAGTAACCTGGGGAAGGTATTCTGTAGCATCATAAACAGAAGACTTATAAACTTCCTTGAGGAGCACAATGTCTTGAGTAAAAGCCAAATTGGATTCCTGCCAAACTATAGAACATCAGATCATATCTTCACCCTACAGACCCTAATTGACAAACACGTTCACCATAACAAAAGCAAAATCGACGCATGCTTTATAGATTTCCAGAAGGCTTTTGACTCCATCTGGCATGACGGTTTATTCCTGAAACTTATCGAAAGCGGGGTAGGGGGAAAAACATATGATGTAATTAAATCAATGTATACAAACAACAAATGTGCAGTTAAAATTGGAGACAAACAAACAAAATACTTCCCACAGGGGCGAGGGGTGATGCAGGGCTCGCCAATCTCACCGACACTCTTTAACATTTACATAAATGAATTGGCAAAACTACTTGAACAATCTACAGCACCCGGCCTCACCCTATATGAATCCAAGGTTAAATTCCTCCTCTATGCAGATGACCTGGTTCTGCTGTCACCAACTAAGGAGGGTCTACAGCAGAACCTGGATCTGCTGGAGTCGTACTGCCAGACTTGGGCCCTGACAATAAATCCCCAAAAAACCAAAGTCCTTGTGTTCCAGCAAAGATCCAGACATCAGGGACCCAAAATAAATTTCACACTAGGAACAACCAAAATTGAACAAACCACTAACTACACATACTTGGGCTTAAAAATCAGTTCTACGGGAAACTTCAAACTGGCTGTGAATGAACTGAAAGAGAAAGCAAGAAGGGCTTTCTATGCCATTAAAAGATCAATCCAAATAGAAATCCCAATTAGCATTTGGCTCAAAATTTTCAAATCAGTAATTGAACCAATTGCACTCTATGGCAGTGAGGTATGGGGACCGCTAACACAACAAGAATTTGCAAAATGGGACAAACACCCAATTGAGATCGTACATGCAGAATTCTGTAAAAGTATCCTCCGGACTCAAAGGAAAACAGTAAACAATGCATGCAGGGCGGAACTAGGCCAATATCCATTAATAATCACTATCCAAAAAAGAGCCACCAAATTTTGGAATCACCTACAAATGAGCAACCCCCAATGCTATCACTACGACGCCCTGAAATGCCAAGAGCTGACCATAAAGAAGAATACCCTCAGTCAACTAGTCCTGGGACTCAGTGAAGTAACTACTAACACTACTAACAATAACCAGCCCCAGGACAGTGACAGCGTAACACAAAGAATTCGACCCAACACAATCGTCGCTAAGCAAAAGGAAAAATATCTGACATATTGGGCAGAAACAACAAAAACCCAAAGCAAACTCAATTGTTACTTGGCCCTAAACAGACAATACAACATAGCTGATTACCTGACCATGGTAAAGGACAGCAAACTGAGAAAAATCTTGACATTGTACAGACTTAGTGAACATAGCCTGGCGATCGAAAAAGGTAGACACAGGCAGACCCGGCTACCAAGAGAGGACAGGATATGCTCTCACTGCAGTCAGGGAATGGTGGAGACAGAGATGCACTTCCTCACAGCTTGTAGAAAATATCAGGGCATAAGGGAGAATTTCTACCCAAAATTTACAAAAATATGCCCGGAATTCAGAAAATTGAATGACGACCAAAAACTCCCATACCTACTAGGGGAAGAGAGACGTTGCGTAACACTAGCGGCACACTATGTTACAGCTTGCCATAAACAGAGGGACAACCACTAAAGATAAGATAAGAGTATATATAAATTATATGAAAGTATATTTATACACTCAGGGATATATCTGTTTATACACTGTATGGATAGATCTGTATTTTTGTGAACAAACATGAATGTTTTCCGATGCTTTGGCAACATAAGATGTAACTTGTCATGCCAATAAAGCGATTTGAATTGAATTGAATAAAGGAGGAAAGAGGGGTAGTGAGGTGGACAGGTTTAGGCAGGGAATTCCAGATCTTAGGGCTTAGGCAACAGAAGGCATGGCCACCAAATGTTGAGCGATTATAATCAGGGATTCTCAAGAGGGCAGAATTAGAAGAGTGCAGATATATTGGTGGGTTGTGGGGCTGAAGGAGATTACAGAGATAGGAAGGGGCAAGGCCATGGAGGGATTTGAAAACATACATCAGGATGAAGGTGAGTGTGGCATTGCACTCACCATCCCTGACCTGATGAGATCATTGAATCATTTCCTGCACTGGATCCACATCCTCCTGACAACATCCCTGCTGCTGACCTCCTCTGCTATCTTCAACCAGGCTCTTTTGCTGCCTTTGGGAGGTCTCTTGCGCCTGCCTATCTGCAGGGAACCGAACCTCACTGCCTCCACTAGAATATGCAGGGATAATCACCAAATCTGGGTGCAGCCCTCTGCCTTTGTGAATCCATCATTTAATGTTTGGGCAGTACACAGACATTTCTATTTGACCTTGCACACTCCTTTAACAACCTTCAAATGAGTTGTGTGCAAGGCTGCTTTAAATATCAGCACTGGAAATTAGTCATCGATGATGTCATCATACCCGCTCCATTTAATTGGGCTGGGAAATGTGAATGACTGCTTTAAGTGGGGCCATTAAGTTAAAGTCGCACTGAACAACGCGCTGAGCAAAACATTGTGTTCCTGACCCGCTACGCAGCCCGCATGTACCCAACGTGACTCCAAGGTAAAAATTCCAGACAGGGATAGAACAGAATTAATTTTAAAGCCACATCATGATCTGCTAAAGAAAAATAACTTGCATTTATGCAACAACTTTCACAAACTCAGGACGTCTCAAACAGCCAATGAAGTACTTTTGAAATGTAATCACTGTTATTATAGTGTATGTGCTTTAAGTCAGAACTACTTTTTACAGCTCCTGTATACTGTAGTACCGGCAGTAACCACACCGGTATATAAGCTGTGCGCATGCCTCTGTACCCCAGTCTAGAGATTGCCCTCCTCCAGTAAAGACCTGTTATTTGTTTATGTACAGCATCCGTGTAATTATTTATCCACTGAACCACGGATCTAACAGTTATAATGTAGGAAAGCTTTTCCTATGCCATCCTCTATGGCCGGTTTCCTTTGATTTTAGGTACTCATGCAGTCCTGATGTAAGCACACTACATGCAGGTAAACCTACACTTTTAATTTATGGCAATTGGTCATTACATTGTAAAAGAAAGAAATATTTCAAAACTTGAAATCATATTCAATCTCTGCAGTCCTGCCACATCCAGTCGTGAGTGGTGGTGGACAATTAAACAGTTAACAGGAGGAGGAGGCTCCAAAAATATCCCCATCCTCAATGATGGTGGAGCCCAGCACGTGAGTGCAAAAGACAAGGCTGAAGCATTTGCAACTATCTTCAGCCAGAAGTGCCGAGTGGATGATCCATCTCGGCCTCCTCCTGAGGTCCCCAGCATCACAGGTGCCAGTCTTCAGCCCATTCAATTCACTCCACGTGATGTCAAGAAACGGCTAAAGACACTGGATACTGCAAAGGCTATGGGCCCTGACAACATTCCGGCAATAGTACTGAAGACTTGTGCTGCAGAACTAGCTGCGCCCCTAGCCAAGCTGTTCCAGTACAGCTACAACACTGGCATCTACCCGGCAATGTGGAAAATTGCCCAAGTATGTCCTGTCTACAAAAAGCAGGACAAATCCGACCTGGCCAATTACCGTCCCATCAGTCTACTCTCAATCATCAGCAAAGTGATGGAAGGTGTCGTCGACAGTGCTATCAAGCGGCACTTACTCAGCAATAACCTGCTAACTGACACCCAGTTTGGGTTCTGCCAGGGCCACTCAGCTCCTGACCTCATTACAGCCTTGGTCCAAACATAGACAAAAGAGATGAACTCAAGAGGTGAGGTGAGAGTGACTGACCTTGACATCAAGGCAGCATTTGATCGAGTGTGGCATCAAGGAGCCCTAGCAAAACTGAAGTCAATGGGAATCAAGGGGAAAACTCTCCATTGGTTGGAATCATACCTAGCACAAAGGAAGTTGGCTGTGGTTGTTGGAGGTCATTCATCTCAATCACATGACATCACTGCAGAAGTTCCTCAGGGCAGTGTCCTAGGCCCAACCATCTTCAGCTGTTTCATCAATGACCTTCCCTCCATCATAAGGTCAGAAGTGGGGATGTTCGCTTATGAATGCACACTGTTCAGCACCATTTGAGACTCGTCAGATACTGACGCAGTCCGTGTCCATATGCAGCAAGACCTGGACAACATTCAGATTGGGCTGACAAGTGGCAAGTAACATTCGCACCACACAAGTGCCAGGCAATGACCATCTCCAACAAGCGAGACTCTAACCATCTCCCCTTGACATTCAATGGCATTACCATCGCTGAATCCCCCACTATCAACATCCTGGGGGTTACCATTGATCAGAAACTGAACTGGACCAGCCATATAAATACTGTGGCTACAAGAGCAGGCCGGAGGCTGGGAATTCTATGGCGAGTGTCTCACCTCCTGACTCCCCAAAGCCTTTCCACCATCTACAAGGTACAAGTCAGGAGTGTGAGAGAATACTTTCCACTTGCCTGGATGAGTGCACCTCCAACAACACTCAAGAAGCTTGACACCATTCAGGATAAAGCAGCCCACTTGATTGGCACTCCATCCACCACCTTCAACATTCACTCCCTCCACCACCGGCGCACTATGGCTGCAGTGTGTACCATCTACAAGATGCACTGCAGCAACTCGCCAAAGTTCCTTCAACAGCACCTTCCAAACCCGTGACCTCTACCACTTAGAAGGACAAGGGCAGCAGACGCATGGGAACATCACCACCTACAAGTTCCCCTCCAAGCCACACACCATCCTGACTTGGACCTGTATCGCCGTTCCTTCACTGTTGCTGGGCCAAAATCCTGGAACTCCCTTCCTAACAGCATTGTGGGTGTACCTACACCATATGGACTGCAGTGTTTCAAGAAGGCGGCTCACCACCATCTTCTCAAGGGCAATTAGGGATGGGCACTAAATGCAGGCCTAGCCAGCCAGCGACGCCCACATCCCATCAATGAATTTAAAAAAAATTAAAAAATAATCTCACACTGAAAGCCATTGTGCAAGCCCAATTTGCTGTGTCTTGTTCAGGGTAATTACATACATATTATAGCTTTTGCATATTTTATTTATTTTTCCTTTGCGAACCCAAATTTATAGTGTAGAAAGTGATGTACAATTTATACAGCTACTAAAATATAAATGAATCAAAGAAAAACAGTGCCCATATAAAGTTCTGTTTTACATGGAGAGGAATAAAACATAGTTATAGACTTTATATTTTCCTCTGTTCATTGATCTTAGCAAAAACAAAATAGATAAGTATGAACAGTGAACACTTTTATAATTATTTTACTTTAATGCTAAAAATATCAAAGTAAGTAATTATTGGTCTGCTGTTGCCCAAGTCAACAGTAGCTTGAATTCAAATATTAAGGTATTTGAGGATAACTTAGCTCAACCTTTGAAGCAATTTGTTTTATTCCCTTTGGAATATAAATCATCATTAGGTGATTCAAGCAGGATCCCCTCTTTCAAAAATGAGTGGAGGAACAATTTCACTGAATCAGCATTCATGTCAGCTTAGTCTGACAACCTTTTTCAAAGATTCATAATTAAGCAGACATAGAACGATAGATAGGATAGTATATTATCAAGATAACCTTCAAATATTCGATATGCATAGCCAAGTATTGTTTCTGCATGACACTAAGATATTTTAGAGCAAACTAATTTGCTTTTAATATGGTACCAATGTTATAATGCTTGCTACATAATATTGAAGATAAAGGCACTCTGGACATTTTTGTTGCATTTATTGCATATATTTACTGCTAAGCCATCAATGTCAGTTATTTTGATTCAGTGTATTTTAACTTACATCCAGTGCTGGCTAATTGGCTCCCTGCGATTCCCACCCACCCAAGTTGCTGCTGCTCTCACTTGGTTCTGCTCCTATTTGTCCCAAAGTAGCCAGCACATCTGAAATGGTGTTTCCTTCTGTACCCATGTAGTCACCTCTCACATGCCCTATGCTTCCATCCTTGGGTAATTCCCCTTCACTGTTTACATGCTGCCTTTCAGCAACATCTTCTGTAAGCATAGAATCAGTTTCTCTACGTATGCTGACAATATCCAGCTTTATCCTTTCTGTCACCATCGATTGCTGCCTGACTGCTACCCAATATGAGCCATAACTTTCTTCAGTGTAACATTCACAGGACTGAAACCATCCACTTCGGCACGTACCCAAAGTTCCGGTCCCAGCCCACAATTACATTCCCATCTCCAACTCTTCTTTCAGTCTGAATCTGACAGTGTCTTTTTGTCCTGAGATGATCCTAAGAGCCACATCCAATCCATCACCTTCTCGTGGTGCCAACTTACTGCTTCCAACTCGACGTCATCCCCATTGCTTCTCATTCACACCTTTGCCATCTCCAATCTCGAATTCTCCAACACTCTCCAGGTTCAATTCCCCAGCCAGCTGCATGCTGAAATTTAAGTTCTGAGTCAGAGGATGCACTGTTTTATATAACAATATAATAATAAGGGTGTTGTCATGAAGTGCATAATGTATTATCAGGACCACTAATTTAGGATGACTAAATAAGTCAAATTCATTTTAATTACATGGTAATTCTAACTATTATTCTCTGAAAATCATCAATTATTTTATTCTATATAGCTAAGGATGCATAGTACTATTCTATGCAAGATGTAGCAGGTTTGAGGTATATTTTGTACCTGGATTTTTAAAATGTCGTAATCGCTTTCCTTATTAAATTTCCCAGCATGTTGAAATCAGAGAGAAAAGCCTCTTGGAGATTGGAACCCAAGGCCTTTATAGCAGAAGCTTTTGGGCACAAGGGGAATTAAGGGATACAGGGATCAGGTGGGAAAGTGGAGTTGAGGTAGAAGATCAGCCATAATCTTATTGCGGGGCCGTATGACCTATTCCTATTTCTTATGTTCTCATGTTCTAAGTCTGAGCTTTCATACACAGGTTAGAAGATTGAACAGATAGAGGTCAGATAAAATTTAATATGAAGAAATGAGAGGTAATACATTTTTGGAGAAAAGATAAGGAGAAGGTATATACACAAAATGATAAAACTTTAAAAGTAGAGGCGCAGGCAAACATAGAGGTCCAGATACACAAATCTTTAAAAATGGAAGGACATGCTGATAAAGTTGTTAAAAAAAAGTTTATTGAAACCTAGATTTTATAAATAGGGGTATACTGTACAAAAGCAAAGAGGTAATGCTAAAACTTTACAAATCGTTGGTTAGACCACAGTTAGAATATTGGGAGCGATTTTCACCCTAATAGAAATGGAGCGGGGGGCAGTTAAAATCGCCCAGGTTACTTACCCACCAAAAAGCCAGTGTTAGAAGCACCTGCATGGATGAACTCAGCCTTATACTTGTATTTGGAGCAAAGGCTGGAGGAAATGGGGGAAGGGTTTCAGGAGGTGGTTTGCGATGGAGTCAAGGAGCCTAGAATTATCCTGGGTTTTACAGCAGCCTTTTGGGAGGGTACCCCTCAGAGCCAAAAATGACAACACTCTTTTACTGAACCGCTCAGCTTCAGTTCCAGGTCTCTGTCAGTGAAGGAACAGCCCGCCCTCTGCCCTGGTCGCTGTCACATCCCTCTGTCATCTCAGTGCTGAATGTGAGATGTTTCTAGCCGTAATCCTTCCTCCAGTTAAAAAAACTGGTCAGCTCTTCTTCAAGGCTCAATAGCAGTTATTTAAATCTACTGTTGTGCCAGATTTCCCATGCCCAAGGCAAAGACATTCCCTACACAATGTCCAATCAGTGCAAGAAAGATATATACAGCGGCCCTCTGGGAAAGGTACCCCAAAGTGCCGAACAGGACAACCCTCCTCGTACCCACCTCTTGTAGCAACACCTCCACTTCACCAGCCATCAAACAGCTCAGCTTTGTGTGCTGCATGAATTCATCACTTGGCCACAGACTCCATTTCCTTTTTCCATATTTATTTTGCTATCCCTTCAGTTTTGATAGCCATTTTCTTTGCCCCGTCCAGCCTTGAGAAAGTCTGACACATTTCTTTTCCTCCATGCAGACACTTATCTCTAACTATCCATAGCCCTTTAAATTTTCCTTGCAGCTCTTTAAGGGCCATTCATGTTTGCACCTTACTTCCTTCTCCCCATCCCTTTGGCAAGCTCCCAGTACCAGGCTCAATATGGGCGAGAGGCCATCAGAAATAAATTGTTAGGGTCAACTTCAGGAAATACTAACACAATATTGGAAAGTGCTAAGCTTGCTGTTCCGTGGTCTCACTATTTTAGCACCCATATCAGGACATTCACCTTGCCGTGTCCATAGTGGCAATGTGTTCTATTCCCCAGCACTACCACCCCTCTCCGAGATAAGCACAAGATTCCACCGTCTGTTTCCTAAATGAAAAAAATAGATGAATATTACAGTAATCTGATATTTTCCTGATATTCACACACCAAAACATTATTCATTTTCATGGCTTTGAATCTATGGCATCCTTACCAAACTAAAAAAAATAGATGTAATTTTATTGATACATATAATAGTGTTCCACAGATAGGAAGACATATTCACTGCACATAACATCTACTGCCTTGTACAAATAATCCTTGTAGACTGTTATTTTATCAATAAAGCAGGTAATCTTATTCATGTTGTATTTTATTAATTCTAGTAGAAACAAAATTCCATCTGTGACCTGTGTTAGCAAGAAACAATCAAACAACTTATAGAATTATTGTATTATAAAATGAGTAAAAGTCACTAGCAGGAATTTAATTTACAGTTATGTACACAGCACCTTCAATGTTATTGTACTCGCTAACAAGTGCACCCTGGCTTTATTAGCAGATACATCCAAAGTATGATTTCTGATTTGGATAAAACCATTATTGGTAGTGCTTTGTAGTAAAATAATGACCAAAAATTTCTTTGGAACTGTTCTCACTCCACTGCTGTAACTTTGCCTGAGGTATGGCAGAAGCCCCGTTCACACGGCTGGTTAGGCCGCATGGAGACCTGATCATCCTGAACTCAGCAGGCCCAATGCTTGCCGTTTTTGCTTTTTTCAGATGCTGATGGAGTTGCTGTGTATTTCCAGCCATTTCTATTTTTATTCAGGGATTCTACCCAACCCATTTAAGTTTTTGTGAAGTTTCTCTCTACTGCCTAAAAGGAAATTAAGTGGATTTGCAGAATATCTATCTAAGCTCACATATTATGTTAAAGGGCTGATTCCACACTCTTGTACTCCTGGCAGGAAACGCATTGTAGGAAATTGTGGGAGCACAGCCCATGATTTTCTGATCAAATGGGTTTAAAATCATCGGCTATACACTCACGATTTCCTATGACGCATTCCCAGCGAGTGTCACTCCCTGCTGGGAATGCAGAATCAGCCTTTATGTATCCTTGACCAATTGACTTATTTAACCAGATATTTATTCAGCTCTTTTTTTTTTCATTTCTCCCCTAATTTCTCTCCTCTTCACTTGAAAGCACTGACTCTTATTGGCATAGAGTTCCAAAAGTATCACCAACCTTAAACCCAAGTGACCATTCTTCATGTATAAACTTTGACAGTGAGTATTTCAAGACCAGGTGGTAATCGGTGACAGCCTCTTTGCATTTTTTCTAGCGAGGGTCAACCCCCCCACCCCCACCCCCATCCCTGGAGTAGTTAACTAGTAGTGACTGCGAACATTATAGCAAAACTTTACGCTCTTCTCACACAGCATCTACACAAGGCACTTTCTAGCAGAGAGTTGAGAATGGGATTTCTGCCTGAGTCCAGGAGTGCTGAGATCAATTGTTGTGCCTCTACTGCTGCCCCAGCTAAGATCAGCATATTCAACATAGAATGGGTATTCTGGCCTGTTTGGGTCTGTGTTACACCAATTGGGTCCCTTTACCCAATTGATCATCGTGGGTGCGAGCCAGCTCTTTTAAAGCTGTTACTCAGTCTAATTTAATTGCTTTTGCTAGGTGAGTATTTCATGAATCCACTGCACTGTGGGGAGGAAATCCTGCCAAGCTCCGATTTGTTTGAAGCTGGTTTTTTTCAGGTCCTTCAAGTATTTTTGGAAAGTTTATGAGAAATCTAGTATTTTGTAATATTGTGGATTTGATGCACAAGATTTGCAAAGGAAGAGCCAGGGATGCACTGCAAGAGGGACAATAACTTTATTGTTTATCTGTCAATTAATGTCCATAGTAATTGTATGATTACAGTCTCAAGGTTTCCAGCAGTTACACTTGTTATCCTTCCTTCACCAAGGCTAAGCACACTACACTCTCATCAAGGGAACAGAACTCAAGGTTATAATTATCTAGAACATCGTATAACTGAAGTAAGTAATGAATCAGTTTTTATTTGAACTATTAATATTTCATCTAACTGTAATACAAATCCCTTTGGTCAAAATTTTTGATAATATTCTCTGTGTGGGTAAATGGATTCTGTTCAACTCTACAAATACTGTGAAGTTGTCAAAGCATTTTAAAAGGCAAAATATATAACTTTAAATTGGCACACTCTCACTGTTAATGAATATATATTTTCCCTCTGGTATTTTGTTCAATTAAAATTTTTCACTATCCTTTGTATAGATCAAACAAGCTCAAGTGCATGTTTGGTGGGAGATGCTTAAGATATCATCAAGGCTTCCCACGTCTCAGAGGATTAATCCTTTCTAATCTGCACAGAATCTATCACCTTCATGCAACATCTTGACAACCACAAGTACAGCTTTCCATAATGATGGCTCCTTTATTATATTCGGTTTAACTATCTCTTACGCATATATCCTTAGTATTCTTTTGTGGAATGGAGGTACAGGAGCATCATATCTCCAGACTGAAGCACCATTGCATTCAAAAATGACTTTGAAGCTTGCTAACTGACTAATGCCACCACAGTTGCTGACAACAATCCAGAAAGTGAGCACAGCGGTCACCTTCACTACACTCACAGCGTGTCATTTGTTCGGCTCAGCAGTCCAGATTCTATGCTAGCTTTTCACCAAGATCATAAAATCGTTGCTCATTAACTCCAAAAAACAGTAAATATCAGGCCAATCTACTAGACCTATGTAAATCGTAAGGGATTCCTCACTTCCATCAACAAACACAACTATCCCAATACTACAATTATCCATCAACTGTTGTAAAATCAATAAAACAACTGATAAGTGTTAATTGTTTCTACTCTGCACCATTACTTATGCTGCTTCTAAGTGGGTATAAACAGTGACACAGAACATTGACACTTTGGGCTGGATTTTCATTGAGGAGGTGGGTAGGAGGAGGGACTACAACTTTCAGGATTGTAGTCCCGCCTCCATCGAGTTCTAGCCAACCCACACGATTTTGACTTGATTGACCTTGTTGAGCCCGCCCAGCAGCTCAGCAGGCCAATTAAGGGCCACCTGGCAACAAGTGACGTCACAGATTGATATTTCATCTGTCAAGACCTTTTGACAGATGAAATATCAGCATTTCACAGCTGTTTGAAGCTGTCAAACACTGACAATCTGTACTCCAAGTTAATTCCTTCCTCTTAGGATGATTTAGAGATCTCCCCAGAACAGAAAGCTGAATGCTGCAATTTTTGACAGATCGGGGCCATTCTGCTTTCTGTGCCGGTGAGATGAGGGACTCCCGAGACCTGAAGGAAGGAAGGCTGTAAAGGTAAGTACATGTAAGTAAAACTTCTTTAAACACTTTACACACACCAAACACACTTACCTCTTCACTTATGCATGCATCACTCACCTGAACACCGGACATCTCAAACCCTCCAAGCCCTTCATCCCGACGGCCCGCCTTGCTAACTTGGTGTGGTTTGGAGCTGTCGGGAATCCCACATTTCACCAATGAAAATAGGGATTAGGCTAAAAACTGTTTGTTAACTGCCTGTTAACAGGCAGTTAGTTGGCATTAATCCCCTTCCCGCCTTGGGGAGGCGGGTCCCAGTGCGGGTCGGGAACCCGCCTCCTTTGAAACTGGCATGGAGGCGGGTTGGGGGCAGGATGGGTTCATGCCCCCCAATTTCAGGATTTTAACCCCCCACATGCCTCCAATTCCCGCCTCCATGGCCCAATGAAAATCCTGCCCTTTAAGTTACAAAAGTATTTTGGAATGAAATGGCCTCTTAAAAGCATAATGTACTGAAGTGACTCATTTGCACATGGACAAAATGTCCTTGCTATTAACCCCGGCACAAGAGGTGGGAGAGGGTTGGGAGGGACGGTTTAAAATATGAAATCCGCATAGCCAGACCCTACTTTTACGGCAACAGATTTTGTGGCATCCGAGTGTCCCACTGTGGATAAGTGGCTCTTTCAGCATTTCCAGAGCCCCGTTGCTCAACACATCCCCACCTTACCATCCCTCTGTCATGGAACATCACAGCGTCCTCTTGGCCACAATATTAAAACGAAAGCTAACACAAAACAAAAATTCCAAATGAAATTTATAAACCAATCAATCCAATACTACATAACAAAGTCAACTAATCACCCTTGTGCATTCCCTTAGTGCCTGTCTTCCATGTGCCTTTGCCTGTCCTAGTGCTCCTACGAAGTGCTACCCCAGTGGCTGCACCATGGCTGGTGGAAGGCTGCTGACATTCAGTGGGGGAGGCTGCAGTTGGCCTTGCAGGATGACCTCGAGCAGCTCTGGGCCTAGAAGGCCTGATTACGGATTGCATCAACTCAGCATGAGCAGCGGCAGTCTGGGCTGGCTGGCTGACAGGCAACTGCAAGAGCACTAGTGGAGTGGCAGGGGTGGGAGGATGAATGCTATCATCCTGAGAGAGAACAGCAGGTTCATTCTCCACGGAGCCACTGCCAATCCCCCGGGGCGGTGCCTCAGCAATCCTAGTAATCTGTTGGAGGACAGATTGCTGGACTGCTGTGAGACCCTGCAAGCCCCTTTACACACTCATAAATGCAGCCACGATGGCAGCAGTTTGAGCTTGCATGACAGAAGTCTGAGCTTCCACTGCCACACTCAGACGTTGGGTCGCTTCCGCTTGTGCTGCAATGGAAGCTGAAACATTACCCATCAGATCCAGCATCATGGTTGGTTCCACAAGCGCTCTAATGGAGTTGTCCATCATTTCCATCCTGGAAATCACAGGCTCCAAGCTCTGCACAAAGTCCTGTGCAAGGTTAGAGCTGGACTCCTCCCCATTCCTTAACAGTGACAACAGGCTCTCTGGCAGACCTGCCATTGCACCAAGCATTTCTGTACACATGCCCATCACCCTTCTTCTGAAGGCTGCCCCATGGAAGTCCTCATCTGAGTCCTCTGCAGCAGAACTCATGTGCGACTTCGCCCTCTGGGGAGCTGGCACCTGAGCTACCCTTTCCCCCTGGCCTGGCTACAGCCCACTTGTGTCCAGTGACTCACAATGTGCAGATACCGCCTTTATATGACCCTCTAAAGCACGCGCAGTGCCATTTTCTGAGCTGGAGTGTCAGATCAAGTGACGGTATCTCTTATTCTCCATCACTCTCCTCTTGTTTTTCCTGCACTGGTTCTTCCTGAAACAAGATGTGCATGCTTACACCATCAGCAGCTTGTAAGTGAGAAAAGATTGTGCAATGAAGGGGAAGTGGTATGTGAGGAGGAATGCATATGAACATATCGTCATCTGCAATGGTTTCAGAGTCACTGATCACCATGGCCTCAGTGACACCCCCTCCAATAATGTCCAGTAAAGTCTCCTCCAGCTGGATCAGGATATGCAGCCATGCCTGTCCACCGCCGGTTAGCTGCTGCTATCTCCTGTTATGAGCCACCTTGGCCTGCAAGAGAAAGGGAAGTGTGTCAGTGAGTGTTGTGCAATATGTTTGGGTAATGTGCCTGTCATGGTGAATAGCTGGCAGTGTGTGCAAGGTGTGTGATGTGGGTGTGAGTCTTGTAGCAGTGGTAAGTCTGTGAGGGTAAGGTGCAGCTATGAATGTGAGGTATGAGTCGTGATTGATAGAGATTGTTGGTAGGTGAGTGATGGGGTGCATTGAGCAGTGTGTGAGGCTAGTGGTGCAGTTGGTGGGATATGGCATTTGAAGATGCATTCACTCAGCTTGACCACTCGTGTGAGGTCATTAAACTTCTTTCAGCACTGGATCCAGTTCCTCAGGGCAAGACTGCTGGCTGTGACCGCTTCAGCTGTCTGCCCACTGCCTGCTTATTGTGTGTCTGTGGAGTATCCTGACCCCCTGTGGGTAGAGTACCTTTCTCCTCCATCTAACCCTCTGCAATAAGGCTGCCAGTGCTGCGTCTGAGAACCTAGGTACCCTTTCTCTGCCATAACTGTCTGACAGTTGCCTTGACAACAAGTACAATGAGGTGCTGAAAGCAAAATGTGCCTCCCTTTAAGAAGTGCAGACTGTGTTTTGTAGGAATTATTAACGGGGATGGGGTTATTGTCTCTGGCCAATCAGAAGCCTCTGAGTTGCTCCAGAGCCCCGTGCGGTTTCGAAGCGCTCCCCTCTTCCGGGTTCTGACCGCCGGACTTATTCGGTAGCGATGTAGACAGAAACGAGACTCGTGGTTGGGTGCAAAACAAACCAGTATTTATTGAAACAAAAAGAAAACAACTTAAAATAATGAATATAACACACCTGTGCTCGATACAGCACTTTTACTTAACACAGTACACTTATTTTCCACTACAGCACTCTTTTGCTTAGTGCAACACTCTTTTACTTAAATACAGCACCTTTAATATAGTACAATCTTACTTAAATACAGCACCTTTAACTAGTGCAGTACTTTACTTCTCACAGTACTTAGTGTCCACTACAGCACTCTTTTGCTTAGTGCAACACTCTTTTACTTAAATACAGCACCTTTAATACAGTACACTCTTACTTAAATACAGACTTAACACAGTACACTTATTTTCCACTACAGCACTCTTTTGCTTAGTGCAACACTCTTTTACTTAAATATAGCACATTTAATACAGTACAATCTTACTTAAATACAGCACCTTTAACTAGTGCAGTACTTTACTTCTCACAGTACATAGTGTCCACTACAGCACTCTTTTGCTTAGTGCAACACTCTTTTACTTAAATACAGCACCTTTAATACAGTACACTCTTACTTAAATACAGACTTAACACAGCACACTTATTGTCCACTACAGCACTCTTTTGCTTAGTGCAACACTCTTTTACTTAAGTACAACACCTTTAATACAGTACACTCTTACTTAAATACAGTACTTTTAACCAGTGCAACACTTTACTTCTCGCAGTACTTAGTGTCCACTGCAGCACTCTTTTGCTTAGTGCAACACTCTTTTACTTAAATACAGCACCTTTAATACAGTACACTCAGTGTCCACTACAGCACTCTTTTGCTTAGTGCAACACTGTTACTTAACAGGGGAGGAGAAAACGGACACAACGAGGGAAAATTGACTAAAATCACAATTTAACAAAAATCCCCCCCTTAATTCCCACCCATAAATACCTATCTAAGTTGCCTTGTGATGGGCCAGAAAAACGATGCTCACCAGTGAAACGCCTGCTCCGTGCCCCTGCGGTCTTAGATTCTTCATCACCCTGAAATGGAGATACCCAGTGTTTAAAAGTAACTGCTGGTATTCCACTCCCTTGGGCGGGCTCCTGAGTTGTAGATAGGGCATGGAGGCGAGGCTGCAGAGAGAGAGAGAGATGGCTTCCTGAGAAGCTATCTTATACCCCATTTGGAGCCGAAATCTTCCCGCCCAAATCCAGATGTATCTGGGCTATACAAAAGGGAATCGATCTGTCCCATTCATTGTGATGGGTTTTGGATGAATTATCCATTTCCCTTGTGATGGGTTTTTGAATGTATCCCCATTCATTGTGATGGGTTGAATAAAGCTGTCTCTGTTTGAAGAAAACATGTCTATTTCCTTAATTGCTGAGTAAACAGCCCTTGGATGTTAGTGTAAACAACCTGATTGTCCTGTGGTCACGTCCAACCACAATTGATTGGCAGTCTCAAGTGCTTAATCTCTTAAGTCAATATTGTAAAGCGTTCGTGTAAACAAAGTTCCTTTGTTCATGCTGACAGTCTTAAACACTTAGGCCTAGAAATTCAGTCTGGACACTTTTGGGGCGCTAAAGTCGGGCGCTCGCTAAAGTTAGCGCCCGCCGGAAAGTGCAGGCCACCTCGCCGAAATTCAGTAGAGTTGGCCAAGAGTTTGGCCGAGCGCTGAAACTGGCGTTGCAATGCTCTGTTCAGGCGCTAATCCGGCGATGCGGCCTGATAACGCCGAGGCCGGGCGCAGCGCAGGTGCGGTCATGTTTTGATTGACAGCAGACACCCTGACGCCGGCCTGCTCTTAAAGGGGGAAGGGTCGACTTTGACTGCTGCCACGCCCTGCATACTGGAGCCCTGCAGCTAGGCCTCAACACTGCTGGTGGGCCAAAATAGCGCCAGGAGACATGGAGAGGGCCCGTGAATGAGCGCAGCGCTTCTCCGAGCATGCTCTGAGGGTGCTCATTAATGGTGTGGAGGACAAAAGACAGATCTTGTGCCCAGACAGTGGCAACAAGGCTCCCAGGAGCGAGTACAGGAAAGCCTGGAGGAGAATCGCCCGCAGGGTGTCATCCACCTGCGATGTCCCCAGGAGTGCGGACCAATGCCGCAAGAAGTTCAACGACCTCACTCGGTTGGTGAAGGTGAGTACCCTTTCCAGTGTCCTCCTCATCCTTGCATGTGAACCTCACATTATGGGCAAAGGGACCTCAAAGGCCTAATGGGCAGCCCTCCTCCCGCAGCAATGGCACTGGCATGATCATCAATAGCACTTTCTGCACTTACCACACTGGCCAAGCTATTCCACCATGGGAGGCAGTGCACACAGCAACAGGGCACCACACTGGCCAAGCTATTCCACCATGGGAGGCAGTGCACACAGCAACAGGGCACCACACTGGCCAAGCTATTCCACCATGGGAGGCAGTGCACACAGCAACAGGGCACCACACTGGCCAAGCTATTCCACCATGGGAGGCAGTGCACACAGCAACAGGGCACCACACTGTACTTAGAGTCCGTCCTTTCTCTTGCAGGCCAAGCTGGCAAGGAATTTGAGGAGCCAGACTGTCACCGGTGGAGGCCGTCCCCAGTACCAGGCGCTCACTGATCTGGAGGAGAGCGTGGCTGGACTCATGCGTTCCCGGGTGACTGGCCCTGTTGCGATCGGAGATGCGGACCCTGTACTGGAACCCACTGGTAAGGACATGACCGGTTGGACCTCTCTCGTTGCCCTAGCGCTTCAGATCTAGATCCTTTCCCACTGACCGACAAATGCGCATAATGCCACCACTCAGGCCTCCCTCGCTGACGCCGTGTCCTCACTCTAAAGCTACTCTTATGCCTTCCTGCTTTCAGCTGCTGAGGAGGAGGTGGTCCCTGAAGCTCCGAGTGCCAGGCCCTTGGAGGAGGAGGACGACGAGGACCAGGAGGAAGGTGGCACATCGGGGGAACCCTCAGCCGCGCCAGGGGATGGCAATGGAGGGGGGACGTCTGGCCTGCAGGAGAGCCAGGGGGAAGTGTTGCAGGGGAGGGCAGATCCTGTGGCCAGTGGGGTTGAGGCACGCGGGAAGGGTCCGGCAGCATGCCGGCCTGCTCCCCAGAGGGGGGAGGTGTTGCAGGGGAGGGCAGATCCTGGGCGCAGTGGGGTTGAGGCACGCGGGAAGGGTCCGGCAGCACGCCGGCCTGCTCCCCAGAGGGGGGAGGTGTTGCAGGGGAGGGCAGATCCTGGGCCCAGTGGGGTTGAGGCAGGCGGGAGGGTTCGGCCAGCTCGGCCGCCTTCTCCCCAGAGGGAGAGTCCTCCCTCCAGTCCGGAGAGGGTCCTCGCCCAGGAGGTGCGCCTCCTCGAAGAGATCTCGGCGGCCTCTGAGCGGCGCCACCAGGAGTTCATGGGGGTTGTGGACCAGATGCCTCAGGCCATTCAGTCCCTGGCTCAGAGTGTGGTCGCATTCGGGGAATCACAGGCCAGGGGGGTGGAACAACTCGCGGCAGCCCATGACAGGGGTGTCCAGCATCTCGCGGCAGTGCAGGACACGACTCGCGAGATGAGTGGTGCCGTCCAGACACTGGCACAGCTGATGCGGCCACATACCAGGGCAGTTCGGGCACTCACTTCTGCCACACTCGCTGTGGCGCAGAGGCTTCGCCACGGCACCCGCCGCCCTGCTGCAGCACAGCGGTCTGGCCTCCACCAGATAGCTGCGCCTGCTGCACTGCCAGGCCGGCCGAGTGCCAGTGTCTCTGGCGAACATCGCGCGCCTGCCATCAGCCAGCTTGCCCCCCTTGGTGCAGCCGACACTGCCACTCCCCCAGCCAAGGTGCGACGAGCTGCTGCTGGCACTGATGCTGGCCAGCGACAGCTGCAGCAGTCAGCAGCCGGCCCCCCCCGGGACGTGCGTCGTCCAGGCCAACCCCCAAGGGCATCTGCCGACACGCCTCGGGGCCCTCATGAGCCTTCCCCCAGCCTTGTCCCAGCCACAGGGCCCAGGTTGAGGTGGAGCAGCAGGTCGGGCAGGGGCCGGGGAAGGCTGTCTAAGGACTCGCCCTCTCGGCACACCCACTAGAGTGTGGTGAGAGCGTTTTTTTATATATGGGGGGGCTTGTGTTTTGGGGGGGATTATTTTGGGAAGGCCGAAGATCAAGGCCTTGTTTGTTTTTATGGGGGTGTTTGTGTTGTGGAGGGGGGCCCTTATTTTTGTAAGGCCGATGTTGAAGGCCATTTGGATGGCTAAGTTTTGTAAGTCCTCCCCAGGTTTTGGGAGCAACAGATGTTTTTGACTGTTTTTTGGGGCTCTTGTCTGTTTTTCTGTTTCATGTGGGAAGGGCCCTGAGTTTGTGAAATAAAGCGTTTTATTTATTCAGCATGTCCAGGTGTCATGTTTCAAGTGGTTGTTGTGTTAACCGGCTGAGGGCTTGCGGAGCGGCTGCCTTCAGGTGCGTACATTTCCACAGCCCATTCCCTGACAGGGGGCCTAGAAGTGTCGAGCAATAAGCCCCCGGCGGACGGCCCTTGGACCTTGTGGCTCCCTCCTGGGCTGGTACTCCTCCTCCTCCTCCTCCTCCTCCTCATGGTCCTCCTGCTCGTCCTCCTGAGGTGGTGGTGCAATGTCAGGTGGCAGTGCCTGAGTCCTGCGGATAGCCAGGTTGTGCAGCATGCAGCACACGACGACGAACTGGGAGACTCTATCCGACGAGTACTGTAGAGAGCCGCCGGAACGATCCAGGCAGCGGAACCGTTGCTTGAGGATGCCTATCGTTTGCTCTATGATGTTCCTTGTGGCTTGATGGCTTTCGTTGTATGCCTCCTCCGCTGGGGTCCTGGGCGCGTGGAGCGGGGTCATGAGCCATGTACACAAAGGGTAGCCCTTGTCCCCAATAAGCCATCCCCTTGGTGGAGGCTGTGCCTCGAACATGTCAGCCACAGTAGTCTGGCGCAGGATGAATGCATCATGGCTGCTTCCTGGGAAGCGGGCATTGACAGCTAGGATGCGCTGCCTGTGGTCACACACCAGCTGTACATTGAGGGAATGGTAGCCCTTCCGGTTGCGGTAATCCTCGGCATTGTGGATAGGTGCCCACATAGCCACATGCGTGCAGTCAATGGCGCCCTGCACCATGGGGAAGCCCGCGAACCTGCCAAATCTGACTGCACGCTGCTCCTGCCTCTGTCGGGTCATGGGGAAGGAGATGAATTGGTGTCTCCTCGCGAAAAGTGCATCGGTGACCTGCCGGATGCAGCGATGCGCGGCAAACTGGGAGATGTTCGCTATGTCCCCAGCAGCGGCTTGGAAGGAGCCGCTTGCATAAAAGCTCAGAGCCACCGTGACCTTCACTTCCACCGAGAGAGACGTCCTGCACATCAGCTGTGGACGCAGATCTCTGTGAAGCAGCTGGCAGATCTCTGCAACCACCTCCCTTCTGAAGCGCAGCCTCTTAACACAATGCGCGGCAATCATGGTGAGATAGGACACCTGCTGCCGGTATTGCCTGAGTGTGTAAGGCCTACGTTGCCGACGCCTGATGGCCCCTCTGCGTCTAGGCATGGCTGGCCCTCTCTCACAGCGTCTGCGAGCCCTTCGCACATAATGCTGCAACTCAGGGTTGCACCCCCATACAGCCCCCATAATGAAGTTGAAAACAGTGAAATCACAATGAGTCAAATGTCAAAGCACTGGCCAGAAGCCAAAAATACCTCTCCTATGTTGTCCCAAATCAGTAAGCTCTGTCCCTTGGTCTCTGTCCAGAAATCCAAAGCAGTAAAGTCATTGCAGCAAAATGGCTGGGCTTTATAGGTCAGTGTAAGTGCCCTTTAATTAGCGCTCCCCGAGGCCCACAGGACCTCTGTTGCGTTCCACTTCACAGTTCTTAGCAGCGCCACGCCCACATTGGGCGGGCGCCACTGAATTTCCGGTTTGGGTCGCACAAACAGCGTTGCGCGACGCTATGACGGCGTAAGCTGCGCGCACACCTGAGCGGGGCGCAAACACTTTGCGCCGGCGCTAAATGTCAACTGAATTTGGGCATCGGTGCGGATCGCGCTGCGCCCGGGCGCAAAGTGCCTAGCGCTGGAAGTAGACCCCTCTTATGGCGTTAATGGCTGGCGCTATCCACTGAATTTCTAGGCCTTAATCTTTGAGTCAACATTGTAGCAGTTTCCCAAACCGCATTTGATTGACGGTTTAAATACTTTACTACTTCAGGGGCTGTTTTTTTATAAAAATCCTTTGTCAGCCATCTTTGATTTTCCTTTTCACAGCACACTGGCTGTGTTGTGTCTTCTGCCACGAGGTCGGACAGCCATCTTTGATTATCCTTTTCACAGACACACAGACTGCCTTTTCTTCTGCCACGAGGTCTGACGGCCATTTTTGATCCCTGGATTTTTAAAGGTGTATTCTACCCAGGTATTCTTTAATCAAATCAAAAATAAATCTTCGGAGCTGTAGAAAATTTCAAAATTATTGCGAAATCCTACAGCTTAAAACTGGAGGCTAGCTTTAAATAGAGCTAGCCTCCCATGAATTTGGGCCCCCTACTGAGCGCTCAGCCACTCAGCAGCGCTCTCATCGCTGGGCTGCACGCATCAATCATGTTATTTAGTAGGCAGCACAAATGTCGCGTTTTGGCTGCACTGCTTTCAATGGGTGCGAGCCGATTGTGCATCACGATCCCTGCATCCATTTTCAGGCCTACTCCAATTTTTAGCCCAGGGACTTCACATGAACAGTTCTGGGACTAATGTCTTTACTGGAATAGTAACTAGTGCTGCAGGTGAGGGTTTAAACTAATGTGGCAGTGGGAATAATTTACATTTATATAGCACTTTAATGTTGAAAAAAACATCCCATGGTGCTTCACAGTGGTATAATGAAGCAAAAATGGATGCCGAGCCATAGAACGAGGTATTAGGAGGGTTGACCAAGTTTGGTCAAAGAGTGGGTTTTAAGGAGGATGTTAAAGGAGAAGAGGGAGGTGGTGAGGCAGAGATGTTTAAGGAGAGAATTCCAGAGCAGAGAGAATTTCCTACATTACAACAATGCCTACAGTTCAAAAAAAGTACTTCATTGGCTGTAAAGTGCTTTGGGACATCCTGAGGTCATGATAAGCGCTGTATAAATGTAATCTTGCCAATGGTAGGGCCAAGGGAGGGGGGATGCACAAGAGACCAAAATTGGATGAACTGAGAATTCTGGAGGGTTGTAGAGCTGGAGGAGGTTAGAAAGATAGGAAAGGATGAGGTCATGAAGGGATTTAAACATGAGGATGATCATTCGAGAAATTGGGGGACCAGGAGCCAATGTGGGTCAGCGAGCCTGTGCATCTCTGCCCAGTTGTACTACGCGCAGAGCAGCATAACCAACAGTTCTCAAAGGGAATACCAGAGGACTCTCAAACGGCCCAGGAAACGTTGAGTTTTTATTTCTGATGGCCCAGGAGAAGCAGGAGTGCTGTTATTCTCCTAGTTAGGACATTTGCCGGCCCATACAAGGCACTCCTCCACTCCGCCAGGATTACCTCCCACCCAGACTCGACCTGCCAGCCAGCTCAGCATAGGACCCAGTCCATTTCCCACATTCTCGCAACCGGCGAGTTGCAACGGGACGCCCATTTGGTAGCAGCAGCTCATCCACAGCACTTAAATGAGGCCCAAACTCAGATTTGGTTAAGGCTTCATGCCAGCACAGGCGGGTAGTGGAACGGCTGCTCTGCCAAGTTAGCGCCCATTTCGAGCAAAAGTTGAATTTCCTGGCCAAGGAGTCTCCACACCATTTCTACCCCAGAAATAGGTGCCTATGGAGTTAATGTAATATCAGCCCCTACAGTTCTTAGCATCAGTTAAGTCTAAACAGTCTAAGTGCAGCCTAGGATCATTCCAGCTCTGTTAGGAAGAGAAACTGAGAGCTTGTTTTCATTGGAGAAAAGGTTTGAAAAGCAAATGTGGTACAAGTTTTAAAAATGCGGAAATGTATTAATAATTTAAGTATGTGTATGGTATTTAGTTTAGACCAGGAAAGCAGAATTAAACAACAAGTACAAAATGAACAAGCCTCAAGTAAGCAGCTCCAACAACACTCAAGAAGCTCGACACCATTCAGGATAAAGCAGCCCGCTTGATTGGCACTCCATCCACCTTCAACATTCACTCCCTCCACCACCGGCGCACTGTGGCTGCAGTGTGTACCATCTACAAGATGCACTGCAGCAACTCGCCAAAGCTCCTTCAACAGCACCTTCCAAACCCGCGACCTCTACCACTTAGAAGGACAAGGGCAGCAGACGCATGGGAACATCACCACCTACAAGTTCCCCTCCAAGCCATACACCATCCTGACTTGGACCTGCATCGCCGTTCCTTCACTGTCGCTGGGCCAAAATCCTGGAACTCCCTTCCTAACAGCATTGTGGGTGTACCTACACCATATGGACTGCAGCGGTTCAAGAAGGCGGCTCACCACCATCTTCTCAAGGGCAATTAGGGTTGGGCACTAAATGCAGGCCTAGCCAGCGACGCCCACATCCCATCAATGAATAAATAAAAAATTTAAAATGACTCAAGATTCGAAACAAAATTTCCCACCAAGCAGTGGGTTATATGAAACAAACTCATAATTAAAGTTATGTTCATTAACTCCTTTTTTTAAGAGTTAAATACATATTTGGTTAGGTACAAGATTAAGAATGAATATGAACTGACCTGGGAAAATACCTCATGGAGCACAGAAATGGAAAGCAACCAGTCAATGTCAAATAATGCAAGGTCTAAGTTTAGACAGATAGTCTAGCTTATTTTTTTAATGCCTTCAGATATCAGGAAGAAATTGTGCTGAACTTTCCTGCACAAGGTTCAGTTGGGTAGAGGCCATGATAGGGAAAATGTACATAGGCTGTGAAGGAACAGGCTTGGTGGCCCAATGGCTCATAAACTATACTTTTTTATGTAAATAGCTTATGAATAGAGCTCTAAAGAAATGCTGATCTTAATCTGACTGTAGTATCTTTCTCTGCATTGCTCTCCCATTTAACACTGAGCCATGCATTATCTAGTGTTGCAACCCTAAGTAGTGATAACTGATGTCCATTAACTGTTGCATGCTGCCAGTTAACTGTGTCCTCGGCCTTTCCCTCTCCCTTCCCACCCAGCTAGCTGCTTTTACTACCCCTACTCAAAAAGTTTAATTTGTTTAAAAAAATCAGAAATCAATACAAAAATTGGCCGTGTGCTTTATCGTAAGGAAGAAAGCTATAGACTGAAGGAAGATATCAATGAACTGGTCAGATGGGCAGAAGAGTGACAATAGGAATTCAATCCAGAGAAGTGTGAGGTAATGCATTTGGGAAGAACAAATAAGGCAATAACAAATGGTAGGATACTGAGAAGTGTAGAGGAACAGAGGGACCTTGGAGTGCATGTCCACAGATCCCTGAAGGTAGCAGGGCAGGTAGATAACATGGTTAAGAAGGCATATGGGATACTTTCCTATTTTGGCCGAGGCATAGAATATAAGAGCAGAGAGGTTACACTAGAACAGTATAAAACACTAGTTAGGCCACTGCTAGAGCACTGTGTACAGTTCTGGTCACCACATTACAGGAAAGATGTGATTGCACTAGAGAGGGTACAGAAGAGATTGATGAGGATGTTGCCAGAACTGGAGAATTTTAGCTATGAGGAATGACTGGATAGGCTGGGATTGTTTTCTTTGGAACAGAGGAGGCTGGGGGGAGATCTAATAGAGGTATATAAAATTATGAGGGGCCTAGATAGAGTGGATAGAGAGGACCTATTTCCTTTAGTAGATGAATGCGTGGCTAAAGAGTTGGTGCAGGAGGGAGGGCTTTAGTTTCTTGGATCACTGGGTCTGCTTCTGGGGAAGCTGGGACCTGTACAAGTCGGACGGGTTGCACCTGAACCGGAACGGGACCAACATCCTTGCGGGAAGGTTTGCTAGTACTGTTGGGGGGGGGGGGGTTAAACTAACTTGGCAGGGGGATGGGATACGGAGTGGAGCTATAGTAGGGGGTGATGCACAGCCAAATATAGAGGAAAAAACAAGTCAGCCTGGAAGGCAGAGCAAATATGTAATGGCACAAGGGAGTATGGCAAGGCTGGATGGCATTTAATTTAATGCAAGGAGTCTTGTGTGTAAGGCAGATGGATTGAAGGTGTTGATGAACACATGAGAGTATGATATTGTTGCTATCACAGAGACATGGTTGAGGGAGGGGCAAGACTGGCAGCTCAATATTCCGGGTATAGAATCTTCAGGCAAGACAGAGGGGGGTGTAAAAGAGGAGGGGGTGTCGCAATATTAACCAAGAAGTCAATTACTGCTGTGAGGAGGGATGATATCTTAGCAGGTTCCTCTAATGAGGCCATATGGGTAGAACTTAAAAACAAAAAGGGGGGCAAGCACTTTGCTGGGAGTGAAATATAGGCCCCCAAACAGTCAGGGGGAGATAGAGGATCAGATATAGAAACATAGAAACTAGGAGCAGGAGTAGGCCATTCGGCCCTTCGAGCCTGCTCCGCCATTCAATGAGATCATGGCTGATCATCCAAACCCTAGCACCCGGTCCCTACACCGACAGCCATCCCACCCAAGCCCTATCCCCGTAACCCCACGTATTTAATCCCCCCTAACACTAAGGGCCAATTTTTTTTTTTATCATGGCCAATCAACCTAACCCGCACATCTTTGGACTGTGGGAGGAAACCGGAGCACCCGGAGGAAACCCACGCAAACACGGGGAGAATGTGCAAACTCCACACAAACAGTCACCCGAGGCCGGATTTGAACCCGGGTCCCTGGCGCTGTGAGGCAACAGTGTTAACCACTATGCCACCGTGCTGCCCGTGAGATATGTAGGCAAATCTCAGAGAAGTGTAGAAATAATAGGGTAATAATAGTAGGGGATTTCAACTTCCCCAATATTAACTGGGATAGTCAGAGTGTGAAAGGCTTAGAGGGTGCATTATTCTTAAAGTGCATCCAGGAGAGCTTTTTGAGCCAGCATGTAGAAAGTCCTACAAGAGAGGGGGCGGTACTGGACCTAATTCTAGGGAATGTAGCCGGGCAAGTGGTAGAAGTGTCAGTAGGAGAGCATTTTGGTGACAGTGACCATAATTCGGTGAGATTTAATGTAGTCATGGAAAAGGACAAAGATGGACCAGAAATAAAAGTTCTAAATTGGGGGAAGGCCAATTTTAATATGATAAGGCAGGATCTTGCCAAAGTGGACTGGGATCAGCTACTTGAAGGAAAATCCACATCAGAGCAGTGGGAGTCTTTCAGAAAGGAAATAGAGAGAGTACAACACCAACATGTTCTCGTAAAGGTCAAGGGGGACCAACAAGCCCAGGGAACCCTGAATGTCAAGGGATATACAAGAATGGATTAGGAAAAAAAGGGAGGCTGTTGGCAGATACAAAGAAATAAAAACAGTGGCGCCCTGGAGGAGTATAGAAAGTGCAGGGGGATACTTAAAAAAGAAATTAGGAGAGCGAAGAGGGGGCATGAAAAAACACTGGCGGGAAAAATAAAGGAAAATCCCAAGGCGTTTTATAAGTATATTAAGGGCAAGAGGATAACCAGGGAAAGAGCAGGGATCAAAGTGGCAATCTGTGTGTAGAGCCGGAAGATGTAGGTGAGGTTTTAAATAAATATTTTGCATCTGTGTTCACTATGGAGAAGGACGATGTTGGCATAGAAATCAGGCAGGGGGATTGTGATATACTGGAACAAATTAGTATTGAGAGGGGGGAGGTACTAGTGGTTTTAGAGGGCTTAAAAGTGCATAAATCCCCAGGCCCAGACGAGATGTATCCCAGGCTGCTCTGTGAGAGGCAAGGGAGGAGATTGCAGGGTGTAAAATTTGCAAAATTTCTGCATCTCCCCGAAGGTTATCTTATATATATATAAAAGGATACATCTGTCTGTCATTCCGTCTGTCTGTCTGTCTGTCTGTCTGTCTGTCTGTATTGTATAAACTCGAAAGTTATAGAGCGTACCTACACGTGTGTTACATCGAAAGAAAGCTTACGATTCCAGAACCATCAAAAGTGTATTTACGTTTCGGCGAGACAAAAATTGCGCCCGCGGTATCCAAAAAACGTTCAACATTCCGCACATTATCCGCTCATTAGCATCGAGTGACGTCGAGGTCGACCAATCGTATGGTCGAGCGACCCGACGGTCGACCAATCGCTGCGTGGCGGGGGTGGGTTCCTGGCGCGTGCGGGCGAGCCCTCCTAGAGTCGAGTGACGGGACGATTGACCAATCCTACACTTCGGTGACCTGACGGTCCACCAATCGGTGCGTGTGTGGGCGGGCCTTATCGTTCTGAACCGAGGTGAGTCGCCGCCATCTTGATTCTAAACTTTTCATTTCTTTTTCCCGCTTTCTGCGTGTTTCTTTTCAAATCTACATTTCCAGCAAAAAAAAAAGTTGCTTTTAAAAGACAAATTGTTTTTAAAAAAAGTTAATTAATTTGTAAATCTTTTGTCTAACCTCTATAATTTTTCTACCTTTCACCGTTTTTCCAGGCCTCAAAGCCTGGGCATCTGTTGACCAGCCACGCCCGAGCTAGGCGCCTCCTGTCACAATCGACAAAAGGCCTGCAATCGCCACAATCTTTGTGAAGGCTGGAGGGGGCGGGCCTGAGCCGAGCGTTGGCATCGCCGCCATCTTAGTAAAGGCGGGCGGGGCGGGAGTCAGCGTCCGTGTCATCTTCCACCCGGAGCGCGACTTGAGTCCGGCCGGGCCTCCGGAGAGCGGGAGGGCGGGGCTCCGGAGAGCAGGAGGGCGGGGCTCGGGAGGCCAGTGCTCAGGAGGGCGGGGCTCGGGCTGAGCCATGTCAGTGCGTGGGGTGGCACGGAGCTCCACGGAGCCATCGGGTCTGCTAGCTCCCCCCTCCCTTTCTCCCCCCACACCCGCCCCCTCCCCTCCCCTCTCCCCTTCCTCCCCCCCTCCCCTCCCCCCTCTCCCCCCCCTCCCCTCCCCCCTCTCCCCCCTTCTCCCCCCCTCCCCTCCCCCTCTCCCCCCACACCCCCCTCCCTCCCCACATCCCCCCTCCCCTCCCCCCATTCCCCCCTCCCCTCCCCCCATTCCCGCCTCCCCTCCCCCCATTCCCCCCTCCCCCTCCCTTCCCCCTCCCCTCCCCCTCCCCTCCCCTCCCCCACATTCCCCCCTCCCCCTCCCCTCCCCCCCTTCCCCACCATTCCCCCCTTTCCCCTCCCCTCCCTCCCCCTCCCCCCACCCCCACCCCCTTCCCCTCCCCCAACCCCTCCCCCACCCCCTCCCCCCAGTCGCTCTCTCTCTTCCCCCCAGTCGCTCTCTCTCTTCCCCCCAGTCGCTCGCTCTCTCTCTCTTCCCCCCCAGTCGCTCGCTCTCTCTCTCTCTTCCCCCCAAGTCGCTCGCTCTCTCTCTCTCCCCCCCAGTCGCTCGCTCTCTCTCTCTCCCCCCCAGTCGCTCACTCTCTCTCTCTCCCCACCAGTCACTCGCTCTCTCTCTCTTCCCCCCAGTCGCTCGCTCTCTCTCTCTCTCTTCCCCCCAGTCGCTCTCTCTCTCTCTTCCCACAACAACATTCCCTCAAAAATCCCCTCGGCACCGTCGGGCACTTCAGCTAGTTATTAATAAAAGGGACCCTGCATGGACATTTTAAATGAGAAAGGGTACCCAAGATGGCGTCTGTGCCTCGTGGCAAAAAGCCTGTGGGATTCCAAAATGGATTCTGTAGCACAGACAGCTTGGGAGAAATCGAAACTAAGGCTGCAGGTTTTCTGTGAAGAGAAAACTTTGGCCTAGAAATTCGGTTGGTAGCGCCAGCGATTAGCGCCTAAAGAGCCCGAGAATTGGGGCGTTACCCAATTTTCGGGCGGGCGCAGTGAATACAGCGCCACCTCCCATATTGAGTATCCTTTTAGCGCTGGCGCTAACTCTTTGCGCACGCCCGCGGGTGCAGGCAGATCATGAAGTCATTTCAGTGTGCAACGCCTTTTTGGCGCCCCGGACCGGATATTCGGTGGCGCCCGGAACCTTTGCGCCTAGCGCTGTTAGTGACAGTTCGATGGAACGTTACCAGGCCCTTCTCGTAGTCGGGGGGCGCTATTTAAAGGGGACAGCTCTAGTATAAAAGCTGCAGCCACTTGGCCTGTTCATTGTGATCGTTGCTGGAGAGAGTTGTTGAGCTACTGTGGAGCAGATTTTTTGGAATTTAGCCTTAGAATACTTGGGACCTTCAAACCTGTCCGGAGCAGTTGGAGCGCTACGCCTAACAGCGTTTTGACCGACTGGCATCGGAATGGGAGCTGCTTTGGAGGGCAACGTCCTCATGGCCGGACACTGTGAAGGGGCAGAGAGATGGTGGGAGAGAGGGCCGGGATTGGCCAGAAGGAGGAGGGGCAATGGAGGTCGGCCAATCCGAGGGTACGCTGCGAGGGTATTCAGGCAGCAGGTGTCATACCTTGCAATGTCAGAGGAGCATTGTGTGCAAAGGCTCCGATTCAGGAAGGAGGTTGTAACTGAGCTGTGCCACCTGCTTGCTCAGGATCTGCAGCCGCGTCTACGGTGCAGGACCTCTCTGTCGGTGTCCGTTAAAGTGACTGTTGCCCTCAATTTCTATGCCACCGGATCCTTTCAGTCAGCCACTGGGGACATTGCGAATATCTCTCAGTTTGCAGTCCATTGTTGCATCCGGCAAGTTACAGCTGCCCTTTATAGACGAAGGCGTCAATTCATCACCTTCCCTCTGAGCCTGGAGAAGCAGGTGGAGCGCGCGCAGGGCTTTGCTGCTATTGCGGACTTCCCCATGGTGCAGGGGGCGATTGATTGCACACACGTGGCTTTGCGGGCGCCATTACTGAATCCTGAGGACTTCCGCAACCGCAAGGGGTTCCACTCCCTCAATGTGCAGCTGGTCTGTGACCACCGCCAAATCATCATGGCAGTCAACGCCCAATTCCCAGGGAGCAGCCACGATGCCTTCATCCTGCGGCAGACCTCAGTTTGTGACCTTTTTGAGGGGCTGGCTCGCCCGCGAGGCTGGCTTCTTGGGGACAAGGGCTATCCTCTCTGCCCATGACTCATGACACCACTCCATTTGGCCACCACCCCAGCAGAAGAGCTGTACAACAGCAGCCATCAGGCAACCAGGAACATTGTAGGGCACACTATTGGTGTGCTCAAACAGCGTTTCCGCTGTCTGGACCATTCGGGGGGAGCTCTGCAGTACTTGCCGGAGCAAGTGGGTCACATCGTCGTCGTCTGCTGCATGCTCCACAACTTGGCAATTCGACGCACCCAGCCAATGCCAGCTGTCCCTCAAGGTCCAGCAGAGCAGGCGGACGAGGAGGAGGACGAGCATGCGGACGAGGAGGAGGAGGAGGAGCATGCGGACGGGGAGGAGGAGGAGGAGCATGCGGACGAGGAGGAGGAGGAGGAGGAGGAAGATGGGAGGGCTCCTGAAAGTGGAAGGGCCATCCGTCAGAGGCTCATCAGGACTCGGTTCGAGGCCCCTCTGGTGGAATGATGGGTGTCATTCGTCCTGCGCACTTCGGATCTTTGAAAGGCTCTGAAGGCCAGCATGACTGTAAATAGTAACGTGTACCATTGCAAATTAAAACTTTTCTTTATTGTCACAAAAGTCCTTCCTTCCAACATAACAACGTCATGTCAACAGAAACCATAACTAACAAAATAACAGTTAACTCTTCGGCAAAGCCGCAAAACTAAACAAACCATTTCCAACAATCACAACAGGTGAGGGAGTCCTTGAATTTGGCCAAAGAAACGTCTCTGCACCTCCCTCTACTGCTGGCCTCTTGATGGAGAACGACTTCTCTTTCGCGGTCGGCCGCTTCCCTCCCTGCTGCTCCTACATAATTGAACCCCAGTGGCGGGGTCAAGGCTGGGGGACGCCTGCTGACTGTGTGGAAGCGCAGAAGCCCCTGAGGGATGGCCTGGCTGACCTCTGGTCTGGGAGGGTGCGGACGCAGGCTGCTTGATCTGAGCATGGCTGGAAGCAGTGTGCCCTGCAGGTGGTGGCAGCTGCACTGCAGACGTACCAGCGCTGGCATGAGCAATGGTCACCTGCCGAGAGTGGACACCTGCACCATGGTCGGACAACACACTGGCTCTCTGAGGGGACCGGTTCGGCTCAACCGCCACAATCGCCTGCTCCACTGATTCCTGGCCTTGTATGCTACTGGAAGGGCCCAGGGTGATCCTAGCTGATGCAGATAGGGTGGCAGCAGTGAGAGTTCGCGTTGCCTCAATCTGGGTGTGGACGAGGCCAGCAAGTGACTGCGTGGCAGCAGTGAGGACCTGTGTGCCAGGTGCCAGTGCTTTGGAGAAGCCCTGGACAGTTCTTTCCATTGCTTCGGACAAGGCCGGAGCAGTCCGTTCCACCGCCTCGGACAAGCCCTGGACAGACCTTTCCAGGGATTGTCCGAAGCTCTGAACAGTCCTTTCCATAGCAGCCTCGAAGCCCTGGACAGTCCTCTCCATTGCTGCCCCGAAGCCCTGGACAGTCCTCTCCATTGCTGCTCCAAAGTCCAACACACTCTTTGCCAGTGTTTCTATCGACTGAGGCATTCTCCCCACTGCAACCATCAGCTCAGTGTGCCTGAGCCGGGCCTGGGTGCTCATTTCAGCCAGGCTACGCACCTCCTCTGCACTCTGTGCAGCAGTGATCACTCCTTGCCTTGCCCTCCGGGGAGCTGGTGGCCGAACTTGCCTACCCCCCTCGCGTTGCTGCATGCCGCTTGTTCCGGCAACTGGCTCATCAGCAGAGCCCCCCCCCACCTCCCCTCCAGGGAACTACTATCCCCAGTCTGCAGATGTGTACGCTCCCCTGAAGTTGGAATGGATGCTCCGGCTTCCTCCTGATCCTCGCCTCCGGAGGCACTGGCACTGGCAGCTTCAGGGCGCAGATCCCGAGTTGGTGATGCAGCATCTGAAAGCAGGGAGGTGGAAGAGTGGCTTTAGCAAAAGGACAGGTTGGCGGCAAGGCATGCTAGATTGTGGCAAGGCTCTGACATGGCTGCACACTGAGAAAGCATGCTGGCGGGGGGATCAAGTGGAAGGAGACAGCTGAAAAAGGTGAGAGCCTTACCCTCGCTGTCGAGAATGGGGTCGGCAGCTGCAGTGGTAACAGGACCACTCAGACGTCCTCCAAGAATCTGGTGCACTCTCTCCTCGAGATCCGTGAGAGTGATCACTTGTGGAGGTCCACCACTGGTTCGACGCTGGTCCTTGCGGATCATCGCCAGCTTGGACTGCAGGGGAAAGAAGGGGAAGTTCTGTTACATGATGCCCTGAGTGATCATCTCATGCCCCCCATGGTGCAAGAGACCTTACATGATGCCTTGAGAGATCATCTCATGCCCTCCATGGTACAAGAGCCCTTACATGATGCCTTGAGAGATCATCTCATGCCCCCCCATTGTGCAAGAGCCCTTACATGATGCCGTGAGAGATCATCTCACACCCCCCATGATGCAAGAGCCCTTACATGATGCCTTGAGAGATCATCTCATGCCCCCCATGGTGCAAGAGCCCTTACATGATGCCTTGAGAGATCATCTCATGCCCCCCATGGTGCAAGAGCCCTTACATGATGCCTTGAGAGATCATCTCATGCCCCCCATGGTGCAAGAGCCCTTACATGATGCCTTGAGTCAAATGTCCATGTGTGTGCCCAGAAAGGGCCATGGGTGCTTGCTGACAGATGGCCATTGGGGCATCATGGCAACAGGGTGCGCGAAGTCAGGTGCAGATGGAGGGAATCAGAAGTTTGCATAAACAACACTCACCCTAACGACCCGAGTGAGGTCGTTGAATTTCTTCCTGCACTGAACAGGGCTCCTGGTCACCATGCTGCTGGAGTTGACCCTCTGAGAAACATCCCTCCAAGCTCGGCGGTAATCCTTTTGATTCGGCCTCCTGCCATTGTCAGGATACAGAACATCTCGACGGCGCTCCACTGCGGACACCAACTCCTCCAGAGCCTCAGTGCTGAAGCGCTCTGCTCTCTGTCTCACCTTCTCCATCCTGACCAAGTTTTTTGCACCAGAGAAGGAAGAGCGCCGATTCTGAGGCCTACAGGGCGTTGAGTGTGGAAGCTAAGGCTGACTGACCCACCCCTTTAAGAGCCGGCCGGCGCCTGGAAGTCTCGTGGTTATCGGTAATTGAGATCACCTGCGCTGCGCCCGTCCGTGCCGATATTGGGTAGCGCCAGAAGTTTTGTGCCTTAGGAGGCCCGTGCAACGTCTGAATTTGCGCCTCAATCCCCTTTGGGGGCGATGCAACCCAATATCGCGCCAGGCGGCGATAAGTTTCGTCTGGCTATAAACTTTGCGCAGCGCCAGTTCTAACGCCTCAAGCGGGGCGATACCCAATTTCTAGGCCTTTGTGTTTTGAAACGAGACAGGACTCTGAATTATGCATTAGACTGAATTGGAGACGGATCTAATTGCAGTTTAGGCCAATAGTTAAAGCCATCAAACAGTCTGCATACATTATCGAAAACAGTTTAACACAGCCATCGAGGTTGGTCAAACCCATCAAGGAACTTTCAAGACAATACAAGTCTATTATCGGGCCGGTAGATGCAATTACCGGCCATCTAAAAACCGTTAGTATGAATTGCTACCATTATTTTAACTAGCCCGCCAAGTTTAAGACAAAGAACTAACCTGATTTGGCGCGAAGATAAGGGTTTTCGACGAAGGTATAATTGAAGGCCCTGGGTAGCATTGAGTTGGGGCAGCTAGTTCATTCGTTCGGAGGAGGTCCGTAGAGTTCGTTGGTTGGTGTGCTGGTGCTGCTCCTCGGGCCCCTCGCCCTCGTGGCTGCCGCTCTTTCCCCGTCCTGCGCTTACCTCCTGGCCTCTGCCCGTGCCCTCTTCCCACTCCATCTGGAACTGCCCCGGCACCGGGTCGGGCAGACACGGACAGATTCAGGCCAGGCGAGGCGGGACGCGACGAGTGGAGAAGGGAAAACCACCGAGGGGCAGACCAGCTGGAGGGGACCAAACGAGGGGAGGTTTCGAATCATCGGGCCTTCAGCCTCGGCCGACCTTTGAATATCTGCACACTAACTCAAACTGGCAGCTGTCGACAAAGAATCATCCCTGCAAGGTAAAGTACCCAAACAGAGACTTTGACTTTGGGGTACTCGAACCTGGACAACGCCCTTGCAGCACCCGGAGACCACGTGACGACGGCAGGCTCCAGAGAGCACCAAGAGCGAACCCCGAACCTCACCGCTGTTTTGAATTGAGCAAACCCCATTTCTAATTGGTGAGCATAGATTCTGACCCCTCATAGCTTAATCTAGTTAGGTATAGCGGGTGGGATAAGGATAAGGGGATTGTTAAGATAGTTGTTTTCCCTCCATGTGCCGTGTGTTCCCCATTCCCTGTATAAGTGCATTTGCTTGTAATGTTATAGCGGTAACTTCTTTTAAGACTGTATTAATTTTTCCTGTTCAATAAAATCTTGGTTTTTGCTTGCATCCAAACCACCTGTCTACTAGAGTTTTCTGTATCACTGCCTGTACCTAAATCCGGTGTCTAGAACCCAAGGGCGTGGGAGCGATTCGAACCGCTCACAAACAGTTATGGGCATAACTGACTGAGCGCACGCGCCACACCCGCCACCCCCTACAGGGGCTCTGACATAAATTTTCAGAACCTCTCTGGCCACAGAGGAGGTGCCAGAGGACTGGCGAACAGCTAACGTAGTACCATTATTCAAGAAGGGTACTAGGGCTAAACCAGGGAATTACAGGCCAGTGAGCCTAACATCAGTGGTAGGGAAATTATTGGAAAAAATTCTGAGGGACAGAATCAGTCTCCAATTGGAGAGGCAAGGATTAATCAAGGATTGTCAGCATGGCTTTGTCAGGGGGAGATCAAGGCCTAGAAATTCGGTGGGCTGCGCCACCAGTTAGCGCCTAAAGAGGGCACCTAGTGGTTTTAGTGCCACTGGCCACGCCTCCCGTGAAAGTTAGCGGGGCGCTAATGGCAGCGTTAGCCTGTAGTGCTGCGCCGCCACCGATGACGTCATCGGTGTGCGCAGCGCACCGCTACCGCCCCAAACATGATATTGGGTCGCGCCCCCCCCTGTAGCGCCGGTCATAATTCGCGACCGGTTCAGTGGGGCCTACCTGTGGCGGTAGTGGCGCAAATTAAAGGGGAGGTGCGGGGCGGCCATTATTTTCGCTGGCCGCCTGCCAGCACCTCCTCGTGCCACCGTCCCCGGCCTCCTGAGCCCGCCCCCCCCGGGTAGTGCCGGCTGTGTCCCAAGAGCCCGGCATGTCTCCTCGGTGCCGGACTCTTTTGCCGGCACTCGCGATCGGAGATCGCACTGGTGCAGGCCCCTCCCCTTTAAGAAGGGCAGGAAGGCCTGCAGTACCGCAGCACGCCATGCCGCAGCGTGTGGCGCTGCGGCACGTTGCGCTGCGATATTCCGTTTCAATGCCCCAAGAGGGACGCGGGGTGCCTTGAGCAGTGCCCCGCTTCCGTTTGGGGCGCTCAAACTGAATATCCCACTGGCGCTCCCGGCTCCTTCCGGGGCGGGACTTCCGGTGCCTAGGTGAGCTTGGCGCCCCAAACGGGGCGTCACTGAATTTTTAGCCCCATGTCTAACCAATTTGATTGAATTTTTCGAGGGGGTGACTAGGTGTGTGGGTGAGGGTAGTGCAGTTGATGTAGTCCACATGGACTTCAGTAAGGCTTTTGACAAGGTCCCACATGGGAGACTGATCAAGAAGGTAAGAGCCCATGGGATCCAGGGCAATTTGGCACATTGGATCCAAAATTGGCTTAGTGGTAGGAGGCAGAGGGTGATGGTCGAAAGTTGTTTTTGTGACTGGAAGCCTGTGTCCAGTGGTGTACCGCAGGGATCGGTGCTGGGTCCTTTGCTGTTTGTAGTGTACATTAATGATTTAGATATGAATGTAGGAGGTATGATCAGTAAGTTTGCAGATGACATGAAAATTGGTGGAGTGGTAAATAGTGAGGAGGGAAGCCTCAGGCTACAGGACAATGTAAATGGGTTGGTTCGATGGGCAGAACAGTGGCAAATGGAATTTAACCCTGAAAAGTGTGAGGTGATGCATTTTTGGAGGACTAACAAGGCAAGGGGATACACAATAATTGGTAGGACTCTAGGAAGGACAGAGGATCAGAGGGACCTTGGTGTGCATGTACATAGATCCCTGGAGGCAGCAGGACAGGTAGATAAGTGGTTAAAAAGGCATATGGGATACTTGCCTTCATTAGCCGAGGCATAGAATATAAGAGCAGGGAGGTTATAATGGAGCTGTACAAAACACTAGTTAGGCCACAGCGGAATACTGTGTGCAGTTCTGGTCGCCACTCTACAGGAAGGATGTAATTGCATTGGAGAAGGTTCAGAGGAGATTCACCAAGATGTTACCTGGGCTGGAGCGCTTCAGCTATGAAGAGTGACTGGACAGGCTGGGGTTGTTTTCCTTAGAGCAGAGAAGGCTGAGGAGAGACCTTTTTTTTTAATTCATTGATGGGATGTGGGCGTCGCTGGCTAGGCCTGCATTTAGTGCCCATCCCTAATTGCCCTTGAGAAGATGGTGGTGAGCCGCCTTCTTGAACCGCTGCAGTCCATATGGTGTAGGTACACCCACAATGCTGTTAGGAAGGGAGTTACAGGATTTTGGCCCAGCGACAGTGAAGGAATGGCGATACAGGCCCAAGTCAGGATGGTGTGTGGCTTGGGGGGGAACTTGTAGGTGGTGATGTTCCCATGCGTCTGCTGCCCTTGTCCTTATAAGTGGTAGAGGTCGCGGGTTTGGAAGGTGCTGTTGAAGGAGCTTTGGCGAGTTGCTGCAGTGCATCTTGTAGATGGTACACACTGCAGCCGCAGTGCGCCGGTGGTGGAGGGAGTGAATGTTGAAGGTGGTGGATGGAGTGCCAATCAAGCGGGCTGCTTTATCCTGAATGGTGTCGAGCTTCTTATGTGTTGTTGGAGCTGCACTCATCCAGGCAAGTGGAGAGTATTCCATCACACTCCTGACTTGTGACTTGTAGATGGTGGAAAGGCTTTGGGGAGTCAGGAGGTGAGACACTCGCCGCAGAATTCCCAGCCTCTGGCCTGCTCTTGTAGCCACAGTATTTATATGGCTGATCCAGTTCAGTTTCTGATCAATGGTAACCCCCAGGATGTTGATAGTGGGGGTTTCAGCAATGGTAATGCCATTGAATGTCTAGGGGAGATGGTTAGAGTCTCGCTTGTTGGAGATGGTCATTGCCTGGCACTTGTGTGGTGCGAATGTTACTTGCCACTTGTCAGCCCAAGTCTGAATGTTGTCCAGGTCTTGCTGCATACGGACACGGACTGCATCAGTATCTGACGAGTCTCGAATGGTGCTGAACAGTGTGCAATCATCAGCAAACATCCCCACTTCTGACCTTATGATGGAGGGAAGATGATTGATGAAACAGCTGAAGATGGTTGGGCCTAGGACACTGCCCTGAGGAACTCCTGCAGTGATGTCATGTGATTGAGATGAATGACCTCCAACAACCACAGCCAACTTCCTTTGTGCTAGGTATGATTCCAACCAATGGAGAGTTTTCCCCTTGATTCCCATTGACTTCAGTTTTGCTAGGGCTCCTTGATGCCACACTCGATCAAATGCTGCCTTGATGTCTTGTTGAGTGTTGTTGGAGCTGCACTCATCCAGGCAAGTGGAGAGTATGCCTGATTGAGGTGTACAAAATTATGAGGGGCATAGATAGGATAGATAGAAAGGAACTTTTCCCCTTAGTAGAGGGGTCAATAACCAGGGGGCATAGTTAAAAGGTAAGGGGCAGGAGAGTTAGAGGGGATTTGAAGAAAAATATTTTCACCCAGAGGGTGATTGGAATCTGGAACTCACTCCCTGAAAGGGTGGTAGAGGCAGGAACCCTCATAACATTCAAGAAACATTTAGATGAGCACTTGAAACGCCATAGCATACAAGGCTATGGACCAAGTGCTGGAAAATGGGATTAGGATAGACAGGGCTTGATGGCTGGCGCGGACACGATGGACCGAAGGGCCTCTTTCTGTGCTGTATAACTCTATGGGCTGGATTTTGATACTGGAGGCGTGTAGGAGGCGGGACTACAACTTTCGGGGTTGTAGTCCCGCCTCCATCGAGTTGTGGCCAACCTACTCGATTTTCACTTGATTGACCTTGTTGAGCCCGCCCAGCGGGCTCTGCAGGCCAATTAAGGGCCACCCGGCAACAGGTGACGTCACAGATTGACATTTCATCTGTCAAGAGCTTTTGACAGATGAAATATCAGCGTTTGACAGCTCTTTGAAGCTGTCAAACACAGACAATCGGTTCTGTGATAGTGGATTGGCGGTTAGGATCAGATCAGCCATGATCTTATTGAATGGCGGAGCAGGCTCGAGGGGCCGATTGGCCTACTCCTGCTCCTATTTCTTATGTTCTTATGTTCCAAGTTAATTCCTTCCTCTCAGACTGATTTAGAGATCTCTCCAGAACAGAAAGCTGAATGCTGCAACTTTTGACAGCTCGCGGCCATTCTGCTTTCTGTGCCGGTGAGATGAGGGACTCCCGAGGCCTGAAGGAAGGAAGGCTGTAAAGGTAATTAAACTTCTTTAAACACTTTATACACACCAAACACACTTACCTCTGCACTCATGCACCCATCACTCACCTGAACACCAGACACCCTCCAAGCCCTTCAGCCCGACGGTCCGCCTTGCTAACTTGGCGTGGTTTGGCGCCGTCAGGAATCCCACATTTCAGCAATAAAAATAGGGATTAGGCTAAAAACTGCCTGTTAACTACCTGTTAACAGGCAGTTAATTGGCACTAATCCCCTTCCCGCCTCGGGGAGGCGGGTCCCAGCACAGACCAGGTATCCGCTTCCTTTGAAACTGGCATGGAGGCGGGTTGTGGGCGGGATGGGTTCGTGCCTCCCGATTTTGAGATTTTAACCTCCCACACACCTCCAATCCTGCCTCCACAGCCCAATGAAAATCCTGCCCTATGACTCTATTTAGCAGCGAAGTCAATAACCAGGGGCATAGATTTAAAGTAATTGGTAGAAGGGTTAGGATGGAGTTGAGGGGAACATTTTTCACCCAGAGGGTTGTGGGAGTCTGGAACTCACTGCTTGCAAGGGTGGCAGAGACATAAATCCTCATTGCATTTAAAGAATACTTGGCTATGCACTTGAAGTGCTGTAACCTACAAGGCTACAGACCAAGAGCTGGAAAGTGGGATTAGGCTGAATAGCTCTTTTTCGGCCAGCACAGACTTGATGGGCCAAATGGCCTCCTTCTGTGCTGTAAACTTCTGATTCTATAATTCTATGAAATCATCCATTCATCCTGTGAGAGCTTCAGATGTTTGGCACATATGCAAATAAATAGCGAATGAGCAGAACATTTGTATATATCTCACCCAATAGATTAGTGCTAATTTGTTATCATAGACTCACCTGATCCCTTTCTTCTGAACTTATCTTCCTTACTTTTATTTTATTCACTCCTGGGATGTGGGCATCACTGGCAAGGCCAGCATTTATTGCCTATCCATAATTGCTGTTGAGAAGGTGGTGGTGACCCGCCTTCTTGAACCTCTGCAGTCCGTGTGGTGAAGGTATTCCCACACTGCTGTTAGGAAGTTAGTTCCAGGATTTTGACCCAGTGACGATGAAGGAACAACAATATATTTCCAGGTCAGGGTGGTGTGTGACTTGGAGGTGATGGTGTTCCCATGCACCTGCTGCCCTTGTCCTTCTAGGTGGTAGAGTTTGTGGGTTTGGAAGGTGCTGTCGAAGAAGCCTTGGCGAGTTGCTGCAGTGCATCTTGTAGATAGTACACACTGCAGCAATAGTGCATCGGTGGTGCAGGGAGTGAATGTTTATGGTGGTGGATGAGGTGCCAATCAAGTGGGCTACTTTGTCCTGGATGGTGTCGAGCTTCTTGAGTGCTGTTGGAGCTGCACTCATCCAGGCAATTGAAGAGTATTCCATCACACTCCTGACTTGTGCCTTGTAGATGGTGGAAAGACTTTGGGGAGTCAGGAGGTGAGACACTCGCCACAGAATACCCAGCCTCTGACCTGCTCTTGTAGCCACAGTATTTATGTGGCTAGTCCAGTTAAGTTTCTGGTTAATGGTTACCCCCAGGATGTTGATGGTGGGGGATTCGGCGATGGTAATGCCATTGTCAAAAGATAATTCATACTTGTGAGACTGTTAACCATTACAAATGAATCTCAGGCTTCAAAAAACTACTGAAACATAAAAATAAAAAGATTTGTATTTATACTGCATTTTATCACATCTCTAGGCACTTCACATAGTGAATTACTTTGAAATGGAATGACTGTTATTATGTAGGTAAACACAACAGTCATTTATTTGCAGCAAGATTTAAACAGCAGTTAAATGAATAACCATTTAATCTCTTTTTGTGGTGATAGTTGCGGGAAAGGTATTGGCCAGAATCCCATGCGAATTCCCTATACTTCTTCAACAGTTTGGATCTTTAAATGCATTTTACCGCACCATCAGCCTACTCTCAATCACCAAAAAAGTGATGGAAGGTGTCATCAACAGTTCTACCAAGGGGCAATTTACTCACCAATAACCAGCTCACCAATGCTCAATTTGCATTCTGCCAAGACCACTCAGCTCCAGACTTCATTACACCTGAATTCCAGAGATGAGGTGTGAGTGACTGTCCTTAACATTAAGGCAGCATTCAACCAAGTGTGGCACCAAGGAGTCTTAGTAAAACTGAAGCAAATGGGGAAGGGGGAAAACTCTCCAGTGGCTGGAGTATTACCTGGCACACAGGAAGATGGTTGTGGTTGCTGGAGGCCAATCATCTCAGCTCCGGGACATTGCTGCATGAGCACCTCAGGGCAGCGTCCAATGCCCAACTATCTTCAGCTGCTTCACCATATACAGTTCCTTAGATAATGAACCAGTCCATACCTGCATATAGCAAAACCTGAACAAAATCCAAGCTTGAGATGATAAGTGGCAAGTAACATTCGCACCACACAAGTACCAGGCAATGACAATCTCCAACAAGATGGAGATGGTCTAACCACCTCCTCTTTACATTCAATGGCATTACCATCGCCGAATCTCCCATATTAAACATCCTATGGGTCACCATTGACCAGAAACTGAAATGCCACATAAATGCCATCGCTACTGGAGCAGGTCAAAGGATGAGTATTCTGTGATGAGCAGCTCACCTCCTGACTCCCCTAATTCATTCTACCACCTAAAAGGCACAAGTCAGGAGTGTGATGGAATACTGTCCATTTGCCTGGATAGGTGCAGCTGCAACAAGACTCAAGAAGCTCTATGCCATCCAGGACACAGTGGTCTGGTTGGTCGGCACCCATCCACCACCTTAAACACTCACTCCCACCACGACTGGTGTACCATGGCTGTAGTATGTTTTGTCTACAGGATTCACTGCAGGAAGTAGCCATGGCTTCTTTGGCAGCACCTCCCATATCCGTGATCTCTACTACCTAGAAAGACAAGGGCTTCAGGTGCATGGGAACATCATCACCTCCAAGTTCCCCTCCAAGTCACAACCATCATAACTTGGACATATAGCAGCATTCCTTCTATAGCAAAATATTGCGGATGCTGGAAATCCAAAATAACAACAGGAAACGCTGGAAAAACCCAGCAGGCCAAGCAGCATCGGTGGAGAGAGAAACAGAGTTAACGTTTCAGGTCGATGACCTTTCGTCAGAACTGGAAAAAAAGCAGGAAATGGAAAGCAAGTTTGGGGGCTGGGAAAAGTGGGAGGGGATGAAAGAACAAAAGGGAAGGTCAGTGATAGGATAGAAAGCAGGAGAGATTTGGGCTGGCAGAATGAAGGTAGCGCAATTCACACCCCATCAAGAGCCATCCTTTGTTCCTTAACCTGTTCCATTTACACCTCCCCTTGCCTTGAACATCTCTTAATGTCTCTCAATGTCCCTTAATCTCTCCTGCTTTCTATCCTATCACTGACCTTCCCTTTTGTTCTTTCATCCCCTCCCCCTTTTCCCAGCCCCCAAACTTGCTTTCCATTTCCTGCTTTTTTTCCAGTTCTGATGAAAGGTCATCGACCTGAAACGTTAACTCTGTTTCTCTCTCCACCGATGCTGCCTGGCCTGCTGAGTTTTTCCAGTGTTTCCTGTTGTTATTTAGCATCATTCCTTCATCAACGCTGGGTCAAAATTCTGGAACTCACTTCCTAACTGCACAATGGGAGTACCTTCACCACATGGACTGCAGTGGTTCAAGAAGGTGGCTCACCACCACCTTCTCAAGAGCAACTAGAGCTGGGCAATAAATCAAATCAAAAGCAAAATACTGAGGATGCTGGAAATCTTAAATAAAAACAGAAAATGCTGGACATACTCAGCAGGTCAGGCAGCATCTGTAGAGAGAGAAACAGAGTTGAAGGTGACAATACTACTCAATGATTTTTTTACCTGCCAATCATCAAAGCTCTTTATGTACAGGAGACACCTTCCCAGTTCTTCAATATAACATTGTTCCTCACTGTTTTCATAGCAGGACACAGTCAATAAATGATATTGGAAAAGAAGTCATGGTCAGAAGCCAGCCTGGTTACTGCTTGCAAAGTGTGTGGGAGGCCTGTTTCAATAATAGTCTCTTAATCTCTTTCATGTGTGAATGAGAATAGTGTAAGAAGGACAATATTTCAGGGAGAATTTCCACGCCATTTTCGGCATACTTTTAGCATATAATCGGGGTAAGTAACATTTTTTAGGTTACAAAATGAGGCATAAGTAATTTAGGCTGGCTTTCCACCCGAAACCAAAATCCCACCTGCTTTTTGGCCCTTCCGACTACCCACCCACCAAGACCCAAGTGACCCTATTTGCGTATGTTATAATGAGGGCTGGTGATGCTGTAGCTCTGGCTTTCTTGCTTTAACACTCACAAAGCTCTCAGTGTAAGTAAAATTAAGAATGATAAGACACAGCTGTTTCCAGGAACGGTTGAGCCAAACATAGATGAGGAGTTTCTGAGCATGAAGAGTGTGGAGTTTTACTAGCAATTTCTGCAGCTGGTAATGACTTTTTGCAGCTGTTTTTCTGTCATCCTGTTTACACAGAATTGGATTTGCTTCTCACTGCTTCTGACAGTGTGAGACTACTGGGAGGTTTTCACCCCTCCCCAGCCCCAATTCACAGCGAGGGCTTCTCAGTAGCAGGTCTGGCGTATCCCTGTAAGCCATTATCTTGGAGGAGGAGGAAGAGCAGCAAAGAATAGAGCAAAGGAGAGTCAGGCAGTATTTATAGAGGATGGACCCCACCAGATATTACCCCTCGCCCATAAAATGTACAAGCAACACAGGTCATATGAGGACTTTACGAAGGACATGTGTATAAGAGAGAGCATCGTAAAAGTAACAAGAGGTGAGCTGAGCCACTTTCTGTTTGAGGACCTGCGCTCATGCTCATCTACACGCACTGCTGTCTTTGTGGCTATAAAGGTGAGAACTGCACTCAACTTTTATGGCACAGACTCTTTTTAGGAAGCCACAGGGGATCTCTGTGATATCAGCCAGGGCGTAGTATGGGCAGTTGACTAACACACTTTACAAGAGATGGGGAATTCATCACCTATGCGGGGTTGCTGGCTTTCACAAAGTTCAGGGTGCAATCTCTGGCATTCATGTTGCTTTGAAAACTCTTATAGAAAATCCCCTCAACTAGCTCAAAAGCTGGGGTGTCCATTCCTTAAATATACAGATTGTGTGCAACACCATGCAAAGGACCTTACACATTCGTGCGAGATATGTTGAAAGTTGTCATGATGCATTCATCCTTCGAAAATCGACCCTCCCTTACCTCTTCAGGGAAGAAAATCACGTCAATGGATGGCTTTTAGGTGACAAAGCCTACCTCCTGTTTGCATGAAAAATTGCCCCACTAAGAATGGGCTGAACAGCAACAGAGGAGTGCTACAGTGAGGTACATGCCTCTACAAACTCATTAAGAGGGTGAATGGGGTCTTAAAAGGGATGCTTCTGCTACCTAAGCAGGTCGGGAGGGGCTCTGCCGTATGCTTCAGATTGTTTTTCATGCATAGTTGTAGGCTTTTGTGTCCACACAACTTCACTATACCAGAAGTTCTGGGGAGGCAGCCCTAGCTTCTTTGGAAGTATATGGGTGAGGGCACTCAGAGGATTCCTCAAGTGACTGCTGCAAGGGAAATCAGAGTAAATCACATCACTGAATTCTTCTTTTCATGCAAGTCCCCAGGATTTCTGGGTCTCATGTCTCTGAAGCTATGGGCAACCTTCTCCTCAGCCTCCAGTGGGAAGGTGGCTCATCTTCACCCATTTCCTATTCTTCCGGCTTCTTCATACTCTGTGAAGCATCCTAACACCAACTAATTCCCTTTCCCCCCCCACCGCCCCCCACCCCACAGGTGAAAGTGCCTAAGCTGCTGCTTGGGGGTGAGAAAGCAAGTGGTGTAACGGGTGAGATTAGAGGCAGTGAAACATAGGGCAGGATACTCCAAGGACTACTACCTAGCGGAAGCTGAATGCCAAATCTCTGACACCTCCTCCTACCTCCGCCTGGACCATGACCCCACCACCGAACATCAAGCCATCGTTTCCAAGACTGTCACTGACCTCATCTCCTCTGGGGACCTTCCCCCCACGGCCGCCAAACTCATAGTTCCCCAACCCCGCACAGCCCGCTTCTACCTCCGTCCCAAGATCCACAAACAGGACTGCCCTGGTAGACCCATCATTTCAGCCTGTTCTTGCCCCACGGAACTTATCTCTTCCTATCTCGACTCTATTTTTTCTCCCCTTGTCCAGACTCTTCCCACTTAAATCCGCGACTCTTCCGACGCCCTCCGCCACTTTAACAGTTTCCAGTTTCCCGGCCCCAACCGCCTCCTTTTCACAATGGACATACAACCTCCATCCCCCACCAGGATGGCCTGAGGGCGCTCCGCTTCTTCCTTGAACAGAGGCCCAACCAGTCCCCATCCAGCACCAGCCTCCTCTGCCTGGCTGAACTTGTTCTCACATTGAACAACTTCTCCTTTGACTCCACTCACTTCCTCCAAATCAAAGGTGTTGCTATGGGAACCTGCATGGATCCTAGCCATGCCTGCCTTTTCGTGGGATATGTGGAACACTCTTTGTTCCAGTCCTACTCAGGTCCCCTCCCTCACCTCTTTTTCCAGTACATTGATGACTGTATTGGTGCCGCTTCCTGCTCTCGCCCTGAACTAGACAATTTAATTCACTTTGCTTCCAATTTCCACCCTTCCCTCACCTTCACATGGTCCAACTCCGAATCTTCCCTTCCCTTCCTCGACTTCTCCGTCTCCATCTCTGGGGATAGGTTATTGATAAAAATTCACTACAAGCCCACTGACTCCCACAGCTACCTGGACTACACTTCCTCCTACCCCACCTCCTGTAAGGACTCTATTCCATTCTCCCAGTTTCTCCGTCTCCACCGCATCTGCTCTGACGATGTCACCTTCCATGCCAGTGCTTCTGACATGTCTTCCTTTTTCCTCAACCGAGGATTCCCCTCTACAGTGGTTGACACGGCCCTTGACCGTGTCCATTCTATCTCCCGCACTTCTGCCCTCACCCCTGCCCCTCCCTCTCAGAACCACGATAGAGTTCCCCTTGTCCTCACCTTTCACCCCACCAGCCTCCACATTCAACGGATCATCCTCCGCCATTTCCGCCACCTCTAGCGTGATCCCAGCACCAAACACATCTTCCCCTCAACTCCCCTTTCAGCATTCCGTAGGGACCGCTCCCTCCGTGACACCCTTGTCCACTCCGCTATCACCTCCAACACCCCTTCCCTTTCGCCCGGCACCTTCCTGTGCAAGCACAGGAGATGCAACACCTGCCATTATACCTCCCCCCTTCCCACTGTCCAGGGCCCCAAACACCCCTTCCAGGTGAAACAGTGATTTACTTGTACTTCTCGCAATTTAG